>NW_027266330.1:43336500-44554500 GCF_022045235.1 Haliotis cracherodii | reverse complement strand
ACAGAGATAAGAATGATCATCGATCTCAAAACACTCAACAAGAAGTACTTGGTCCCGCCTCCAAGATTTCAGATAGAATCTGTCAGGAAACTACATTCATCACTCGGAACAGGAGATTTGGTCATCAGCCTCACCCTTCAGGATGCATATCTCCATGTGCCAATCCACCTCACGAAGGTACCTCTGTTTCGGAGTAAATGAAGGTGGTTACGAATTCCAAGTTCAACCGTTCAGCATATCAATAGCCCCTTGGTTATTCACCAGAATAACGGCTCCAGTCATCAACTACGCATTTTACAGATGGTACGACTTGATGGATATCTAGACGATTTCCTGGCCGCCAATCAGGAACACACCCAGCTGTGTCAGGATGTGACATTCCTCACCAAACTCATGTCTTATCTCGGGTTCCTCATCCATCTGACCAAGTCAGAGATTTGTCTGGTACAAGACATAGTTTACATTGGGGCCAGATTTCTTCTGTGCACGGGATATCTTTGCCTCCTGGTTCAACAAGCCCATCACCATGATCAACTCCGCCCAAGACTAACCTACCAGATCAATCTGATGGTAAATGTCTCTCATGGGAACGCTGTCCTCTCTACAAGATATAACTCACAGAGGCCAATTACAATTAAGCTCGCTGCAGAATTGGATCAATTCCCTATGATCTCAGAACCTAGATAAACAGGTACTCATACCTCTCTACCTGCGCCAAGAACTAATCTGGAGATCAATGAGATCATGTCATGTCCGGGATTCCTCTCACCTTACCAGCTCCCAAACACCTGTTCACAGACGCGTCGGATTCAGGTTGGGTAGCTCACATGACCGACCTCCAAGTTCAGGTTTTATGGATCGAGACAGAAACAGCCCTACACATAAATCACAGAGAGATTAAAGCAGTCTATTATGCTCTACAAACTTCGAAAGATCACCTCATCAAATCATCCCTGATTGCCACAGACAACATGACACTGGTGGCCTACGTTCAGAAGCAAGGCGGAACGAAGTCCCTTTCGCTGTTGACGGAAACTACTCAGCTATTTGCCTTGGCCAACTCATTCAGCTGCCGGATGGAAGCGAGACATATTCCAGGTAACTGAACATACTAGCGGACAGCTTATACCGGAGAGGGAGGATCGTACCCAGAGAGTGGACTCTTCACCCAGACGTCTTCACCTGGATAACCTCTGTTTGGGACATCCCACATCTGGACCTCTGCGCGACCTGTCTCAACCATCAATTTCCAGTTTACGTCCCAGATCCAAGAGCTCTCCAGATAGATGCACTATCCATGGATTGGAAGGGACTGTTCGCCTGCGCATTCCCTCCATGGTCTCTCCCAGACATAGTCATCCTCATTGCTCTAACTTGGCCAAGCAGGACATGGTATCCCAGACTACTATCGCTCCTGATGGACGAGCCACTCACTCTTCCACTTCGCAAAGATCTCATGCGCCAGCCCAGTCTCCATTTCATCGCCTGGAAAGTATCTCGCAGAGAATGCAGGCCTCCAGGTTCTCTGAAGCTGCCTCTATGGCTGTTGCAAGATCATCCACCCAACAGATGGAACAAATTCACCCAGTGGAGACAAAGATATGGTCTAACAAATGTCACAATTGACATTCCCATGGTTGCGAATTTCCTTTTACACCTACAACAGGATTATATTATTCCGACATGGAACCATTGAAGGATATAGATCCACCCTCAATTCCGTTCTCCTGCTCGGTGGATTGTTGATTGGAACACATCTGGTGCTTAACAGACTCATTCGAACAGCCTAGAGGATATTCGCATTCCCGATTCTTCCCAAAATGGAATTTATCAGTCATCTTGTCTGCTCTACTAGCCGCTCCATACGAACCTCTTAGAAATGCTACTCTCCTCCAAAAATCCCGTAAAGCAGCATTTTTATTAGCCATGGCTACTGCATTCTCACTCACGCTCCCAACTGGATGTCCATCACCTTGCGGTCCCTACCAGACTTTATAGCCAAGAATCAGTCCACGACTACAGGTCGATTGGGTCACAGACATTATACTATTCACGCCTTGGCACCTACAGTGGATCATCCTGATCGCCTCCTTTGTCCTATACGAGCTCTCAAGTTCTATCTGACAACCACTCATCCACATCTCCGACATCGAAGATGTCTATTCATCTTGTGCAAGACCCACTTGGATAAAGACATCATTAGTGCAACGGTTGCGGGATGGCTAAAGACTACCATAGCAACAAGTTATCGGCAAGCACAAGATACTCATCCTACTATGGGCTCTAGCTCTGCCCACGAAATCTGAGCTTTGGCAACATAGCATCCTGGTCATCCGTGTCCGTTGAACAAGTCGTTGCAGGATGCCAATGGGGTTCACACAATAACTTCACTACTTTTTATTTACGAGACTTGTTGGGGATTTATTCCTTGGGACCTATTGTTGCTGCCCAGGCGATTATACACCCCTAGTTTTTCCTCCTTTCTTTGAGAAAAAAAAAGGGGTGGGCGGGTGATGGAAGGGGGGGCGAGGATCTGACATCAGCAGCTACAGAAGGTGTGTACACCTTTAACCTTGATCTACTAGTATGGTATATAAGGAATTCAAGGGCTACCCGTATTAGTACAGCTGATATGGATAACGTCAAAGGTTCTGGAAATGACATCTAAACCAGTCAGATAGAGACCTGACGTCATTTAGAACCGGAAGTGATGTTAGATGTTTAGATGTTTTGGAAAGAAATAACGTTTTTCCCGCCTTTTTGCACAGAAGAGCTGAAGAGCTGAAGAGCTACATGTGCTATAAGGAGAACAGTGTAGAGGACTTCTGTTGAAAATCTGAAGACTTAGTAATAGTGTGTCTGCAGCCAAAATACAGTATTTATGGCTATGTTGTAATAGAGGTAGTATTCTTGGAATTATTAACATTAATAACTTATGTTTAATGATTGCCATGATAAATGAAAACACTGAATATTTGTTCTCACAATCTCATTGCTACAGAACATAATTATATCGTGTCAGCTGAACTCTGAAATGCATATGCTGAAATTGTTCACCATGAATAGATTTCTGAAGACATCTTAATAAATTTCTCTTTATAGCATTCATTGTTTTGATATGTCACAGATTGAAAAAAAAATATTACTTGAATTGTGTGTTATGAGAGCTTATGGCATGGCAACATCCATCTGTCTGTCCATCATAAACTTTCCACTTTTCGCCATTGCTTCTGAGCCTACAAGGTCTGCTAAGGTTTTACTTTGCAAGTCTTGTCCCAAAACTGTCATCACAGGACACCAAATATTGGAAATATCCTTTTTAGCTCTCCTGACAGAAAATCAAGTGAACTAATGGCCTTTGATTGCGTTCGGTGCAATGTAAAAATCTTCTCCGATAAAATCACACTGAAACTTCACCTACTTGTTCCCACCAACAGGCCGTAAAAAGTTTTTTCAATATCGCTGTCTTGGTAGGAAAAAGCATGTGAAGTTTCTTTAAGAATTGACTTTCACTTTGTACCTTCATAGAGTGAAGGCCGAACTGCATGACTATGTATATAACTTCTATGATGTACATTGTTAAAATGATTTATGACAATGTTGATATTGAAAAATGTTAAACCATCAGAGTACTGCCTTCAGACTAAAGTTTTCATGCGTAGTAATCATACACAACAAAGTGCCTATAATTCTTTAATTCCACACCAAACTTGCCGACACGGCAAACAGAGATGTCAATGAGGGATTTATGACCTAAAAATCACGAATAACAACAGTTGTACAGAAGTTGCAAGCTTGAAACAGGAAGCATCATTACATATAATTAAGGTGTGTGGGTCATGAGGAAAGGCAGGTAGTTGAAGGTTTGTTTTGGGACTTACCTGCAGCAGACAATCTTTTTGTAACATTGGAACAGAAGAGGAAGTAGTGGCGTAAAACATTATGCACATAACTAATATAGATTAAGTGTGTTTGGATTGTGTCTGGGTACATCCAATCTCCTGGTACTGCCTACCCAATACTCAGCCATTTCTGAATGCATCGTTATGAAAGTTCATATCAGTAAACATGTGGTATATGTCCTATTTTAAGGATATTTAGACTTTTGACTGCATGCTTTGGACTTCAGTCTCCTTGTTAAATGTGTTTTCCACACCTACTCACAAATCTCTTGGTTTATGAAGTTGAATTTATACATATTATTTATTTATCCCAGCAAAGGTGTATCTAAAACTTACACTCAGAATTTGAAACTGATTGACCAACCATGGCAGCCATATTGAAATTATCATTTACATTAAGTAACATATTAGGGTACATGATTTGGGGAATATTGATTTTGCACCCAACTTAAGTGTTTGACCTTCACATACGCCACTTTCACTGCCTTCTTAGTATCTCCTGTGAAACACACCTGGGTTAACTATGTGTACCAGTATATGGTCTCAGCAGTCAGGTCGCTAAATGATTTACTGTTACATGTTGAATCTCAAATTTAGATGCAAACTTTCACAACTAGATAGGAACATCAGTGAATAACCACGCAAGATCAGTGAACAATCAACAAATTATATTGAAATACACAGGATTAGGTTTACAATCATAAAAGGAAAACCAATGGATCAAATGTCGAAGCAGGAATTATAATAGGCCCTATTACACAAGTCAGAGCACTCACAAATGTCCAGTATTTGTCTCAGTTAAATGTCTTGAATGAGGCATGAGCTCTGTTCTCAAGTCTTGAAAAGTGTGCATTTTTTAATAGGTAACCCATCTGCATAAGTCAGGTCGTAGCAGGAAGGCCTCGAATGGCCCCAATCTCATTAAAATCAGATCTTAGTTCTGTCCCCACTAAACAAAGATCTGAGAACACCCCATTACGGGTGACGTCAGACCGATCTTGGACAAACTTTGACCGACCAATGGAATGACTGACAAAAGTCGACATTAGCCAATTAGAAGGCAGCTTCCTCGTGCTTAATTACACTAATTTCAAATTGGTGACTACGCTTCGAAAACATATTTGGCAAATTCTGGATTAAAAATTGAAACCTGAACAAAAGAACATTATGGAATGGCTAATAGATGGTCTAGATTGTATGGATCCAGTCGTTAAGCCCGTAATTATCGTTTGGAATACCCTGTGTTAAAATTTTCGTGGCTGCATGATTAGAAATCACATTCCGACTGTCACTTTCATGATCTTGTAAGCGATGATCTGATTGGTCAGATGAAAGGTCGTTCTGACGTGATCCCTAATGGGATGTCCTCAGATCTTTGTTTACCGGTAGTGAGAACTAAGATCTGATTTTAATGAGATTGCGAATGGCCCTCATCCCCTCTGTCTAGCTATTCGTTAATTGTACACCCTATTATGTATCAATTGCAAATCATATTCTTTGTATTATTTAAATATTAGATAAATAGATAGAGAGCGAAGATGTTCAAGAGCCTTGACTCTGTGTTACATCCCCAGCTATAATTAAGATATTGTTATTTTGTCTCTTGTAATAAACTTGTAATTAGTCTCCTGTGACCTTGGCTCTTTTCTAATTCCCCTAGACAACCAGCACTTCATGTGGGAGGGTTTGTTGTTTTGTAGATCAGAACGGAACTACAGTCAGGAACAGATCATGAAACTTGGTACATGTGTTGTGTAGATCAGAACGGAACTACAGTCAGGAACAGATCATGAAACTTGGTACATGTGTTGTGTAGATCAGAACGGAACTACAGTCAGGAACAGATAATGAAACTTGGTACATGTGTTGTGTAGATCAGAACGGAACTACAGTCAGGAACATATCATGAAACTTGGTACATGTGTTGTGTAGATCAGAAAGGAACTACAGTCAGGAACATATCATGAAACTTGGTACATGTGTTGTGTAGATCAGAAAGGAACTACAGTCAGGAACATATCATGAAACTTGGTACATGTGTTGTGTAGATCAGAAAGGAACTACAGTCAGGAACATATCATGAAACTTGGTACATGTGTTGTGTAGATCAGAATGGAACTACAGTCAGGAACAGATAATGAAACTTGGTACATGTGTTGTGTAGATCAGAACGGAACTACAGTCAGGAACATATCATGACACTTGGTACATGTGTTGTGTAGATCAGAACGGAACTACAGTCAGGAACATATCATGAAACTTGGTACATGTGTTGTGTAGATCAGAACGGAACTACAGTCAGGAACAGATCATGAAACTTGGTACATGTGTTGTGTAGATCAGAACGGAACTACAGTCAGGAACATATCATGACACTTGGTACATGTGTTGTGTAGATCAGAACGGAACTACAGTCAGGAACATATCATGAAACTTGGTACATGTGTTGTGTAGATCAGAACGGAACTACAGTCAGGAACATATCATGACACTTGGTACATGTGTTGTGTAGATCAGAACGGAACTACAGTCAGGAACATATCATGAAACTTGGTACATGTGTTGTGTAGATCAGAACGGAACTACAGTCAGGAACATATCATGACACTTGGTACATGTGTTGTGTAGATCAGAACGGAACTACAGTCAGGAACATATCATGAAACTTGGTACATGTGTTGTGTAGATCAGAACGGAACTACAGTCAGGAACATATCATGAAACTTGGTACATGTGTTGTGTAGATCAGAAAGGAACTACAGTCAGGAACATATCATGACACATGGGGCTCAACACATATGTTCCATCTTTTTCTAAGATCTTTTGCTGAAACATCAAAGGTGCCAACTGTACTTAATGCTGTTATCATGGAACTGTTCTGGGTGAACAATACCTTCCAAATGGCGTGCTGGTTTTCTTGGGGAATTAGTCAGCAAAGAGCCGGAGTCACAGGAGACTAATCACAATTTTATTTATAAGAACAATTAACAATGAGCAAGTTTCAATATCTTAGAAAATAACTGAGGGGGCCACAGAGAGTCGGTACAACATTCTGGGCTGTGGGAGAGAGATCTGTTTGGTGAGAGTCAAACCCCTTCTCTGCCCTATCATGTTGCTACAGTATGTATTTAACAAAATATTTAACAATAAAAAGAAATATGATTGGTTGATACACGATTGGTTGTGCCCTATGCTAAATGAATGGCTAGACAGAGGGGAATACTTAATCCTGTTAATCCTGTTGGACTGGCACTAATCTTGTTGACATATTTACTGGATGCTCTGAAAGAGATTATGGTGTCACTATAAACGAGCTTGTGTTGGGGCTAATCCTTAATCCACTATAGACGAGCTTGTATGGGGGCTAATCCTTAATGCACTATAGACGAGCTTGTATGGGGGCTAATCCTTAATGCCCTATAGACGAGCTTGTATTGGGGCTAATCCTTAATGAGTCTTAATTGAAATAATTGCTGAATGTTATTCTAATATACCCCGGTAGGTGATGACAAATATACTTAAATAAAATAATTCAAGGTAATCTATGACATTGGAAGAAATATGGCAAGATGATGTCAACCATCTCTCATGCTGCAGGCTTATCACAAACATATTCAAACCATTGTGTCCATGCCACAACAGTCACAAAGTTGTCTGAGGTGGGCACTGGTGCCTCCAAATTATGTTTGTCTTTGGACAAAGGAATGGGTCAACAGCAGTCTACTGCAAAGGAATGAGCAATCCTTGAAATCTTTCCCCGGCCACGTAGGAATATACGGTAATGAAAACGCCGATAAAGCAGCTAAACTATCACTCAAAATCCCAGAAATAAGCTTAAACTTACCCATCTCAAAATCAGAAATTAAAAGTGTAAACAAACAAAAAATCACAAAAAAATGGCATAACCTATATCTAAACTCAAATAGCCAAATCAAAAGAGTGCTCAGCAAACCACTAACCAAACCAAAAATTCTCCATCCATCAAAAAAAATCAACAGAGTAATCACTAAACTCCAAACAGGACACACCAACCTAAATAACCACCTAAAAAAACTTAAAAAACACACTACAGGTAACTGCCCACACTGCAAACAACCAGAAACCCCAGAACACGCACTCATCCACTGCACACACTACCTAACACATCGAACCGCATTACAAACCACCCTCAATCTAAACAAGGCTCTCACTCTAGAAGCAATACTAAACCCACAAAATAAACTAGAAAACTTCAAGGCCTTAGGCGTATTCTTAATAAAAACGGAACTAATAAAACGCATCTAAAACCATAATAACCTACCAAATCAAAATCACATAAACAAACAAACATCCACCATACCCAGCTCCCTTAGTTCTCCTCCCCAACCCCATCGGCATCTATTCCAAATCTCAAAATTCCCAAATTATATATAAGCAACCCCTAAAGCCCCCTCTTGGGTTGCACAGACCACCCTCGCCCCTCTCGGAAACACATTAAATGGCCTGGCCGGGCCCGTGTGCGAAATACGCATCAGTCGGAAAGCGCACGTTAAATCTCCAAAGTAAGTAAGTAAGTAAGTAAGTTTGAAATCTTTCATAACCACATGTACACCTCTTGCTCAGCATATAGCATTTAGCAACATACTGCAGTCATGCAAAACGGGCGCTATATTTCTCTTTCTCTGAAATGTTCGGCCCACGGCAATGCCATATCATGTCCCACTGAACTTCGGCTGGCTTTGTTTACATTTCTTAGCTCAGCTCGGCCCCACAATGCACTAGTGAAATGTTTCGAGTCACATGATTAATTTAAAACAAATTAATATAAAACTTAAATTTAGAATTCCTACTTATTGCTGAACGGGCTCATGGATAGCCGCACAGTAAACGGATAATGAAATGTGACATATTTAAATAACAAACTACCCATTTTAGTGGTGTTGTATTATGTTCAAAATGTAAATATATCCCTAAAGATAAGGGTGCAGGCAATTAGGTGGAAGAGCCTGTCAGTTCGCCCTGTCCCAGGGTTTACAATTAAGATCACAGGTCATTACGGATTGGATTTGGAAACCAGCTAAAAAAAGCCATAAGGCTAGTTGTAAATTCAGCATCTTAGAAAAGAAAGGATCCCCATGCTTTTAAATATAATAGTTCAGGGCAAAACTATACTTTATTACACTACACACGGTGGGTAGAGCAAACATTATTTCTAAATGAAAGCTAACATCATTGACCCCCACCCCCCTCATACTGTTGACTACAAATGCATTATTTTTCGGAGATGCAGTTAGCCCATTAATACATAAAGAATTTTTATATTTGACACAACTTCACTCGTTCACTCATCACACTTAGACCCAGGCTCAATCACCAAATAGCTACCTAATTCTGGTGTCTTTTGCAGTGATATTGTGGGAATATTGCTAATAGCATCATAACATCCTATTCACTTGCTCATTTCAGTGAGATTCTTTTATCAATGTATTTTTTATTGTACGTTATTGCTGATTTGATATGATGTTCCAGAAAAAAAGGAGTGATGTACAGGTGTTTACTTGTATCATAGAATCATATGTGTTTCCCAATTTCAGCACCATTGAGATCACCCAGTATCCATACAGTGTGTACCGTGCCTTCCTCCAGTACCTGTACACAGACCAAGTGGATCTCATACCAGAGGAAGCAATAGGTAAATAGTATGACGGGATCCTTGTAGTTTCATTGTTTGTTGTTTATGCTGAACTCGGCAATATTCCAGCTATATGATGGTGGTCTGGACCAGTGATTGACATCATGAGCATCGATCCACGCAATTGGAATATTATGACATGAATCAACCAAGTCAGCTGACCACCTGATCCCGTGTGTGGCCTCTTACGACAAGCATAGTCGCATTTTATGGCAAGCATGGGATGCTGAAGACCTATTCTAGACCTATTATCTTCACAGGTCTGTAGGAAATCAGCGGTAGAAATTGGCACTAGTCCCATAGTCCTCACCAAATTGCCCAATAGTTAAGATATCATAAAGACTAGCAGAACAACAAACAAACTAGTGGACAAAAATGGTTATTTTCTATCGCTGGGAATGAATTGGTATCACCACCACTGCATTAGCCAAACGTTCAGGACATCCATGGACACAGACACTAATTCTTTCACCAGTTACAAATGAATGTCTGAAGGGTATCATATTTCAATCAGACTGAAAACATTAGAGTTCTATGTTCATAATATGAAAGAAATGTGTTATGTAGATAATCTACACAAGTGTCATGTGATCCACCTTAGTAACCTCCGGTGTCATGATCTATTGTTTTCTAAAGCTTGTTGACCTCCCATGATATATACTGGTGGGCTCGACTGAGCTTGATGACAGAAATAAGTCTATGTTACCTCTAATGGGGTTTTACAAACTCTATGGGTATATTTAGGAGACGAACATCACATATTTTCCGATTTCCTGGTGTTATTGAATATGTGTTGCCTGGAAATTTCATTTCAAACCAACACCTGGTTATTGACATGATACAAAAATGTTGTCAGTAATTTTCCATCACTCACTCTTTCTCACTGTGAACTCTCTCAGATGAGGCAGACATGACGTCTCTCTGGAATGATCTGACATCATGACCCAATGCCTTATGCTTCCATGAACTGAACCTGCCCGACTAGCAGAATGTTGAAAAACTTAATACTTGATTAAAATATAATGTAGTATTTCTTCAAATTTGGGATTTGGGATCGAATGATACTTATTAAGAAAAGAACTCACATGAAAAGATTTCTGGATCCAATCACCATTCAACAATGATTTTCAAGCAATTAGATTGCAGAACACACTCCCATATAAACTGTATGGTATTTAGTAATTGAATCTATGTTCACTACCAATAGGAGGATGGAAGGAAAGTCAGTTCTTTGGAAATAGCTGTGTGTTCAGTGAACAAGTACAAGTGAAGTAATACTTTTGAATATAAAACCTTAATTACATCATTGCAAAAAATCCTGTATTTCAGCTGTCATTCAACTATGAAATGTTTATATTTTTAACAGCAGTCCTCTTCGCTGTCAAGTATCCCTAACCAGTTGAGATACTAATAGTATTTATTTTCCTAAACCTGTGCATGAGCAGCCAGGAAGTCTTCACTACTTTCCTGTGTGTTCTTCTGTTAATTTCAAAACCTTTTTCTAAATTGTCATTGTACATGAATTGGTAGTTTTCACACTATAATAATTTTGGCTCTTCATTTTACTTAGTGTCCTAATAGACTATATCTTCCTGATCCAGCTATTGTCTCATCTAGGATTCCTATATCCAGGAAGCCTACTTACATGTGCCGATCCATCCCAGCGACACAGAAATTGCTCCATTTCATCTTCAATGGGACTTCAACTCCCAGGACAGCCAGACAGATTCTTCACCATCCTGCCCCTATGTTCAATAGTGGGGATTGAGGATGAACAGGAACTTCTACTATGTCTGGTGTGTGCCCTGCGATGTTTCATTTGACACTCTAAGGACTGTCAAGGACAATGCCGCCATTTATTCATCCCTCATGAGATTCGAGCAGTGGTCTCTACCATGAGGCTTCACAGCAACTGTTCCATCCTGGCGCTTGGATACAAGAACAAGATTACAAAATTATGTGTTCACTGGAGATGCATAATTCTAGTAAAATCTAGATTTTTTTTTAATTGTATGCTTATCCTGCATTACTTTATCTCAAGTGCCCACCCATCACAGAGCTGCCTCCCCACGATGTTTTCAGATGCTCTGTTTCAGCAATAATGTACTGATCAGTGACATCACGCATTCTGTGGTCACATGGGAGCTGTGTGATAGAGTTAGCCACTCAGCTAGTTGGAACAACTTTTTTTGTCAGCATGACCTCACACAGCTCTTTCACTCTGTCAAGAACAAGCAGTAAATTCATTCAGGAGTAATGCAAGATAAGAATACAAATATAAAAAATAACTAGATTTTACTAGAATTACGCATCTCCGGTATTCCTAGTTCCGAAAAAGAATACGACCGACATGAGAATGATAATCAACCTAAAGACCTTCAACTGGGTCATCGTTCACAACACCGGACCAGTTGTCACTCTTTTCATGGGGATCAACTTGCCCATACACTGGCAACCTCACAGTTCCTACTCAGAACTCAGACACACCACTGGTCTGTCAACCACAGGGTTCACAGGGGATTGGCCGGGTGTGGAGCTTGAACATAGTCGATTCAGTAGGACGAATTACATGTCATGTGTCAAGAACTCAGACTGTAAACGTCTTCGACCGTAATCAAGTCAACTAACCTAATGGGATCTGTGCAGTGTATTTGTACAGACTGGCTTGCATGAACACTGCAACCACTCGACCAGGCGCCTGTCGCTGTACATCATTGTGTCCGATTCACAAACTACAGAGGACATCTGATGCCTGCACACGCAGTGAATGAGACACCACGCCCATCGTTGAGTCAGGATTAGAATCAGTGAATAATGGTTTTCAGAAGAGATTACTGTCAATTACACAGGGAGTTACTAGAGGCAGATCCCACCGGGTCCTCTGGTATATTCTGGGAAAGATGTAATAGAGGTAGTGGATTCGCAAGAATTATGGAACAATAGTTATCATTGTTAATAATTCTAAGAATACTACCTCTATTACATCCGAAGTACTCCCTCCCACCACCCCAATTCATCTACCCCTAGTGGTTAGATGTGGGAAAATAAGTGAGATTCCCGCCATTACGCACATCATAGCTTGGGTTGCTATTGTGCTATATGTGGAACAACTAACTGTGTGATTGACAGTGAAGAGGGTGTCTGTTGAAAATGTGAAAATGTTAGTTTAGTGTGACTGAAGCCAAAATACAGGATTTATGGCAAAGATGTAATGGAGTAGTAATCTTAGAATTATTAACAATGATAACTATTGTTTGATATCTCTGCCAATATATGCACCATTTAGTGAAAACATATGAATTAAGCTCAACATTTTATGAGAAGGTGAGAACTGTGGAGAACAATTGGTTCATTAGTTAAATCTGTACCGGTAGAAAAAACTCTATAATGCTATGATGTCTGAGTAGATCAATTGTTAACATCAACTGCAATGGACATTATTATCCCCCGCCTCGAAGTGGAAGGGGAATATAGGAATGGGTGCCGTCCGTCCGTCCTTCCGTCCTTCCGTCTTTCCATCCTTCTGTCCGGCCGTCCTTCCGTCCGTCCGTCACATTTCGTTTCAGGAGCAGATCTTGAAAACCGTACCATATTTCTTCACCAAACTTGGCACATAGATAGATCTAGTGGTAAACTGGTGCCTTTTGATAGTTTGGGATTTAAATTTTTTTTTTTTTTTGAGTTTCCATGGCAACGACGTGGATTTAGACTGAAAATGGCGGTAGTCCTCGTTTCCGTTTCCTTCTTTACAAAAAGGCCCAGTGAACATAGTTCACAGGAGCTAATGCATTGCACACACCCGACATGTCATATTGGCGGGGGATGTGAGTATTTCATGCTTGTTTACTTCATCTTAAATATTTTAAATATTTAGTCTATTATGACTGATCCATTACCACAACAGGTAAATATTGTATGTTTTTACAAGCCATTTCTACTCCACTGCCCGTTACAACTGGGGTGTCTGACAGCTGGGTTATGCTACAGATGCTCACTGATGAGGCAGATGGGCACAACTGCAACCTTTGGTGGGGATGTCGATGGATAACATTGGTGTGGGACACATGACTAAACAAGTCCTCAGTGTATGTCACCCTGATGCTAGATCCCCAAGAGGACAAGCTGTCCATGGATTGGAAATGGTTCTTAGCATATGCCTTTCCCCGCTTGGTCCCTCCTATAGGAGTAATTTGGAAGATTGAAGACACAGACTGCATGATCATTTCCTTCTTCATTTTCAACAGAATGTTTAGTTTCTCCACAGCACCATTGAAGAATATCACTCTGCCTTAACATCAGTTCTCCATCATGAAAAGCTAACTCACCCTGTCATCAAACCTCATGAGATCTTTCCTGTTTGAGAACGTTAAGATCCCGTGCACATTCTCCAAGTGCAACCTCTTGGTTGTTCTGTCTGCTGTCTTGGTAATTGTGTTCAGACCTTTGGCATCTGCCATGTTATTACAAAAGAACAAAAAACAGTTCATGCATGCGGAAGACTAATGTTTAGCATCAGGACCTTACCAGTAGATAGATAAAAAACAATCTACTTCCCTGGGATGGCTGGTACATAGACAAGACATGATTCCCGGCCTTGGCAATGGTTTGGCACTGTCCGGTCAGCATCTCTGTCCTATCTAGGCTCCTTGATTCTACTTTACAGTGACACAACCGTTTTGGACATCCAGGAATTGCCTCTTCATTTCATGTAAACCGTCACTCAGATAATGTTTCCAATCTACCAGTTTCTCAGTTAAAAAATATAAACTTTGAAGAATTTTGATGCAAGAAATTGATTCTGAAATTATTATTTTACAAGGAATAATACATTCCAATATTGTGATATTTCAGTTGCAGCATTTATTTTAAGTATTTATTATAATAATCATAAGCGAAACACTGTGGTATATTATACTTATGGAACAATTGACAAGTCACAATTTGAGGCTTCGCGCAGCTGTACTATTTTGATTGTTGACATATATAATAGTCAAAGTACAAGAAATATGGCTTTAAACAAGCCAAAAATGGTATTTATGATATATGTATACATGATTTGTTGACAAGGTATTTTTAGTGTTACGTGCTCACGGTATTGTCATTGCGTTGTGGAAAAAAATATCAAAAGACATTGTATACATGTATTATGTTCTCCCTGCACTTCACAGCTGTAGTTGTTTTTACACAAGAAATTATGGTATTGTCAGCAGCTGAGCTAGATAAAACACTCCCACTGTTTTATAGGAATGGGTATTGGAGGTTTTAAGTGTATCACAATATTTTACGATGCACAAGGCTGTATTGCGATATGTATCACGATATATTGTATAATTCTAAATTTTGAATTCACAAAACTCAATTTTATTTACAGCAACCACAGTCCAATTACAGCTATCGAGGCCTTGAAACAAACTTTAGTGGACAGAGAATGGATACACATATCATAAATGACATACTTTAACTTGTTAAAAGTCATATTTGTTGTAGTTTGACTATTACAATTTATGTCAACATAAAGTTTTCAAGACTGTGAGTGCAGGTGCCTGGAGAGTGTCTGGTCAAATTCTTCCATCATAAGAATACAGCGATCAGCTGTACCAAAGTACAACGCTTATTTTAAATATATATAGAGTAAAAGCTGCAACTAAAATAACATGATATTGAAATATATTATTCCTGATTAAATAATTGTTTCAGATACAATTTTTCCGATCATTGCAATAAAATTCTTGAAGTTAAATTATTGGGTAATTTTTAACCAAATTGCTGTCTGATTGGGAGAAAACTTGTGTACAGCCTATAACTGTTTCCGGCTTAGTTTACGAGGAAATATGCATGTTAAACCTAATCTCTGCATGTAATCAACTTGTCTTGTGATGTTTTATATTAAATTTCACATTTGGACTGAACAAAGTTTGTTGTCACCAATTTGTTGATACCTGAATTTGCAGAATTATCTGCGCATAATTCTCGAAAAATCTCCGTGTATTTGGCAAGTGTATAGAATTAAACACATGATAAAAATCGCATTTTAAAATCACCCGATTTACTGAACATTAAATATGATATTGTGATACGTGGCCTTGAAAGAGTGAACCTCAATATACCGATATACCGGTAATACTGCACACCCTTACTGTTTTATGCTGGGGATTATGAACCCTCGAGAAACAGTCATGGGAGCAAAATCTTACTTTCTCTGGCCTCTTTGGTTTCCCAATTCAAACACAACCTTGGAGCTTTATCCTTCACATACAGCTGACACGCAGTTGACACTTTTTGTGGTTCATGTTGTCAATTTAGCATGTTCAATGGGAATCTGATTGCTTTTGTGTCCGTCAGTGTCATATACAACCAAGTAATGATCATCTTTTGAAAGTCCAAACATATAATGGTATGAAACTGTTAGAAGAAAATAATAACATATCATGCATTTGAAATTTTAGTTAGGCAGCAAGTTTGATAGCAGGACTAATCAGTAACAAGTAGTTGAATAGTTAGTGGCCAAGGCTATCTCTACAAACAATATCCATATGTGAAACAGATACACATGCAAGAGCAGAGATGAGTCACAGTATTGGTTGACAAGTAACCTGTACCATACCTTATCATACAGTTCCTTCAGATTCTAGAAAACCAGGGTTTTATCATGCAAATCTTGGTGGTACATGTCATAAATAGTTGGTCAAAAAAGGCTCCAAATCAAATTGACATTGTGGAGAGTTTGTGAAGCAGCTGTAAAATGTGTGTTATGTGATCATCTCATCTCATCTCAGGCCCAGTATGTGATAGTGGAATTGAAAACGTACAGACAATAAACTAAATATGATTGAATTTGAAGCCACATGAATAGGTTTACTTAGTACATCTTGAGTGAGTTGCATGGGCGGTATCATGTAAGGGTAAGTGCATCTAGCAAGAATGTCCTACAGCATTGGGAGAGGGTAAGTACAACTTGAGAGAGTGTCACAGACAGTGTTGGGTAAGGATAAGTGTGCTGTGACAGTGTCATGGACAGTGTTGGGTAAGGGTTAGTGATGTGACAGTGTCATAGACAGCGTTGGGTAAGGGTTAGTGCTGTGACAGTGTCATAGACAGTGTTGGATAAGGGTAAGTGTTGTGACAGTGTCATGGACAGTGTTGGGTAAGGGTAAGTGTTGTGACAGTGTGATAGACAGTGTTGAGTAAGGGTTAGTGCTGTGACAGTGTCATAGACAGTGTTGGGTAAGGGTAAGTGTTGTGACAGTGTCATGGACAGTGTTGGGTAAGGGTAAGTGTTGTGACAGTGTGATAGACAGTGTTGAGTAAGGGTTAGTGCTGTGACAGTGTCATAGACAGCGTTGGGTAAGGGTTAGTGCTGTGACAGTGTCATAGACAGTGTTGGATAAGGGTAAGTGTTGTGACAGTGTCATGGACAGTGTTGGGTAAGGGTTAATGCTGTGACAGTGTCATAGACAGTGTTGGATAAGGGTAAGTGTTGTGACAGTGTCATGGACAGTGTTGGGTAAGGGTAAGTGATGTGACAGTGTCATAGACAGCGTTGGGTAAGGGTTAGTGCTGTGACAGTGTCATAGACAGTGTTGGGTAAGGGTAAGTGATGTGACAGTGTCATGGACAGTGTTGGGTAAGGGTTAATGCTGTGACAGTGTCATAGACAGTGTTGGGTAAGGGTTAGTGATGTGACGGTGACATAAACAGTGTGGGGTAAGGATAATTGCTGTGACAGTGTCATGGACAGTGTTGGACAAGGGTAAGTGTTGTGACAGTGTCATGGACAGTGTTGGGTAAGGGTTAGTGCAGTGACAGTGTCATAGACAGTATTGGGTAAGGGTTAGTGCTATGACAGTGTCATAGACAGTATTGGGTAAGGGTTAGTGACATGACAGTGTCATAGACAGTATTGGGTAAGGGTTAGTGCTATGACAGTGTCATAGACAGTGTTGGGTAAGGGTTAGTGTTGTGACAGTGACATAAACAGTGTGGGGTAAAGATAATTGTTGTGACAGTGTTGGGTTAGGGTAAGTGTGCAGTGACAGTGTCATAGACAGTGTTGGGTAAGGGTTAGTGTCGTGACAGTGTCATGGACAGTGTTGGGTAAGTGTTGTGACAGTGTCATAGACAGTGTTGGGTAAGGGTTAGTGCTGTGACAGTGTCATAGACAGTGTTGGGTAAGTGTTGTGACAGTGTCATAGACAGTGTTGTGTAAGGGTAAGTGTTGTGACAGTGTCATAGACAGTGTTGGGTAAGTGTTGTGACAGTGTCATAGACAGTGTTGTGTAAGGGTTAGTGCTGTGACAGTGTCATAGACAGTGTTGGGTAAGTGTTGTGACAGTGTCATAGACAGTGTTGTGTAAGGGTAAGTGTTGTGACAGTGTCATAGACAGTGTTGGGTAAGTGTTGTGACAGTGTCATAGACAGTGTTGGGTAAGGGTTAGTGCTGTGACAGTGTCATAGACAGTGTTGGGTAAGGTTTAATGCTGTGACAGTGTCATAGACAGTGTTGGGTAAGGGTTAGTGATGTGATGGTGACATAAACAGTGTGGGGTAAGGATAATTGCTGTGACAGTGTCATGGACAGTGTTGGACAAGGGTAAGTGTTGTGACATTGTCATGAACAGTGTTGGGTAAGGGTTAGTGCTGTGACAGTGTCATAGACAGTGTTGGATAAGGGTAAGTGTTGTGACAGTGTCGTGGACAGTCGTCCACAATCCCGTTCTAGATTGGATCCCGCTCTGCTCAACAAATGAACTTTATCAAAGTGCTCCATGAAAATATTCTTGAAGTTTCTGAAGAGAAACCTACGTCTGAGAAAGTCAATCCTCAACTGGTCTTACAAAAGAGGACATACTGAAGACTTACCCAGACATCTTTAGCGATGAACTTGGAACTTTTGAAGGAACTCAAAAGCTAGAAATTGATCCAAGTATAACACCTGTCAAACAGCCATTCCACATGCTCTCAAGCAAGACCTCAAGACAAAACGTGGTGTAATTACTCCAGTTGATACACCTACAGACTGGGTCTCTAGTCTCTTGATCGTTAAGAAGCCCTCAGGACGTCTACGCCTATGCATAGATCCTAAACCTCTCAATAAAGCTCTCAAAAGATGTCACTATCCATTGCCTGTAATGGAAGATATACTGCCAGATATTGCAGAAGCCAAGGTGTTCTCTAAACGTAACTTGAAAGATGGTTTCTGGCATATCGTACTTGATGAGGATTCTAGTTATCTCACAACCTTTGGAACGCCATTTGGACGCTATCGGTGGTTCAGACTTCCTTTTGGTGTTTCCCCTGCACCAGAGATATTCCAGCAGAGAATCGATCAGCTTCTCCAAGATCTGCCTGGAGTATTCAGGATAGCAGACGATATATTGATCATTGGTGAAGGCTCTACCAAGGAAGAAGGAATAGCAAACAATGACAAACGGTTTGTGCAATTCATGCTACCATGCCGAGAGAAAGGTATTCGACTCAACTCAGACAAACTTGATCTGAAAAGGTAGAAGTCTCTTACATTGGTCATCTTCTAACAGATCATGGACTCAAACCTGACCCTAGAAAAGTGAAAGCAATCCTTCAAATGCCTACACCTACAGATGTTCAAGGTGTCCAATGGTGATCGGGATGGTTACATATCTATCCAAGTTCCTCAGAGACTTGTCAGATCTGTGTGAACCCATACGACAATTGACAAAGAAAGGAATCCTTTGGAATTGGACACACGAACATGATGCTGCTTTCGACTCTATCAAGCGAGCTGTCACTTAAGCGCCTGTTCTGAAGTACTTCAACAGTCATGAAGAAGTCTCTCTTCAAAGTGACGCATCAGAAACAGGACTTGGAGCTACTATACTTCAAGGTGGACAACCAGTAGCATACACTAGCAGAGCTCTTACTCCCACAGAAAGAAACTATGCTCAAATTGAGAAAGAGCTCCTGAGCATTCTGTTCGGATTCACTAGATTCCACCAGTATCTCTATGGACGCAAAGTACAAATCGAAAGTGACCATAAGCCCTTAGAGACTATACACAAGAAACCTCTGGTCACAGCTCCCAAGCATCTTCAACGCATGCTTCTCGCCTTGCAGAAGTATGACTATACCATCACATACAAGAAAGGCAAGGATCTTGCCGACACCCTGTCTCGTGCATACATGACAGAGACAGAAGAAGCTGTGGATGTGGATATGGAAACAGAACAAATCCACAGACTCACTGAAATCCAACGTGCAACCGCTCTGGATGAAACCCTCCAGGTTGTAGCCAAGATGGTACAAGTAGGATGGCCGGGGACAAAGAGTGACATAGCTAATCTTGCAACACCATATTTCCATGTGAGGGATGAACTTAGTGTTAAAGATGGAATTCTGTTTCGTGGAAACAGATGTGTTGTTCCAATAGCATTACGATCTGACATTCTCAAACGTCTACATAATGCTCACACTGGCATAGAATCTACCAGGCGAAGGGCCCGTGAATGTGTTTATTGGCCTAACATGAATGCGGAAATCAAAGACTTCATATCCAAATATGAAGTGTGCCAGATCTATGATTCCAAGCAAGCCAAGGAACCTCTGATTCCTTATGACACTCCAGACAGACCCTGGTCAAAGCTAGGTATTGATTTGTTCAACTGTAATCAGAAAGACTATGTAATCCTAGTTGACTACTTCAGTGACTTCTTTGAAGTAGATATGATCACTGACAAGACAGGAAAACAAGTGATCCAGAAACTCAAAAGTCATTTGGCTAGACACGGAATACCGGATACATTAATCTCAGACAATGGTCCACCGTTCCATTCTCAGGACTTTGCTGATCTCGCCAACAAGTAAGAGTTTACTCACATAACAAGCTCACCAGCCTTCCCACAGTCGAATGGTAAAGTCGAGTCTGCATTAAAGTCAGCCAAGAGACTAATCAAGAAATGCTCAAAAGCAGGTTCTGACCCTTTTCTAGCCTTGTTAGACATCCGCAACACACCAACTGAAGGAATGTCTACATCACCTGCACAGCGCCTGTTCAATCGCCGCACCAAGACTCTACTACCTACGACCAAACAGTTACTCCAACCCGCTGTTTGTCCAACAGTCAAATCTGAAAAGAGGAAGAAAGTAGAGACTCAAGTGAAGTATTTCAACAGACATGCAAAAGACCTGTTGCCATTGTATGAAGGCGACCAAGTGCGCATTCAAACACTCAGACTAGGTGATCATGAATGGAAAAAAGGCACAGATCTTATGAAGTTAACCTTGATGGTCAAACACTAAGGAGAAATACCGTATTTTCTTGAGTATAGTGCGCACCCATGTATAATGCGCACCCCCCTCTCGCAGGTTCAATATTTTGGAAAAAAAGAAATTTGAATATTATACGCAGAAAAAAATTACACCGTACCCTTCCGCGAAGTATGGCAAACGAACGGGTGATGAAAAAATTTGTCAGTACAAATTCGAAATTTGAGATAAAAAATCACCAGACATGTTTATTTACCGTTTAAATAGTATTTATTGTTCTGCTAGGCATTGTTTTATATCCAGGGATTAAGATTACCTTGTGTAGTTTCTCGTAAACTAAGCCGGACACAGCAATCAGCTGTAAACACGTTTTCTTGGAATCGACCGGTGATTCGGTCAAGACACACCCAATGATATAACTTTATAGTATTTTTAATGCAAGGATCGGCAACAATTGTATCTGAAACTATTTTTTTTATCAGGAATAATATATTCCATTATTTTCTTAATTATATGCAGCCTTTACTAAACATATTTAAAATAATAATAACCCTAAGCGAAGCAGCTGATCGCTCTTGCCGGGTATTATTTTTTACATGGAACCAGTCTGACCAGTCACCGTCAAGGCTCACGCGCACGGGATCGCGTGATCGCGAGAATTTCATGTTGACATAGAATCGTCCAACAAAAACAAATATGACATTCAACGAGTCAAAGTCATTTATGATATATGTATCCATTCTCTGTCAACTAAAGTTCGTTTCAAGGCGTCAATAGCGGTATTCTGACCGTGGTTGCTGTTAATAACGGTGAGTTGTGCGATCTTCCGATCACTTCACACACGATTTCACCGAAATTAATAAAAACAATATTAAAAGGATTTTTGAATAAAATTAATGAAATAAGTAACAAGTATAAGTCCAGATATACAAAGAACACTTTTTTATAGCCAGACAGTGTAATTACATGATTAATTTGCGTACTTCAGTATGGATTTGTTGATATTTCCGGTGTTACGTGCTCACGGCAATGTCTTTCCATGGGGGAAAAAAACATCCAAACTCATAATTCGTGTATAATGCGCACCCCTTTCTACACAGCTGTGTTTTTTTGAAAAAAAGTGCGCACTATACTCAAGAAAATACGGTAGACGTCACTTGAGACCAGTACCATTTACACCTCATGAACGAGAACCAGCGTCTCAACATGCTCAAGCACCAGCAATTATACAAGCACCAGAGCCAGTTACAGACCAGCCACTGAAACAACCGTCTCCCAAGAAAGTTAAACAGTCACAGACACAGCCATCGGTGACAACAACAACAAGTAACAACAACTCATCACCAAGAATCACGAGAAGTGGTAGAGTTTCAAGACCACCTGCACACTTGAAAGACTTTAACATGAAAGTGTGAACATGACTTTAATTTTGTGTATCTATTAGGGTTAAATGCCCGAGGGTGTGCAGGTCCTAGTGGCACTAAGCTGCTAATTGTGTATACCAAAATGCTACCATTGCCATGGCCACTAGCGTGGCCAACGGCGATTCGCAGCTAGCGCTGCTGGCCTGAGACTGCTACCGCAGTCCGGCCCCCATGGTAGCATATTTAAATGGTACCATTGATTGGCAACTACCCTGCTGCCAAAAACAGCTACTACTGCTGGCCTAAGTCAGACTACCTCTGCCCGGCCCCAGGTAGCCGGCCAAAGCAGATCCCACTGCATGGTCCCATTAGCAAAACTATTGTCTGACTACCGCCGCGTACCCAACTGTCAGCTACTGCTTGACAAGACGACTTCCACCGCCGGGCCCATATACGTGGCTATTGTTTGCTCCAACATATGTTATTTTACGAATCCCCATCTGAAAAGTCGGGAAAGACAAGGTTCCCACTGAGAAGCAGGTAACCCCGGAAAGGTTCCCGCTGAAAAGCAGGTAGCCTTAAGCACGAGTATTAATTTGGAAGCAAGTTAATTTGTTACTAGCAGTGTAGCCCACAAGAACCCCGCCAAAAAGCAGTGCTACCCCACACCCAGGGCCACGCGATACGCGGAGATAGCATTGTTGCCCAGCTTGCTTATGTACTGAAAAGAAACACTAACCTAACCTGTGCATCTAGAATGGTGTACAGCTCCTTCCACCTCATCCCCCCCTCGTGCCAGCCATAGCATCCTCGGTTTGTTTGGACTGGGGCCCTTCAGGAGCAAGTACTGCCGTGCCCTGGCCATGTAGCTGGATCCTACCATCCAAACTGTAAACAATAAGAAGTGTAGTAAGTACCATGAAAAGACTATTTGAATTAATTGTGCAACATTAAATTTGTTGGTAAGCTTATGTAAGCATTGTAGCAATCTGATTTCCACCTGCCGTATTGTTGTATGAGGTGTTCCGGCACCCCGTTCATGGCTGCTGATGTGGCTGCCCCAATGCGGAAGGAGTGAGAAGAATAGCAAGCCGTGTTTATGTTGCTGTGTGCTAAGGCCTTTTTTAGGAGTGCCTGGAATTGGTACCTTGTAACGGGGGAATGGTCAAATGAACAAATGCATGTTGTGGGCCGGAGGGGCGTGCCTCCAGGTAGTGCTTGATGAAGAGTACCGGACATAGCGGGTTACCTGGTATAGATGACATTGTAACTGTTGTCCCCATCCTGTACTGATCAGACTTTGAGTGTGGTAGATGGATTGAAAGCTGCTGGGGGTTGCCCGAGAAGCTTAAATTCTTGATGGTGCAACCTGTTTTTGAGGGTCCAGTTTGGACCAGCTCGCTAACCCTAAAGAAACCGAAGAAGGCTGTGCTGTAGACTGCCTTGAACAGCCTGGCTTTGTATACTGATGAGCATACGTCTGGCAGATTGTTGGTTACTACCTGCAGCAGATCTGCAGTGATCGGTTTTCTGGTGTCTGGTCGGCCCGCTGATTTGTGTAAGCCTGTTAAAATCTTGCCCACGAGGAAATGGTTCATACAGTCGGTGAGCCTGTGGAATTTGTGCTGTGAAGACAGCGCTGCAATGTAAGTCTTGACTGTGTTAGGGGAGTGGTGAGTGACTGACGGATAAGCAATAAAGTTTACAACCTGATCCAGCGGGACTGGCCACACCTCTTGTAGCTGATGTGTGGACTGGAACTGGTGGAAGGCATTGATGCCTGTTTGGTAAATGGCCCATGTATTTGTAGACATTGTTGTAGGAGTCTGCCGCTTCCTGCCTCATATCAGCCATATGTTGCACGGGATAGGTGTGGGGTTCTGGTCCGCGGCTGGTGCTGCCTCTCGGAAGCGTTTGAGCTGAAACCTCGAGAGAGCATCGGCAATATTGTTAGCAGTGGAACATACATACTTTGCCTTAAACATAATATTATATCGGAGGCACTGCAGGATTAGGCGACGGAGTAGGCTCATCACTCTGGGGGCCTTGGTAGACTGTTGATTATTGCTACGACGGCTTGGTTGTCGCAGTAAAAGAGGACCTTTTTGTTTGCAAGTTGCTTGCCCCAAAGCTGGATGGCCAGTGTGATGGGGAACAGATCCAGGTGCGTCAAGTCCCGTGTAGTTCCATCCGTCACCCACGGGGTTGGCTATGCGCCGTTAAACCATTTGCCCTGCATGTAGGCCCCAAAGCCGGCATCACCTGCTGCGTCTGAAAACAGCTGGAGGAAATTGCTGTCTACCCATAGTTGGTCCTGAAACACTGAAATGCCGTAAAGAAATGTTAACCACATTTGTAGGTCTTCCTTGACCCAGCTGGTAATCCTAATGTGGTGAAATGGTTGCTTACCTTTGCTAAGCAGATCGATTAGCCTGCGGCTGAATGCCCTTGCCATTGGTATAGCCCTGCACATAAAGTCAAGCTTGCCTATGAGGGACTGAAGGGCCCTTTTTGTGACCTTGATGTTACCTGTTGACAGGATGTCTTGCATTTCCCTTGTCGCCTCCTTGATCTTGGACTCTGGGATTCTGATCTGCATTGCATTGGTGTCGATTTCCAGCCCTAAGAATTAGAGGTGTAACGATACGGGAGGGTCGCGATACGAAATGTATAGCGATACAGGGGTCGCGATACGATACGTATCACGATACAGCGTTTACTGGTACAAGCTAAGCCAAGTTGATGTCTTTCTGCTCTCTAAAAGATATGACAAGTACAGTTGAAGAAGATTTAATGTGTTCATTTACTGTTATAGCAAATTGTCAGCAATACAGTATGTTTTACTGAAACAACAAACTGGCTTTGAAACTGGTAAACGTATTTCATGTATTTTCTTGAGTATAGTGTGCACCAATGTATAATGCGCACCACCCTCTAGCGGGTTCAATATTTTTGAAAAAAATTAAATTTGAATATTATGCGCAGTAAAATAAATTACACTGTACTCCTGTAGCGAAGTGCGGCAAACGAACGGGTGATGAGAAACTTTGTCAGTACAAATTCGAAATTTGAGATAAAAAATCACCAGACATGTTGATTTTCCGTTTAAATTGTATTTTTTGTTCAGCTAGGCATTGTGTATTTTCTCGTAAACTAAGCCGGACACAGCAATCAGCTGTACACACGCTTTCTTGGAATCTACCGGTGATTCAGGCAAGACACACCCAATGATATAACTTTACAGGATTTTAATGCAAGGATCGTCAAAAGTTGTATCTAAACTATTTTTTTTTATCAGGAATAATATATTCCAATATCTTGTTAATTTAGATGCAGCTTTTACTAAACATATTTAAAATAATAATAACCCTAAGCGAAGCAGCTGATTGCTCTTGCCGGGTATTATTTTTTACGTGCAACCAGTCTGACCAGTCACCGTCAAGGCTCCCGTGCACGTGATCGCTTGATTGCGAGAATTACGTGTTGACATAGAATTGTCCAACAAAAACAAATATGACTTTTAACGAATCAAAGTATGGCACTTAGGATATATGTATCCATTCTCTGTCAACTAAAGTTTGTTTCAAGGCGTCAATGGCGGTAATCTGACCGTGGTTGCTGTTAATAACGATGAGTTGTGAGATCTTCCGATCGCTTCACACACGATTTTGCCGAAATTAATTAAAACAATAAATAAAAGGAATTTTGAATAAAATTAATGAAAGAAGTTACAAACAAAAGTCCAGATATACAAAGAACACTTTTTATAGCTAGACAGTGTAATTACATGAATAATTTGCGAACCTCAGTATGGATTTGTTGACATGGTATTTCCGGTGTTACGTGCTCACGGTAATGTCTTTCCATGGGGGAAAAAACATCAAAACTCATTAATTTGTGTACAATGCGCACCCCCTTCTACACAGCTGTGTTTTTTTGAAAAAAGTGCGCACTATACTCAAGAAAATACGGTAAGTAAAACTGTGTTATGAAAATATTGTATGTATCGCAATACATGCTTTCCAAATCGATGCATCATATTGTGGGCTGTGCATTGGGATACAATACTGTATCGCCGTATCGTTACACCACTACTAAGAATGTCAGTTTGGTAGTGGGGACCACCGTCTTGTCGTGCGCAATAGGGACCCCAAGCTGTTCTAGTGTATTCACGCATCCTTTGAGGTTGTCTGAGCAGTGGCTGGTGCCTGCTGTGCCCCCCGTTAGGAAGTCAACCAGGTAATGCATGATCTGACACGTTGGAAGATGTGATTGCATGCACCATTGCAAGAAGATACTAAATGTTTCAAATATGGCGCAAGATATGGAGCAGCCAAATGGTAAGCATTTATCGAAATAGAACTCACCTTCGAATCTGATGCCTAGCAGCTCGAAATCGGATGGGGACTGGTATAATTCTAAAGGCTGACTGAATGTCAAATTTTGCTAGTAGTGCTCCCTTTCCCAGTTGTTGAACCATATGAGTAGCTTCATCAAATCTGGCATACACAACGGAACAGGCCTCTGTACATGTGTCTATGAAGTCGTATATAGATTTACCCCTGGGATAGGATAGATGGTGAATTAGACGGAATTCCTCCGCATGCTTACCCAGATGCTGATCATAGCCTGGCTATTGGGGTTACTTGGAGGTTGTCCAGGGTGGTGTCCTTGAAGGGGCCCGCCATCCTGCCAAGGTCGACTTCCTTTTGTAGTTTTTGTTTCACGTAGCCTGCCGTGTCTTGGTGCGTGGCTGATCGCAAGTTTCGTGCCAGGCGACCCGTGCGGCTTCCCTGGAACTCGAGCTTAAAACCAAAGCTAAAACCTACCCATAAATAATTTGCATCTTTGCAATTGACCTTAGCATATTGGCGTAACCACGGTGCCATTTCATTGAGATCCACGGGGGAATTTACCTGCCTTGACGGCTGGTTTTCTGTTAGGGAAAGGCTGATTGGGCTTCATTCCCTCGAAAGCAGGTCCTAGAGCTGTGGGAATTTTTGCCACACTTACCGCATTTGTGAGTGTACTTACAGTTGACCCTGCTACAGCCAAATTTATTGAAATCCCAGCATACCTGACTGGCTATGTCCCCCTGTATGTGTGTCATTGCGCCCCGTCCGCCTGATTGTGGTTGTCGTACTGGCTGTGTGACCATGTACTTCAGCCACAACTCCCCGTCGATGTTGTCCCAGCGTCGTGAGGGGTCCCTTGACATTCTGTGTCAGAATTGTTGGTCGTAGGTTGACCAGGCATCCCCCCCAAATCGAAGTGCCGCCGTTCTTATGGTTTCCATGTAGGACAGCAACAAGGGTTGTGCGGACCTCGGAGTGCCTTCTTACATAGATATACATGAAAATGTGGAAAGCTGAAGTCCAGCTTGCAAGGGACAGGCGCTTTGGTTGCTGCTTTATTGGTTTAAAAATTATCTTACCTGAGGAGTCGTACGCCATGGTAATCGTGCCATCCTCGTGACTTCCCTCGGTGTTTGGTAGGATTGTGCTGAGGTCGACAAACTCACCACGCCAGATTTTTTCCCTTACCTGTTGATTGAAGTGTGCATCCATTCCATCTGCACGGAAGGATAGGGAATCCCCGTATCTTGCGTTCTATGTTGGGTGAAATGGCGGGAGAACTAAAACCAAGCCTTACCGGTTGGTTTGCGCTAACCAAGCCGGGCGCTGAATGTTCCAGCAACTTGAGTATTTTTTCCAGTTGCTCGTTTACCTAGGTAGCCGAGTTGGCAGCCTGCGCGGCATTTACGAGCTGCGCCAATTGCACGTTAATTGTGTTGCCACCTTCGATATTTCCGTAATTGGAAGACTCACCATCAGCTGTTGCCTCCTGCATAATGTGTACTCCCGGGGTTTGTCTTCTGGTTGTCCTGGCCTGCTTGGCTCCCCTCACAAGCTTGTGGTGGACGGCTGATCTTCTCTTGGGAGGCATCACGAAAGGTTGAGGTGGTGAGTTGGTATTCCATGAGTGTAAAAATGTCCCGAGGATGAAGTTCGGGAGTAGAACGAAATAAATGTGAAACGGCGAGTGCTGAAATAGGTGGTATTCAAAGCGTAATCGGCGAAACGGTCGTGATTGTGTAAATGCGATACGGCAAGTGTTGAAATAGATGTTATTCAAAGCGTAATCGGCAAAACGGTCGCGACTGGGTACAAAGGAAACGTACAAAGCGAAAGCGATTAGATACAGCGAAACGCGTGTGTACTTGAAGAGGGACGGTGCGCGAATGATGGACTGTAACAAAGGCGGGATGATGCTTGCACAGGATTATTGCCTGGGGACAGTGCAGAGTGGTGACCTGGGGGTGATTGAGTTACAAGGGGTGATTGGGTTACGGACGTAATTAGCCAATGGTTTGGATACGCGCGATAAAGTCATTTAGTAGTTAGTACTAAATGTAACTATTAAGTGCTGGGTGCACATCAATTTAATTTCATGGACTTATTTACATGCATATGTTTTTTTCAACAGTGACTTTAATAGGAACAGTGACTTTAATGTGAACAGTTTCACACTCCCTATTATTAGGTTAGTGATGTGACAGTGTCAAAGACAGCGTTGGGTAAGGGTTAGTGCTGTGACAGTGTCATAGACAGTGTTGGGTAAGGGTTAGTGATATGACAGTGTCATAGACAGCATTGGGTAAGGGTTAGTGCTGTGACAGTATCATAGACAGTGTTGGGTAAGGGTTAGTGTTGTGACAGTGTCATAGACAGTGTTGGGTAAAGGTTAGTGCTGTGACAGTGTCATGGACAGTGTTGGATAAGGGTTAGTGCTGTGACAGTATCATAGACAGTGTTGGGTAAGGGTTAGTGTTGTGACAGTGTCATAGACAGTGTTGGGTAAGGGTAAGTGTTGTGACACTATCATAGACAGTGTTGGGTAAGGTTTTGTCCTGTGACAGTGTCATAGACAGTGTTGGGTATGGGTTAGTGTTGTGACAGTGTCATAGACAGTGTCTGGTAAGGGTTAGTGCTGTGACAGTGTCATGGACAGTGTTTGGTAAGGGTAAGTGTTGCGACAGTGTCATGGACAGTGTTGGGTAAGGGTTAATGCTGTGACAGTGTCATAGACAGTGTTGGATAAGGGTAAGTGTTGTGACAGTATCATAGACAGTGTTGGGTAAGGTTTCGTCCCGTGACAGTGTCATAGACAGTGTTGGGTATGGGTTAGTGTAGTGACAGTGTCATAGACATTGTCTGGTAAGGGTTAGTGCTGTGACAGTGTCATGGACAGTGTTTAGTAAGGGTAAGTGTTGTGACAGTGTCATGGACAGTGTTTGGTAAGGGTAAGTGTTGGGACAGTGTCATAGACAGTGTTGAGTAAGGGTAAGTGTTGTGACAGTGACATAGACAGTGTTGGATAAAGGCAAGTGTTGTGACAGTGTCATGGACAGTGTTTAGTAAGGGTAAGTGTTGTGACAGTGTCATGGACAGTGTTGGGTAAGGGTAAGTGTTGTGACAGTGTCATGAACAGTGTTGGGTAAGGGTTAGTGCTGTGACAGTGTCATAGACAGTATTGGGTAAGGGTAAGTGTTGTGACAGTGTCATGGACAGTGTTGGGTAAGGGTTAGTGATGTGACAGTGACATAAACAGTGTGGGGTAAGGGTTAGTGCTGTGACAGTGTCATAGACAGTGTTGGGTAAGGGTAAGTGTTGTGACAGTGTCATAGACAGTGTTGGGTAAGGGTAAGTGTTGTGACAGTGTCATGGACAGTGTTGGGTAAGGGTAAGTGTTGTGACATTGTCATAGACAGTGTTGTGTAAGGGTAAGTGTTGTGACAGTGCCATGGACAGTGTTGGGTAAGGGTAAGTGTTGTGACAGTGTTGGATAAGGGTAAGTGTTGTGACAGTGTCATGGACAGTGTTGGGTAAGGGTAAGTGTTGTGACATTGTCATGGACAGTGTTGGGTAAGGGTAAGTGTTGTGACAGTGACATAGACAGTGTTGGATAAGGGCAAGTGTATCTTGAGAGAGTGTAATAGACAGATGATTATCAAAGAGTTGCAACACTAATTGGTGATATGAAAGTAAGCCTTACCTCACTTGCCTCTGACTTGACCGTTGTATTGATATTAATCATTTTGAAGTGTCTTAATATGTAACTTGTAATTATTTATATCACTGCTGACTTTCTTTTTATATGAAGCAAACAATGAACAAGAAAAAACAACAAATGAGAATTGTTTCATTGATGACAAAAGTTATATATCACTTATATACAGGCTGTGTTGCCAATGAACAACATTGGCAGATGAAGAAATCTTCATTGATTTGATCCATGAAGACAGATTATTTTTCTAGATTTACAAGCACTCAGTATATTTCATACATGCTATTGATATAAATGCCTACCTTACAGGCCTCAAAGTTGCGACTAAAATGGTCGCCAATTCGACCTAAATTTCAATTTGTCTACTTCTAAAATTCAGAGCTAGCCAAATGACTACCTTGAAAAAAATCTTGTGGCGACCAAATTCTATTGCTTTACACTTGAATTCACAAAAATAAATAACAGCTGATTGTAGAAAACATGTCTGCTAATAATTGTACTCGCGTATAATACCTCCTATAGTCGACAATGAACAGAAAAACATAAATATTAATGTAATTAGTATTTCATTTCAGTTGATAGTGTTTATTGGATGAGCAAAGTATACCTAAATAATCAAGTAACATAAATTGCATCATTGTTTGAGCCACAAATAACAAAAATCAAGTACAGTTTCCACTTATAACACTAGTGCTATTATAAAAGTTTTTTGATAAAAGATAATTCAAATGCTTTTGGCTATCTACGATATTGGCTTGACTGTTTACCACTGGCTACCTGGAAAAAAATACTTGTAGCCATACAGCTACTTGGTGAAAATTTAAACTTTGAGGCCTGCCTTAGGCATCAGTTACTGATTCTGGGTTGGGTTTGAGACACCTGTACTTAGTCTATTTTGTGTCTGACAGTGTCCTATTCTCAGTCTGTTAGTTTAACCCATCTATGCTTGATTCATCATAGCCATGGTTATAAGATGTTTAGAACTTTATTTCTCCTCCACTATTGATGCTTGTGTATTTCACCCCCACCTCCGCAACTATTGTGTCAACTTTAGTGCATTGCAGGCCCCACTACTCCACAGCTGCCATGTCCCCACCTCTATAGTCCCTCACCCTCTTTGTATATTGCTGTCATGAGCTGAGCTGGTAATTATTAAATGAGTGATGTACTGTGTCCATCAGGTCAGCACATCTTCCAACAGTTTTCTTCCTTTGCAATGAATGATTTTTTTCCTGGTTTCCCTTGGCATCTGAAATGAAGGATATGGAGGTTTAATAAGAGAAATGTATGCTTTAGGATAGCAAATGCATTTTTATGAGCATCACTGTGTTTTTCTCATAATCACACTTCGTAGTAGGAAGCTGAGATCTAGACCATTGATACATCCTCATACCCTTTATGGTAGGCAGTGAATAGATAATTTGGCACAGCCACATCAGTTATGTTTATGGAAAGATGGTTATTTGGATAATACATGTGCAGAAAATTCCTTTTGAAAGCCCATTACCCAAGTAATTAATATGTTAATCAGTGATTGCAAATTGCTTTTATTAATGCCAGGAAGTGTCAGTAGAGTAGAAAATGTGATCGTTCTTCTCTGAGGGAGGAGGAGTGAAACAGGTTGGAAAATCAGACCAGGGAAACTAATGTGACATCCTATCTCACTCTATGCATTCCTCCTTCTTCTTTCGATCCCTTGAATGGAAACATCCTTGATCAAGCTTTCCAGCTTCTAAACTTCATTTGCCCAGCCATACTTTCTTTTTTGAGAGAGAATATTTAGGACTTTAATTTTTTCAAAATTACGGGAGTTGGGGGCACTAATTGCATACAAACTTGGGTATCGACCAAGCCAAACGTCCAGCCTGCATAAAGTGCCGCCACATATTTTTGCCGGTGGATCCTCATAATTTGTGCTGCGATTTTCGTGGAGTCTGTCAACTGGGTTTACAGTGTTTGGAATGCTCTCATTTGTCATAAGAGGCATTTACAGATGTAGCGTTTTAGTATCATATAACCAGTCACTCGCTTTATCCATACGATGTCTCTATATAAATGAGTGCGCACGTGTAACAGCGCCGGAAGTGTGTATTGAGCGCTAGCAGACCACATGGCTGCCGACTACACTTGAGAGAGTGTATTGACATGTAATGAGAGAATACAACCTTTCCCTGGAAAGCCGAGTGTTTGTTGTAGCTGCCAAAGTCATCACATAAATTGGCGACGAGGTAAAACTGGATGTCTTAGCGTTTTTGTGGACATTTTGTGTGATTAACGTCCGTCGTGTTTCACTCGCTCCATAAACATGGCGTCGTCTACCTCCGGGAAGATCGACGAATTTAATACAGAGACTGACAGCTGGGACATTTATTGTGAGAGGTTAGACTTGTACTTTACGGCTAGAGGTGTTGATGACGAGGATGATGAGATGAAACGGGCTATTCTGCTTAGTGAAATGGGTAAGACAGCCTACACACTTCTCCGGAATTTGTGCGCTCCTACGAAACCTAAGGAAATGAGGTTTGCTGAGATAGTGAAAGTCATGCGCGATCATCAACACCCAACACCGTCGGTGATAGTTGAAAGACTTAAATTTCACAAGAGGGATAGAAAGTCTCAAGAGAGTGTTGCAGCGTATGCTTCCGAGTTGCGCAAGTTGGCAAGTACATGTGACTTTGGTACTACTCTTGATGATTCACTTAGAGACAGACTAGTTTGTGGCATTAATAATGATGCAATACAGAGGAGATTATTAGCAGAGAAAGCTCTGGATTACAATAAGGCTTATACACTAGCACAGTCAATGGAATTGGCAGCAAAGAATGTAGAAGATATTAAAGTTGGTGCTTCAAGTGTTTCAGCAGCTACAGGGGGTAACATGCACAAGATGTCATCATCTCAACATGCTCCTGTCTACCCGCCATGTGACAGATGTGGTTTACGAAATCACAAATCTCCAGACTGTCATTTTCGTACCTCAAAGTGTTACAATTGTGGTAAGATTGGCCACATTGGGAAGGTATGTCGTCAGTCACAGAATAGTAAAGGTTATCGTTGTGGACGTGGCTCGTATCGATCTAGAGGTCAAGGTCGAAGTCGGGGTCAGCACAAGCGTTCAGCGACAAATCAGGTCACTCCGGATAACTATGATGATGTTGAAAGTGAAATATATGACATTTACAAGATGGAGACTAGCTCTACACCTTTTGTTGGGAGGAGAGAGAAGGAACCACCAATGTTTATTGATTTAGCACTTAATGGTCAGCCATTAAGCATGGAGTTGGATACAGGTGCAACATTTTCAGTGATTAATGAGGACACTTACAGATCGTTAGGGAAAGATCCACCCAAACTAGGACCTCCTCATACCTTGTTACGTACTTACCTAGGTGAGAAGATACCTCTGCTTGGTTCATGCTCAGTGAAAGTGAACTACGGCAAACAGTCAGCAGAACTGCCAGTGATTGTAGTGAAAGGGAGAAGAGCTAATCTCTTTGGTCCCGACTGGCTGCGACATGTTCGTCTAGACTGGGGAACAATCCTCAGAGTTGATTGTGATGATGTGCAAAGTATCCTTAACTCACATTCTGATGTCTTCAAGGAGGAACTTGGTGAGTTGAAAGATACAAAAGTGAAGATTAACATATCTATTCCTTCACAACCACGCTTCTACAAGCACAGGAACATGGCCTATGCCTTGAGGGACAAGGTTGAGAATGAACTTGAACGATTAGAGCAGCAGGGTGTCATAAAACCAGTGCAGTACTCAGAGTGGGCAGCACCCATCGTACCAGTGTTGAAGTCGGATCAGTCTTCAGTGGGCATATGTGGAGATTACAAACTAACAGTCAACCAGGTAGCTAAACCAGATTGTTACCCAATACCCAGGATTGAGGACTTATTTGCATCACTCTCAGGTGGTCGCAAGTTTACGAAATTGGACATGAGTAATGCCTACCAGCAGTTAGTGTTGGATGATGATTCCAAGAAACTCACCACAATTAACACCCATAAAGGTCTATACGAGTACCAACGATTACCTTTTGGGGTGTCGGCAGCTCCTGCTATCTTCCAGCGGACAATTGAATGTCTTCTCAGCGACTTGCCACATGTGTGCGTCTACCTCGATGATATTCTCGTCAGGTGTTGATGATGCAGAACACAACAAGAATCTGAATGAAGTCCTTGACAGATTGCAGAAAGCAGGTTTGCGTCTAAACGCTTCAAAGTGTCACATCAAGAAAGACTCAGTCACTTACCTGGGACACCGGATTGACGAACAGGGACTGCATCCATTAGAGGAGAAGGTAAACGCTATTGTGTCCGCACCAGCTCCTCAGAATGTGACAGAGTTAAAGTCATTCCTTGGGATGGTACAGTACTACCAGAGATTCCTGCCAAATCTCTCCACGACGTTAGTGCCACTACATGGGTTACTACAAAAGGACGCTCCATGGTCATGGACCAAGAAGCATGATACAGTATTTTTAAAGGTGAAATCTCACTTGTCTTCATGTAGGTCTTGACTCACTACAATCCAGACTTTCCTCTCAACTTAGCAGCTGATGCTTCTCCATATGGAGTAGGTGCCGTCCTGTCACACATCATGCCAGATGGTACTGAGAAGCCTGTGGCGTTTGCGTCACGTTCCTTGTCACCTGCAGAAAAGAACTATTCACAGCTTGATAAAGAAGCACTGGCAATAGTGTTTGGCATAAAGAAATTCCACCAGTATTTGTTCGGACGGAAATTTCAGCTGTTATCAGATCACAAACCCCTCATGGGTCTACTTGATGCAGAGAAAGGCATTCCAGTGATGGCGTCAGCCAGACTCCAGAGATGGGCCTTGATGCTTGCAGCGTATGATTACAGTATTGTGTATAAACCAGGCTCAAAGTTAGCAAACGCAGATTGTTTGAGCAGATTGCCTCTGCAAACCCCTGTGTCTGTGCCGCCTGTTCCAGGAGACACAATAATGCTCCTCGAGAACATGGCAGAATTCCCAGTGAATGTGCGACAAATTCAGTTTTGGACAAGGAAGGATCCCTTGTTAGCTAGAGTGAAGAAGTTAGTGGAATGGGGTTTTTCAGAAAACCTGAAGCCAGATACAGAGCTAAAGCCATATATTCAGAAGAAAACTGAGCTAAGTGTTCAGGATGGTGTGATTCTGTGGGGTAACAGAGTAGTGGTTCCACCTCAGGGTAGGGAACAGTGTGTAGATGTGTTGCATGAAGCTCACCCTGGAATAGCGAGGATGAAAGCTATTGCCAGAGGTCTTGTATGGTGGCCGTGCATTGATTCAGAGCTGGAGAACAAGGTCAGGACTTGTTCCATATGTCAGGAGAGTCGTTCTTCACCCTGCGAAGCAAAGTTACATCCGTGGGACTGGCCGTCCAAACCATGGTCACGTCTGCACATTGATTATGCAGGTCCCTTACAAGGTCAAATGTTCCTCATCATCGTAGACTCTCACTCTAAGTGGATGGATGTTTTCCCTGTCAACAGTGCAACTACGAGTGCCACTCTTGAGTGTCTTCGGAGAACATTTTCCATTCATGGTCTACCTGAGACAATAGTGTCTGATAATGGGACATGTTTCACAAGTGATGAATTTGCTATATTCATCAAGAGAAATGGTATTCAACACATCTGTACATCCCCTTACCATCCAGCGTCCAATGGACTGGCAGAGAGGAGTGTCCAGACGTTCAAACAGGGATTTAAGAAGCTCAGCGGCGGTTCCATCAACACCAGGGTGTCAAGATTCCTGTTCAGGTATCGTAACACACCACAGACTACGACAGGGTCATCTCCAGCGCAGTTACTATTGGGAAGACGTCCACGTTCCCATCTTGACTTGCTTCACCCTGACATCGGCGTTAAAGTTCAACATAAACAAGAGAAGCAGGCAAACTACCACAATAGACATACAAAGTCACGAGAGTTCGCTGTCGGTGATCTTGTTTACGTCAGGAACTTTCTTGGTAAGCCTAAATGGTTACCAGGGGAGATAATCCAGTGTACAGGTCCTATCTCCTTCAGAGTCAGCTTGGAAAATAACAAAATTGCGAGGCGACATGTAGATCACCTCATCAAGCGTTATGTGGACCCCGATGCTGTGAAACCAGAATCCCCAGAATTGTTGGAAGAAAGTGAAGTGTCAAAGTCTGTCATCACTTTCTCACCAGAGCTCCCAGAGCCTAGTTCTGTACCAGTATCACCCGCAGACACGCCATTTCCGCGTACCAGGTTACCTACATGTGACACTAGTCCAGAACTGTCCTCATCTGTTGAGTTGAGAAGATCGACTCGTGAGCGTCGAGCTCCAGATAGACTGAATCTGTAAACTACTGTATTTCATTGTTAAGTGTTCTTATTTAGATTGAACTTTAAGGTGCATGCTCAATTCATTTATTTCAGAAACCAAGTGAATGAACATTAAGTTTTGAATTTCAGTGTTCAAGAATACTCCAGTGAACTTTATGGGAAAATTTCCATGGAACTCTTTGAGTTGATCACTATTTCTTTCTCAGTGACTGATGAGTTAGTAACATTGTTCACTAATTGCTTAAACAACAAGTTGTTAACTAAAGGGGGAGGAATGTAGCGTTTTAGTATCATATAACCAGTCACTCGCTTTATCCATACGATGTCTCTATATAAATGAGTGCGCACGTGTAACAGCGCCGGAAGTGTGTATTGAGCGCTAGCAGACCACATGGCTGCCGACTACACTTGAGAGAGTGTATTGACATGTAATGAGAGAATACAACCTTTCCCTGGAAAGCCGAGTGTTTGTTGTAGCTGCCAAAGTCATCACAACAGACTATCTTAAAAATGCCAGGAGAGAGGGATTGATAGCCGATCTAAATCCAAGAATACCGAATATGGACACTCTCCGTCCAAGAAACCTAAGCATGCGACCAAAACCAGCAGTCATCTAACTGTGGTAAATCTAAACCTGTGGTAAAGCAATCACCATCAGCCACCATCAGAGAAGTCGACATGGAACCACGATCAACCCTCCAAGGGTCGACATTCCTCAGGTAGACATTCAGCAGGTCGACATTCTTCTGATCAACATTCTAAGGGTCGACATTCTAAGGAATGCACTCCCTCCAGTGGTAGATCTTGAGATCGATTGGATAAGGATCGACTTTCTACAGGTCAACTCTCTAAGGGTCAACATTCAGATCACTCTCCTCAAGGTCGATCATCTCAGGAACACACTTCGACATTGAGACAGGTAGATCACTCCAATTCAGAGCGTCACCTCTCTACAGAGAAATTGTATGGACACGAACTGAGGCATTTTCATTCCACAGATAAACATAATCACCTCGACCGATCACGTTTATTGGATTCAGACTCACAGCGCTATCACTAATGACAGTCATCTCGACATGATGGAGATGTCGACTGGGATAAACATTGATCTCCATCTCAATGATACCAACCTATGAGACAATTCTTATCCGACTAATGATCGATAAGAAGAACATCAATATCAGCCCTACCCTGAATATCCTTTGACACCGGACTATTATCGAAATGCTGCTCCTCCCCATAGACATTGAGATCAACCCTCCTCACTCTCATGTTCTGAGTCACTGATAGAGACTCCCTCCAGTTGTGACACTTCCCTCTAGTATCGACTTCACGGGATCAGAGTGATTTATCTGTACAAATCGGATTTCTTCTTCAATCCCTCCTATGGCCTTACAACAAGGCACTGGACAGTCAAGGACAGATACAGGACTCCCTCTCACAACGACACCAGCTTCCTACAACGACACCAGGAACGGAGATAAGGGATAGCGATAATAATACATCTACTCTGTCTGATGCTACTCCTGAAAGTCAGACTTCACCTCCGTCATCTACAAGTTGACCCATCCCTAATCCTCAGCTGGATCGTGGAAACCCTCCATCTCCAGACTACAGAGACAACAGTTGGAGGACCAACAGAGGCAGGACAGGAGACGGCCCAAATTTAACCCATCTCATCAAGACCTTCGCAATGTATAAACAGGGTCTTTCCATTGCAGAGGACGTGGTAGAGGCCTTCACCGCCATGAAATTCGCTTTAGGGTATGTTGATATCCAAGCATGCTCTAGATGTTTAGGCCCAAGTTCCAGAACCCCGGGGTTCTACTCGCTGGTATTTCTGGTCACGAAAATAGACAGCAAGAAATTTTTCATCATCTTCAACAAAAAGCTGTTCAATGTGCCGTACCCGGAGACACTGGCTCATTTCATATGATGTTGTTCGCGCTTATTCGCACCATCTTTCAACGAGAAGACTACATGATCAGCCTGGATTTACAAGATGCCTTCCTCCACGTGCCCATCCACCACGAGCACCGGCATTACATTACCTCTGATTATTTTCCAAGGTCGACACTACCAGTGGAAGGTTGTCCCATTTGGAATTTCTTCAGCCCTGTGGCTTTTTACCCGCCTTACCAAGCCAATTATGAAGTCAAAGGGATCATCTTCGAGTCGTTCATCGAGGATTGCATTCGGGCTCACACTGACTGGAATGTCCTAGTCAGACAACACGCCTTCATGCAGAAGCTACTCCATCAGCTCGGCTGGCTAGTTAACATAGAAAAGTTGGAAACCTCACCCACTCGACAACTGCAGATCATCGTAGCACTTTTCGACACCAATCCCAGGTAAATGTTCGTCCATCTGGACAGATGGACAAAGATACAATGACTTCATACAAATAGCACTCAGACAGTAGCTACATCTACGACAATGGCAGCAGTTGCTCGGTCTTTTGACGTCGGCACAAGCCTTCTCCCAGAGAGGTCGACTCCAACTACAGCCAAATCAGCGCTTCCTAACACCATATCATCAGTCGATGACTGTTCAGGAGTTCTTCTGGATCCCTTTCTACCAACACACCACTTGTTCATGGATGCATCAACAGTAGTGTGGGGAGCACACCTGCAGTATCAACAAACTTCAGGACGTTGGTCAGCAATAGAATCCATCCTTCATCTCAACCATCTCTCATTAGGCAGAAGTACTTTAATTATCTCACCTGATGAAACAGTCAGACAACGCCTCAGTCTTGTGGTATACATTGTATCAACAAGATGGCTCTGATGATGGATGTTTATTGATGCATTGGGCATCAACGCCTGAGAATAAGCAATGTCATAGCAGACTCCCTGTCCTGTGCGGATCGACCATCCTCGACAGAATGGCGTCTACACCCAAAAACATTTGCCACCTCTACCAACGCCCTGAGGCCACCAGGTTCAATACACAACTCCCCAGATTCATCTCTCCATTTCCAGATCTAGAGGTGTGGGCGTTCAACGCTCTGGCAATATCATGCGAGAATCTCAACGCTTACAAGTTTCCGCCAACAGCGCTTCTACCACAGGTAATCCAGAAGATCTAATCGTCAATACAGTTACAACTGATTTTAATCGCGCCTTACTCGACAGCTTGCAGCTGGTTTACTGTGCTGGTAGACCTCTATCATCCACTTCCCTTGTGAAGAGATGCTGCTGGAGCCTCCCTCCCTACCCCCACCCCCCTCCTTTTTTTCACTAGAAGGGGAAAAACTATTGGTGGATGATAGGTTGCGCCGCGGTAAGGGAACCAAAGGGATATAAACCCTCTAGCCCCGGTGGGACGTCATGCAAGTAACAACTGGTGAAGGTGTTTTGTGAGGCAGCTAGACACCACTTGTTCTATTGTGACTGATGTCCATGAAGCGAGCCTCATGGCTTGGGCTCTCATTTCATGCGCTGAGCATGATTCGAGACTTGGGGTGGAATTCTGAACTTGTGTATAACTGTTGCAACAGTAGCCTTAAGTCAGCCTGCTACAAAATCTGGGAGCGATCTTAGAGTGATTTAGGTCAAATGTGGAATCATGAGTGAGACTAGAATAGTCCAAGGCATGGAGTTCTGAAACTCTTGCTTCTGTCTCCATGGCTAGGAGGAAGGATGCTTTCCTGGATTTTGGAGTAAGGTAGCCTTAGCCAAGGGCTCTTAAAGTTCTGTTAAAAGTGCCAATAGAACAACAGATGGATTTTGTAGTGGTATGCACAAAGGGAGACAACAACAGTTGTCATGATGTAGCCCCCACGAATAAACGTGTCTCAAACACACTCCTGCGTCCGTCCTGATTTTGAAGGAATAACTAACATAACATGGTGTCAGAAGTGGGATGGTGTCAAAACAGGAACTAAGGGACATCATACCAAAAAGGTACTCGAAAGTTCTATGTCAAAAACTTTATTTTGAACTCAAAACGAACTGTTTCAATATTTCAAGTGGCTTGCCAATCATCGTCCTTCAGCACACGCAAGTATTTTACAGTACATAATACTACGTGAACAATCGTCCTGGAGTTTGCCTTATGTGGATCGCCTCTCTCGCATGCAGTCATCGTCCTGGCGCAAGGCTTCACTGGCTCACGTTTTGCACGCTTTCCTCGCTAGACTTCCAACATTGTTTTATACTTGTCTCGCTCGTCGTCTGGCGGTCTCTTTGAAGTGCTCTCTCACCAGGCATATTTTATAGACTGTTAACTTATGCTGTTTTGAGTTATAATGAATAATTTGAAACCACCTTGTGAACTTGAATTGACAGGAAATATTGCTGAAAACTTCAGAACATTTAAACAAGAATTTGAAATTTATTCAATTGCCAGCGGATTGGATAAGAAACCTGAGAAAATTCAAGCTAATACATTTCTACATGTTATTGGAAAAGAAGCCAGACAAGTGTATAATACTTTTGAATTTGAAAACGAGACAGATCATGAATCAGTCGGAGTTCTTCTGCAGAAATTCACGGATTATTGTAATCCAAGAAAGAACATTACATATGAAAGATTTGTGTTTGGAAGTCGAAACCAGGCACCAGGAGAGAAATTTGATGCGTGCTACACTGATATTAGAAACAAAAGTGCAACTTGTGAATTTGGTCAGTTACGTGATTCACTTGTTAAAGACCGGATTGTGCTAGGGATTTTAAGTGATGAAGTTCGATCTAGACTTCTTAGAGAACATGATCTAACGCTGGAGAAAGCCCTTGATATTTGTCGAACTGCTGAAATGAGTGAGCTACATGCTAAATCTCTACAAGAAGAAACTCCTGCTGCTGTTGGCTTTCTCAAGAAGAAGACTACAGGCTATTCTCAAGGTCACAAGTCAAAGGCCACAGGTAGAGTTAAGCCCTCTCGTCAACCTCCTAGTCATGCTCGCCAGGCTCCTAACTGGAATGATAGGTGACGAAACGACAACTGTTCGTATTGTGGCAAAGACGCACATGATAGAAGAGCCTGTCCAGCTAGGAATGCTATCTGCAATTCGTGCAAGAAGCGTGGACACTACTCATCAGTGTGCAGGTCTCATAGTTACGTCAGAACTGTAGATGATGACGTCACCTACTCAAGTGATGCATCAAGTCAAGAATCACTGTTCTTGAGTTCGGTTGATGGTACCAGTTCAAACCGAAGAGAAAACCACTTTGTTGATATACTCATGGACAAAACAAAGGTCACAGTCAAAGTGGCCACAGGTGCTGACGTGAATGTCGTATCTGAACAACTATATAACAAGTACTTCCCCGACAAACCTTATACAAACCAAGAGGATCCTTCATGGAATTCAGAGCGAACTCTACGTTCTTGGTTACTTCAGTGTCAAGCTCGAGTGGAGGGATAACACCCTAGAGGACAAGGTGTATGTTCTCTGTGGAAAGACACACTCACTTCTCAGCTGCAATGCAAGTGAACAGCTGGGTCTAGTGAAGTTTTGTATGAGTATCACAACTGAAGAGGTGAAGTCTCAGTTCCCAGAACTCTTCCGAGGTCTAGGTGAAATGAAGGGCGAGTACAACATCAAACTACGTGAAGGTGCCATACCTTACGCAGTCACCACACCAAGGCGTGTTCCAATTCCAGTTCTCCCTAAGGTCAAGGAAAGTCTGCAGAAATTGGAAGAATTGGGTGTCATCACCAAAGTCGATGTGCCTACAGACTGGTGTGCTCCTATGGTAGTAGTGCCTAAGCCTCGAGGGGATGTCAGGATATGTGTGGACTTACGTCGTTTGAATCAGTCTGTGCAGCGGGAACGTCACATGCTTCCCACAGTTGATCACACTCTAGGTCAGTTAGCTGGTGCAAAGATCTTTTCGAAGATAGACGCTAACTCAGGATTTCATCAAGTGAAGCTGACTGAGAGATCCGCACTGTTGACAACCTTCATGACTCCTTTCAGGAGATATTGCTATAAGAGACTCCCATTCGGAATAACTTCCGCTCCAGAATACTACCAGAGGCAAGTGACGAAAACTCTTGATGGTTTGGATGGAACAGCTGGCATCATGGATGATGTGATAATATATGGTGCTTCTGGAGAGGAGCATGATAAACGTTTAAAGAACACTCTGACAGCTTTTCGTGAAGCTGGCATCACACTCAACCAGGATAAGTGTGAATTTGGAAAGTCACAGATCCAGTTCCTAGGACAAACTGTGAGTGCCAAGGGAATCGAAGTCAGTGAGGACAAAGTCTCAGCAATCAAAGACATGCCAGAACCTAAGAATGTAGGCGATGTCAGGCGCTTTCTTGGAATGGTCAATCAACTTGGAAAGTTTGTCGTCAATCTAGCTGATATGACAAAGCCACTCAGAGATCTTCTCAACAAGAAATCTGTCTGGACATGGGATAAGCCTCAACAAGAATCATTCTCTCGGATCAAGCAGGCCCTCAGTAGCAGTCCAGTGCTAGCACTCTTCAATCCGAACTTACCAACCAAGGTTACAGCTGATGCATCTTCGTTTGGTCTTGGTGCAGTCCTCACTCAGAAGACCACAAGTGGCTGGAGACCAGTCATGTATGCATCAAGGTCCCTCTCTGAAACCGAATCACGCTATGCCCAGATAGAAAAAGAAGCGTTGGCGCTGACTTGGGCGTGTGAACGATTTCAGGACTTTCTTGTTGGTATAGACTTTCTTCTCGAAACAGATCACAAACCTCTCGTCCCTCTGCTAGGTCTGAAGGATCTTGATCAACTCCCTCCAAGGATCCAAAGATTCAGGATGAGACTAATGAGGTTCTCCTATACCGTCGAACATGTGCCTGGTCGTGATCTCTATACAGCTGATGCTCTATCTCGAGCTCCAGTAGCATCTCAATCTAGTTCAGACAAGACTCTTGAAGCAGATGGACAAGTGTATGTTGAACACATTCTCCATTCTTTTCCAGCTTCAGATCGGAGACTGGAAGAAATCAGACTTCATCAGAAAGAGGATGACATCTGCAGGGAGATCACTCGATATTGTCTGGAAGGATGGCCTGAAAAACACATGATCAAAGGCATTGCTAAACACTATTGGCCTTATCAAGCTGAACTTACCATTCAAGATAATCTCTTGCTCTGTGGTGAAAGGCTTGTGATTCCTGAATCACTAAGGCCAACTATCCTGGAAAAGCTTCATGATGGACATCAAGGCATCACAAAGACTCGTGAACGTGCAAAGCAATGTGTTTGGTAGCCAAATTTAAGCAAACAGATCGCTGAATTTGTGTCAAAGTGTCATGTGTGCTGTAAGAAAATGGACAACCACCCTGAACCATTGATAACTTCTGAAACTCCTGAAAGACCTTGGCAAAAAGTTGCCTCTGATCTCTTTGAGTTTAAAAAGAACCAGTATGTTCTTGTGGTGGACTATTACTCCCGTTTCATAGAAATTGTCCGACTGTCAAGTACAACTTCAAAAGAAGTAATCAACTCGCTTAAAAGTATCTTTGCAAGACATGGTGTGCCAGAGACTCTAGTTTCTGACAACGGTCCTCAGTACAGTGCTTCAGAGTTTGACAACTTCAGTCGAGACTATGGTTTCTCTCATGTTACCAGCAGTCCTGGACATGCATCTGGGAATGGAGAAGCTGAATGCGCTGTGCGCACTATAAAGACTCTGTTACATTCAGCAAAAGATCCGTACTCGGCTCTTCTCAGCTACCGATCAACCCCACTCAGTTGTGGTTACAACCCAGCTGAACTGCTGATGTCAAGGAAACTGCGCACAAAACTGCCAATCATGAAAAAGAAACTTGAAGTTCATCCACCTGTGAAAAAAAAGTTTGTAAACTTTGAGAAACATCAACAGCAAAAGCAGGAATATAACTTCAATCGTCGCCATGCTGTGCGCTCACTTCCTGTTTTGCAAAGGGGAGATATTGCATGGGTACCAGACAGGAAAGAAACAGGTATTGTGCTCAAACAGCTAAGTCCTCGGTCTTACCTCGTAAAGACTGACGATGGAACCTATAGGCGGAATAGACGTGACATTAACTTGTTACCAAATGTTCCTGAAAAGCAAGTTCCGAATGTGCCTGAAAAAGAACACTCACCTGAACCAAATCCTCATCCATGTCTGAAACAAACAAATGACTCCTCAGTTTACATAACACGATCTGGCAGAGTCTCAAGAAAGCCAGATAGATACTAAGACTTTCTCTCATTTAAAGTTTGACAAGTGAGTCAGTATTCATTGTGTATGGGTGAGAGATTTATTATTCTGTAACCCTGAGGTCTTGGGTATGCTAAAGCTGTGTTCACAATGATGTGTGAGTGAATCTTGATTTGTTTTGTTTATATGCATTATAATGTTTCATTGTCAAGGCACAGTTGAAAGTATTGTTAACTTGCTTTCTCCTGGAAGGGGAGATGTAGTGGTATGCACAAAGGGAGACAACAACAGTTGTCATGATGTAGCCCCCACGAATAAACGTGTCTCAAACAAACTCCTGCATCCGTCCTGATTTTGAAGGAATAACTAACATAACAGATTTCACTTGGGGAAGATAGGAGGTGTGTGAACATCTTCTAGCAGAAAGGATCTCATTAGTCTTTAGAATGGGATGGATTCAGATTAAGAGTCTGTTATGTTGTAGTATAGAGTGAAGAGCTGATCTGTAACCTTCTGTCGCCCCATATCTTAACTTTTTTTCCTGACATAGATGTAGTAGAAAAAATCATTATCATATTGTATATATTGTATTAGCTATAATCTCTTGTCGTCTTCTCCACTGGACAAACTTATCCCATCTGTTGTCATATATAAGGGAGGATGAAGGTCTCCATGATCTTGCCACAGCTTCCGAAGCAAGAACAGAGTACCCTGATATCTGCATTTTGTGTGAGAACTTCCAGGCGTTTAGATGTAGGCTGGACTGGATGTCGTGGAAAAAGTTGGACTTGGGCTGACTTAACAGATCTCGACGGAGAGGTAACTAGCGAGGTTCTTCCATTAGTAGACTTAATAATCTGGGGAACCCCTTTCTGCAGGTCTAGATTGGTGATATGAGGATTATCATGAAATCCCTCTCCTCCACCTTGTGGATGACCTTGTCTAGGAGAAACCATGGTGGGAATGCGTATGCAAATAGATCCTTCCAATCCATCAATAGCGCATTGACCTGGTGAGCCCTTGTGACGGGAACTTGACCGACATAAGCCGGAGTTGATGGTTGTTATAGGTGACAAATAGATCTTGTTGTGGTGTGTCCCATAATGTGGTTATCCAAGCAAAATCTGAGGATGTAAGATCAATTCTGTTGCCACTATTATCCCTTGGAGGGAAAGCTGTCGGCAAGGATGTTCAGTTTCCCGGGAATATGTCTCGCTTCCATCCGATAACTGATGTTGATTCTCTGTTGTGTCAGGACATGACAAAACGTGAAAACTGTGTTGACAGCGAACCAATGCCAAAGCCCTGGTAGACGTATAGGCACACCCGTTCTGTATCAAGGAGAGGTCGTGGGAAGATTTCAACAATGTATCGTGTAGGATAGGTTGAATATAAAAAATTACTTGGTCTGAAAGATTGTACTGTACGAATCTCTTGGGCTTTGCATTAGCGTTCCCATTGTTAAAATAGGGCATGATGGTGCATGATGTCTCGTTCACTGTGTGTGCAGGCATCAGATGTCCACTGTAATTGTGATGTACAGTGACCGGCATCTGGTCGAATGGCTGTAGTGTTACGCATAAGTGATCATGTAAGTCGGTCTGTACAAATATACTGCACGGATTCCACTAAGTCAGTTGACCTGGGGCCGTATTTATCAAACAGCTTAGTTTTGACTTAGGAAAAAGATTCAGTTTCTGAAAAAATTACTTAGCCAAGCCAAAAACTTAATTTGGTATTAACGAAACGTCTAAGTAAAAAACTTAGCTAAGTCTGCCGTGAGAAACTAAGTCGATTTCACCGAATGCAAACACGTGATCACTAAGGACCATCTCAGCTATTTTTTAGCCTACCAGTGGAACTCTTTTTACTAAGAAAGAGAAAAACATCATCGGGGAATTCCCAGACAGTGCAGACGATAATAAACACCGCTGCGAGCTCCAAGATAGGCCCATGTCATGACCGAAGACGCGAAAAAGAGACGGCCAAAGTTTACCAAAGAAGAATCGTTACTACTAGCAGAGCTGGTGGCATCAAACAAGGTGGTGATTGAAGGAAAGTTTGGCCCCGGCATCACCTCCTTGAAGCGACAGGAGGCGTGGCAGGTACGTGAGGTAGTGAGTGTTTTTTTTTTATGGGTTTTGAGAGGTTTAGCTGCTTACATCATTAATTTTACATACATATGTAGCAGACAAGGCCGTAATGCGTATCAAGGAATGCATGTGGTCGAATAATAACCAAGTCGTTTTCCAACCTTCCATCATCACACTTCGTAAGTCCAGTACCACGGGAATGATATATTTTGGTCATATTTAGACACTGAGACCCAAACAATTATTTTTGTCTTTTTCAAGTTGCACTGTGGTTTGTATCTTCATCGGGGGTAGGCCTATTGTCTGTACCCCTAACAATTTTTACCCAAAACTTTCGGTGATTTTGAACCCAAACCAGTAGCCTAGATCTATGTCATTTTGTACTCCTTTTGGAGCATTTGCATTAGCTTCTAAAGTATACATTAGTCCTAGGCCTCATGTTAGTATCCTAAAGTTACATTACTATCACTTTCATGTCAAAAGCATACAATTAAGTTAGTTTAACTAATTTAACAATAACTTATTACAGGGTCAAGATGTCATTTCCATATCAAGACCAATCAATGTGTTCCTATGCATTAATTAGTAATAAATATATTGTGATGGATCTCATACAGCCTCGATCTAGTGCTGCAAAGTCATATTATGAACTTGATGAAATGTTATAATATGTAACGCACATATACTCTTGTTTACAATATTAATGTAAAACATATATGACAATATACTGAAATATGAATGATATTATTTTCTTAGTAACACAGTCCCATATAATTTTGGGTCTAAACAGCTTTGCTAAAACTGGGCTTTGGATACAAAATATGATACATATCGCAATACTCAGTTCATGATACAATATGTATCACGATACATAATTCACTTCAATTTTTATATTTCAATGGACATAAAAACTATTAAAGGCTTAAAACATCATGAATAATTGGTCCCATGTTTAAAAATAAAGATATCTCTTTTCAATCAGTACTTTATTTCAGAAATCAATTTGAGTGTTAATACCACAAGGACAGAAATTAAGTGTTAAAACTGTGTACAATGTACAGTGTGCATATAGCATGATTTAATACTGACAAAAATTATTAATGTAATTTGATGTGTTTTTCATTTGAGTTGTTTATATTGCAGATGATTACAGACACCCTCAATGCAAGCTTAATGAACAAGAGGACCAAGGAGGAGGTTGAAAAGAAATGGAAAAACCTGAAGAGCCAGTCAAAGAAAGCCTTTTCTAATTTCAGGCAGCAAACCATTGCCACTGGTAAACATACTTATGGCTACATTAGTTAAGTTATTAAATAGTTTTGATAAAAAAAGGTGACCTAAAATGAAAAAGTTAATGTGAAAGTGGAAAAAGGATATTGTCATTCCTTCACAGTTATTATTAAGACCTACATTGTAACTTGTTGCTGTATATTAAGAGTATAATTATACCAACACAAACCTATCTCAATGTTTGAAGGTCAAAAGAGTACTTGTCTCTATATTGTGTTGGTTTTGGGATAATATGTTTCTAAATACTATAACACCATTCACACTATAATCTATACTGCTTCTTGCACTTACAGGAGGCGGTCCACCTCCCATCCCTGTAAGTCCTGTCACAGATGCAGTTGTAGAGGCCATAGGGAGGGACAACATGTCTTTGACAGGAATATCCAACTCCTGTGATTCAACAGCCCTACAACTGCTTGATGTCATGACATCAAGAGAGAGGTACAAATGACATAAATGTTGATGTTAATCATTTTGATATTGTACTAACATTATTGCATCACTTAGTATTTCATGTTTGTCAGCTTTGTTACATACTCCCCAAAATATATTTATGAAATCAAAATTTAAAGTATACTTCTTTAAAGTTCTTTCCCAATGTGTCTGCCACAGGCAGTCAGTTTGCAATTATTGACAAGTCTCTGTATAAAAACAAAACACAAGGCTCCGAATACACAAATAATGTATATATATTTCTTTCAGCGGTGAAGTTGAGGACATGGCCAATGTGTTCCACGTGCCAGAGAGGACTTGCCAGTGCCAGAATCAGACTTCTATGGAAGCATTAAACAAAGAAAAACTTGTATTAGAAATTGAATGTTTAAAATTAAGAAAAGAGTATCTAACAAAGAAAATTTACAAAGTAGAAGAATAGACTGTAAAGCTCATGTCACGCAAGTGGGGACCGACCATTTGATATTTGCTTGGGGGTAGGGGCTAGTATTATATTTTGTATCAAGATTAGATAGTTTTTCAGCTACAGACACAGATATCGTTTTATTTGAAAATATGAGCTAAATGTTTTTAGAAAAACACCTTGCAACAATGTATTTTTCCCACCCAGCCCCGAATATCAAATGGGCTGTCCCTTAGGAAAATTTTAATTAATACTAAGCGCATACTTAAGAGTGCCAAATAATAGTAGCAGGAAATAACTTACATGGGAAGTAGGTGATTGCAAACTGTTCCCTATATCTCAACCCTGTTGCTGCAGGTGCAATGGCTGATAGACCTTGCATCTGTGCCCTTAGCTGTCCGGATTGGCTGTTTCCATGTACAACTGGCATCGGCACATTCCTGTCTTTGCTGATGTTATGCAGCACTGCACAGGAAGTTATTACCTAGAAAAATGCATATTCAATACCCTTTCATGAACTGATGTGGCCTTAATCTAATGACAAATATTTCTAGAATGTGTTGAATTTGACAAAGAGTGAAATGTATGGTCTGTATTTCAAATATGTTATACTATGTACTGTTTGATCTCAGATATATTTGCCTAAAAGTTTTCCCTTAAGCTAGATATAAAATAAGTCAAAAGAAAATGAATATTGAACATCAATACAGATACAGATTATGAAATTGCGTTGACTTTTTTTACAATAACACATGACAGTGAGTGAGTGAGTTTAATGTCATATTGATGAAATGTTACAGTCTTCATTGAATAAAAAATTAATGTTCACCGTATTGTGTTTGTTTATTTATCAACCTACAGTATATCTAGTCCTGACAATAGTAATGTGAAAAAGAAATAATTCCATTAAAGTGTAAGTCTATGAAGACTCCATTTTTTACTGAAATTGAATAAAAAGAAATGAAAACATTTTCTAATTTCTATACCTTGCAAGCCTTCTGTGGGGAAAGTCTGATTTCCCCATGTAAAACATGAAACCGCCGTTTCAGCTGCCCAATTCCCCTCTCCACACAACTCCTTGTTTTCTTATGTGATCTGACAATTGCAATGAATAATCATTATTAGCAGATAATCATATAAAATTTAAATTGGGAGTATAAGAAAAAGAAGTACACATTTTGCTATGTTCTCAGCGATAGAAACTAACATTTTCAATCCATTCGTCATTATAATGACAATATATTGCAAACCCCTTAATATTGCTGTTTCTTGTTATGTGTGTGGTTATATTTCATAGAATCAATCAATCAATCAATCAATCAATGCAATTTGTTTTCATACATAAAAGAGAAGTGAGATAAAATAATTATTATTTCTTTCTGATGAATATATAATCATACATATTTTTTTACCTGATTTGCTACTTACATAATTTTACGACACTTAAGTAGGAATTAAACGGAATGATGCCTGAATAATACTTTACAGCAAATATGTGTAACTCTTCCATTCCGTTTTTAGGTTTGAGATAGTATTCTACCTAACCAGGGGAAGTCACTCTATTGCTGAGTGCTCGTAGTGAACTGAACGAAGTAATATTTATACCTGTTGTAGTTTGTCTGTGGTCCTTGGAGAGGACGCAAAAATCGTGTTAGGATCCATCTCCGACAAGGGTAGCCACTGTCTCCAAGCAGATGACAACTTACTGGTAGCCGGTTCCCCTCAAACATCCGACATAACCCACTTGTTGTCAAAATGCGGGAGTCTTGTGTTGAGCCAGGCCAACGTGCAACAATGTCGATTATACGATCGTCACTGTCAAACACTATTTGTGTATTTACACCATGGTAATTATGCCTGTTGACAAATTCTTTCTCATTAACTGATGGGGCCTGAATCTGAATGTGGGTGCCATCAATTACCCCAACAATACCCGGGAAATTGGCAGTCTGATAGAAGCGCTGTTGATGGCGTCTTATTTCTTGGGGTTGTACAGGAAAGGTAACAAATCTACGAAGGATACGGTGACTTGTGAGGGAGTCAAGCGTTTGGAAAATCACCCGAGAGAGAGTGGGTTGGCTCAGACCATGGTCATCACCATTACACATTTGAAATTTGCCAGTGGCAAGATAACGCAAAGTGACAAGCACTTTCGTAACGCAGGAGACGGCACAACTCCGCTGTGTTATGGGACTCAACTCCTGCTCAAGGATATCACAGATATAAACAATACTGTTCCTATCAAATCTGTACCGCTGTATCAGTTCATTGTCATCTAATGAATGTAGTATATCTCTTCTCTCATTAAATATTCTTGAATTGCGTCTGGCAGCCATTTTAAATGACTTAAGTCAAACATACATGATTTAAGCCTAGCAAGGTGAGTCTTAATAGTTAAGTCAGAAAATGACAAAACTTAAGTCTAAGTCTTTTGTTAAATATGACTTAAGTTTTTCCACTAAACTGAAGTAAAAAAACAAGAAAACTAAGTTTTTTTAACTGAATTAAGTTTTATTTATGACTTAAGTTGTTTGATAAATTGGCCCCTGATTACAGTAAAAGTGTTTACAGTCAGTCTAGACACGTGACATGTAATTCTTCCTGCACAGTAAACTATAATCCCGTATGTTGAGTTGACTAGTTTCAAGCTCTACACGTGGCAGACCAAAGGTGTGTCCGAGTTCTGAGTAGGAACTGTGATGTTGCCAGTGTAGGAGCAAGTTGATCTCCATGATAGAAGTTACGATTCTTATTCTCATGTCGGTAGTATTCTTTTTTTGAACCATGAATACAGGAGAATAAAACCTTGGCCTTATTGGTCTCCACTAGCCTCCTAATGTCTGGATTCTTTAGTAGTATCCTGACAGCCAGATCTGCTGGCGCTAGCTTGGCTCTGACTAGATGAAATCTGCGTCCGACGGATTGAGATTTTCAAGATAGGATGCATGTTTCTTGAAATCCAGTTGAATCCTGAAATGACTGACGCTTGTCATATCTCCGACTTGGTTGGAACGAATCCTACCAGGTGGGGGGACAAACTTCTTAGGAGGCTTGTTTCGGGAAGGAACAGTTTCAAGAAGGCTGTATAAGGTTGACACGAGGGTGATTTCTATGCCTTTTACGGCCTGACTTGATTCTTATCTACATGGCAAATGTGGACTGTATACCTATCTAATAGAATATTTACAGAGCAAGTATGCCTTTTGAGGGAATTTTAGATTGTGGTAAAAATATCAAAATGGTCATATTACTACTCATATTATTATATTTGTCCCACTCGAAATGTAAATTTTAAAGTTACAGAAAACTTTGACATATTGTAATGAAAATGATCAGACATGTTCCAATGGTTGACAACTAGCCTTGTTTCTTGCACCTGAAGTTTAAGACTTCTGACATTATCAACTAAGCATGAATGGCGAAGATGAGTAAAATTAACTGATTTCTTCAAACTTCTAGAGAAAATCTAAATATCTTTGACCCAAAATGAATTTGTTACCTTATGTTTGTACTGTTTTTATCAACTTTGCCTAAAAAAAATCAGCTTCGGTCAAGACCTGCTCATAATCAAATATTAGAAAAACACTTCTCGAAAAACTCTAAAGACAGCCTCTTTGACAGAATTTATCCTACCAAGTGTTGAACTGGACAAAGTCTAATTATGTAGCTGCAATTAGTTTTCAAAACCACCTGCTTATAACAGATGTTGAGGACCTGATATACCTCTCATATACCCCTGGAAATAGAATGTCATATGATTAGATGACATGAAACATGTCAAAAACATTTGTGAACATGATAACTTAAGCATTTATGAATGGAATTTGGTGAAACTTAGTAAGTATTAACTCTAAGGTGGGATCTGAATTGCTTTAATTTCTGGTTGACCTCAGTGTAAGGTTGAAGTCGCTAGAGATCTAATTATGAAACATGATTCTAATTTCAGGAAATATCAGATTTATTCATGAAAACTCCATGCGTTTTCCAATCATTTATGATGACTCTGTAATTAACTCAATATCTGTCATATATCATGTCATGGTTGTATCAAATGTTTGGGTTACTGTGAAGGTCATTCACTCATGCGAAGACTTATAAATAATTTCATTCAGAAAATATTGGTGCTGTGATATAAAACTTCATATTTGGAACACCATCTGATGATTAGATAACATTGAAGGTCAAGGTCACTCAGTGTGAGAGGATTATTAAGGTAGGTCTCCCACATTAAGCTGACATGACTGGAATACAGTTAAAAGCGGCGCTAAACCCAACTCACTATTAAAGTAGCTTGTGTACAAGATAACTTGGGAGTATAAATATGATTGGCAATTGACAAACCTAGCATATTTATGTATGTCATATGTCAAGATTGTGCCAAGTGTCAAGGTTGTTTTGAAGGTCATTCACTCGTGAATGATTTGTAAATAGTTTCATTCAGGAAGTATTGTTAGAATGACATTGAAAGTCAAGTCACCTGATGTAATATCTTGAGCATGTATTATTGGACTTTGATGGAACTTTATTTATGTGATCTCTGGGCAGTTAATGGCTGAAATCGAAGGTCATGGTGCTTGGAAGTGCTAATAAGTTTGTTATTAAGGGAGCTGGGGGCATATGACTTTCTTTCAAAGCTGTACTGCTATTCTGAAAATTTGGGGGCATTTTGAAAAGGTGGGGATCAGGCTGCTTTTGTTGCAAACACCTTTCTAGTTCTCATTTACATGAACACATCTGATAACTATCATAATTATGTCAAAAGGTTTTGGCCATTTCTTAAATTATGCAGACCCCATTGGCCCAGATGGGTTCTTATCATATCATATCATGTCCTGTCACAGAAACGAATTCTCCAGAACCACAAGGCTTAAAAGGATGATGGCTAGAACTAGATTGAAGTTTGTTTCAGGCATCATGATCATCATTCAAATTCAGTGCTGTAGACAAGGTTGCAAACAAACGTGTCAAAGCTGGGTAAGCATGGCCAAATCATACAGTCTCAGGCTTGAGAATTGTCCTATAATGTCATAAATTACCGGGTGAAAGAATGTACAAATAAATCTCAAGCATTGTCAAAATCTAGCATTGCCATTGGTCTGTCTGTATCTATGCTAAAGTGCATCATTTGCTGTCACCGATGTCACAGTCAATAGGTACCCCACATCAGCACATACTGTCATGTTTTATTGAACTCACCACCAAAATTTGTTAGCTGAGACTGGACACTCACATATATTCATTGTACTACTTGTTGTTGATCAGCCCCTTCCCCTTTCTTCACAATGGTACACCCCAGTGGGCGGACCTCATAAATGGTCACACAGGGTTAATTGTCAGGTCACAAGTCAAGTTATCCTGGGGTACCAGTAAGTTACTCACCATAACATGAAATTCCATTAGTGTAGGAAAATAATTACTAAAAAACTATTTTCGTTGCCATCTATCAAAGAAACTTAAAATGGATTGGAATGACAGCAATTGTGAAATTTAAAGCTGTTTCAAACAAAAACTTCAAAAATTATTCACATGGCATTGATTGGTTGCAGTAATTTATTTTTGCAAGCAGCTAAAAACAAGAATTAATCAATCCCCAATCACTTTTATTGTTTTATTATAAAAATTGCTAAGTACATTTAAATGCAAGTAAATATCTTCCATAGAGGGTATTAGCTCAAATGCTATTTAATTTAGGTGTACTTGAATGCTGTGAATAATGCAAAGCAATGTGTGAGCCTTAATTAATCTCTCCTCAAAGTTTTTTCAGACATGATTTAATCAGCAGATTCCTGAAAGAAAAACTAAAATACAAATTAATTGATCATTCGATATAGCTGTAAAAAAATGTACAAGGTGGAAGAACATATGGCTTTTATTTCTTAATTTAATCTTATTCAGGAGGTGCAAAAATTGATTGATCTGTATTCATTGACCTGTTTGACCCAAGCGACTGGTAGATTGAAACTGGGCAATGAAGCCAGGCTGTTTCTGGAAATGAAAGTCCTGGAAACTACAATGAATTTTAAAGATGAAATACTCAACCCTTAGCTGATCATTTTATACCCTGGTGCGTTAGATCTTTCCAATTAATGTTCTGAGACCTGAATAATTTGCAGAATTCTCCATAGGTTCAAAATCTTTTGACTTCTGAATTAGGTTTGTAAGGCGCCTTCAGTTTGGCTTTGGCCATGTATGGTCACTATAGAAGTAAAGTGGCGTTGGAACTGTTTATATTAGTGCAACTCTCATCCTTATGCTGTTTAATATGACGACTATTCCTGTGTACATCTGAGCCTGTTTGCCAGAAGCGCTCCCTCGAGATTTGTGGTTGAATATCAAAGCATTTTGCTTGTAGCTGAAGCAGTAATGCAGCTTAATTAAGTGGGAACATGCCACTCTATCAGGAGTTGTGAATGCTGGGAAAATTTCCACTTCACTGTGTACTGGTAGTTAGTGTGGCAATTTATATATGACTGTTGAAAATTCAAGAGTGGCCTAAATTAATTTTAGAGGTTCATATTTGATTTTCTTCTTGTTATAGAAAAGAACTAGAATGATATTTTGATGGAAAAATTCTCTGTGATTATATGATGAATAGCCAAATGAATGATCATGTAGAAAAGTTGGATACAAAAAGTAGTTAATGTTATAAATATTAGGATGTGATGATCAGATGAATTTATGTATAATAAGTGGATTGGTGGAGCAAATAGTGGGATGAAACTAGTAGTCAGATATTACTGAGAGTCAGATAGAAGTGATTCCTTTGGAAAAGTCTTTATTCTTCTTTGTCATCATAAAATCTCAATTAGCAATTAGTGAAGACCTGGCTATTACAAACCCAATTCTGATTCACTCATTGAAAGACCAGAATGTGTGTGTCATTCAGTCTTGTAATTAGGCTTGATCATGGGTACATGCTCACTGTCTAATTGGATTGAATTTTGCAGAACAATATCTTACATTTATTTGAAATTTCTACAAACATTTTTGGTTTTGGTCACCTAAACTGAAAGCTCAAGTAAGCATATGTCACAGTGTACAATATGTTGTCTATCAGTCTATTTATTCATCAATCTGTCATAAAATTAACTTCTTTTCTGAATCCATCAGGTCTGTGTTGCTGAAAGCTGTAAATGTGGCCCACTAATTATTACTCAACCATTTCTGAATTTGATATGCAATAAGGCAGTGAGTGATGGGTGAAAAAATGAATGTCATGGTTTTGTCATTTTTTACCTTGACACTACCTTTCACTTTCCCATTAGTGCTAGGATGATACACAAAGTCATGACACGATATGTTATCATGATACCCACACTGTCAGCTGCTGGAGGTTCCATTGCTTCATGGTCGTGTATTGGCGCATTGCCAATTACTGCCACCATTTTGCAAAGCAGTAGTTAGACAAACTATTATGTGTCTTTTGATTGGTTGATCCATATAGAATTGTTTATAGACAGGGTGCATCAGAATTACTATTGCATACATAGCTATCATGATGCACAGAAGCTTCTTTTTTTGTGTGACATTAGTGAAAATACTCACAGCGCAGCCACAATACAAGTAACATACTAAAATGTCTGTAACATATCGTTTCTAATTTTTTCTCATATGATTTTTTAATGTTAAGTTTACACAATATACAGCTTTGCCTTTGGATAAGAGTTCAATCACATGGCCACGATATGGATGTTCACATGTGTATGAATGACACAATTTGACGTTCATATTTTTTTCCCAATCAAGAATACATACAGAAGCTTGTTTCTGATCATTAAAACCCTTTAATCTTGACCTCAGCATTTTAGCATACATTGAAAAACCTCAGAGAGTTTGACTGCATGATTGTTTACGAGTATCCTTGCTACGACCCATCCCGGTGAACAAAACAAAGAAATGCACATCCAAACTATCGTAGTATGAACTCGATCCATGTGTAGATTTACAGTGACAGTCTAAAGCAATCTACAAATTTACCTTTGTATCTAATTGACTCATCTTTATAATCACCTTTCAATGATTGGCCAATTGATCAATGATGGTCGTCAACACATGTAACTGCCACAGCTTCATTAACAACTTCAGAAATCATGTTTATAGTGTTCGTCATTTTGAGTTCTTGTACTTGATGTAAATGTGTTCCCTGGCTTTCTGAAGTTGAAGTTTGGTATATTTATTATCTTAGCAATGGCTTGACAGCTGTTGGAACACCACATGGGTACCATATGTGAAACCTAATTTTGCTGTTCAATATTTGTCATGGCATACACATGTTGTGGTCTTATTTTCTTGTGTATGTAATCGTATTGCTATTTATCTATAATACTGTTACTTGATCTGTCTTTAAACACATATGAGACGCCATCCTATTGTTTAAATGCTCCATCAATTTTAAGAAATGGAGAGTTGTCTGTCAATTATGCATTATCTTGAACCAACATTTCAATTTATTTGCACTATTTTTAAAAACATTTTGACAAGTGAATAATTTCAAATATTGTCGGAAAACATGTGTTGCCAGCAGGGTTCAAACCTGCATCATTTGATTTGAGGATGTGTAATTGTCAACCTCAGCTACGGCGACACATGACAGTACAAGCACAAGACCAAGGAGCGTCCATTCCAATTTTGAATGAACGTTGGATTGCTTTGGAAAGATCGCTCATTCCAACCTTTCCAAAGCTTTCCAAATTTCCAAACATATTTCCAACACAGGAAATGTTTTGAATGACTTGGAATGGTTTGGAATGGTTTGGAATTGTTTGGAAGTATGTTTAGAAGGAAAAAGTTAAAATATGTTTTATTAGTAATTTGAACAATAAAAAGACTATGAATTATCTATTGAGTTTAAACTATATATAATAAATGATAAACTTATCTCAAACATTCACTACTTGTCTGTCTAGCGAGGGGCTTTTACAGTCGCATTCTCCCTAAGGTGAGAGAGAGACCCGCACTTGACTCGACAAGACAATAATAGGTCTCAACATTAAGTATTTGGCTGGGTGGCAGCTGCCATTTAATTATAAAACAGACAGTCGTCAAGACGGCTCACATGTAAGTGTGCCGACATGTGCCTAAGATCATAAAATGGACAATCTTTGGTAACATCAAATTTATTGTTGTCTCACACCAGAGCTTTGAATAATTCTGTTCATTGAACAATTGGAATTCAGGAAGTTATCAATAATTGTTTTACTTAACATGAGATAAGATAAGTTGTTTACAACATAATATTATCATGTCAGGACGGACTACAGTCAAAACCATATATTTTAAAATCAATTTAATGACAGACTATGATTTCCAAGTCCCGATTATCAAATCAATGAGGTATCAGTTTCACCACATGTGCACAGACTGCCTATACTTATATTTTTCATAACTATTCTCCAGTTAAAGTCCTATCCTCTTATCAATTGATCTGTGAGAGTGATCATCAGTAACGAAACTCATTCTCATCAAAGAATACAGAACAAATGAAGAATCAGATGCATACATTTATTGCCATGCTTCATTCATCACAAAGCAGATTTACATACATTTGTGAATAGCACTTAAACTGTGATAATGAATTTTACCATTGTCCATATTAACATAATAATATATACATATATACAAAACAGGACATGCATTTAATAAATATTTACCAGAATATGGTTTTCCGAATATGTAAATGACTTCAACGTTGATATTTTCGACAAAAACAAAGTCTCCTGTCTTTTAACGTTCAGGGGAAAAGGGTTTGCTTTCACAATTGAACATTTGTTTTCACCAAAGGACAATCAAATCAAGCCAAAAACACGAAAAATACATATATATGGTTAGCGACCGTCATTATACAGCGAGGGGGGAAATTCGCCTGCTCTAACTGCCTTCACAAAAACATTCCATTCCTTAATTACCGAGGCAGCTGTGACGTAGTAGCATTACATTCGCTGCGTTTGCAGCATATAAGATGTGTAATCTGTGGAGTAACTAAAGTAATATTACGGCTGAAATCTTACTTTCATGGTTGTTTTAATAGAAAACTTTCGTTATAAAAATACAATTGTTCGTATATATGGTTTTTAGGTTTGGTTTATAAATACTGGAGAAGATTTTTATACATATAAAACTGATCGAAAATACAGTTGAACAATAGAAAAATAAAAATAGGAGTTGTGAATAGTGACAAATTTTAATTACATCACTGTGTCAATAATTATTGACTGATTCCGTCAAACAACTGTCTAACCATTTGTTGCCATGTACGTACATGTACACAGGAAGTCGGCGCTGTCTGAGGCTCCAGGTAAATAATCATCGTGGTTTTATGACGGGAGATCAGACGAACCGTGAACCAGGGGCATGAACGTAATTACACCTAAAGGTGGTAGAACCAGGGTATTGTCTCTTGAACTGGCTAATTGACTGTACATATAATTGGTAAATATATTCGTTTTGACACCCGTGTTTCATGCGCATCCCGGGTGATAAGCAGAATACAGACAAATGAGGCCCTGTGAACAGCTGAGCGTGAACAACATGGATGCCGCCTTTCGGCCGTACCGAACAATCAAGCTGCGATCTCGGAACTGCTCGCCCGATTGAATCCAATTGCAAGCGGAGACAAGATTACTTCCCTTAGCCAAACATGATCGTTGCTCAGAAATATTCAAATCTATCTTCAGTAAATCATGAAATTAATGCGAGCATGACATTTATGCGAAAAATGCAATCGTCAGTCCTTATTATTTTAATATGTTTCATTTCATCATGATAAAAAAGTTAGTCACTTATAAGGTTACCACGTTGAAAATGGAAACGATCGTTAACAAAAACAACAAAATGTATTCTTTCATCACTCAGCCTAACAGTGATATAACTGCAAATAAAACAATCAAGTGCGCTAAAGTATTACACATGGTGGGTGGAGGACCAGGGGCACTTTGAGTTTGACAGGTGTCATCAACTGGTCAAGTAACATCACGGTTTGTATATTCACGTTGATTGGACAGTCTAGACTGGCGCCAACTAATCATGACGGTGTCTTCAGAACAGAACAGAACTTTATTTCTCCCAGGTTTAGGCTTACGTGGATAACGGAAAAAATTGTTTTAGTGATAACACATTTTTAATTCAATCTAATATACTTTCCTTGATTGATTTTATGACTGTGGTCGTAGATCCGGATGTATATAAAAATGCTCAGTAAATACACAGGATTTATTGTTATACTATTAGGATTAATAGATACAATTGAGTATTTATACCCTTGATCATAAAGTTAGTCACTACTGTTATTTTCAAATGTTCGATTTGTATGATTTGGGTTATGATTAAATTGACAAAATAAGAAATCATTCCGTGTATATGTGTATTATATATTGTACCCCAATACGTAATTAAATTGTGTATGAATAAGGACACTAGGTTAATTACTGTTATTGATTATTTGAAAAACATATTCACCTTTAGTTGCGTAATATGTCACAGAGGTAAAGCTAATTCATAACAACTAATTGTCCCATATATTTGGCTTCTATCTTTTATATGAAACAAATGCTATAACATGGGGTGATAAACTTCATTGGCAATAGACGTCTACTCTGTTCCAGATATGTTTATTCATTTTGTCAGCATTTAAATCGTTGCATTCCTGGCTCAATGATTCATTTGATGAAATCTTGTTCCGTGTTTTGAATTACCGTCAGATAGTTCCAGAACAATTATAAAATTTCCAACCCTATGTGTTGCGCATGTTTCCGAGATAATTCGAAGTTCATATTCTTGTACGAACACTTATCATAATTCATTTATACCTAGTACTATTATGTACATATGTATATTAGTTCAAATTATAATGATGAGGCCCTCTATTCTCGAAACGGTCTTTGTTCTACGACAACCGTAAGGCGGTATGGGAAAACAAAATATTTGTTTAATTGTTCAAAGTTCATAGTCAATGTCATATGATTATAGACGAGGAAGATAGCAAATTAAATATAAAGAGTAGCCACTTTAAATGACAGAAATTCTTTTTGTTAAATTTGCTCATGATTTGGTTTTTTCGTCGTAAATAGTGCCAAAATACTCTTAATTATTCACTTTCATGTCATTACTAATCTCACATAAGGTCTAAATTTGTACAACGTTTAACAGATATGATTATGACATGTTGTATCCAAACAAATCCAAACAAATCCAAACAAATCCAAGCTTGCAAATATGACCTTGACAAATTTTGGAATGGTGGTATTTCCAAGTTTTGGATTGTTTGGAATGGATGATATTTGTCCAATAAAGGTGAAGTTACCTATAAAATATTTTCAAATATTTGCGTAATCTTTAGATGCTTAAAAATAATATGTGTATATTGTTGTTATAGCAGGTTACCTATAGCAATGTTCATATCTAATTTTGATGAGATATAAATCAGGTAAGCACACATATCCATGTGCAGGGCTCTATATTTCCTATAATCCTCGTCAGCATGTATTTACAAAGTGCAAACAATTGATAAAATATTAGTTTATGACCCCACAAAATTATGCAGAGCAGTGTACCATGCATTGCAAATATCAGCTTACGAGTTAGCTGTGTGCATGTGCGACATCAGCAGAGAACGTATTTCTTGTGCATTATGTAAGGGCGACTCACGTCATCAACAAAGAGTTATGTTTTATTTTTCAATTTTTTTCCACAAAAGAATGTTTTGTCAAAGTGCAAAAGTAGGGATATGTTTTAAGTAGGGGATAATCCTAGTAACTCTCCATTCCTTAAAAATAATGGACCTCCATTGGGACAGAATGGACATTCCTTAAAGGAATGGAGATCGAGTTACTCAGGACATATCTCAAATGTTTGGATATCTGGAAGTTACTTCACTAGGCTGGTTTGACTGTACATGTAAACTGTTAAGGGTGTACTTTACATACTTTGTAGTTTGGCTGAGAAATATTTAGCCACCCCTCTTTGCTGAAATGACTTTTTGGTCAGTGATTTCCTGCATAGGTGTCTGTAAACATCTTCTCTGAAGACACTGGACCCATGAAGCAGAAAAATTTATATGATGTTTGTTCCCACCATTGATGATAACTAAATTTTTGCAAGTGGTTCAACATCCATATTCTAAATGGTCACTATGGCAGCTATATTGAAAACCCATTAACGTAAATTACTCAGCCATATTGTTTCAAAATGTATTGAAATTGGGGTGTATAACAACACACAGCACTCGTTAAACATGCTTGCATTGTTTAGTCATTTTCATACATGTTCTCAATGAGGATTCTACCATGACATTGATGAATGCTTGATTCTGATTGGTGAAAAAGAGGTTTCCTTCCTGCTACGGAAACCCCTTTCAAATATATTCCGCCTTTTCACAAAAAACGTGCGTATGAATACAAAGATAGCCTACATATCGATTCATAGAAAATGGCTGCCGATCGATCACCCCCATATGAACTGTAAAACGTATCTATATTTCCTCTAATACACGCTGGGTCTCTAATACCAGCCAGGTCTCTAATACACGCCGAGTCAAGGGCTCTTGCAAAATTAATAGACGGCGTAGGATCAAATAGAGGAAATACTGTAGTTTGATATCGGATGTTTAGAGCATTCTTGGCCGCAACCCTGACTGCTTCGATGATGGCATTAAAAGATTTAACGAAGGCATATCTTTTGCATACAAATGAAATATCTATGAAACTGTTAGAGAAATGTTCTATGGTGACCAGAGTCGGAACATTTTAAGCTATTTCCTCATTGAAACAACTGACAATGAAAGTAAAATATAACATTATAAAAATTGTTAAATTGAAAAAACTTGATTCATGACAACATGTTGTTTACAAACCTTTTTCTGATCGATATTCGTTGCCATCTCTGTCAACCACCACCATTAGAATTTGGCAGGAGGGGATTTGAAAGTCCATCAGAAAACACTCCCCTTCGAAAGTCCACGAAAACAATGTCCCAACTGAAGTGACAGCTTATCAAACTTGATGAAATTAATTTCAGAACACGCACAATTAAGAAAATCATATACGATCCACTATTTCTGGGACACAAATGTCTAAGTTCTGTCACTATTTGGCTTTGGATCCGTGAAATCTTGAAATTAATAGGTCACACTGTGGAGATTCCTCGTTTCAAAATATACTCGTCTGCAGCCTAAAAAGCAGCTGTTCAGTCATACTCAGTCACATTGGTAATCATATAGATGTACCAGCAGGCTCGATCAATCCCAGATAATCTACCTGTTAATGTTGAACCACATCATAGATCGGGATTGTCATCTTGCTTCTTTCTATAACTCGTTACAGAGAATGTAAACAGATTGTCAGCCATTGACAGCTTTGAGGTGTGAGTAACCGTGATGTAGGTCAAGTTCTGCCACATCCAAGTTCGGGGTGGAGATGCATTTATTAGGGCTCCAAGCCGAAAGGCTGTAGAGCCCTATTGTAATCGTTCGATTTATTATTATTATTATTATTATTATTTATTATTATTATTATTATTTATTATTCCGCCGATTTTTGTACCTGCCCTAGCAAAATAACCACTAGCTCGATTTTGTTCAAATTTTGTGCGTGTTTGTAGACCGTTGGGTACTAGTGCCCGCCAAAAAGCCAAGCCCATAGGCCCAAAGGCCAAGGGCAGATAACTGAAAAACAAGTATTTTTTGACGATATATTTTGCCCTGCTGCTCCACAACCGTTTGTCCGTTTACTTTGAAACCTTGCATGTATCTGATGCTTGAGCTGCTTGACATTTTTTGTTCTTTGACTTTGGTCATTGGACACGTGGTTAGGCAACCATATTGGATTCAAGGTTTTCAAAGGGTGTTTGGGGTACCTGTCTTCAAATACTATCTCCTCTGAATCCACTGCATGAAAAGCTTTCAAACTTTCTGAGAATTGTCTCCATACAGAACACAACAAATCAGCATAGCCGTTTTTCGATATCTTTTGTAGTTGCGGCCATATTGGATTTTGATTTTTATCATTTCTTTCACCGAAATTTTACCTTTAAGATCATAGCTTGTAAGGTTCTTAACAGAAACTATTGAAAGATTGCATGACGTTTTGAGACTATATGTAGCTCATTTTGTGCTGGGTTGCATACTGAAAGCACCACTGCTTGGTGTGGTATTATTTGATTTAAGTAAAAAAATCAGACTTGAGTACAAATACTGAAGGAAGCGCCTCATAAATCTACCATACACCCCCATTCACTGGCTTTGCAGATATCCAAGCGTTCTCCACAGCCTTGTTCAATATTGTGTGTACTACCCTTGACGACCAGGATCAGAATTGGCCTTTTTCAACCGATACTTGTCTCAAGAGGCAACTATGCTTGTCACAGGAGGCGACAAATCCGATTGGGTGGTCAGACTCGCTGGCTTGATTCTTCATTTCTCAATTGCCAATTGCTAAGGTACCTTATTTTTGACAGCGTTGTTTAAAGCAAACCATTTGCGGATTAGAATATGGTCGAGGTCGGAAATTGGTTTAGTACACTCTGGGAAACTGTGGCACACGCCAATTTGGTAATGTCCTGCAAACGGTTACTATCTTTTGACGGAGTTGGTACAAGCAAACTATATGCGGATTCGAACATGGTCGAAGTCAAACATGAGTTAAGAACACACTGGGACACGTGTGGTGATGTCTCAAAAGCGGTTCATTACATTTGAAGGCGTTGGTACAAGCAAACCATATGCGGATTCGAACATGGTCGAAGTCAAACATGGGTTAAGAACACCCTGGACATGTGTGGTGATGTCTCACAAGCGGTTTACTACATTTGATGGCGTTGGTACAAGCAAACCATATGCGGATTCGAACATGGTCGAAGTCAAACATGGGTTAAGAACACACTGGGACACATGTCGCGATGTTTTGCAAGTGGTTCCTTACATTTGATGGCGTTGGTACAAACAAACCATTTGAGGATTCGAACATGGTCAAAGTTGGAAATTGGTTAAAACATCCTGGGACAGCCAGGTCAATTTAGTAGTGATGATGTCTCACAAGAGGTTCTTTACATTTGATGGCGTTGGTACAAGCAAACCATTTGGGGATTCGAACATTGTCGAAGTCAAACATGGGTTAAGAACACACTGGGACACGTGTGGTGATGTCTCACAAGCGGTTCATTACATTTGATGGCGTTGGTACAAACAAACCATTTGAGGATTCGAACATGGTCGAAGTTGGAAATTGGTTAAAACATCTAGGGACACCCAGGTCAGTTTAGTAGTGGTGATGTCTCACAAGAGGTTCTTTACATTTGACGGCGTTGGTACAGGTAAACCCTTTGAGGATTCGAATATATAAACGAGGTGGGGAACAGGTTTAGCACTTTATCTCAGTAATGCGACAGGAACCCGGGCCCGGACGAACGCAGAACGCTAATCCGTTTGACTGGAGCCCAACTGACAAAGAAGTTGTGGCCTGTTAAAGAGTCACCAAGCCGAAAGGCTGAAGAGTCCCAGTGTTAGCGTTTGATTTAATATTATTATTATTCCGCTGGTTTTTGTACCAGAGCTAGAAAAATAACCACTGGCTCGATTTTGTTCACATTTTGTGTGTGTATGTGGACCTTTGGGTACTAGTGCCCTCCAAAAACCCAAGGCCGTAGGCCCAAAAGCCAAGGGCAGATAACTAAAAGAACAGAATATTTTGAAGATATGTTTCGCCCTATTGCTCCGCAATGGCTTATCCGATTACTTTGAAACCTTGCATGTATCTGCTGCTTGAGCTGCTTGACATTTTTTGCTCTTTGACTTTGGTCATTGGTCACGTGGTTTGGCAGCCATTATGGATTCAAGGTTTCCACAATGTTTTTTGGGGTACCTGTCTTTAAACGCAAAGAACTCCGAGTCCACTGAATGAAATGCTTTCAAACTTTTTGATAATCATCTCCATACATAACACATCAAACTTAAGTAGCTCAGGGACACCCCTGGAACACGCCAATTTCGTAGCGGCGATTTCCGGTGACTATCTTTTGAAAGAGTTGGCACAAGCCAACCTTTTATGGATTCGAACATGTTCGAGGTCGGAAATGGTTTTAGAACAGACCTGGACACCCTGGCACACGCCATTTTCCTTGCGACGATACCCTGCAAGTGGTGCCTACATTTGACGGATTTGGTTCAAGGAAACCCTTTGAGGATTCGAACATGGACGTTTGGGCACAGTGTTTCTTGGAGCCCGCCATTGCTGCTTGCAGCTTTAATTTTGATTTTATTATTGTTTACTGGGGGTAATTGCTAACTAACTAATAACACATACATATGTTAAAAGTGTAATAGAATGTTAAATCATAAAGTTTGCTGTAGAAATATATTCGTTTAGCATTTTAAACCCTTTTTTATTACCTGTCACCCCTACGATAGAAATGATGGCATGTTCGATTTCCAAGAAATGACCTCTCTCACAAAATTCCGAGAAATGACAGTCAGTCCACAGTGTACAACAGTGTACAACAGTTTGGTAGAAATTAAAACATCTGTCCCTGGACTAAGTTTGGAGTGTTATTTGTCAGCTTCTTCAACAAGGCTTGTATGGGACAAGGATTGAGTCATGGATGTAAACAATTGCAGTAATGAGGACGGACACAGTTGCACATTTTATTCAGGTTTGCTGACAGTAAATGCACAATGATATTAATGTGGAATAACAACTGGGATGAACATCTTTTTTTAATTAATGGCAAGTGAGTGATTCTAGACATACATACATATCTTTGCTGGATGGTCATTAGGCTTTTGAATTAAACATTCATTGAGACAAAGCTTGTCCTGAGTCAGCTGTGATGACCTGTGCAGTTTAACATAATGGGGTTTCGTTTTTGCATTATTATGAATCTGTGACCTTGAATTGACCTTTACATATGGCATTCATAATCGGCTCTTGTGAAACTGCTCTTTTGATAGAGTGGAAATGTGGGGTGCAATTTCCTTCTAATGATGCTATCATTATCAATATTGTTGTTATATTATAATATTTAAGAAAACTGCAAGGCTAAAAAAGCTGAAACTATTTATGAATGATAATATCTAGAAGATGATTCAAGGCACTATGATCAGCATGCAACTGCTGTGCAGTAGACAATGTTTCTAAACAAGTTTTTGTTCTTTTACCTAAAATCTATTGCACTTGTTTTGCTGAAACTCAATATAGATGTTTTTCACCATATTAATGCTGAAGCATTATGATGGCATCAATAAAGTTAATGATGTACTTTTTTGCAAAATAATTGAAAAGCATTCACAATTTTTCAATATCTTGCAGAGAGTTTCAGAAATTGTGTGAATAAAAGACATTAAGTTTTGTCACGTCATAAGTCATAACGTGTTCTTTAGATAAAAGCTGCTCACAAAAGTTTTTGCTTATATTTTCTTACAAAGCAATAATGTTTTAATCACCAAACATAGTTTCTCAAAGTCATATGAATAGCCATCAAGAAGCTGTCACCTTGAATGGTGATGTAATCTCTACTAGTGTCAACAACTAAGAGAAGGTAACTCGAACAATTCCGTCGTAGGTAGATACATTTTACAAAAGCCTCACCTACAACAGTATGTACTGCTACATAACAAATGCCATACTGCATACAGCACATGTAACATGAGCATTCCTACAGACTCACAATGTAGAGGTCCTCATGTGGCCCCTCCACAGCACCAGACTGGAACCCCATATAACACTGATGGGACGAGTTGGGTCTCCACTTATGACAGCAGCATTCAGAATGACAGACACGGCAACAGCTTGCACATGCACTACAGGACGAATGGGCTAACATTGCCCAAGCTGTGATACATATTCTCGTATATAAACAATGGAACATGTTATATTTTGTTTACCCAATATACCGGGACACAGATAAATATTGCAATATGTATACAGATAATATCGTGCTGTCCTACTGATTTATGTATATATGATTCCTGAATCAACAAAAGTCCTCTTCTGAACATCTCATGTACTGCTGTCTGCAAACATGCTATTTTGTGAAGGTCGGTCACTGGTAGTGATGCCATTAGTAAAATTTGTTGTACATATATGGTGTTTTCTTGGAGGTGAATGTCAGGTGAATAAAGTACACATAATCATTCTATTCTGCAGTTTACAGTTTTATTCATGATGTAGAACTTGCATATCTTTTACATATTTTTTCATCCAATATCATATTGTATGTAGATCTAGGTCACAATATTTATAAAACTTAGATAATATCATGTTTGTTTGAACATGTGTTTGACATTATTTTCACTGTGAAAAGTGTCATGTTCTGTTATGCTGAAATAGCGTCAAGTATTTTTACAAATCACAAGTGCAGTGTTTCCATATTGATATGTTTGTTGGAACAGTTTGGTTACTTGTGAATAAAACAAGACAGAAATGGGTTTTTCAGATTAAAAACGATGTTTTATTGTTCTGTTTTCAGTCGTACAAATGGGTATCTCTCATACCCTCACGTCTAGTCGCACGTTTAAGAGGAAGCCAGAAGCTGGAATGTAAACATTAAACTTGTTTCCGTCCGGTTGCGCACGCACCTCCCTATGACATGTCACAAATCTCGAAGAATAAGCCATCAAGCAGGACTGGCCTGGATTACTTCCCTGTGCGGTAGTCTGGGTGGGAACGTACAACTGAAAACAAACCAATAACACATCGTTTTTAATCTGAAAAACCCATGAATTAGTCTGTTTTCAGTCGTACAAATGGGTAGAATTCGATGGAACACTGGAAGGAGGGTCGGGGAAAGTAATCAGGCAGTGACCTCTTCCACGTCAAATGTACCAAGTTCCTCACCTCTGTAGTGACAATAGAATATTCGACCAGATGCACGGACGAGACAAGTTTTTTATCACGAACGCACAGCATGGTTAATGCGATCGAATTGTGGTCGACGAATAGTTTAGTTACAGAGCAACTCGCAGTATACAAGGTAACTAAAACAGCATGTTTAATGCTCTTCGACTCACAACTAATTATCGAAGCGACAGGACAACTGCACACGTCAGTTGAATTGAGATCAAAGTGTGGTTGGCGTATAATTTAGTTACAGAACAAATCGCCCTAGTCAAGGTAACTTAAACAGCATGTCTAATGCTCTTCGACTCACAACTAATTATCGATGCGACAGGACAACTGCACACGTCAGTTGAATTGCGATCGAAGTGTGGTCGACGTATAATTTAGTTACAGAACAACTCGCGGTATTCAAGGTAACTAAAACTAGCATGGTTAATGCTCTTCGACACACAACTAATTATCGATGCAACAAGACAACTGCACACGTCAGTTGAATTGCGATCGAAGTGTGGTCGGCGCATAATTTAGTTACAAAGCAGCTCGCAGTATACAAGGTAAGTAAAAATACGAGCAGTACTATCAAGTATGGGAAGACGATGTATACACCGAATAACCATAATAAAACAGCCGAAGTACTGCATGCAACAAAAACCATAAGAATGCGTACATTCACCAATAGTTTTTATTGTAACCTGTTAACTGGCACGAAGTGTCGAGCAAAAAGTCCAAAGTGAATAAAGCACAAATTCACTGTCTTTTCAGGGAGATCGGTTGTGCCACTACGAGTGGACAAAACTGTGTGCTCATGTTGAAGCTATGGCTCGAACTTCATGCAGATGAGAGGAGGTGGGAGGTGCGAGTCTTTACGCCTCGTAAGCTCTGAGAATGACCGCTCTCAACCAAAAGGAGAGAGTATTACGTGTAATCTCTTTCTTTGCATTGGCTGAGAGCGGTATGAACAGCCGTCGAAAATGTTGTCGTCGCTGTTCAGAACGCTGCAGGTAAATACGAAGCACACGAACTGGGCACAGGGTGAGATCATGATCGTGATCATGAGGGCCCATAATGGCAGACAAGGAAGGAATGTGGAACATTCTCGGATCTTGGCCAGGAAGTTGATTTTTCGCTAAAAAAATCCCATCTGAGACCAAGATATACGTTGCCATGGTTACGCTGATCGAACGTAATCCGACCGACGTCAATGGCATGTATTTCCGAAACTCTCGCTGCCGTAGCCAGCGAGAGAAGGAAAGCCATTTTTTGAGACAATAAGTTGAACGCGACCTGATCGAGAGGCTCGTAAAGCCTGACTAGACAGGTTGCGCAGAACGACATCGAGGTGCCAGGCCGGCGGGCGGAATTTATGTGACTGATCTTCAACCACGTAGAATCTTCTGCAACTCCGGTACTTTAGTGAGCTTGTCGCCCGTAGGAGACAGCACCACTGAAGCCAGAGCTGCCAGATAAGTCGAGATCGTCGACCCTTTCAGACGCCGAGATGACCGGAGATAGACTAGGAACTCCGCCACCTGTGGTGGGGTCGCTTCCGCCGGGTTGAAGCCATGAGCCCTTGCGAAAATGGAGAAAGTGGTCCACTAGTCATCGTACAGCTTACGAGTCGTAACTTGATGTGCCGACGAGTCAAGCGCTGCCTGAAGAATCTGAAGAAGTTCCGGGAACCACGTTCTGGTCGGCCAATAAGGCTCGACCAAAAGCAGACGTAGGTTGGCCGTTTGATGAACTGTCTCCAGTATCGACGGTATAAGCACTGTTGGCGGAAATGCGTAAGCGTCTAGGCCCTCCCACGATATCGCTAGTGCTTCGTGGTCCCATGCCCGTGGGTCTGGAACTGGCGACATGAATCGAGGGAGGCGGTTGTTGTACCGGGTTGCGAAGAGATCTACTTGGGGCAACCAGAGTCGATCTGTCAGCAGGTGAAAGACTGTTGGATGGATCATCCACTCTGTGGGGACGGCCTCAATGGTCTCGACAGGGCGTTGGCTTTCACATTCTTGGCCCCCTGGATGTGACGGGCGCGTATGCCCATGTCCAAGTCGTCGACGAGGGCGTAGAACCTGAATGTCCGGTCCAGAAGGGCCGCCGACCGAGTCGTACCCTGTTGGTTAATGCAGTGGACGACTGTGGAATTGTCCGACTGTATCATCAGCCGTTTCCGACGGAGTCGAATTTTCCAGAACTCGACCACCTAAATCTTTGCTTCAAACTCGAGGCAGTTGATCTGGAGGACCTTTTCTTCTATCGACCACAGCCGGAGCCACCACTCCAGATGACAACGTAGCTGCGCCGAAAGTGGAACCAGGAGGTTGGGAAACTCCAGGTGGGGGGTACAGCAATCTCTGCAGCAGACGAAGTTGAAGACGACATCGGCGAGTCAGGTCTTGGGCCGATGTCAACAGACTGAGGACTTCCTGCCACGTGTGATCCGACGCCGGGGCATGTAGAAGCGTCAGAACACTGCTGACAATCCTGTCCCGACGGTCTTGTGGTACCTTGACCAGATTGACTCCCTTCTGGAAGCGTATCCCGATGTATTGTAGATCCCGAGTTGGTACCAAGTCCGACTTTTGAAGGTTGACGATCCACCCGAGGTACCGTAGTAGACTCAGGATGGTCGCTAACTCTCCTTGAAGGGCTTCTGTGAACTGGTGAGCTTGGAGCCCGTCGTCTAGGTAGAAGGCGACACTGATCGCCTGCCGATCGAGCCATTCTACGACCGTCTTCATGATCCGTGTGAAAATACACGGGGCCGTAGAAAGTCCAAACGGGACGACCGCCCATTGATATTGAATTCCTTGGTATTCGAATCAGAGGTACTTCTGGAACTCGGAAGCTACTGGTACATGGAGATATGCGTTCTGAAGGTCTATCGAGACGAGGAAGTCGTTCGGTAATATCATCCGACGCAGAGAGTTGAGGGATATCATGGTGAATGTGTCGGGTTGTCGGAGGTATGTTGCGTTGAACTTTTTGAAATTGAAAATAAGCCGCATCTTTGTGGAGTTTTTCTTGGGTACTAGAAAGATGGGCGAGTAGTACCCCGGCGATGGTGTCGATGTCCCTAGGCGAAGTACGGCCGCCTTTTCCACCAACGAATCAATGGCCTCCGTCAGCCGATCCTTTGGTGGAGTGTGGAATGTCGGGGATGACGGCAGTGGTGGCGTCGAATTTCAGGCGTGGGGCGTAGCCTGTTGTCAAAATGTTCTGAACGTAAAGGTCGTTGAGGAAAGCCCACTTGTGGGCTTACTGATGAAGTCTCCCCCCTACATGTAGCACGTCTAAAGGTAGTGTCACCAGGGGAGACTGCAACGACGGTGACGGCGGGGGAAGGGTCCTCCCTTCTTCCCCTGCTGGCTCTTTCCCCCCTGGGATTGGACATTGCCATGGTTACACTGATCGAACGTAATCCGACCGACGTCAATGGTCTGTATTTCTGATACTCTCGCTGCCGTAGCCAGTGAGAGAAGGAAAGCTGTTTTCTGAGACCATAAGTGGAACGCGACCTGATCTAGAGGCTCGTAAGTCTGATTAGACAGGTTGAGCAGAATGACATCGAGGTCCCAGGCCGGCAGTCGGAATTTATGTGACTGATCTTCAACCATGAAGGCACGTACATTCTCGTTCTGTAACCTCGTCGTGGGGCGTTCGAAACTGGTGGCCATCTGGACAGGTTGTATGAAGCCGAAATGATGATGTCACGCTCGGCTTCCCTGGAGTACCTGTCCAGAACTTCGTTGGTACGACCGTCAAACAACTGTTGCGATGACCACGGGGCCCTTTACAGTGTCCTGCCATGACGATCAGGTAGTTCAGTGCAGTCGATGTAACCATGGCGACGTGCCGTAGTAATCTGGCCTGATACATATCGGGACTAGGCGAGGACATCAGAGAGGCTGTCGTCACAATCCATCGTCGACGTCGATTGTGGAGGCGTAGATGAAGGAGCTGGTTGACGGTCCATGGACCCCCGACGCAGTCAAATCCATCTTGGTCGATGCCGTCGAGGCGAGGACCGCCTCCGTGATCTGGGCTATCAAAGCCGGGTCGATATGAGAGTGAGACGAGGGCGTCGTTCTGTCATTATCTTTACTATGACGCTGAACTCCCAGAAACTCCCTGCGAGAACGTCGCACGTTCCCGTGGGGGCGAGGGCTACGATCTCTAACTGTAGAAGTACTACGATCCCCATCGTAGTTATCGTCCGAATCGGACTCCCGACGACCACGAAGGCGATGAACGCCCTCGTGTAGTGTACTGTCTCTCGACGAGGCACTCGACCTGTCGTCCCGACTTGAACGGGAACGACTTCTGTGTCCACTATCGTCCCGCACGACATCCCTATCGTTTTTGGTAGAATGAGATACGGACCGACTTGGGACCGTAGTCCCCTCATGGTCCTCGTCACCATCCGGTCCCGTCGTAACAGGGGAGGCTGAGTGACGCTCTCGATCAACTGAAATTTGCAGCTACAAGTGTACATTTACAGTACTGAATGCAACTTCTAATCACAATGAAATTTCACATCAGGCATGAACAGCACGTAATCCATGTGTACACAAAGCCAAATATGTGTAACTATAGGCAAACTCACTAATGCAATTAAGCTAAAGACACACTTAAAAATGTCAGTGAGACAGAATCTTAAGGAACAGACAAAATGACAATTCATGGTAAGGATAGAGAGGGGATCGTCATTATCCCATGTTGCCTAAATGTTTGGCAAATCTAATAGTGTAATTTCTTGACTGTGGGACAAGTGCCGCCAAATGTGTGTGGTTGCAATGACACCTGCATGGGTGTGGCAGGCCTTAAAAAACAACACATAGCCAAGATCGTCTTCTCAGTAGATTGAATCTTGCTGAATAGAGAATTCCGTACAATAACAGAAAAGCGAATTTCAACATCTTCTGTTAAAAACCGGCTGTATGCAGCCCGCCTGCAAGCAAAGCGTCCTGTGAACGGTTTGACCCTAACAACTTACCAAGTAATGCCTATCAAACAATTCAGCTCATAGGCCTCAAAGACTGGGGTTGGCTAGGCATCACCAGGGACGGGCTGTGTGCCAATGGAGTTACACCATGTACAAAGAAATCAAGATTGGCCTTTGATTCACAAATGGCAGAAAATGTAGTTGACATTGTAGCCGCGAGCGGTATGCCAGGTCAACTATTCTAGACCATGATCAGTATGGGGGCAGTGGTGTCATGATGTGGGGTGGTATCACTCATGACTGGCAAAGTGATTTGGTTATTATACCCCGCGACAAAGTGGGGTGTCGGATATAGGAATGGAGAAAAAAATGTTTACACTAGAAAAACAAAAATTTTAAACACTGATTATACACAATCTTAATAGAGTTAAAAAAATGGTGTCTCAAATTCATTTTTTTACAGAGTTATGGCCTTGCTCCATGCTTTTCATCTGAGTGAATAGTGTCTGCACTCGGTACAAGTTTTCTCAGAAACTCCTGAAGTTAAATGAATGAAAGATAGCATGCATATCTAGGAGATACTCGTCAAGACTGAGTCTGAAAATTGGTGTAATTGTGAATACACAGTTACGGCCCTTGATCCATGGTATTTTACAAAGTGCATACATGTAGTGTCTGCAATGGGGACATATTTTCTCAGAAACTACTGAACTTAGCTTATCAAAGAGGTATTGATCAAGACTGAGTTAAGAGAATTGGTGCCATAAATGATTTTTTCCAGAGAAGGGTTTTTTTGTGTATTAATTTCACATTTAATCATATTTTTTTTCTCATGACATAAGGCGACCCTAGTGCCTATCTATTTCTAAGGCTTTATAGGACTCTTTTTCTATAGTTTGTATTCACTATTATATGAACAAACAAAATTCTAATGTCCCCCATGGCGGGGGATAGTGATAATGCTGTTTTCTTGTTTTGAATGGACATTTGAAAGGTCTGCTATATGTTGACGAAATTTTGCATCCTGTCATTGTTCTATTTGCTAATATTATTGGCAGAAAGTTTGAACTGAAAGATGATAATGCCAGACCATATTGTGCCTGATTATCTAAAACGAGAAGCCATAATACGGACGTTGGACTAGCTCGCTAAGTCCCCTACATGTCCCATATAGAGCATCTGTGGGATGTTCTCGGGCAGAGAGTTTGGGGAAGCTCTTTCAGCAGAATGTCGGGTAATACCAAAGGCAACCATACGCAAGTTAATCAACATTGTGGCATCAAGGTGTGGTGCATGTATCACCCACCATGCAGGACACACCACATATTGATCTACACGCATGAAATTCATTTTACAGACATTTATCGTCATTACACCTTCACTATCATTTAATCCTTTCACTTATTTTTTGTTTGTAGTATATTTATCTGGCATTGCTGCAATACAATCCCAAGGGAACTCGAAATTTATTGAAATCTTCCTAGCTAGAATGCATGCATCATGATTGATTTTCTTCGCTCAATGAGAAAGTCACATTTAGCATGAAAATTCTGCAGACAAGTGAGTGATTGATCAGGCTGAGTTATTCTCTTGTTAACGACTTGGTTAATACACTCAAACCAGCAATTAGACAACTAAGATGGCTGCTATGTTGTCTTCCTACCTCCCAAATTAAGGAGTTCAGTAAATTCTCTACCTTCACAATAAAGAACTCTATGATTTGACACTGCTGTAGTCAATGAGCCTTATGGGAAATCAGCTGCCTGTCCCGGCTAATAACTGGAAAAGTGAATGCATGGGAACTTTTTCATGATCACCGGGGAAGTAACCTTCTTGTGATTAGTATATCAATAATGTCAGCATTCCAATGATAGGAGAAAAGAGTTAGTTGTGTATTGCTTTGTAATAACACAAAGTTAATGTCTTGTAATATAACATTATGAATATTAATGAGAAGATTTGATCTCTTCATTATTAGATTACAAACAGATAATAACAAAATGTGATTAAAATGCTATTATGTATATTAGGTTTTAAGACATAAATGACAGTGTTGTCCTGCTCCATACAATATAATCATTCCAACAGCCATTGTTCTTTGTATGATGTATGTTACCTTGATGCTCATGCCTTTTTCACCAATTGTATCTGTGACACAGTCATGGAGTATAATGTATCAGTATTGGCCAGGAGACACCAGCTCAGCCGTATCCTGCACCACAAGAGTTCCATTTCTGTGCATATTTTAAGTGTTTTAATCTGTATATTGCAGGCTTGCTTGACTTGGCCAATGCATACTGTGAACCCATTTTGAAGAATTACTGTGAGCAAATAATCAAACAAGGCATCACAGTGGAAGATGTTGCTATGTTGTATGCAGCTGCCATCAAATTTGAAGCCAAGGTTTGTGGACGTTTAGGAATGATTGATATTTAGCCAGCCTTGACATAGTGAATTCGAGCACATATGCACAAATTGTAATTTATTTTCTGGCTGTGAAGAGGCAAGGTAACAACGTGTTCAAGTGTCTTCTTCTTAAAGTATCAGACATCATATGGTCAAGTATTTGGAAGATGCTTAATGTTTTCACAATATGGTGAGGTTTTCATTTTAAAAAAGTCAAAATGACTGCCATGGCAAAAGAGGCCATTTGATGTGAGATGCTTCATACTTAGACTTTTTCTTTAAAATTAAAACATAATCATTTAATATTGTATGAATAACATATTCAATTATTTGGTACTCACGTCAACATGCTTTTGGAGGAAATCCTATATCTGATAATGATAATTAATGTGTTTGCATTACATTGAAAGTATGGATCATCTGATGATTGTGTGACTAGTGTCAACATCAGATGAACTGCTGGTCCCCTGGATTCATTGTGCTGACTGTAACGGTGCTACAGGGTAAATGCATTACCATGACAACACTCACAACTAAAGATCATGTTCTTTTCTTTTTTAATGCTCTAATTATTTAAGGATGAACAACACCATAACACAACAGTTTCAGTAAACATAACAGTACTGTTACGTAAATATGAAATTGACATCGCATAATTATTAGTTGCAAGATTCTTTCAGAATCCAAAAATGATGTTGATATTTGTTTAGTTTTAGTTACTTGCGTTTGAACTTTTATCATATCACACAGTAATCTGATTCTCTTTGTAAGACATCAAGTAGTAGACATTATGTCTGGACAGTCAACAAGTATTTTGGAATAGTAACACCATGCTCTCTGCATTGGTTACAGACTCATGTAATATTGGTAATGATTATTTGCATATTCCTATATGTAAAGGGTCGGTGTACGGTTTTCGGTAGGAAGTAGAACATCGAGTCAGTGGCTTGCGGTATATATAAGTTTGCTTTTTACAGGTAGATATATATACAAGAAGCACTATGTACCAGGTCAGCACATGGTGGTAGAGGTTCTTGTGTTGGTGCCCCAGAGCACCTAGCCTAGCCCCAGCTTGACTAAGGGTGATGCCATCTTATCTTAAAGTACTCAAGGAAATGAAAAATAAATGTTTAATAAATGCAGTTAATATACAAAATATGTAAATATTCAAACAACTAAATTAGTACTAATTGGGCCGTGGCACAAATACAGCGTATCAAATGTTTTTAAGCCTTTTTACACGTAAAAGTGTGTAAAAATGTGAATAAAACAGACTATTGTGAAACAGGGCATAACCAGATGTAAGTAGATCAAGGTGACCTATGACACCTTGACGACCGGTGAGAACAGGTGCATAATGCCTATATAGTCTGTTTCTGCTATGTCAATTTGGACTTAGTTTTATTTTTGAATGTTGAAAGTGCCGACAAATTACCTCCTGTAAAGTACATTTTGTATTGTTCACCGAGATCAAACTAGCAAATCCAGACTAGTACTTTTCGAGTTGTTTTGTTATTTCATGTTTACAGCTACATAACACTTTGTGTCGATTTTTAAATTGAGAAAAACAGTGTTTTTTTCATTTCCGTGAGTACTTTAGTCTCTGGACCAAGGCTAACATAGCCAAGGTCATAAATATGAACAACAACAACAACAATTATATTATGAGAAGTGACATAATAATGCGTTTTACCAACTAAATGTTTTTAAACAAAACTAGATATTTTTATCTTCATTAGCTATGTATTTGAAGATCCATGACACATATATCAAAGATAATTTTATTTACGGATTTCCTTTTCTTTCACTTAATTTTCACCAAAAAAATAGAGCTTGCAGTTATCACAAATGATCATGAGATCCACATGTGTCCTATGTACAAATGTATTTCTTGTTTGATGGATTTGGATACAATTCACTCACAGTTTCAAAACACATTCTGGCATCACTTCCCGTTTTGTCGAGACCAATCCTTCATCCTCTCCTACGTTTAACATCTGTTTCTTCAAGTCCAAGTATCTAGGATCTCTCCAAGCACTTCCATCTATTCAGTTCAGTCCAGATGTATTTGAAGCACTGTTTCTGAATCCAATGTCTGCAACTGTGTGGGGCACGATTTCCTAACCATGACTATCTCTGCTGTGTCACTCATGGTTGAATAAAAGCAGTAGTGACAGACATCTTTGTCTTCATCTGGTACCACAATGAAATCTGACTGTGACCCTGATCAACTAATCCCAAGAATCAGGAATCAAGTTTTCAAAGTTTCTGTTGCATTCTCAAAGATTGGAAGAGAGGCACCATCTTGTTGAATAGAGTTGACAGCCGGAATGATGATATCTTGAATTGGAACGTTCTCCATGATAAAGGCATCAATGTCATTATTAAAATGAACAAAAGTTCCCCTGATCATCTTGAACAATTCTGCTGTCAAATTCTGTGTTGTGAAATTGTTTGTTGTTCGTTTTGAAGACAAGGGAACTTGCAAAGTACCTCACAGCTGTCATAAGCAGTAACCCAATTTAGATGTGTGCTCGTGGCATGGTTGCTAGAAGATTGTGGAAAAAAGAAAGGCGGAGCTCATCGGATGTCGCCATTTGGAAATACCCCTGATGGTTATAGGTATCCCCCACCCCAACGAAGTTGGCGGGGAATATAGAAATGGGTTCCGTACGTGTGTGCGTGTGTGTGTGCGTGTGCGTATGTGCGTCTCGAAATCGTTTCCAGAGCATAACTCAGAATCCATTAAATATTTCTCTATGAACTTTGCATGTCTATCAGACTCATGCTGAACTGGTGCCTTTATGCTATTTAGGAATTTTATAAATATTTATTTTTTACGTTTCCATGGCAACAAGTTGGACTTAAGGTTCTATAAGGGTGCTGTTCGTTTCCGGAGCGTAACTCAAAAATTGTTAAATACTTTCTTACAAAATTTTGCATGTCTACTAGGCACATACTGAACTGGTGCCTTTTGCTATTTAGGAATTTTATAAATTTTTATTTTTAACGTTTCCATTGCAACAAGTTGGACTTAGGTTCTATAGGGTAGTTTGTTTCCGGAGCATAACTCAAAACCCATTCAATACTTTCCAACAAAAACTTTGCATGTTTACAGACACATACTGGACTGGTGCCTCTTGCTATTGAGGAATTTTATAAATTTTTATTTTTCACGTTTCCATGGCAACAAGTTGGACTCAGGTTCTATAGGGTAGTTTGTTTCCGGAGCATAACTCAAAACCCATTCAATACTTTCCAACAAAAACTTTGCATGTTTACAGACACATACTGGACTGGTGCCTCTTGCTATTGAGGAATTTTATAAATTTTTATTTTTCACGTTTCCATGGCAATAAGTTGGACTAAGGTTCTACAGGGGTGGTGTTCGTTTCCAGAGCGTAACTCAAAAACCCTTAAATACTTTCTTACAAAACTTTGCATGTCCACCAGGCACATACTGAACTGGTGCCTTTTGTTATATAGCACTTTAAGAATTTTTTATTGTTTATGTTTCCATGACAACAAGTTGGATTTAAGTTTTAATACAGGATTGGTTTACTTAAGGTGTATAACAAATAAACTATTAAATATTTCCTTGCCAAACATTGCATGTCTATATATAAAGCGCATACTGAACTAGTGCCATTTGATATTAAGGAGTTTTAGAAATGTTTATTTTAGAATTTCCATTGTAGCTATTTTGACATGGGCTAAGAGAAATGTTGGATCAGTTACCTGGTTTGGGACCATAACGTGTTAAAATGGGCGGGGGATATAGATGACTTTGTCAACTATTCGCTTGTTTAATAATAATAAAGAGTATCCATGCAGTGAAAGCATTTTCGGATTTCGGATTGCGTTGATAATACAATTACTACTCCCTTGTTGTCATCCATGTTTTCTGGTATAACCCTACACTTGTGTATTTGTCGTCATTCACTTGATGCTCAGTTAATGAATTTATTACAGGTATAATTAGTGGTAGCACCACTCAGAATACCTGACAAAGGTTCCCATTTGGCATTTATTGTGTCTGGGGTAATTATTCAATCTAAATCCAGATTTGAAGTGAGGTGAAATGTGTATGTTATGTAATATGCACGTGGCAGCCCGGCAAGAGATGAATGATCAGTTGATTTACTTTTTTTGGTAAATCAACGGATCGTTCCTAGTCATCAAAGGATTAACAGAAAATACATTGATTGATTAATCACTGTTATCTTGCACAGTGGATATGTCAAAAGTGAGTGTTTACATGTCTAGGTTTACAAAAACAAAGGGAATACACTCATATCATGGCGTGAAGTGCCGTTATAAAAACAACATACTTTGTTCAAAGTAGGATTAGAAGCCAAACAATATAGTTCTGAAAGTGCTTTTCATTGTAACATTTTCATTCTCTTGGTGGTGATATTAAACATAAAATGTTTGGAATTCGTGGTCATGATAATACAAATGGACATATTTTTCAGTCAATTTGTAAAATAACTGAATATTCAGGCGTATAATAAATTTCCTAAGTGAAAATTTTGCACATTTTGACTGTAACAATATACACACGATAAAATAAGCAATGCTAAAGGAGAAATATTTACATTGTGTTGCAAGTCAAAATAGTGTAAACGAAAATTGCACACTGCGCCCATATACTATCAATAAAAGTGACAAATGCGCTTAGGAATTGCGCAGCACAGGTCGCAAACTAGTCTAGGTTTTTGCTATATCATCCGGGTACTCACGGGGGGAAAACAATAACAAAGACAACCAGTCCCGGGGAATTGCTTGAGATCAGTGCCCCTTTAATGTATTAATTCCTCCCGTGGTCATAACCCAGATCACATGTAGTGTCGAAGTTTCCATCATTCACAAGACTGTTTACATGATGCCAGACTATTTCGGTATTTTAATAATTTGTAATGATAATAATAATTTATTTGCATAATCATGAAAGTACTACGAGATGAAAATGGCAGCAAATCCTTGAAGGAAACGGCCGTCTGATTCTACAGAGATGATGAACACACAAAATGAAAAAACTTAAAACTATTGTTGTCTTCTAATGTTTCTGAAATTATTTGTTTTTATGTCACTGATGAACATGAGAAGTTGTCAATCTATAACAGGTTAGATGCTGTTAAATTAACCATGGCTAAGAACATATCAGAAAGACTGAACCTTCTGAATGTGAATTGTTGATACCACCTTCTTATCAAGTATGTTCGCATGAAGACACCTCAAAAGGACTCTGAGTCAGCACTACAGAATTTAACTGATCATGCCCATTGTCATGCAGCTCAAGAGAACTGTGTGCACATCTTAAAACCTGCAAATGCTCACATTGTTCATGGCATGTTAATGTCTGTCTTTTGTACAGTATTTTGCACACATGTTAAATTGTCAATTTGTTCTGTGTCATTTGTCAGTTCACTTTAGTGACTTCGCTAAGGAATCTTGTGATGACACCATGAACGCAGCTGTGTGTGTATGACATTGTTCGAATCAGTTGACCAGGGAGAAGATTATTGTGGCATTGGTTTTATGATAGATGCTGGTCATGGAAGGAGAAACAAATGCAGCTCTATATCTGAACATTGTTCTGAAGTATAAAATGCAAATGATATCTGGCATGCCACAAAAGGAATCAAGTAGTATAGGTAATGATGGTTCTGGCTCACTTCCACTACAGATGGAATTTTTATTTCAAAACGATGATGCGCATCAACGATTGTCATGACATTAAACTAAATTGTAATGAAAATATTCTCAATTATTTTTACTCATACGTATACAGTGATCCCTCGATATACCGCTGTCATCGGGGTCCAAGAAACTGACCCCGCGGTGTAGGAAAGAGCGGTGTACAGATATTCCTTGCTGAGGTTCACATTACGTAATGATGGTAGTGAATGGAACAGTGGCGCAATTATTTCACAGTGGCATGGGACATGTAGATCTATGTAACACTGATCGTGGACGATGATTCAAACTACATGCGTAAAAAAATAAAAACACTTTGTGTGAATTAATCAAAGTAGTCTGTATTATTTTACGACTGGATGTTATACATGTAGAATCTTAATAAATGTTGTTATATTTTAAGTTTTTCGGGAGAAAATTGGTCCGATCGCCGACCTACTCACATTATCGATCGATGACAGTAGATTACAAAGCCAAACCAGCCTTGTAACGAAACTAATGTGCAACCAAGGCTGTGATTGGTTAATAAATAATGACGTGTCAAAGTTATGAAAAACCCGGACACGGTCGCCTCTCTGTATGCACTTTATGTACAATGTACACTGGCATGACGTGGGTAACTACACAGTCATTTGAGCGATTTATAAAAATCAAACACAAACACAAACGTAGATTTGAGTGGATAAGAGATATATTTAGTTCTGTTAATAATGATAATTATGCAAAGGGAAAATTGCACTCAAAATTCTAAGATTTTTTTTATACCCTTCGTAATTACGCTATTTAAACAATGAAGTTCCAATGTTTTTTATATGTCTCTCACGGTTACTCAAGTCCGGTTTGAAGTTCGAAGACATCTCACATGTTGTCGTACCAATTACAACAAGCTGAGATGAGTATTAAATGAAACAATGCGGCTTATTTTTGTTGTTGCTGTGATTTGATTTTATGTGAGTTTAATGCCAGATCTGTGTACGATATGTTTTTTCACAACCGGAACAAAAGGCAGAATGGCTTCGATCACATTCAGCCGGATACAATGAACGTAATTGTTTTACAAATACACACTCGTGTACATCGACTTGGAATTAAATTTCATCAGTTTATTTGTAACTGTATTTGTTTTAACACGCTTTAACGCGCTTTTAGGGGAAAATTCTTCATGCATTTTTGGGAGCCATGGTTTACCCCGCAGTGCATCCGGAGCGTTAAGTCGAGGGACCAATGTACCATTATTTTTAACAAAGTGATATTCAACATTTTTACTAAGTTCTTCGTTCATTTTACTAGGAGACCAGACGATATACTCTTCTTGGTAATTGGAAAGAAACAATTGAATACCGTATTTGGTTGGTTTGACATCACTAATATAATATATAGCCTGTGGTAATTCTCTCCATTTGATCATTTTGTCCCTGAGCATAAATGCTTCGATAGCTTTTTCGAGTTCTTCCTTTGTTGGTTTGTAATTCTCCATTATTGTATACTTATGTAAGCATTCGTCTAAATGTGATCCAACGATAGGAAGCAATCTATTTTTAATTTCCAACAAGTTCTTTGGTTTTAGCATGGAATAATTGACGCGCTTGTTGTCTCCCCTGTTCCATGAACTTTTTTTTCTCATCTTCGCTAATACCACTGGTCTTACGAGAATTTGATCGAATCTCATGCTTCATTACGTTGTATTTGGTGAGTTCTGACAACACTTAACGAAACTCCTCCTCAGATGTCTGTTGAAATATGGTCCTCAATGCTGTTCAACTTTGCTTCTGCGAGTATCCGAATATTGGCATGTTTGAATGCTTTCTTTTGCAACTTACGAGAAATTAATTTTATCGCTATTCCTCCCAGTCCTGAGACTTCGGCGGCTACTTCCATGCCAAGTACGATAGGCGCGGTGATTATAGTTGATCATAAACCAACACCGGCTACACCGAGTCCCATGCCAGCTGTTACAAGTGCGGTGTTAACTCGAGAGCATTCACGGCTCTGTGATACTTTTTATACAATCCAAGTCTCAACTCCCTCTCCTTCTCTATTCAATGTTTTATGTCGCTTATTTGATGTAATCAAAATCCATCAACAGTATCCATCTTTTCAGATGCTTCATCGAGCGCCGGATGTAAACCCATAGTGTATATTATTATATCATATAATAGTCTTTAATTGGTCTTGCTTCAATGTTTTGAGAGTATACATCAGCCTTATTAAATGTATATTATACGGCATAAATATCTTAGTAAGAGAAATGCTATCACCTTTCATAATTTGGACCCCCTCAAGGGTTGCAACGGTGATGCTTCTACAAAAATAATACTACAACGTCGATGCTCATGTTGCTTGAGCCATTTAATTGATAGACCTGGTAATATCTCGAAGGCATCTACCTGTACATCTCCATACAAGACTTCAATAATAAGCGTAGAAGGATTATGTATTGCAGTCAAGTTATCTTTAATATCACTGAATTCAGTAACCAAATTTAAACTAACATTTTTTTACTGCCGAACGACTCAATAACATATGACCTGGGTTTTCTGGCAGGGGAGCGACTAACACACTTTTTCGTTTGGAGGGGATATAAGCCGTGAGTATGATCCCACTATTCATTATCTTAGTTAATTGATGTCCCTTACCCATAATCACATATATTGGGGTAATGACGATATTCAGTAGCCACTCGATTTTTTCTTCGATCATAGTCCATTTATTATCATCGTTGCGAGTAAGATTGTATGAAGTGTTTTTATTGAGTCCACTAACGTCGACATCGCTTAAATATCCTAGATTACCTGTGAATGCAACTTCTTTCCGCTTGTATACATTATCTTGTAAGTGTAAAGCGTATATCTTGCCATCTATACCGGGTTTACCGAATCCTTCTGTGTCTCCGAGATCGGAAAGCGCAATTGTATTACATTGTCTGAGTGTTCCAGGGCCTGATGAATCAACCATTATTTATAATATGGAGTGTTACACTTAAGTATCCTATATGTACAGGTTGGTGTTTTACATCTAATACAGAATTTTTTAGGTCAGAAATAATACCCTGCTTTAATTTTTTATATGGTAATGTTGAGAAAGATTCCGTTCTACCACTATAATATTTTTCATCTTTGACTGGAATAGCTCTTAGTAGAGTTGAAGGACTTTCCAGTTGAATATTATCCGTTGTACTGATCTGATCAAGATGGATGTACAACTCTCTATAGGGAACTAAATCGGGTAATTTAATTCCATGCACTATATCGTTGGGTGGTATTATTCCCGTTCTGCCCTCAAGTCCAAGAGTTTCTGCTAAGATCTCGGCAAGAAGTAAATTCTCTTCTCCAGCGCTTAATTTCAGCATCCCATTCGACTCATTTTGTGTGAGACTAATTTCATTAGGCTTAAACATTTCATCTTGAGTGAGCATACGTTGTAATACCCATTAGGTATCACAATGCGAGTGTGATCAATACCTAATTCACCTATTAGAAACTTATTATTTTCTATCGCATCATTTATATTGGTCCACCGTGGGTAATACGTTACATCACATAGGGCGACTTCAAGTTGACCAGCTGCGTTATCGATAGTATGAAGCAATTGAATAGACTGACCATTTGTTATTCCCGGGAGTGTGACATACATATTAAATATACAAAGATACTATATCATAACTTAAATATGAAATCGAGTTACATTACTAATCAGTCAATTTTAGTAAGTGCCTCTGGTGCTAATTTTGTTGTTGAATTCCCTGATATCTTTGAAAAATATAGGGTCATGGCAACTGGCAATGAAATGGTTCACGATTGGTTTCACAATCCGATGCAATTTTGGCAGAATTAGTTAAACTTTGCCATATGGTGTGCCACAACAGGATGTGGTGTATCTCTTTATGCTGCAGGATTTGAACTAAATAAGTCTGTTTTATCTTTTCATGTGTACTATCAGATGAGACGTATACTTAAAGAAATTAGTGCCCCATTACCGCAGGATCGAGCATGGAATTCCACAAATAATCCGTACAATAGGTTCGCGTATGAGCGTATTTGTCAGGAATTTAATATTTCTACGAGTAAAGATTGGCGTATTAAAGGACTTAACCATGGTCTAGGTGTTCCGTACACTGGAAAAAGAACTGTTAAAGAAGAAAGCGATGATTTAGTTAAAAAAACTCATCAACCATTTGATCCATTTAAGTTGTTACAGAAAAACAATCTTTTTAATCTGGCTGGGAACTTTCAAGTAACGATTGGAGAGGAGATCTTATGAGTTTTAAGGGTGGTTTAGTACAAAATTTGTGCAACTAAACGATACTGCAAACGCTTGGAATGAATTTCTTAATGATAAAACAGAAAATAATTTTACTAGCCCAGGAGTTGTAATAGTTAATGAATCAATAAGAACTTATGTATGGGCAATTCTTGGTGCACAATCGCAAACACGAACGGGAATAATTGGTTCTGGGACGCAAAAACAGTTTGTTGCAAACGTAGAGGATGCTATTAATTCACCAGTTGACATACCATCTTCTATAAAGTGTTATCAAGATGTATTACAGTACGCTCAATCCAAAGTAGACTACGTTTATGCGCTGGGACTATACATGTCTCCAAGTAATATGGAACTTAAGATCGGTCAAGTGATCGGTTATAATAATAAAATTGTTATTGCTACCGATCAACAAAACCCAGGTATAAATTCAGATATTAACACAGAATTAATAACGCAAACAAACACAGGTGAAATGGGAATAATAAAGGCACAGACACAACCATAAGTGCCACCACATATTGCAGCTAAAATTCAACAACATATCGATGAAAAAACAGCGCTTATACTGGAAGGAGTCGCGGCTGGTTTACTCATGATTTGGATAAATAGTTCTTAATGAACTGATTTGGATAAATAGTCTTTAGCGGATACGTACAACAACCCGGCAATTGCTACGATCAGTGCCCACAAGTTTTGACTAAGCCAAGTGGTGGTCTTAGCTAATAACTTCAAGAGCCAGGAAACAATACTCCCTATTATACCTGGAAGTGCAGACGCGGCTTTCCCAGTGCTTCTCCAAACGCTTTTAAATGCTTTTTTATCCACGCTTTTACACCATTTTTATCACTAGGCAGTGTGGGTGGTCCGCTGCCACCGGTTAACGCGAGAGTCAAAGTCGATATAATAGATCCCAATGCGGTTAAAATACTGGCAATGGTTATCCCCTGTTCTCTTAAAAATGTTTTAATTTTATCAGCCAGTGAAGTATCATCGTTGAGGACTTGATCGATAGTTTCTCGAATTCGACTGATTTGTGAACAAAGTGCCTTTCTTGGAAGCCACTTCGAGGCGGGCCAATCTTTCATCTTCTAAGTTACGCAATCTTTCTGCGACGCGGCATCTACTGAATTCATCGCCTGCCTGTTCAAGTTTTGTTTTCTCATAAGCTATATGCTTGTCAAGTTCGGATAGCTTGGCTATATTATTGATGAGTTTTCCCCGCATTGTTTGCATTGCCTTGTCAAGACATCGTAAATCCCTAATACTGAACTCTGAGGATGGTACCTGTAACGTGGAATTATCGTAGTAGGTATCCAAGATTTCTCCGAGTCCGTCCGAGGCCAGCTTCGAGCTTTCTTCCAAATTATCTCTATCTATAGTGCTGAGTTCAGTACACACAGTCTGAAGAAGCCTCAGTAGTCTTCGCAGAAAGTTTTTCTCTTGAGTAGTCTACAAAACCTAATTCATTACGAACAGTGTTTACTGGCTATCCTAGACAAGGCTAGGGGCTTACGAGTACGAGAATTCATAAGATCAATATCCGGAGAACCACGCAGTCACAATATTCCTTTACTATCTATCCTAAACTTTGAATAGTCACGACCAATAGGAGTTTCTTTTAAGGCATCATAATAATCATTAACGGCTGGTTTCAAAAGTTCATTGTTAAGATTCATAAAGCTGGTTTCATCAGTACCCTCTTCCATTTTACTCGGGTTATCAAAGTTATCTAGATTTAAATCATCCATTTTCATATTAAACATAAGGTTACATAATTTCAATATAACAAAGTCTTCGCAATACGGACTCAAGTTAAACCCACAACATAGGCTTTGGGATCCATTAGGGGTCAAAGCAATTTGTCAGTCTGTAACTAGAACTAATAACCTGAGTACCATTGATCAGAATCAAACACTTCTGGTTCGCTTTCCTAATCTTGGCGCACAGGATGTGTTAGTTCCGAACTGCACGACTAGCATTTACGATTAGTTTTAATTTTACCGACGCTAGCAGAGTGCTCGTTCAGAACATAGGTCGTGTGATTGTTAAGAAAATCGCTATTAAAATTAGCGGTAATGAAGTTTTGAGTATTGACGACAGCGATGTATATTTCTGTTACATGGATCTCTGGAGAACGGCTTAAGAACAGGAAAACCAAGGTATTTGTAATCAGAACACATTGAGACTGCGTGTAGGTGCTGATAGTGGTGATAATACTGTCGTAGGAGATAAGGCTGTTGCTGATGCATTAGTTTACCGATTCTATATTCCTCTAGACTTTGAATTACTAGATAGTCACATGCCCTTTTATCAAGCATCCCTAGGCGATAGGTTAGAATACTAACTCACTTTTAATGACTACAGCACAGTAATCAAAGCTACTGAAGATCGTATTAGCTTTTCTATTGACAGTATCTCAGTGGAGTATGATATGATAACAGATCCTGAATTAGCCAGACAAATTCCTAACCAGTATACCGGAAGTTAAGCCATTTTGTATGATCGCGTGCTTCGACACCAAAAGATCACCAGGAACAAAAGAGATACGACGTGGAATATCAATCTAATCATCCCAGCGAGATCGTTGAAGGGTATTTTAATGTTGTTCGAGGACCCCTCTGAAGCATTTGCAAGAGATACCGAGAAGTTCTACAACCCCAAGATTACAAAAGTAGAATTGACTATCGAGGGCGTGCCTAATCAACTATATAGTCAAGGCATGCGAGCATATCAACAGTGGGATGAGATTAAAAACTCCCTTCTATAAAACGAAGCCCAGAAGTTAACGCAGTCATGGAAGATCTGTCTCTTGGGGATGTATCGATGGCTGAATTTCTTTCCACGAAGTATGCGCTATGGCTCGACATGTGAACCACAGACGATGACCAACTACTCGGTAGTGGGCGGAGAATAGAAAATGCCAGTGAGGGTGTTATTATACAGGAAATGAAGCACCAGGAAGCAGCTGGTAAATTAAACATATATTTGTACGTGATTATGGACGCGCAACTTAATATACAGAATGGAAGATTCGTGCAAGCGATTTATTAATAATCTTTTACCTAAAGAACCCCAGGGTTGCGGAAAAACAGCTTTTATTCTAGATATTTTACAAAGTCATTGTCGGGACGTTTTCGATCATATGATTATTTTGTGTCCAACTATAAGCATTAATAAAACATACCTATCGAGAGATTGGGTAATGAATGATCCCGAGGTGTACAGTTGATCCGGGCGATCATTTACAAGACTGTTTACGAGTATGTCACGAAAAATACAAAGGAGAATCAACCCTTTTCATAATAGACGACTGCAGTGCGAGTAAAGAACTTACCAAAAAGAAAGATATGCTTTCGTAATTAGCATTCTCCGACGGCACACTCAGCATAGTGTTTGGGTACTTACTCAAAAATACAACTCTGTCCTGAAAGATCTCAGAGAGCAGACCAAATGGGTTGCCCTGTTTCATTGTAAAGGCGAGATTCATTTGAGGAATGTCTACAAGAAAATGATGTCAGACCTGTCAACCCTCCCGCATTTTGCGGGAGACTCCCGCAATTTGATGAAATCTCCCAGTCTCCCACATGATGGACTATTTCTCCCGCAAAACAGAATTCTTCATTATTTAAAAAATTCGCCTCCATTGTCCCGTGAGTCAAAACAATGAACGGGACGTTTGCATCCCGATCTGTCTAGTAGGCTCCCGGATTAGCTATCCCACATGGGCCTTTGTCCAGTAATCAACTGGTAATTAAATTCATATGGTGAACGATTGAACAATGTAAACTGTTAAGAAAACTCAGATAGTCCTATCATAGTATAACATTTATTACTAAGTTATCTTATAATAATTAGATCTACATCAAGTGCTTTTATGAGTTGTCATGGTGTAATATTTATACATCATTTCATATAATTATAGTTTAGCAAGTAATAATTATCATCAGGTAAAATGCATGTATAAAATATCAGTAGTTTCAGTTATAGCTTTTTAGATAGTTGCTAGCCTAAGGTAATGGGAGCACATCTTCTAGACATACTATTCAATAAAACAAGGGTTACGTCTACATAGTTAATTGATTTGAAGCTTTTAGATAAATGCTAGCCTAAGGTGTCAAGATCCCATCTCCCAGACAAAGGATATGTCTACATAGTCTTATAGATTACCTGGAACTATTTTATTTAAGTATATCTGTCATCACCTACCGGGGTATATTAGAAAAACATTACTTCAATTAAGACTCATTAAGGATTAGCCCCCATACAAGCTCGTCTATAGTGCATTAAGGATTAGCCCCCATACAAGCTCGTCTATAGGGCATTAAGGATTAGCCCCCACACAAGCTCATCTATAGTGACACCCTAATCTCTTTCAAAGCATCCGGCAAATATGTCAAAAAGATTAGTGCCAGTCCAACAGGATTAACAGGATTTAGTATTCCCCTCTGTCTAGCCATCCATTTAGCGTAGGACACAACCAATCGTGTATCAACCAATCACATTCCTTTTTATTGTTCAATTTTTTGTTAAATACATACTGTTACGCAGTGTTTTTCAAACTGACTTTATTTTCACAAAGCATGGCTATACATAGGCAATTTCACGTGCCGCACGATTTACATGAACTACAAAATCCGTGAAGCACTCAGCGTTCGCACGAATGCTCCCAGTTAACTCCCAGTGGTATTCCCAGCGAACATTTCATGTTCCTGGCTATTGTTCTCCAGAACATTCCCCCCTACAAATGATAGATCCCAGTCTATCATTTCTAATATTAGCTATCGATCACAACATAGTATATGTACATACATGAAATAATATGAGACTAAATTGTTCATAAAAAGTCCACACATGTCCTGAAAAACAAAGCAGTCATTTCAACGTCCACATCTCTGTAAATAATTCCAGTCAATTCACTGGTAAGTATAATGTTCATTGTTAAAACGAAAGAACAGATCCTGTTTTACGAAATGAAAAATAATGTTTCAGTCACTCGAAATACTTCCTTGAATGTTCATCCTTGAATGTTCATCCTTGAATAACATCTTCTATCCATGAACTCTGTCAATCCTCCAGTCACGAATTCTTCTATCTGTTCCTCGAACCTTTCTGCTGTTCTTTGAATCCTCCATTCACGAATTCTTCTATTCGTTCCCCGAATCCTTCTGCTGTTCTTTGAATCCTCCACGAATTCTTCTATCCGTTCCTCAAATCCTTCTGCTGTTCTGTTCTGTTCTGTTCCTGAAGTCTTCTACAGCTGCAGTTTCTGACACATTCCCTTCCAGTGGACACACTTTTGTCACTGGTCTTGTCACAACACCCTTGTTGGTCTGTATGTCAACAACTCGAACATGTCCATCTCTTCCAGGATGTGTCTTTATGATTCGTCCGGTGATCCAACTGCCTCTAGGTGACTGAGGGGAGACAACCAGAACGACGTCATCTACTTCAAGATCACGGTTTGGTATAAACCATTTCTTCCTTGTTTGTAGAGAAGGAAGCCATTCAGACATCCATCGTTTCCAAAAGTGGCGTACAAGTTCTTGCACTCTTCGCCAACGTTTTTTCGGATTGAACACTGTCGTATCAACCGACTCGGGAGCAAATATTCCACCCAACTGACCATGAAGAAAGTGATTAGGAGTTAGTGGAACGTCATCATGTGGATGTGTACTTTTGTAAGTTAAAGGCCTTGAATTGATCAGCGATTCAGCTCCAGTAAAGGCAGTCACAAGTTCTTCATCAGTGATGTCGCCATTGCCAAGGATTGCTCGTTTGGAAGACTTTATCATTGCTTCAAAAGCACCCCCAAAATGTGGTGAATATGATGGGTTAAACTTCCAAGTAACTCCACGATTGGCCATGTAATCCTCATCCAGTTTGTCTACAAGTTGTTTCAGCTCTTTAACGGCCCCTGTGAAATTTGTCCCGTTATCTGAAACCACTTGGCAAGCCTCGACGGTTGACCATTCTGTAAAAGGCATTCATGAACGAGTTGCTATCAAGACCGTATGCCATTTCCAAGTGCACTGCTCTAGTTGCCAGGCAAGTAAAGAGACAAAGGTAGCGTTTAACTCGTTGCTTCCCCCTACCTTGTATTGTGATGAAAGGTCCTGCAAAATCAACGCTGGTTTGATCAAATGCTCTCAATGAGTATTTCAGTCTAACTTGTGGAAGTGGAGCCATGATTTGCACACCAGGCTTTGCCTTAAGTCTGCGACACCAAGAACATTCCTTTTCATATTCACGGATCTCTTCACGAGCAGAAACGATCCAGAAACGTGAAGATAGTAGAGCAAGGATCTGATTTGTACCAAGGATGTGTTTTCCATCCTCCTGATATTTCTTCACGATTAGCTTTGTTACCCAATTTCTTCTGGGCAATAATATCGGGAACCGTGCATCAAATGGGAGAAAATTTGCATACAGCAGTCTACCTCCACATCTAATCAACCCATCTTCATCAAGTATGGGATCAAGTCCAGTGAGTTTACTATTTGATGGCAACTGTTTACTACATTCAAGTGCCGATACCTCCTTGGTGAATCCCTCCTTTTGTGCACTACCTAAATGATACATCTCTGCATCACTAAGCTCTTCGTGACTTAGTCCCCCAGCGATTCTCAAACCTAATTCAGAACAACTGTTGTTCACAAATCTATAAACCCATGCTGTGATCCTAAGTAGTTTTTGCCAATCTGAGTGTCTTCTCGGATCTAGTCTCCAACACCAGTCAGGTGTTGCCATTGCAAAGAACTGCTTTGTCGATATAACAGGTTTCTTGGCTTCAGAATCATCTAATGTTTGGTTGTTCACCATCTGTAAAGGCCATTCTGTCACATCTTTTTCCAGAAAGTCAGGTCCAGAAGTCCATGCTTTGTTCAAATTAGCAACTGTTGTACCCCTAGACAGGATATCTGCTGGATTCTGAACAGAAGGAACGTAGTTCCACTGACTAGGAACAGTGTTTTCTTGGATAAAGTCTATCCGATTAGCTACAAATGTTTTGAATGTGCGGCTATGGTTTTTTATCCAATACAGCACATTTTGACTATCTGACCAAAGAATCAAACTAGCAATATTCATTTCTAGAGCTTTGACTACAGTCAAGATCAACTGAACTCCTAATACTGCTGCCATCAACTCCATTCGAGGAATGCTGACTGATTTCAGAGGTGCTACTTGACATTTTGATGCTACCAAGCTATAGACACCATCCCACTTTGATAGGTAGTCACGTTGTATACTACTGCCCCATATGCATTTTCAGATGCATCAACGAAAACATGCAATTTCCTGTTCTCAATTTTGAAGTTGAGTTGCAAGCATCTCGGAAATCTAACAGTCTCCAACTCTTTCATTTGATTAAGCCAAAGCAATGCTTTCTGTTTCAAATCATTATGAAGCTCTTCATCCCAATCTAAACCCTTAAGCCAGACTTCCTGCATGATGATTTTTGCTTTGATGATGAAAGGAGCAAGGAATCCTAACGGATCGAATACCCTAGCCATTTCTCTCAGAAAACCCCTCTTTGTAAGTATCCAACTGTTGTGTGCATTAGTACTTCGGAAGCTAAACTCGTCATCTTTTGCCACCCACGTCAGACCAAGTGTTTTTGTAGTTGGCAACTCATCCCTACCAAGATCAACCTCAGTAGCCCTATTTTCTATGGGAATTTTCTGCAAGACTTCAGGTGAATTGCTTAACCACTTTTGTGCACACATGCCTGCCTTTCCCCATAACTCTGTAAGCTGCTCATACAGCTTATGGCTTCGACCTCATTTGGAAGCGAGTCTATGTTGTCATCCATATAGGTCGACTTAAACACAGTCTCAGCAGCTTTTAGTAGAGTATCTTGAAACCTTCTAGCATGTTCTTGTGATATGTACTGTGCCAAAAACGGAGACGCATTAACACCGAAGACTACTCTTGAGAATTGGTAAACCTGTGTCATGTCATTCTGATTGTTTGACCTCCAAAGAAATCGAAAGAATGACCTGTCCTTTGGCAACATTTCTATCTGAAGATACATTTCTGCAATGTCACATACTATGGCTACCGAGTACCTTCTAAACCTGAGCAATATCTGAAATAGATCACCTTGTAACTTTGGACCCTGTCATTCAACGATACACCTTCACATTTTGCTGATGCATCAAAGACAATGCGAACCTTTGTAGTTTCCCTATCTGGACGCACTACGGGAAAATGAGGTAAGTACCATCCACAAGGTACATCTGTTCCATCAATGGACACCTTTTCAATGTAACCTTTTTCAAGGTACTGAGATATGATACCATCATAAGTATCAGCAACCTGTTTGCCTTTTGATAATTTCTTCTCTGTGCAACAGAGACGTTTGTAAGCTATTTCCCAATTGTCCGGTAAAGGACTTGCATTTTCCTTCCATGGAATGCCAATTTGATACCGACCATTCTGGTATCTGATTGTTTTTTTTACAGATTCAATCACAAATTCATCATCCTTGGAAAGGATAGATGTCAAAGGGGGAACTTCATCAACTTCCAAGAATTTCTGTAATATTGAACTTAATTCAACTTCCCTTCTGTCAGTGAAGAATGTGCCCGAATTCTGACAATCATTTAATTCTGGTATCCTCCCAACACAGGTCCACCCCAAGGGAGTTAACTGTGCTGTTGGCTCACCTTCCTGACCTGGAATATCCTGATAGGATCTATGCAGTTCAAGATAATCCATTCCAATAAGAAGATCTATTATATGAGGAGATTTGACTTTTGGAAACTCAATGCTGTCAAGGTGTTTCCATCTTCCTGCAAACTTCTGCCAATCAACAACCTGCATCTGTCCCGTAACCCGAGTAGTTGTTAAGGCAGATATTGTAGTATTGACTGAACCATCCAAACTCTCTACTCTAACTTGAACTGACATAGTTTCCAATGTTTCATGTTGTCCATTGAGGACATTAACTGAAACTTTCTCTGTAGGACCCCATAACCCTAAATCTGAGGCAGCATCTTGATTAATATAAGTCTGTGTGCTGGCATCATCCAATAGTGCATTAACAACAATTCTGTTCTTTCCATTCTTTAGAACTACTGGCACCGTTCTCAATGATACTAGCGTTGACTTGCTAGATTTAGTGGAAGACATTGTAACTACAGATGGACCATGACTTCCATGTTGCTTTTCAGTTTCAGCTTTAGAAACATTGTCACAACTTCTCTTTGTTGAGTGAAGAAATCTACTATGAGTTGCGGTACAGTTATCTATTCCACAGGTGATTCTGCGTCTGCAACTATTACCTCGATGGTTAGTGCCCAAACACCTGAAGCAAAGGTTCAATTGTTTAGCAGTTTCCCTTCTTGTGGGAACAGTCATTGTCTTGAACTGTTTACAGTTCCAAATATGATGACCACTTTTACAGAGCACACACTGAGCGTTCGTGTCAGTCTGTCGATCGCCAAAGAATGAACCTGATTTGCTCTGACCTCTAACTGTAATCCTTCCCTTTTGGGAAACGCCATGCAAAGTTTCTGATGCTACAACATTAAACTCAGTTTCTTGCAACACCCACTCACGCAATGTGTCTACCGATTCTTGACGCTCTCGATCAAAGACCCATCTTTGATAGTCAGTTAACATAGATTCTGTCATTTTCTTCAGTAACTGATTATATAATGCTCCATTGCCCAACTCTTCTAGTCTGCCAGTATCTCTAAGATTGACCACGACAGTGTGTCACATGTCAGCATACCGCTCAATATCCTTGACATTGCCAGGACGAATTGGCCTAAAGTTACACACTTCCTCCAACTGTAATGTAATTTGGCATCTCTTGCCACCATACTTCCTCTCTAATCTATCTATTGCTACGTCATATGCAGCCGCACTATGACCTAAATCTTGTATGACTTTCATTGCATCCCCATTTAAGTACTGACGCAACTGTAAAAGCTTGTACTCGGGTGTAGCTGGAGCCTTATGAACACAAGCCATGAAAGCCGCTTTAAAACCCTCATATGATTTGGCATCACCCGAGAAAGTAGGAATGGAAACACGTCTCAACTGCTTCCACATATCATTTCCCAAATTGTAACTACCCGAATTTGCAACAGTTTCTGGGGAAATTCTATGTCTAACATTCTTCTGAGTGATGGGTTCTGGCCTATTCATATGACTAAATTCATCTGCATTGGTCTGCTGCCCCCGACCTAACCCAATGACATTTGTGTGTGACCTCTGACCTAAACAAGCAACATCTAAATCCAACTGTGGTTCCACTTGCTCTACGTGAGAAGCAGTGACAACAGTAACATGCTTTCTTTTTCAGCCGTAAAAAATCTGGATAATCCTGTTCTAACACTGCTGAACGATCTCGTATCTGCCCTGTTTCTCAAATATTCTTGAGCTCGTTCTTGTATCTCATTCCCAATCTCCTCTATCTGTGTTACCTCGCCAGTAACTTTCGTCATGCTATCTGGATCACCTTTTGTTTGAAATGTTTCAGACAATGCTATAACTATCTCGATAGCTTTCAGCTGACAATCATTAAGTTTGTCAATCGCGTTTCGGATTTCTGTCCGGGTGGAACGATTCTCGTCATCAATAAGTCTTTCAAGTCTATTCGTTGCTTTAGTGAAGGCTGATTTGACTATAGCCTTCTTGCGTCTAAGTTCCGCTATTTCGGCCACATAGTCAGGAAAGTCATGAGCCGACTTTTTAGACCCTGTTTGCGACATGACTTGGTGCACGAGATTTATCAAGAAACAGTCAACAAATAAGTTCAAAACGTGTTAGTTTTAAACTGTGTCTCAAACTCCACTGTAATCCTAACTAAATGTCAACACACGACATAACATGCAACTATTCTATACGAACGTGCACACCGCACCCTATACCCAGATACCACTGCTCTAAACTATCAAAAACCACTCTCTGCTATCATTTGTTAGGCAGTGTTTTTCGAACTGACTTTATTTTCACAAAGCTTGGCTATACATAGGCAATTTCACGTGCCGCACGATTTACATGAACTACAAAATCCGCGAAGCACTCAGCGTTCGCACGAATGATCCCAGTTAACTCCCAGTGGTATTCCCAGCGAACATTTCATGTTCCTGGCTATTGTTCTCCAGAACACATACTGTAGCCAAGTTTTAACAGAGAAGGGGTTTGACTCTCTTACCAAACAGTCCTCTCTCCCAAAGCCCAGAGTGTGTACCGACTCTCTGTGGCACCCTCAGTTATTATCTAAGTATATTGTAAATTGTTAATTGTTCTTGTAAATAAATTGTGATTAGTCTCCTGTGACTCCGGCTCTTTGCAGACTAATTCCCCAAGAAAACCAGCACGTCATTTGGAAGTTATTGTTCACCCAGAACAGTTCCATGGTAGTCCTAACAGGTGCCTGAAGGGTTGAACTTAAAGGAAAAATCAGCCAAGTATTCATCACTTCATCATGGTTAGCATTTATACTAAGTTATCTTATAATAATTAGATCTACATCAAGTGCTTTTATGAGTTGTCATGGTGTAATATTTATACATCATTTCATATAATTATAGTTAAGCAAGTAATAATTATCATCAGGTAAAATGCATATATAAAATATCAGTAGTTTCAGTTATAGCTTTTTAGATAGTTGCTAGCCTAAGGTAATGGGAGCACATCTTCTAGACATACTATTCAATAAAACAAGGGTTACGTCTACATAGTTAATTGATTTGAAGCTTTTAGATAAATGCTAGCCTAAGGTGTCAAGATCCCATCTCCCAGGCAAAGGATATGTCCACATAGTCTTATAGATTACCTGGAACTATTTTATTTAAGTATATCTGTCATCACCTACCGGGGTATATTAGAAAAACATTACTTCAATTAAGACTCATTAAGGATTAGCCCCCATACAAGCTCGTCTATAGTGCATTAAGGATTAGCCCCCACACAAGCTCATCTATAGTGACACCCTAATCTCTTTCAAAGCATCCGGCAAATATGTCAAAAAGATTAGTGCCAGTCCAACAGGATTAACAGGATTTAGTATTCCCCTCTGTCTAGCCATCCATTTAGCGTAGGACACAACCAATCGTGTATCAACCAATCACATTCCTTTTTATTGTTCAAATTTTTGTTAAATACATACTGTAGCCAAGTTCTAGCAGGGAAGGGGTTTGAATCTCTTACCAAGCAGACCTCTCTCCCACAGCCCAGAGTGTGTACCGACTCTCTGTGGCACCCTCAGTTATTATCTAAGTATATTGTAAATTGTTAATTGTTCTTGTAAATAAAATTGTGATTAGTCTCCTGTGACTCCGGCTCTTTGCTGACTAATTCCCCAAGAAATCCAGCACGCCATTTGGAAGGGATTGTTCTCACAGAACAGTTCCATGATAATTTCACGAAATGAACTTTTGTCTTCATGTTCTTAGCGTGTTTATTCTTCCTATAATTTAAGAATGTAGATACATATGGCCGGTCCATTTATACATGACTTTATTGGTTATTAGATTTGTCAGAAACTTTATTAAAACATCAACATACCTCAAAGTTACGTCGTTGAACTCTTGGAAATGAAAATAAAATATGTCCTGCAAGCGCCGTCTTCAGAAACAACACTATGGGTGATTGGTTGATTCTGTAGTTGAAATAACAATGAGTTACACGATCAGGCTTCCTCACAGCTAGGGTTTCAAAGTCAAAGTTGAAAGTGAAACTTATAAATTTTCTTTTGACTGAAATCGTGACTTGTGTGCACAGAAAATAAAATATCAAAATAGAACTTTATCAAATTTCGCGGGAATCTATCATGTGATTATTTTACACAATTTGATTGGCTAATAGTTTGCTTGCGTCCCAGATCTGCAATCTAATTTGCATACAACAGTACTAGTCAACCAATGAGATTAATACATGTCAAGGTCAGAAAGGTCAACAATGACAACGAGACTCATTTCATTCATAAATTGTAGTAAAACGTAATACCGGTAGTACTTCCAAATATGGCATACATTTCTTGGAATGGAATAACGTGAACATTTCTAGGAAATTTAAGAAGCGAAGTAATGTGAGTGTCAACAGACTACCGCACACAGAAAAAAAACAGTATATCTTATTGAAATTAGGGGTGATGATGTTGTATCAGGATAAATGCATTTGATATTTCTTTTGCGAATTTTGTAACCAACATCGCGCCAAATACTCAGAAAACCTGCATCGTAACGAAGCCTGACAACTGGTCGGATTGAACACATCGTCAACTGGTCAAGCTACCGATTGTGAAATTTCAATATCTGTTAGCGTTTATCTGAGATGATCTTTGAACGAAAGTTATATGGGTAGATTGTGCTGGGTTTATTTTTGGAGGAGGAAAATGCAAACGGAAATTAAGCAAGCTGTACGTATAAGAAACTTATTGATTATTTATTGTTTCAAAATATTTGGTTTTCTTTGTAACATTATTAAAATAAAAGTTGGAAATTATCTTATCCTCACTATTTTAAAAATCTCCCCCTTTGGAGGCAAATCTCCCCCATTTTGAAGTCAAATCTCCCACATTGTCATGATGAGGGGTTGACAGGTCTGTGATGTTATTTATACCAAGCTCGAGCTAGATAAAGTCAGAAAACTGTTAGCAGAAATGAAGCACTGTAAACTTGAATTAAAAACCGATCAACCAGCTGCTTATGCAATTGCTTAGCAAAAAATAGGAAAAATATAGCAAAAATATAGCAAAAATAACAACTGCTAAGCAAAATTATAGCCACTGCTTGGCAAAATATAGCAACTGCTTTGCAAAATATAGCAAATTTAGCAAAAATATAGCAAAAATATGATAAATTAAACATTAGCGGTTATTATGTAATAATGTGGTTTGAAATCCTCATTCTTTCACAACAGTTAATTATTTCAGGCTGTATTGGATATGTCATATTTTGTTATGTTAAACTTAAATATCTCCTTAGGTATTACATATTGGAGAAGCACTTATCGAACAAGTGCTCAAAGAACCAGATCAACATGTAGACCAACATACAGATAAACATAGAGAAAGACTCGCGGCTTTGGTAGCCAGTGGAAAATGCTCCCAATATTTGGGGGAAATTATACCACTGAAAAAATTGATAACATGACTGATGAAGAAATTAAAAAACTGTACGCGCGTTACAAGTCTAGACTGGGAGCTACCATGACTAAAACAATAGGGTCGGCTATGTTACAACTATACATGGTCGTAGCTAGTATGTTTCTTCCTATCCCGGCAGAACATCGCATGTATTTATGTGAATCTCTCGAGAAAGACCTATTCATCGAACATGCTATAAGTGCAGAAAGCTGTGAGTTTTATCATAGATATGGAATGTTCTTAGCGCCGGTGACCACCGCTTTAATAATGGCTAGGTATTGTCAATTTAAACATAAGTGCCCACTTACTAATAATGGAGACTCAAGCGACACCGATTGTGGAGATGCAACAACAAGTACAAACCCCAACTGCACAACAAGTGAACGAGGAAACACCACAAACACAGATTGCACCACAAGTGAATTAGGAAATACCAGCACTTGCACTACAAGCCAGAGTGACTAAGAATCCTCGAAAAGTCACAGCTGGTAGGAAGGGTGTGCTAGCGAGGAAGGCAAAACTAATACACAATATTGAGCATAGTCGTCCGATTAGAACTTGGGCTCCCTATACACTAGGGGTTGTTGCTATAGTGGCGGTATGGTTGTTTTATAAGACCGGAGAAGAGAAAACGTCACCCCCGATTACACAACAACAAGTTCAATTAGAGGTAAGCCCTCATATAATGTTATAAAGGCAATGACTACTCCAGTTACGGACGGTAAAATGTTAGTAAACGCAACGTATCATTCAGCGGTGGTCAGCGGCTTGGCCATTGGCTATGCTCGTAAGGCTAAAATGATTACTAAAGCCCCACCACCCAAGCTAGATTTTAATGGTTATGATATCGGTATGATGATTCTTCATATAGTATTGGCAATGGCAACAAAAGATATGCTTATCAAACAAGGGCTTATCCCAGAAGACATAATGAAGTAATTAAACATTTGAATATTTTATATTATTGAACATTTGAATATTTTATATTCATATAAATATGGCATCAATTGCGGTGATGGTTGGTGGAGCCATTGTTTATGCTTTAGTTTTTTCGGGGAGTAATTTTTTATTTTCTAGTATGAGAGGAGAGGAGCAGAAAAGACATAATAAAGCATTAGAACAACTCGGAGCAGCCCACAATGGGCCAGGCGCAGAATGGAGAGATTAGATTTTATTAATGAAGAACTGCATAAGCAAGGACATTCAATTCAAACGTTTAAGCATGTTGAATCTGCCATGCAGGAATACTTCCTTGTTTATATGGAAAGAAACTTGACCCAATACAGATACCAACAATAAGTCAGTTTTATACACTGTCAGAGGCTCGGAAAACCGCGAGATAGTATTTATAGTTTTTGGATTGACTGGTGTGATCTATTGCATATCAGACACTATGACCTGTAAACACACTATGTCAGGCTGAGTCTTATCAGCTAATAATAACCCTGACTGCTAATCTATAAATAGCGCTGACTGCTTACGACACACATTTAGACAAATGATACTAGAAGTGTATATTTATCACAATGGCGAGAGGCACATCAAGATGTAAATTCATACGCATGGGCCAATCACAAATTTGTGGAAAGAGCTGTATGGCGGATTTTTGTGGAATCCATTCCATTGCAATTAGAAAAGGGCATATTAATTATTCGTGTTCTGTATGTGGGATTGGGGTCAAAGGTAGTTACTGTTTATGTAAGAAACATGGTGCTGACAAGAAACGGTTTCAAATTATTTATGAGAGGAAAAAGGCTTATCGAAATGAGATAAATAGATTGGGTAGAATTCAAACCAATTAGAGATTAGTTCACATGTATTTATATATCACAATGACTTATGTTGTCAGAGAGCTGAAAGCTTTGGCAAAGCAACCTGGTCTACGTGGATATTCTCGAATGAGAAAAGCTGAATTGATGGATTTACTCGGTTTGGAATACAACAAACCCCAGACTGTCAGAGAACTCAAAGCTCAAGCGAAAAAAAGTGGGCTGAGAGGTTATTTTCGAATGAGAAAAGCTGAATTGATCGCTTTACTAGATAATAATCAATCACTTGACGATGTTGTTGATATTAATGAGTTAAAATTTGTACCCACAGCTGGCGTTGGTAAATATCTAAGAGGTTGGAAGATGGATATTAATTCCAACATGGATGTTAATGATGTTAAGCCCATCGTATCGAGCAAAATTAACGAGGAATTAGATGATTTAAATAGTATAAAATACCAGCTGACGGTTAAAATGTCATTGAGTAAAAGTAACGCAGACAATAGCACTGAATATACCGAACCTTGTTTCTGGAGCAATCAAGAAGTTATAACCGAATCCGATACTATAAGCACATCATTAGATAAATCAATTCAGAGGATACAAGAAACTTTAGAACGTTGGACTAATAGAGGTTCAGGTTGGGGTGTGGATAAAATAGTTTATATTTAGATATAGTAAATTATATGCCTTTTAAAGGTGAATCTTATATAGATTTACCCTCGTATTATAAAAAGAAAAAAGCCATAATCAATGTAAAAAATAAAAGCGATGACTGTTTCAGAATGATGATAAGATCTGCATTGTTTCCCATAGACAAAAATCCGGATAGGTCTTCTAGCTATCCCCAAAACGATGGACTAAACCTTGATGGTATAGACGAACCTACACCAATCTCACAAATTGATAAGGTGGAAAAGCAAAATAATTTAGCTATAAATGTTTTCGGACATTCTTCTAAAGGAATTGTTGTACACAGGATAAGCTCCGCCCCAGAACATATTCCCAGAATCAATTCATTTCTGATCGAAAAAGATGATAAATATCATTATACGTGGATAAAGAGTTTTAGCAGGCTATTATACGATCAAACAAAACATGCTAGAAAGAAATATTTCTGTGAAAGATGCCTGCATGGGTACAGCAGACAAGATCTATTAGAAGCGCATACAGAAGTGCGAGGTGTTTTATACCGACACAGATTCTTTGTTGATGGAAATACAAACCGAGGATGTGTATAAAGATATGGCAGAAAAAATAGATATGTACATCCAAAAGATAATCCACTGCACAGCGTAGTAAATAAAAAGGTGTGAGGTAAGATGAAGGATTAATGTGCTTGGACCCCTATTGCGGAGTATGTCGGATTAAGACCTAAGGTGTATTCTATAAAGAAGTCCGATAATGGGGAGATAAGAAAAGCTAAGTGTGTTAAGAAGTATGTGGTAAAAAAGCATATCAAACACGAACAGTATAAAGAAGCATTATTCAATGGTAGAACATTCAAACACGAGATGAACTCTTTAAGAAGTGTCAATCACAGGATATATGGGTTAAGAATGAACAAGACATCATTATCACCCTTAGATACAAAGAGATGGATTGATAAGGGTGGTGTAACTACCTATGATAATGGTTACCTAGGGCGGTAATACTGTATCGTTGGGAACTATGAGCAACTCTTCTCCTACAAATTCCCTGCCCGGTCCATCTTTAAGATAATAAAGAATAGCCTCTCCTTCTTTCATATCCAATCGACTAATGTTATACGTCTTAAGGGACCATATGGGATCGGTTGCGCGACGTAGGCCTCCTTCGAGTTCACCGGGCTAGTATAAATATCTTCCGCTTACTCTATCCGAAAGTTTTTGTTCTTTGCCTCTCCTCGGTGCTGAAGATTTGGAAGTCACAGATTTCATTTTAATGGCATCGTATAGTTTCTTCCCAATTCATCTCGTTACTTCATTATTTAGAACAGATACAACGGCTGATAGTCGTGTCACCCATTCGTTTGATCTTAATCGTTACGATTTCATTTCGATCCCATACTGATAGCCAAACAAGCGTTCCACCAATGTCCGGTTAAATCTTTCAACGATAGCTTGACTACGATGGGCCTCTTTTTCACCACGCCTGATTTTGACATCGTGCTTTGTTAACAGTTTAGTTACTGATCCCATAAACTCGCGACCAGGATCTACTTGAAATAGCTTAGGCCATTTTAGTGGTCTGCGTTTATATATACGACTTAGTGCATTAGCTACTCCTGTTGAATCTTTCGAGGTTAATGGCTCAGCCTCTTTGTATCGACTAGCCACATCCACTACGGTTAAAGCATATTTGTACGTTTCGCGTCTAGCCTTATCATGGGGGAGAAACAATAACCTGATGAACTTCATTTGTTGTAAAAATATCAAAATTCTTCCTCAGGATATATCGGTAAGTATATTTGCCACATCACTTGTTTCTTTAACCAATCCTTGGCCACATCTTTAGATACCTTAGCCGCAGTGGCTAATTTTTGTATTGCTGAACCAGAACCATCATTACCTATACTACTAATCAACAGGAAATTAAAATCTGTTTCACAAGGATCTGCAAAGTTTAGTGGAGTGACTTAACATGAGGAAATGTTGGACGATTGTGCCTCTGTCATAACATATTGCTACAGGGTAATAAAGAAGGCAATGATGGTCTGTAATAATGGTCAGTCATAATCAAGTGATGAAAGTAGTGACACACGGAAACACTACTTTAATCACTTGATTATTACTGACCATCACACATCTTCACATCCAAATTTAAGATGTAGGCATGACTAACAATATCAGCAAACCAATTTGCTGTTGAAAACACCAATTACTGTGGATATTGTGAGAAATGCTACCGGTGTTCAAATACTGCAAATATATTGTACACCGCAGGATTACGTTTGGTGCCATGATGCATATTATATTGAATGTTTTAATAACACAGCTCTTACTTTTCATGACAAACATATTTCTTCTTGATCAGAGAATGCAAGCACAGGAATAATTTGTATGTTTTTGTCATATTTTGTTATGTTAAACTTAAATATCTCCTTAGGTATTACATATTGGAGAAGCACTTATCGAACAAGTGCTCAAAGAACCAGATCAACATGTAGACCAACATACAGATAAACATAGAGAAAGACTCGCGGCTTTGGTAGCCAGTGGAAAATGCTCCCAATATTTGGGGGAAATTATACCACTGAAAAAATTGATAACATGACTGATGAAGAAATTAAAAAACTGTACGCGCGTTACAAGTCTAGACTGGGAGCTACCATGACTAAAACAATAGGGTCGGCTATGTTACAACTATACATGGTCGTAGCTAGTATGTTTCTTTCCTATCCCGGCAGAACATCGCATGTATTTATGTGAATCTCTCGAGAAAGACCTATTCATCGAACATGCTATAAGTGCAGAAAGCTGTGAGTTTTATCATAGATATGGAATGTTCTTAGCGCCGGTGACCACCGCTTTAATAATGGCTAGGTATTGTCAATTTAAACATAAGTGCCCACTTACTAATAATGGAGACTCAAGCGACACCGATTGTGGAGATGCAACAACAAGTACAAACCCCAACTGCACAACAAGTGAACGAGGAAACACCACAAACACAGATTGCACCACAAGTGAATTAGGAAATACCAGCACTTGCACTACAAGCCAGAGTGACTAAGAATCCTCGAAAAGTCACAGCTGGTAGGAAGGGTGTGCTAGCGAGGAAGGCAAAACTAATACACAATATTGAGCATAGTCGTCCGATTAGAACTTGGGCTCCCTATACACTAGGGGTTGTTGCTATAGTGGCGGTATGGTTGTTTTATAAGACCGGAGAAGAGAAAACGTCACCCCCGATTACACAACAACAAGTTCAATTAGAGGTAAGCCCTCATATAATGTTATAAAGGCAATGACTACTCCAGTTACGGACGGTAAAATGTTAGTAAACGCAACGTATCATTCAGCGGTGGTCAGCGGCTTGGCCATTGGCTATGCTCGTAAGGCTAAAATGATTACTAAAGCCCCACCACCCAAGCTAGATTTTAATGGTTATGATATCGGTATGATGATTCTTCATATAGTATTGGCAATGGCAACAAAAGATATGCTTATCAAACAAGGGCTTATCCCAGAAGACATAATGAAGTAATTAAACATTTGAATATTTTATATTATTGAACATTTGAATATTTTATATTCATATAAATATGGCATCAATTGCGGTGATGGTTGGTGGAGCCATTGTTTATGCTTTAGTTTTTTCGGGGAGTAATTTTTTATTTTCTAGTATGAGAGGAGAGGAGCAGAAAAGACATAATAAAGCATTAGAACAACTCGGAGCAGCCCACAATGGGCCAGGCGCAGAATGGAGAGATTAGATTTTATTAATGAAGAACTGCATAAGCAAGGACATTCAATTCAAACGTTTAAGCATGTTGAATCTGCCATGCAGGAATACTTCCTTGTTTATATGGAAAGAAACTTGACCCAATACAGATACCAACAATAAGTCAGTTTTATACACTGTCAGAGGCTCGGAAAACCGCGAGATAGTATTTATAGTTTTTGGATTGACTGGTGTGATCTATTGCATATCAGACACTATGACCTGTAAACACACTATGTCAGGCTGAGTCTTATCAGCTAATAATAACCCTGACTGCTAATCTATAAATAGCGCTGACTGCTTACGACACACATTTAGACAAATGATACTAGAAGTGTATATTTATCACAATGGCGAGAGGCACATCAAGATGTAAATTCATACGCATGGGCCAATCACAAATTTGTGGAAAGAGCTGTATGGCGGATTTTTGTGGAATCCATTCCATTGCAATTAGAAAAGGGCATATTAATTATTCGTGTTCTGTATGTGGGATTGGGGTCAAAGGTAGTTACTGTTTATGTAAGAAACATGGTGCTGACAAGAAACGGTTTCAAATTATTTATGAGAGGAAAAAGGCTTATCGAAATGAGATAAATAGATTGGGTAGAATTCAAACCAATTAGAGATTAGTTCACATGTATTTATATATCACAATGACTTATGTTGTCAGAGAGCTGAAAGCTTTGGCAAAGCAACCTGGTCTACGTGGATATTCTCGAATGAGAAAAGCTGAATTGATGGATTTACTCGGTTTGGAATACAACAAACCCCAGACTGTCAGAGAACTCAAAGCTCAAGCGAAAAAAAGTGGGCTGAGAGGTTATTTTCGAATGAGAAAAGCTGAATTGATCGCTTTACTAGATAATAATCAATCACTTGACGATGTTGTTGATATTAATGAGTTAAAATTTGTACCCACAGCTGGCGTTGGTAAATATCTAAGAGGTTGGAAGATGGATATTAATTCCAACATGGATGTTAATGATGTTAAGCCCATCGTATCGAGCAAAATAAACGAGGAATTAGATGATTTAAATAGTATAAAATACCAGCTGACGGTTAAAATGTCATTGAGTAAAAGTAACGCAGACAATAGCACTGAATATACCGAACCTTGTTTCTGGAGCAATCAAGAAGTTATAACCGAATCCGATACTATAAGCACATCATTAGATAAATCAATTCAGAGGATACAAGAAACTTTAGAACGTTGGACTAATAGAGGTTCAGGTTGGGGTGTGGATAAAATAGTTTATATTTAGATATAGTAAATTATATGCCTTTTAAAGGTGAATCTTATATAGATTTACCCTCGTATTATAAAAAGAAAAAAGCCATAATCAATGTAAAAAATAAAAGCGATGACTGTTTCAGAATGATGATAAGATCTGCATTGTTTCCCATAGACAAAAATCCGGATAGGTCTTCTAGCTATCCCCAAAACGATGGACTAAACCTTGATGGTATAGACGAACCTACACCAATCTCACAAATTGATAAGGTGGAAAAGCAAAATAATTTAGCTATAAATGTTTTCGGACATTCTTCTAAAGGAATTGTTGTACACAGGATAAGCTCCGCCCCAGAACATATTCCCAGAATCAATTCATTTCTGATCGAAAAAGATGATAAATATCATTATACGTGGATAAAGAGTTTTAGCAGGCTATTATACGATCAAACAAAACATGCTAGAAAGAAATATTTCTGTGAAAGATGCCTGCATGGGTACAGCAGACAAGATCTATTAGAAGCGCATACAGAAGTGCGAGGTGTTTTATACCGACACAGATTCTTTGTTGATGGAAATACAAACCGAGGATGTGTATAAAGATATGGCAGAAAAAATAGATATGTACATCCAAAAGATAATCCACTGCACAGCGTAGTAAATAAAAAGGTGTGAGGTAAGATGAAGGATTAATGTGCTTGGACCCCTATTGCGGAGTATGTCGGATTAAGACCTAAGGTGTATTCTATAAAGAAGTCCGATAATGGGGAGATAAGAAAAGCTAAGTGTGTTAAGAAGTATGTGGTAAAAAAGCATATCGAACACGAACAGTATAAAGAAGCATTATTCAATGGTAGAACATTCAAACACGAGATGAACTCTTTAAGAAGTGTCAATCACAGGATATATGGGTTAAGAATGAACAAGACATCATTATCACCCTTAGATACAAAGAGATGGATTGATAAGGGTGGTGTAACTACCTATGATAATGGTTACCTAGGGCGGTAATACTGTATCGTTGGGAACTATGAGCAACTCTTCTCCTACAAATTCCCTGCCCGGTCCATCTTTAAGATAATAAAGAATAGCCTCTCCTTCTTTCATATCCAATCGACTAATGTTATACGTCTTAAGGGACCATATGGGATCGGTTGCGCGACGTAGGCCTCCTTCGAGTTCACCGGGCTAGTATAAATATCTTCCGCTTACTCTATCCGAAAGTTTTTGTTCTTTGCCTCTCCTCGGTGCTGAAGATTTGGAAGTCACAGATTTCATTTTAATGGCATCGTATAGTTTCTTCCCAATTCATCTCGTTACTTCATTATTTAGAACAGATACAACGGCTGATAGTCGTGTCACCCATTCGTTTGATCTTAATCGTTACGATTTCATTTCGATCCCATACTGATAGCCAAACAAGCGTTCCACCAATGTCCGGTTAAATCTTTCAACGATAGCTTGACTACGATGGGCCTCTTTTTCACCACGCCTGATTTTGACATCGTGCTTTGTTAACAGTTTAGTTACTGATCCCATAAACTCGCGACCAGGATCTACTTGAAATAGCTTAGGCCATTTTAGTGGTCTGCGTTTATATATACGACTTAGTGCATTAGCTACTCCTGTTGAATCTTTCGAGGTTAATGGCTCAGCCTCTTTGTATCGACTAGCCACATCCACTACGGTTAAAGCATATTTGTACGTTTCGCGTCTAGCCTTATCATGGGGGAGAAACAATAACCTGATGAACTTCATTTGTTGTAAAAATATCAAAATTCTTCCTCAGGATATATCGGTAAGTATATTTGCCACATCACTTGTTTCTTTAACCAATCCTTGGCCACATCTTTAGATACCTTAGCCGCAGTGGCTAATTTTTGTATTGCTGAACCAGAACCATCATTACCTATACTACTAATCAACAGGAAATTAAAATCTGTTTCACAAGGATCTGCAAAGTTTAGTGGAGTGACTTAACATGAGGAAATGTTGGACGATTGTGCCTCTGTCATAACATATTGCTACAGGGTAATAAAGAAGGCAATGATGGTCTGTAATAATGGTCAGTCATAATCAAGTGATGAAAGTAGTGACACACGGAAACACTACTTTAATCACTTGATTATTACTGACCATCACACATCTTCACATCCAAATTTAAGATGTAGGCATGACTAACAATATCAGCAAACCAATTTGCTGTTGAAAACACCAATTACTGTGGATATTGTGAGAAATGCTACCGGTGTTCAAATACTGCAAATATATTGTACACCGCAGGATTACGTTTGGTGCCATGATGCATATTATATTGAATGTTTTAATAACACTGCTCTTACTTTTCATGACAAACATATTTCTTCTTGACCAGAGAATGCAAGCACAGGAATAATTTGTATGTTTTTGGACTGGAATGAAAACATAGTTCATGGACATGCTACAGTTAGTTTTTCTGACAATCTGCACACCAAAGTCTACATAATAGTCATCTACTTCTGTATTGTCATTGTCTTCATTCTATTGAAGCAGCATGCTCATAAAGAGTGACCATTATTGACATTCTTAGGTCCTGACACTAAGACAGTTTGGGTCTGTGTTCCCCATCTGACGATGAGCTCAAAACAAAGATCTGGACATGCAGAGATTTGAGAGTGTACATATGAGAATACCAGAGAGTAAGATACATACAAATTTATGGATAACAACTTCCAGTGTATTGCATTTAGCAACATATGATGTAGATTTTTACAATGTAGTCACCCCAGCTTGATAATGGTGCAAGAATCTTCATTGAAACTATATCCATAAAGCTGTGTGTTTTCTTAATTACTCAACCAACTTCTAGAATGACAATCAAACAGTTCAAGGGCATCGTCTATGACATCTTGCCAACATTACCCTGTTGGCATCTGACCTCATCTCATCCCCAGCTGAAGTAGGGAGCACCTGGTCTACCATGTGATCAACTCTGGACCTACCCTCTCTTGATTGTGAAGAAATATCAATCTTTGTTATGAAGAAAAGTCAGTAGATTGTGATCAGTTAAACACTTCATCGGGGTGCATTGTAGTTCCCAAACATGCCTCAAAATGTTGCAATCACAAAATTAAGGCAAGGTGCTTGTCAAACTTTATCTCAGAGAAGACATGGATTCTCTTTAAATGATCATCCCACTCCACTGAATGGCTGATAATGTACTGGAAATCTTGAAATTAATGTGAACGTAACTTAAATGCGATAAATGCTTGCATTAATTAAAACTTTGCATTTATTTCTCCCAAGTGACTGTCAACAATAAGAAAAGAAAAGTGTGCTCACTGCACACTTTTTAGAGCAGAAATACCAACTTAAATATAATAAACACAAACAACTATATATTCCACATCAGGGTTTATTGAGGATGGAGCTGTGACATTGTCATTCAAAGAATAGAAATTGCACAATAGGGATCCAGTGAGTTATCTACAGCCTTTGCATTAATATTGACTCACAGTTTTGGCTAGGGGTCAGTAGTCGCTTTAATTTGGAGACACATAAATTTCAAGATTTACAGTATTTGATATAAGTCTTTGTGACTTGTGGGCCTGACTTGACCTCATTGATGAGTCTTTGAAAGGTATCCAGTGCATTTTTAACCCAAATGGCATAACCTTGTACTGATAAAGTCCATCTGGTGTACCAAAAGCAAAAATCTTCTTTGCACACACAGCTATATAGTGGCTTCTGGTAATACATCTTCGAAATCTCAAAAGTATTCACAAACATTATTTGACCAATTCAGTGAATACTGTCATCAGTTATTGGTATGGGGGCAGGTCAGTTTTGGATAACAAGTTCTCCTGTTTCAGGTGAGTACAACATCAGTATCTATTGGTACAAGGATGTTGTTCTCCAACATGTACTTGACTTCTTTTTTAAGATTCTCCAACTTGAGTGGGTTGATGCGATCTGGATGCGTATTGCACTCAAGTTGGGTTGATGCGTTACTTCATGCGTATTGCATTACTTACATCTATAGTACATTTCATTTCATAAGTTTCTTCCCTTGTATTGTGAAATGTTTGATGATGCATTGTGATAGTGGCATGAGAGTACAGCAGAAGTTGTGCAATACTACTGCTGAAGCCGGTTACCAGATGATGTGAAATTGGTAAATTGCGCGATGTATCACGATAGTCGATAAAGGTAATGCAATAATGTATCAAAAGTGATGCAATAGTTGTGCGATATTGACACACACAACAGCTTAAAAATACTATCATGTGTTGCATCACCCTATATTGAAATCAAAATCAAAGATACAAGATGTAACATGTAGCTAAATTAAGCATGTGGAAAACATTTGTGTTTGTCTTTCACATGTTATATTTCAGAAATGTGTAGTCGGTTACATCCATCAACTGTATCGAGCTGTTGACCAGGAGTGTGGTATTCTTAAAGATTTATTTCTACATAGATACAACATATAAGCACATATTTTAAATCAATGAATTAGGAATTATTCATTAACAAATGTGATACCATGTGGCTACCTAAACTTTGAATAGCATTACTGCTGGTTGTGTGATGCGAAATAATAAATATTTCAAAGTGGAATGACAAAAGGCCTTTATACGTTCCTCTTCTGAAATGAATCACAGTATTAACAAGACAAAAAGATCATGTACATTACAACAGCGCAAAAGTAAACAGTAGTTACAAATCTTACCTCCGTGCCTAAGCGTGATAGGGAGAATGACTATGTGATTCCTTAAGTTCTGAATAGATGAGTAATGTTATATATTAACAATAATAACAATGTCAAGGTCTGAAGGGAAATTAATTGCCTGTCACAAAACTTCAATACGTTAATTGTGAAATTGGAGTATTGTGTGGCAGTCATTGTCAGTGTTTATACCTTTATGTGTATATCTATTTCTCAGTGAATTAAGCTGTAAAATTGCAGACGATGCTGATTAGCCATTGATGCAACTGACAGTAATTGAGGGTTATGAATAGAGGTGTAACAAAAGTAATTGACAGGTAGTAACAAGAATGTGTTGATTCACCGTTACCAAAGATGAACTTTACTATATTGTTCCTGACGTAACATATGAAAACATTGAGGTGTAGGTCTCCATTCTCTGTTCATAGCTGTATTTATACAATCTATAATTTAGCCTTCAAGATTAATTATTAGAAAATACATTTTCGGTTTGTGAGAAATGCATTGATTTTACAAGTGCTTGTAATTCTTGCGAATCATCTACCTCTATTACATCTTTGCCATAAATCCTGTATTTTGGCTTCAGTCACACTAACAAAATCTTTAGATTTTCAGCAGACGTCCTCTTCACTGTCAATTACACACAATTAGTTGTTCCCAATATAGCACTATAGCAACCCAAGCTTTGACATGGTGGGAAATCTCACTTCTTTCCTGTGTGTGCTGGAGTCGACAGATGAGGCAAGATGTGAGCAGTGCGCCACTCTATCTAAGGAGGCCTTCACCAAGCTCCTTGAAGCTTTGAATGAAGCTTGAAGACAAGAAGCAGCCAAGAAGAAAGTCGATGTCATTATGGCTATCGACTCTGAATTAGCCTCTGACTATCTCAGCGCCACTACCATCTACTCCGGTGAATGTATCATCTCCTGTGTTCTCTATGAACTTGATTGAACAACTCTTCAAACAACATGAGGAAATGATGGAGTCGATGTTTGAGTCTCTCTTCTAAGCTATAGCTCAAGATATGGAGATGATTAAGAAGAAGCAGACAGTATTGGCTAAGAAGAGTCCTCTGGCCAAGACGCTGCATGGGGGATAGCCATCTTGTTTTGCCACAGCCACGGCCATACGGCCTACCCCAGGCAACCATACCGACCATACCGATCAGATCAGGCATCTAGATCTCTGCTTGGGTCCTGTCAGGGTACTGCAAGGCCATACAGCTAAGACACCGTACGGTCACCGCACGGACACCACAGTAACCCAGCACACTGTCACGGAAGCGTCACTTCAACCATATGGTAGCCATCAACTGACTGTACCCAAGCAGACTGCTCGGACTGCACGGGACTGTCCAACAGACAGAAACGAAGATTACATCACGGGACAGTCCAGCGGTTTGATCGAGGACCAGCTTTCCCGTACAGGCTCCGTTATACATGGTCAGTCATCACAAGCCACACAGACCTTACTCATAGCGGAATCCTGGACACAAGCGGATGATGAACTGCATGGGGAACATGTTGAGTGAATGGACTATGACAAACATCCACCCTTCCCAGGAGTTACCCATGGTCATTTTAAGTCAGACCTATATAAAGAGGTTAATCAGGCTGACGATTCACCCCAGCAGGATTATACAGAAGGACACAGCTTGTTTAACTCATTGAAGAATTGTATCACCTGATGCCTGTAGTATAACCTAAAATGACAGTAAATTCAACATACCGGAATATGGAGGATGTCATGCTCTCAATACATCCACCAGACATTGCCGTGGCCGAGTTATGCAGGCAAGGTGGTAGGTCAGGCATCTGAAAATCTACTCAAGCTCAGACACAATGACCGGCTGCCCTTACCTCCATTGAAGCGGAAGTTGTGTAAAACACATTATTCTCCACTTCCGAATCATCAAGTTATGGACGAAGACTTTATGAAGCTTGTACGCAACCCTAATACAAATGTCATGTAACCTTCTTCCCGGATCAAAGACCTGTCTATGGCATCCAGACATTCAATGGACATTGGCGCATATATCAACTGGTTTGTTGCAGGAATCAGGCACATCATTCCACCTTTGCAGACATCATTTGAGGGCATATCCGGAGAGACTCCTATGAATATTAGGCTTGATCAGGTTGGTCCACAGCCTGCTAGACACCATAGTCAGAATGCAGGAAGACTTACTCTCCAGCCAAGTATGGATGTCTTCACAGGTACTCTGGGTTCAGCATCAACAACTTCATTCAAGAGCTGTTTCCAACCAAACGAAGAGGTTGATAATGACACAACCAATATCTGCTCGCAAGATGTTCAACGGGACATGTCATAGATGAGGTCAGACAAGATACAACGGAATGATTCCAAGTATCAACCATCGACCCAGCTGCCAAGGCACATGGATCTTTCTATTCCCCGAAGCGTTCCGGAGATCAGAAGGACTGGTCACATAAACAGTCACCTAAGGACAAGTTTGTTCATCAAGGATTCATTTCAACCGAGTCGGGGGTACGACAAGCATCAGTCTTCTCAGGAGTCATTTCGTCAGTCCAACTACAAGATCCTATTGCTGGGGCAGATCTGGAGGCAGAGGTGAACACAAGTTCTGACTTCCTTGCCATCCATTCCGCCGTTAAAGACCGTTTCGACCTGGTTACGTCTGTGAACTGGGATTTACGCCTACCATCTTCAACATAATACCGACTCCAGGGCCAGTGGGATGGCGTCTTCTGTCATACACTGAAAATTGGAAGATGATTATGCCTGACCGCTGGGTCCTAGACGTAGTGGCTCATGGATACAAACATCCCATCCTGAAATCTCAAGCTGTTGGACGCTGATTGCATCAAGTGGGAGCCAAGCTAGCGGCAGCAGATCTGACTGTCAAAGGCTACTGAAGCGAGCTATTCGGAAACTATCAGAGACCAACAAGACCAAAGACTTTTATTCTCCAGTATTCTTAGTTCCGAAAAATAATTCACCAGACATGAGGATGATAGTCGACTTAAAGATCCTCAACAAGAAATTCCTGGTACCTCCTCCAAAGTTCCAGATCGGATCCGTACGGAAGTTGCGGTCGACTTTGAGGACAAGAGATTGGCTCATCAGCCTCGACTCACAAGACACCTATCTTCACGTTCAGATACACCCATCATCACGGAAATACCTGCGCTTCGCAATCAATCGTCGACGTTATGAGTTCAAGGTCTTACCATTCTGGATAGCAATAGCCCCTTGGCTGTTTACCGGGATTACAGCGCAAGTCATCAGGTTTGCCCACCTCCAGCTAGTATGAATCCATGGATACCTGGACGATTTCTTGACAGCAGACCAAGCAGAAGCTCAGCTACACCAGAACATGCTATTTCTGGTCCAGCTTATGACCTACCTAGGCTTCCTAGTCAATCCCTCCAAGTCCAAGACCATTCTGGTTCAAGACATTGTAAACATTGGAGTGCGCTTCCAATTCCACAAGGGATATCTATGTCCTCCAAAAGATCGATTCGTCAAAGCTATTATGATGATTCAATCCCTATCAAGTCAACACAGCAGGTCTCTATTGTTAGGGATGTATCTTCTAGGCAATCTAACATCTCTACAGGATATGACCTTCAGAGGAAGGTTGATGTTATGTCCTCTACAGACATGGATCAACTCAGTCAATCCCACTCCCTAGAGTTCAAGACTCACTTACCTCCCAACTTCATCTGACGCCCAAACACCATCTATTTACAGACACGTCAGATTCAGGATAGGGAGTCCATATGGACGATCTCACAGTACAAGGATCTTGGAACACCGGAGAGAGGATCCTACATATGAGCTGCAGGGCAATGAAGGCCATCTATTATGCCATCCTGGCATGGAAGATACGTCTCTGCCAATCGTCCATCCTCATAGCCACGGACAACACCAAAGTAGTGGCATATATTCAGAAACAAGGAGGAACCAAATCCAGTTCTCTGATGATGGAGACTACATGATTGTTTGCCTTGGCAGACTCCATCAGTTGCCGGAAGCGGAAGTTGATGGAAGCGAGATATATTCTGGGGAAACTGAACATCCTTACTGACAGCCTTTCCTGCCAAGAGAGAATACTGACAACAGAATGGACCTTACATCCCCAGATATTTGCTTGGATAACCACATTACACTCATCAGATCCATGCACTATCGATGGATTGGACAGGTCTATTTGCATACACATTCCCACCATGGTCTCTCCTAGACAAGGTCATGCACAAGGTGGAGGAGACGGATTGCAGGATGATCTTAATATCACCAATCTGGCCCAGTAGAGTGTGGTTCCCCAGATTATTAAGTCTATTAATTGAAGAGCCTCTCCAGTTTCCTCTCCGTCGAGATCTGTTAAGACAACCGAGGTCAAAAATTTTCTACAACAATCTGCCCAGCCTACATCTAACCGCCTGGGAGTTATCACGCAAAAGATGCAGACTTCCGGGTACTCTTAGCTTGCCTCGGAAGCTGTGGCAAGATCATTGAGACATCCATCCTCCCTTATATATGACAACAAATGGGATAAGTTTGTCCAGTGGAGAAGATGACAAGGGATTATATCTAAAACAATTGTAGCGGACCTTCTACTACATCTACGTTACGACAATAAGTTCTGACATGGGACGATAGAAGGTTACAGATGAGCTCTTCACTCTGTACTTCAACATCACAGACTCTCAATTGGAAACCATCCCACCAATAGTTTCCCCCTTTCTACTAGATTCTACACCAGCAGCATCAAAGGGTGAATACACCCTTGATTATCCTGTCTTTTAGGTATAGGATGGATTAGGAGCACCTTGAGTATCAACTGTCTCCAGTGACTGGAAGTGACGTCAGAACCGGAAGTGATGTCATCACCTGAAGTGAGATCATAGCCCGAAGTTTGGTAGAGATAGACCATTAGAGACGTCATTATCCAATAAAAAGGAACTAACGGTTCTGAAGTGAGTTCAGAACCAGGAAGTGATGTCAGCAATGGTAATTGTGTCACAAATCCAAATTTAACAAGAAATGACGTCATTTGGTAGAAAATAGACCAGAACTGACATCTTTATTACCAACAAGATCAACAAATATAATTCTGGTGAAGGTATGACGTATTTGACTGATTCTTGATGCATTCTGATTTTCAAGTCCTCAGGAGGAATTTCAGAGGAAATTATCTGGAGTCAGGATTAGAATCATTGAATAAATGGTTTCCAGAAGAGATTACTGTTACTGGAGGCAGATCCCTCTGGTATATTCTGGCAAGGATGTAATAGAGGTAGAGGATTTGCAAGAATCATTGTTAATAATTCTAAGAATACTACCTCTATTACATCAGAAGTACCCTCACCCACCTCCCCAATTCATCTACCTCTAGTGGTTAGATGTGGGAAAGAAGTGAGATTCCCGCCATTACGCATGACATTGCTTGGGTTGCTATAGTGCTATAATGGGAACAACTATTGTGTGTGACTGACAGTGAAGAGGACGTCTGTTGAAAATCTGAAAATTTTAGTTAGTGTGACTGAAGCCAAAATACAGTATTTATGGCAAAGATATAATAGAGGTCGTTTTCTTAGAATTATCGAACAATAGTTATCATTGTTAATATTCTAACAAGGCTCAGAAGAATTCTCCGACCAAGAAGCCGCATGGGGGAATGTTTGTGCCAGCGCCATGGACTCCACTGCATGGGCTACACTGATCGCACCTGTCTACAGTGGCCGATACAGCTTGACCACCGTACGATCCCCATGAGGACAACATGGGCCACACAGTATGCATGGGCCACACATTCTTTTCTAATCAGCTAAAGGATTGGCCAGTCAACCGCATGGTCTCCGTACGGTTATGCAACAGCATACCCATTCACAGATCTTCAGTGAATTGTGCACACCATTGAATAATGACCTGCATCGGAACCACGCGGATCCGCGCGACTACTTTGTTACTCACCAGCTGGATGACTCATGGATCTACTGAACTCCCTATAACCATTTCATGTCATGCCTGCCTCCCCGTACAGACCTGTCTAGTCCTTTTCAAAGGCTCGAATATGCGGGTAGCCATGCCCCTGTTAGTTCACCAACTCTGCCGTGGCTGAGCTACACACAAGGTATTATAGATCAAGCCTCAGACAATCTACATAAACTTCGGCATGACAATGGACTCCCACTCCCTAATTCAAGAGAAAGTTATACTGAACGCATGACTCATCTGTCCCCGAAACAGTTTTATATGATGACTTTCTCAAGCTGGTAAAAAATCCAAACATGAGATTACCCTTAGCTGACTAGTCACGGTTTCTGTTTTCCTTCTTCACAAGCAGTGGTCCCGTTTACCGGTAATTACCGTTTTTTTACCGGTAAAATTATGTTAGGACTGGTAATTCATATGCCTGACAGTCCCAGTGGACCGGCAAAATGTATCCTTATAAATCTTTGTTGTTGAACAAAAGATCGGCGATATTGAATAAAGTATATTTTTCGAATGAAGCTAGCTTGTCTGTTATCAGCAGGGTTTCCCTGTTCTCTATTTTTAGCGCAAGGAAATAACATTACACTTTACTTGGAGGTTAAAATATCTATTTGTAGCGACTTAGTCTCGAACCAAAGTGAAGCCGTCGAAGCTTTTAAATTTTTTCGGTGGCAACCCCGAGAATCCCCGCAAACGTACAAATGATGAATTAGAAAAGTCATCCAGTGATAGTACTGATTGTGACGGCGGAATTTAAATGCCCAAAACTGCTACAAAAGGTAAAACGACAAAAATCAGGAAATTTCACAATGACTGGTTGAATGAATTTAAGTGGTTACGCCACGTGTCCGAAACAGAGACGATGTTTTGTCGTATATGTGAGGTAGCAGGGAAGCTGAATGGGTTCACCAAGGGATACATTAACATGCAAAAGATAATTCCACTGCACGATTTTCAAGTCCTCCAGGAGTGATTCAATGGATGTCAGCTCTTGGGGATTTGAAGCAGATTTATAAGATGGAATCACAGGAGGTTTATAGGAATTGATGTCAACTATACAGGGAATGTACTGGAGGCAGAACCTGTCTTCCCTCTGTTAGATACTGGCAATGATGTAAAAGAGGTACAGGATTTGTAAGAATTATCAAACATAGTAGGAATAAGACCTCAGTGACATCAGGAGTACTCCGTCCCACCTCCCCAATCATCCGTCTGTCTAGTTGATTGATGTTTGGAAAGCAGTGAGGTTTTTCCCATCTTTACGCACGACAGCGCTGTGAGTTTTTGGTGCTATTGCAGGTGCAACTAATCATAGTACAGTTGACAGTGAAGAGGACTTCTGTTAAAAATCTGAAATTTTTGTTTAGTTTGATTGCAGCCAAAATACAGGAATTTGGCAATAATGTAATAGAGGCAGTATTCTCAGAACTATTAACAATGATAACTATTATTTGACTCATAGTCACATAAAGTAATTTTTGTCATTTTGATCGGAATTATTCAAAGTTTCTGATTTTTCTTCAATGAGCAACACCAAAGCCAAATATTCCACACAAAGTTTCTTAATTTCTCTTAATCTCATTGAAGGCCTAGATGAAGTGAAATGGGGTTTAACATTGCGTTCAAGATTTTTGCACTCACAGAGCGATGTACTGCTTGTACTTATCCCAACTAATGCCGGTTTTATAGAGGCAGCCCACTGAGATACCATCGTGCAAGCACCATCTTTTAACGTCTATTGGTATGACGTGGCCACGAACTAAACCACTGACCTTCCAATCTCCGGGCAGATGCTCGACCACTAGACCACGACGGCAGTCTCACTGAAGGCTTAGCATCAAAGCAATACCACTCAGCTACAGCTAACTATTCTGATTTCTTCAAAACCCTGATTTTCTCCTTACTTGCAGACTCAACAAATGTCTCTACCTTAAGTGACATATTGCAGATTCTGATTTCACCATATTCCTGTGTAAAGTAATGAGGGTAGGCTGTACACTGGCCAATCTAGCGCTGAAGTTTTTTTGTTACAAATGTATAGTTTTCAGCAAACTTAATCAGATCCTGTATGAGCCACCAATTTCTGTTACGATGTGATGTCCAATTTGAAATGCAAAGGTCGGTCCAGACATCAGTTTGTTCAGGAACTGAATTATGAATAATTATAATTATGAGTAATTAACAAATTATGTTGAAAGCCACGATGCATTTGTTGACCTGGAGGCCCTAGGTAAGGTGTGGTGAAATGGGGTTTAACGTCGCGTCCAAAATTATTGCACTTATATAGCGACGTTCATGTATGTGTGTGTGTTTATGTGGCTGCTTGTACTAGTCCGGACTGATGCCAATTTATAATGCTAGCTGAGATACCATGCCGCAGTTTAACATGAGTACCCCACTCAGACACAGTATACTGACTCCAAGCCAACCAGTCCTTGTTTTAGCCCCTTAATGCCAAGCGCCAGACAGGGTAACAACAAGTACCATCTGTACCATCTTTTAGTGTCTTTTGGTATGACGTGGCTGGGGATCGAACCCCAGACCCTCCGCTCTACCACCAGACCACAGAGGCGAGGGATACCAGAAATGGGCTTCACACACTGTACACATGTGGGGAATCGAACCTGGGTCTTCGATGAGCAAATACTAGAACCACTAGACTACTCCACCACCCTGAAAGCTGAGGTCTTACTTTCCCTCCTTTCAGATTTTTTTTCCTTCAAGTTAGACCTAATGTTTTACTTTGAATCGTAAATAAGACCTGCTTTGAGTATTTACTGTTGACCTATATCAATTACTTTACATCTAATGTTCATTTTTCACAGGTAAAAGTCAAGATTTTTTTACATGGAAATTCCATGATGAGAATCAATTCTGCAAACACATTTATTATGTTTAGTACTCTGTTTAGTACTGTGTTTAAACCCAGTGTTTACTCATTATCGGTTATGAACCCTTACGACATATCCAGCCCGTAGTATATTGTTACTGCTAGACTCAGAAGTTGAAATGTGAAAGTAAACCCAGAAATTGGTATGAACAGAACTTGTGAAATCAGTAAATGACCACATAAGATCAATGAACAATCAACAAATTATATTGAAACACTCAGGATTAGGATTACAATCATAAAAGGCAATACTATAGGTCAAATATGTGGCAGCAGCAATATATAATAGCGCCAGAATTTGAATGTCTTGAGTGAGAAACATGCTCCGTTCTTGAATCTAGGAAACAGTGTTGGAAGCATGTAGAAAAGTTGCTGCTTTCAGATCGGAGTTCCTAGCGTTGGTACTAATGTCAATGTGTCGTATCAAATAATGGCCATAACAGCGTCGATGACTGAGGAAACTCCAAGGAAAGTAAGAAAGAAAAGAAGCAAGAATTTTTCTATGGATAGAAAAAATACAACTCAGTCATTGGTTGAGTGTAATTCACACATCTGAGTCTGCCTCTACAGCTGTTGCAAGGCCTAGGAGACCATAAGCTTTCTTCCTCCATGACTACCAATGGGACAAATTCACTCAGTGGAGATGACGATGAGGTTTGACAGAAGAAGCTGTAGCAATATCCATGGTAGTATCTGACACCAGTAGCTTCAGGAAGTCTGTAGATCTTCTGCTTATCTTTAACTACTGAGTGTAGGATAGTTCAAGGGTAATATCTGAATCAAGCCTCAAGTCACAAGCTTTGTTATAAGAATAACTGGAAGTGACGTCAAAGACCGGAAGTGATATAATAACCAGAGGTGACATCACAATCGAAAGTGACGTCAAAGACCGGAAGTGATGCCATAGAATGTGTATGATATGTATATCACATGTAATATCAGTATATTTTGGGCGCTGGTGGAATGCCAGCCATTACGTTGCTGTAAAGAAACTTTGTTAGTCACAACATGGAATATTTTATGAATTTTTTAAATGTTTTACTTGTTAACATGGAAGTAACATCAAAAATTTAGAAATTACACTTTGCCACTCATGAAAATATTATCTTTTCTACCTCATTGAATGAGATAAACTGGGTTTTTCAACAATGAAAGAAAAACATTTCTAAAACTAAAACAAATGCCTGAATCCTACAGACCTGCAAAGTACTTCTATGGGGAAACAACAGTTCCCCACAACTACTTGTGAGCTAGTTTCCTGGAGGTAAGAGAGTACTCCCAGATCTCCTGTGCCTTCTCAAAGGCAACTTGTGGCTGGGAAAACCTGTCTTGTGAACAACAATCTTCACTTGTCTCAGTTGCCACACATGATGCAGTCTCTCCCCTTTTCTGGGAATAAAAAATGCACACAGTCAAAAATAGAACTATGAATGAAAAGGTGCTCTATGAAATATGTTTATGATTATATAATTTGCTAAAAATGTCTTGTTTGGCTATTGAAGTAAAGTGGAGAATGTCTAAGGTTTTCCCCCCCAAGATCTCATAGATCTACTTCGGATGACCCTATTCATCCATGAGATTTAACAGAAAATAAATGAAATGTATGACAAAGGATTTGCACTGAGAGATTTCAAATTATTTATGAAGGCATATTAAAGTGTTAGATTACCAACATCACGAAGGTGTTTACCTGTGAAGAGGCGACTAACGTGATTGGGTAGCCAGACTCACTGTCTTGATTTGATACATGTCATCATATCCCAATTGCATGGATTGATGCTCATGATGCCTATAACTGGATTATTTACAGACCGCCGTCGTATAGCTGGAATTTTGCCTAGTGAGGTATTATGGTTCTGTTCGGATGAACAAAACCTTCCAAATGTCATGCTGGTTTTCTGGGGGGAATTAGTCAGCAAAGAGCCGGAGTCACAGGAGACTAATCACAATTTTATTTACAAGAACAATTAACAATGAACAATTTACAATATCTTAGAATATAGCTGAGGGTGCCACAGAGAGTCGGTACAATCCTCTGGGCTGTGGGAGAGAGATCTGCTTGGTTAGAGCGTCAAACCCCTTCTGCCTAACATTTTGCATCTGTATGTTTTTACAAAAAACTAGAACAATAAAAAGGAATACGATTGGTTGATACACGATGGGTTGTGTCCTATGGTAAATGAATGGCTAGACAGAGGTGAATACTTAATCCTGTTAGTTCTATTGGACTGGCACTAATCTTGTTGACATATTTACTGGGTGCTTGGAAAGAGATTATGGTATCACTATAGAGGAGCTTGTATGGGGGCTAATCCTTGTGAGTCTAAATGGAAGTAATTGCTGAATGTTATTCTAATATAGGTGATGACAGATTTACTTAAATAAAAGAGTTCAAGGTAATCTATAAGACTATGGAGACATATCTTTTGTCTTATTGGATATCATGTCTGGGAGATGGGATCTTGATACCTTAGGCAAGTATTTATCTGAGAGCTTTAAATCTATTAAACTATGTAGACATAACTTTTGTCTTATTGAATAGTATGTCTAGGAGATGCGCTCCCATTACCTTAGGCTAGCATCTATCTACAAAGCTATGACTGAAATTACTGATATTTTGTATATGCATTTTACTTGATGATATGTATTACTTGCTAAACTATAATTATATGAAATGTTGTTTAAATATTACACTATGATAACTCATAAAAGCACTTCATGTGGATCTAATTATTATAGGAAAACTAAGTATGAATGTTATATCATGATAGAGGCATAAAACAAACAAACAAACAAACAAACAAACAAACAAGAAGATGTTTGGGTTGCTTATCTGTTTCTATAGAAATAGTGTTTTTTCCCTTCAAGCCTGGCAAATCCTGTTTGTTTTACTCTGCTGTTCATAGAGCTGTGCTAAGGAAATCCCTTCATCTCATTATAGTGTAAATATGATATTAATCAAGCTGTAAGAAATTTAAACAAACTCTTATTAGAAACTACTGGAATGGCTTTGTAAACATATACTGAACCGCAAAAGAAACATCCCCAAGTAACATTGCAAGAAAAGTTATTTAAATATCTGGGTAATTTTTGTCAAAGTTTCTAAAATTTAACATTACCTTGTCCGGAAAATTGAAATTTAATGATAGAAAACAAAGCAGATGACAATAAAACCGATCGCCCAAACGCATCACGGCAATGGCCATGGTAACCTGATTCATGTGAGTTCCGTGCAAATTGAAATACACATGCGTTCCCCCATTTCTTGCGCTATAAAAATCTACCCAGATCGGATAACATTCATTCCTTATTGAATTGCTACCACATGACAAGATTGACAAGAAATCAGCAACACCAAGCCCTTGGACGATTGCAAGCTGGATAAACCGCCCAGTAAGTAGCCAATGCATTTCAAGTCCACGTAAGGACCATATACAGGCTCCAACAACGGTACCAGACCACCAACACTACAGATGACCGACCACGTAGTGGAAGACCAAGGGACACCACCCGACATCAGGATCGTCAGATTGTGCGACAGCATCTTCAAGATTGCTTTGTTACTGCTGCGGAAACTGCTCGACAGACCATGGGGACACGCCATTGACACATAAGTGCGGACACTGTGCGTCGACGATTGACGAACAGACACCTCCACTGTCACAGGCCACACCGATGATCCATCCTGACACCACGTCATTGCCATGACCGTCATCAGTGGGCAACACAGCACCAGCATTGGCGTCACCAGCAGTGGAGAAGAGTCCTCTTCTCAGTTGAAAGCCGTTACTGTATCTCAACAGTAATTGGAAGAGAGAGAGTCTGGTGATGCCGTGGGGAACGTTATTCGGATGCTTGTGTTGTCATGGTGTGGGGTGGAATTTGTCTTGCACAGAGGTCGGCCCTGTGGTCTTCCAGAACATCGGTCCAGGGAGAGGCAGTGGTGTCACAGTAGCTTAGTACATTGATCAAGTCTTGAGACCACATGCCATACCTCATTTGGCACGTCGCCGCAACCATGAGTTTCAGGATGAAAACGCCCGTGCCCACTCTGTGAGAGCAACAAGAGACTTCCTCCAGCAGAATGGCATCAGAATCATGCAGTGGCCTGCCCTCAGTCCCGATGTCAATCAGTTTATTCATATATAACTGTAAGGCCACAGGCCAATAGTACAGAATACATGACAATGTGGAAGCGGTTAGAAATATTACAAGGATTCATTTCTTAATAACATGGCATGATATATAAAGAGTGATAGATTTTGTATAGCTGTTTTGCTCACATGTGATATCAAAGAGATAAAATTGTATTTATTTGGATGTACATAGTATTTTTGTTCAATATATTTTTTCCTTAAATTATCATATTTACAACATACAAGTAGAAAATGAAATTCATCTTCGACAACATTTAAAGAACATTGTCTATATAATCTTAAACATTTGGGTATTTTTTTGTGCCTGCCAACTTCAACCATTAACCTGTGTGAGCTGCATCTAAATTGTGTTAATGATATTCTACATTTTCTTATATACTGAGTCAAATTAAAAACTTCAGATTTTTAAAAGTAATCCCATTTATGATATACAATGGACAAATTTATCAGAGAAGGTAATTTTTTATCATAAATGTCCAAAGAAGGATTTTAATTAACGGTGGTAACCATAATTTGTTCCAAGCACCTACGGTATTCGGTAATAACATCAACAGTTTAAATCATAAGTCCCAAGCACGAGAATCTGATGGCACACAAGTTCAGTAGCGTGTATGGCCACCATGTGCCTTGACAACTGCCACACAACGCCTCTGCATGGACCTTGTGATGCTTGTGAACACATGATTGGGAAGACGACACCATTGTTGCTGCAAAATGGTGCCAAGATCTTGCAAGTTCTGTGGTTGGTTCTGGAGAGTGCTCAGACTTCTGCCAAGAGCATCCCAGGTGTGTTCGATGGGATTGAGGTCGGGAGACCTTGACGGCCAGTCCATGACGTTGACTCCAGCATTCTGAAGGAAATTCCTTGTCAAAATTGCTGTGTGGGGTCTGGCATTTTTGTGTTGGAAGATCAAACCGGGTCCATGTGCTGCCATAAAAGGCAGAAGTTCTGGTGCCAGTACCTGGTTGCGGTAAGCAGCAGCGTTGAGGTTGCCACGGATGACAAGAGGCCTGGAACGTGCATTGCCACAGAAAGCTCCTCACACCATGACACTTCCGCCTCGAAATCTGTCAACTTCCTGTACACAACACTGGGCGCAACGTTCATGACAGCGCCTCCACAACCTCGCCCTACCATGAGCAAATCGAAGATTAAATCGGAATTCATCACTGAAGACGACTTGATTCCAATTCCTCTGAGTCCATCGTAAGTGGCTTGAAGGTGAGTAGTTCTCAGATGGTTTCGAACAGTTTGCGACTTAGTCTACCCCTAAACAGTTCATTTCTGGTTGATGTAACCGTCAAAAATCGGTTACGGAGGTGACGTAAGACAATCTGACGATCCTCTGCATGTGATGTCACACGTGGTCGACCTGGCCGAGGGTGATCAGGGGTGGTACCCGTTTGCTGTAGACGCGTCTGTAAATCATAAACAGTCCGTCGACTACAACCCATTGTCCTTGCGACTACAGCTACGGACGTTCCCGTCTGCAACATGCCGATGGCACGTTCAAGTTGCACATTTGAAAGGCCTGGCATGACAAATGGCCGTAAAGACTTTTGTTAACTTGTGTTTTTCTTTTTTTTGTTGATGACTGCTTAAGAGTATGGCTGAAAACACGTGCGGTATTATGGCCACGTGACCAGTTGCACGTGAAAAAACACTTTTGCCACTATAGTGCTGTGCACATGAGTTTGATCGATTCACCTGCCCAAAAATGTGTGTTATCTGAAGACAATCTGTGGCCATTACTGTTTAAATACACAATAAGGGCCCACAATGATAACTGGTCAAAATGTTAAAATGTTAGGATTGTGAAGTTTTTAATTTGGTTCAGTATGTTTACATCAGTTAAATATTTTTCTGCGCAAATTTGCATTTTAAAATATCTATAATATTCACATCTACAGTAGATCTCCATGTTTGAAAGTACATGCCAAAAAGTGTCTGCCTCATTTTTGATATGAACATGGCATGATTCTCTACGAAACATTGGTTGTCCCAGATGTAACCATACCCACATTTATACAGTAGACATTTAACATTGATTTTTAAGTAGTGATATATATACAAGGGCATGCGACCACATTCACCATAAACCATTACGTTAGAAGTACTGTGTTTAACACCAAGAAATCTTTTGCATGTGTATAAATGTACGGATTCAATTTCTTTAGCCTCTGCAAAACCCAATATTTCTGAACCATAGGAAAGAATAGGAGCTATTTTTGTGTCAAAATTTTTGAAGAAAGATTTATAAGCACACTCGCTAAAATGTTCAAACGTTTGTAAACTTCCCCAAAACATCTTTTTAGCTTGGATTGCTGCATTACACATATGTCGGTTCCATGATACTTTACTTGAAAGTATTACACCAAGATATTTATGTGAGTGAGTGAGTGAGTTGGGTTTAACGCCGCTTTTAACAGTATTCCAGTTATATCGCGGCATGTCAGCTTAATGTGGGAGGAAAGCCCGAAGTGATGCAGGTCACAGACGATATTTATATGAGGTTTCAGTTTGAAGTAATTGTCCCCGAAAGTACCACTTTTCGTTTTTTGACAGCGTTTTTCCTTTGCTAAATACAACAATTTTTGTCTTATCTAGATTAACATTAAGTTTCTACGTATCACAGTACAATTCTAGCTGATTTATCAAAGTTTGTAAATCTTTTATAGTACTTGAGACAGCGTTCCCATTTACCGGTAATTACCAGTTTTTTCCTGGTAAAATTATAGGCTTGGACCGGTAATTCATTGGACTGCCAGTCCCTGTGGACCAGCAAATAAAGTACCTTATAAATCTTTGTTGTTGAACAGAACATCTGTGATATTCATATAAGAACATTTCAGCTTGTCTGTTACCATCAGGGCTTCCCCTTGTCTATTTCTAGGTTAAATATCCATTTGTAGCAACTTTGTCTTAAGATACTAGTATTGATGAGAAGAGAAATTTGTGACTGAAGTTTATGTGAATGACATATAGATCTGACGAAGTTACTTCAGAGATGACATCTTTGCACTGAACATGATGTTGAAAGAATTAAAACCAAATAATTTTCATACGTTTTTTTAAAGGTGGGACTGGCAAAAATTAGGGGGGACTGGTAATTTTTAGAGTTGCCAGTCCACCAGGACTGGCAGTTTCAAAAGCCAGTGAGAACACTGCTTGAGAACATGATTGTATCATCTGCAAATAGTAACATAAATATTTTTATAAGTTCAGGATGTAATTGTATACCATCATCATAATTTCTTTTGATTTGGGCTGCAAGTACATTAATAAAAAAACAGAACAAAAAAGGGCTTAATACACATCCTTGGCGTACACCAGTATGACATATAAAAGAATCTGAATACCTGCCGTTTTGTTTAACACATGATTTAACTTACTTATAAATACCACATAACAATTTACCCATTTTATTACTGACACCATGCGAATTAAATAGATACCATAACTTATCTCTACAGACTGAATTGAATGCTTGAGAAAAGTCTACAAATATAGCGTACAATTTTCCACGTTTATGTTGAATATACCTATCTATAAGAGCCTGGAGGATAAACATATTATCAGTGGTTGAGTAACCTTGTCGTAAACCTGATTGCTCTTCCTCAATCTTATCAAGTGTTTCTAACCACAATACCAAGCGTTTATTAATAATGCTAAGAAATATCTTACTGAATATACTGGTATGTATAATCCCCCTATAATTTTCAACATCTGTCGCTGAGCCTTTTTTGAAGTGTCCAACCTTTTTGGAAAGTAAGAGGTATCCATTATTGTATTAAATAATATTACCAAATACAACAGGGTATTATCAAGAGAGTATTTAAAGAATTCTGTTATAAGTCTATCAAATCCAGGGCTTATCAAGTTTTTCAGATTTTGAATAGCAGATTTAATTTCTTCTTTTGAGATTGGGGAATCTAATATTTCTGTTGCGAAATTGGTTTCATCATTATCAAAAGAGTTCCCGATATAAACCCCATTGAGCACCTGTGGAACGAGATTCAAAGACAGCTGAATGACGTCTAACAAAGGCCGACAACTGCAGCTGAACTGCATAAGGCGTTCCTCAGAGTGTGGGCTCAAGTGCCCATGGCCTTCATCAACCACCTCATCCATTCCATGTAATGACATTACACGGCAGTGATCAATGCACATAGCGGACACACGAGATACTGACTTGTGATGCCAATTTCTCAGAGAATAGTGTTGTGTTTCACTGTAAGAACATTTGACACTTTAATTTCAACCTTGATGATCAGTTTTGCCAAGTTTCATCTTTTTAATATGTCTCAAAGTATGTTTACAGTGTTTGGACAAACAAGGTTTCTCATATATCTAACCATGGTGACAATTCTTTTGTGGTTCAGTATAGTGGTAATGACCTAGCACTTGGTGGTAAATCATATTAAACTAAGATTATTCTTATAGTTTTCTATAATAACAGACATATAAGTATACATTAATTTATATGGCTAGTGTTTGGTGCTCTTTGTAAGGACAGCATGCAGTCTCCCTTAATGCCTGGGTGCAAGAAGTGTGGCCGTTTCATGGTCACGGGAGATCCTCATGAAAGCTGCACAAGGTGCAGAGGCATTTCTTGTAACAAGGAGAAAAGATATGAGAAGTGCATCAACACATCAGATAAGATCTTCTCCAAGATGGCTGAGACTACAAGCAAGGCCAAGAGACGGGAGGCCGCTAAGAAGAAGGTGGAAAACATCACAGCTGAGAAATCAGCTTCCACCCCAGTGTCTCCCTCTCCAGATAACCCGTCATCTCCTGTACTTTCTATGAGTCTTATTCATCAACTGTTCCAGCAACAACAGGAGATGATGAACAGCATGTTCGAGACGAAGCTCTCAGTGCTGGACGAAGAAAAAGGCAACGATCAAGGAGATGGCTCTGGCAAAGAAGAATTCCCTGGTCACGAGATCACAGAGTGGAATGCCATCTGTCCATTCTTCATACACGACCGTAGGCCCTTATTCAGATGACCAGCCAGCTGAACCGTACAGCCAGCCAGCTGATCACCCAGCCGACCAGCCAATCGATCAGCCGGGTATAAGCCAGCGGACTTTTATATACCATGAGACAATACCGTATAGTAGCCACACGGTATCTACCAGCCTTCCACTGCAACCAAGCCATCCAGCAAGCCGCTCAGACAGCCGTCTAGCCAGCTTAAGACACCATACGGTGGTTACACAGACTCCATGGGCCTGCCTTTCGTGGCAACCCAGCCGACGGACAAGCCGGCCAGCCAGCCAGCCATTAAGACACCACGCGGTTGTCGCCAGACTCCATGGTCGAGCCGCCCACATCTACCCAGCCGACGGACCAATCATCCAGCCAGCCAGCACGGTACGGCTACACCACGGACTCCATGCCACCCCCTCAGCTACTTGGCTTACCGTATGATCTTCATCAAAAGGCAGCTCCCGCACAGACAACATGGGACTGTCCAGTCCATTCTACCTACCAGTAAGCCGCCTGAGAAGAAAGCCACTGCACGGCTACCATTATTCACAGACCATCGCAAGCTGCACTAATTATACTGGAATCATGGACACTGGAGGACAATGAACCCCATGGGGTAGATGATGAGTACTGTGATTACCCATCCCCCGCAGGAGTTACCAAGGTCATTCAAAGGCGGAAGTGTAGTGCAAAGATCAGGCTGATCACTCACCCCAGCGTGACTACACAGAAGGTTACACCTTCATAGAGTTAATAGAAGAACTCTACCATTTTATGCCTGTACTCCTCCTGTGACACAGAATGTGCCACTCCAGATAACAGAATATTGTCTCAACACATCCATCAGACATTACCTTGGCCCAGTTACGCTGGTTTGTCTCCGGATTCAGACACATCATTCCACCATCATAGCCATCCTAGGAAGGAATAACCGGAGACACGCCCATGACTATTAGGACTGATCAATTCATAGCCTTCTAGATACTATTGTCAGGATGCATGAAGACTTACTCTCCTCCCAAGTCTGGATGTCTTCACAACTCCTTTGGCTACAGATTCTTTTAGCCCAGATACGATCCAGAGCTGTTTCTAACCAGATTAAAAGGTTGATAACAACACAACCTATATCAGTTACCACAACATTCAATGGAAAATTGGGACACATGATAGATGAGACAAGACACTGCAGAATGATTCCAACCTTTAATTATCAACTTAGCTGCTGAAACCCATGGATCATCCCATCCTCAGAAGCGTTCCTGGGACTACAAATCTTCATCTTCCAAACAGCCACCTGAGAAGAAGTTTGTCCCCTCCGGGAAGGATTCATACCTTCCAAGGACCGCCTCCGTGGTCTAGTGGTAGAGCGTCTGCCCGGAGAGTGGAAGGTCCGGGGTTCGATCCCCGACCGCGTCAAACCAAAAGCCGTTAAAAGATGGTACTTGTTGTTACCCTGTCTGGCGCTCGGCATCAAGGGGCTAAAACAAGGACTGGTTGGCTTGGAGTCAGTATACTGTGTCTGAGTGAGGTATTCATGTTAAACTGCGGCATGGTATCTCAGTGAGCTAGCACTATATATCGGCATCAGTCCGGACTAGTACAAGCAGCCACACAAACACACACACGTACATGCACGTCGCCATATAAGTGCAATAGTCTCGGACGCGACGTTAACCCCCATTTCACCTCACCTCACCATACCTTCCGAGTCGGGAGTGCGACAAGCGACAATCTTCTCAGGATTCTTTTCGCCAGCCAGACTACAAGAAACAAGGATACAATTGCCATGAAAGATCTAGAGGCACGAGGCAAGCGCAGGTTCTAACTTCCATGCCCCCCCCTCTGACGTTACAGACCCTTTCGACCTGGTAATGTCTATCGACTGCGATTTACGGCTACCTTCTTCAATTTAATGCCGACTCTGGGACCAGATGGGGGGCGCCTTCTGTCAAACACCGAAAATTGGAAGCAAGTTACGCCCGACCACTGGATTCTAGACGTCGTGATTCAAGGGTACAAGCTACATTTTAGGAAGCTTCCTATCCTTAAGACAAGCACTGTCGGACGAAGATTTCATCTAGTCGGAGCCTTGTAAGTGACAGCAGATTTGGCCGTCAAGAAGAGAGCCATTCGGAGACTAATGGAGACCAACAACAACAAGGGATTTTATTCTCCAGTCTCCTTAGTCCCGAAGAAGAATACAACTGAAATGAGGATGATTATCGACCTAAAGACAAAAGATATCGGGTACCGCCACCAAAGTTCCCGATGGAATCTATACAGAAGTTACGGTCGACGTTGAAGACAGGAGACTCGCTTATCAGTCTAGATTTACAAGATGCCTATCCTCATGGAAATGTCTACGCTTCGCTATCAATGGCCGATGCTACAAATTTCAAGTTCTACCATTCAGGATAGCCATAATCCCTTGGCTATTCATCAGGATTACAGCGCCAGCCATCAAGTTAGCTCACACCCAGCTAGTTCAAATTCATGGTTACCTTGACGATTTCCTAGCGGCAAACCAAGAGAAAGCTCAACTTCATCAGAACCTGATGTTCTTGGTCCAACTGATGACCTACCTAGGCTTCCTGTTCAATCCTTCCAAGTCTGTGACTACTCCGGTTCAAGACATCATATACATCGGAGCAAGATTCCAGCTAGACAAGGGATATCTATGCCCACCAGAGGATCGATTCAACAAGACTATCAAAATTATTCAATCCCTATGAAGTCAACCCCGCAAGTCTCTAAGGTGGTGGATGTCTCTTCTAGGCAACTAACATCCCTACAGGATATGACCTGAAGAGGAAGGCTGATCCTCTACAGACATGGATCAACTTTATACAATCTTACGGCCAATAGAGACCATGTTATGAGCGGCATCCCTCTGACTTATCCGACCCCAGAACACCATCTATTCACAAACGCGTCAGATTCGGGATGTTTAGCCCATATGGAAGACCTCACAGTACAGGGATCATGGAACACAGAAGAGAAGAACCTTCATATCAACTGCAGGGAAATGAAGGCCATCTATTACGCCATCCTGGAATGGAAGATACATCTTTACCAATCATCCATTCTCATAGCCACAGACAAGACCACAGTAGTGGCCTATATTCAGAAGCAGGGAGGAATCAGATCCAGCTCCCTGATGACAGAGACTACACGATTGTTTGCCTTGGCAGACTCCTTCAACTGCTGGATGGAAGGGAGACATATTCCCTGGAAACTGAACATACTGGCCAACAGCCTCTTTTGCCAGGGTAAAATAGTGGCAACTGAATGGACTTTACATCCACAGGTTTTCGCCTGGATAACCAAGTTATGGGACACCACATTTGGATCTATTTGTCACTTCCCAGAACAACCAACTTCCGGTTTATGTCAGTTTAGTACATGACCCAAGAGCTCACCAGATTGACATACTATCGATGGATTGGACAAATCTATTTGCTTACGCATTCCCACCATGGTTTCTCCTAGACAAAGTCATCCACAAGGTGGAGCAGACGGATTGCATAATAATACTGATTCTCCAATTTTGTCCCAGCAGGGCATGGTTCCCCTGACTTCTAAGACTACTAATGAAGGAACCTATCCAGTTAGCTCTTCGTCATAATCTGCTACGACAACCCAAGTCCAGCATTTCCCCAGACAATCTACCCAGCCTACATATAACTGCTTGATGCAGACATCCGGAAACTCTGAGCGGTAGCGGATTTTCTACTACATCTTCGTCAAGACAAAAAATTCTGACATGGGACGATAGAAGGTTATAGATCAGCCCTTCATTCTGTACTTCAACATGACAGATTATCAATCGAAAACCATCCCATTCTAAACAGACTAATGAGATCCTTTCTACTAGACGATGTTTGAACACCTTGTATCTTCCCCAAGTGGAATCTATCTGTGGTACTATTGGCATTGTTAACAGAGTGAGTGAGTATAATTTTACGCTGCTTTTAGCAATATTCCAGCATTATCACTGCTGGGGACACCAGAAATGGGCTTCACACATTGTACCCATGTCGGGAATTGAACCCGGGTCATTGGCTGATGAGCGAACGCTTTAACCACTAGGCTACCCAACCTCCCCCATTGTTAACAGAACCTTATTAGCCCATGGCTAAAGCTACCCTACTCCAAAAAGCCAGGAAAACGTCTTTCCTCCTTGCCATGGCTAGGAATTTCAGAGTTTCAGAATGACATGCCTTAGGCTATTCTAGTCGTGATCAACATTGGACCTCTATAACTCTAAGGTCACTTCAAGACTTCGTAGCCAAGAATCAATCTACCATGATGGGGCCATTGGGCAATAGACACTATACAATTCCTGCATTAGGACCAACAGTGGATCACCCAAACAGACTCTTATGTCCCATCAGAGCTCTCAAGTTCTATCTCACGGCTACAGACCACATAGACACCATCAAAGCAAACTCTTCTTATCTTGTAAGACTAATTCCAACAAGGATATCACCAAGGCAGTTCATCAAGTTATACACAGGCTCAGAATTCTATGCCACGTCTCGTAGCCTACTAAGCTCAAGAAATCAGAGCCCGAGCCACTAGTCTCACTTCATGGACATCAGTCTTATTAGAACAAGTAGTTTCTAGCTGTCACAAATCACCTTCACCAGCTTTTACTTGCATGACTTGCGAGGATCTGACACCAGCAGCATCACAGGGTGAGTACACCCTTGATTACTCTGTCTATTAGGTGTAGGATGGATTAGAAGCACCTTGAATATAAGCTGTCTCCATTAGACCAGAAGTGACATCATTACCGGAAGCGAGAATACTACCGGAAGTGACATCAGCACTGGAAATAGCAGGGCATGGTCCATCTATTAAGGAAATGACGTCTTTGGATAGAAATAGACCTAGAGAGACGTCATTATCTAGAAAAGAGGAAGTGACATACCGGAAGTGACGTCATAACCGGAAGTGGTGTCATCACAGGTATTAGGGTCACAAATCAAAATTTAACAAAAAATGACGTCATTAAGCAGAAATAGATTGGAAATGACATCATCATTATGATCAAGATCAGCAAATAAAACGGTAAATCTATTGAAAATATCACATATTTGGCTCATTTTTGACATATTTCTGATTTTTAAGTCCTCAGGGGGAATTTCAGAGGAAAATTATCTCAAGTAGGATTAGAATCAGTAAATAATGGTTTCCTGAAGAGGATTGCTGTCAATAACACAGGGAGTTATTGGAGGCAGATCCCACTGGGTCCTCTGGTATATTCTGCCAGAGATGTAATAGAGGTAGAGATTTCGTAAGAATTATCGAACAATAGTTATCATTGTTAATAATTCTAAGAATACTACCTCTATCACATCCGAAGTACTCCCTCCAACCTCCTCAATTCACCTACCTCTGGTAGTAGATGAGGGGAAAAAAGTGATGTTGACATCATGGCTTGGGTAGCTATGAGACTACTTGGCGACAACTAGTTGTGTGTGTAATTGACAGTGACGAGAACATCTGTTGAAAATCTGAAAATTTTAGTTATTGTGATTGAAGCTAAAATACAGGATTTATTGCCTAGATGTAATAGAGGTCAGTCTTCTTAGAATAACTATTGTTCGATTTCTGTTGAAAATCTGAAGATTTTGTGGTGTTATAACAGCTGAAACATAGGATATTTGGCACTGATGTAATAGAGGTACAGTATTCTATTTGTTATTTAGAATATGCTTAAGTTCTTTAGTTACTCATAGCTTGTTGTATTTTAATTTGTTTCCTTGGAATGTGGCATCAACAAAGAAAATAATGTAATTAGTAATGACATGAATAAGATTACAACAATAGTCTAAGTTATCAAAGAAAACATCCTAAACATTCTGGTTCTCTTCAGTTTCTGTATGTGAGAAGGTAAAAAGTGAACAAAGTTGTGATCACACCAGCCAAGTGGGACTTTAGGATTAGCTTTGTAGGCACTTTTGATATTTCCATAGCATAAATCTATATAGTATAAAACCATATGAAATCATTTTTAACTATTGTAACAGTCATACTTGCCTTACTTTATGCCTGAAATTATACATATGTAAAGATTCTGGTGAGATATAAGAACTTGATGGTGTGTTATTTTATAGCACCTAGGTATAATTTAGTCCACTTATGTCAAAACTCCATATGCACACTCCAAACCCAGCTTGGTTTACGGAAGTAGTCAAGCACTGTTGTGTCGAACTTTGATGTGTCAGACTTACAGTTGTCTCCAAGTAAAAGTTTGGTCCTTGTGTATTCCTTCTTTATTCATCATTATTTAACCTCCGATTTGTCAAATCTGATGTGTCAAAGTTACCGATGTCTCAAAGTTAATTTCCAGCCCCAAATACATGCATGTACTTCCAACACAAATATACTCTGATAAGACGATCTCGGCACGACTCATTGTTCATCATGGTTGAATTAACAAGACTTAACAAGCCAGAAATCTCCACTGCTTTGAGTCAAATGTGTCAAAGTGCTTACTATCTTACACTCAGTCACACCTGACTTCCAAGAAACGTTCAACTGATGTGTCTATCAGGGATTAACAGGCCATTTGATCCACACCAAGCACAGAATGTGATGTGTGTCACTTGTTTATCTTGTGATTACAAATTGTGGAATGTGTCATGGATTAGGATTTGGTAGTGTGTTTGTTTTACTGGTGTTATAAAATGACGGATAGACAGATCGGTACGGTTAGCAACATTACAGCAATCTAGTGAAGGGCCTGGTTTTACCAGGAGTATAACTGGATCAGATGTTCCTACACCTAAAAAATTTAAAGTAACAGTAAAATCGATTGAGATAATTATTCGTCAGACTGACACAGATGTGTTGATATGACTCCTATTTCGTGTAATCTTTGTGTTAAGTTTTATATAAGCTTGTCATGCAGAAGTTGAATGTGTGAGCTGTTATGTTATTTAACATGTATGTATTTTATACTTTTAACAATACATAAATGTTTACATATTTGGTATGTTAATTGATTCAATTACAGTGCCATTATTGCCAATAATGGTGAATAATCCAAGTAATGTTGGTCATTTATTTCATTTTTCTAATTGATTGTTTGTCGTATATGTTTTGATTTAATTATTCTTCATGTCATTCAATAGATGTGTTCCAAGTTATTTTGGGGTTGTGTCAAACCTCGGATAACTGGAAGTATTTATGAAGGTCCCTTCAACTTTGACACAATTGTGTTTGACTGTGTATGTCTGATTTGACCAAGCCTGTTGATATGTAAAGATATCATCTTAACATTGACACTGACAGAAATGGCTCATAACATCTCTCAGACATCTCTTAATCTGTCCAGTTAAAACAGCCCTAAATAGAAAATAATTGAGAATTCTAATTTATGATATTTGTCATTGGGAATAGAAAATACTCTTTTAAGAAAGCCAGAACTCTATAATGTCAGCATCTAGGACGTTCAGTTCCCGACTCTAAAAGTAAAAACATTATTGTTTTCACATTGACACTGAGGCTGTCAAAATGCTAGTGTCGTGATTTCTGATTTATATTGATCAAATATTAAATACAGAAGGATTTGTTGAAAGCCGTATCCTACATTACCTTAAAAAGTGGTACAGCATGGAACATTTCACAGAGGTCAGCCTGATACCCTATTGATTGGACCTCCTCTCGACTGAGGATTCCGGACTCCACACTTGTCATGTTTAGAGAGTATGGCCACGCATCAGTATTGGGGATTTTCTCCACTTGCTGGAGCCTGTTTATGACACATCCCTGTTGGTTATTGTAATAAGTGTGGTTTAGTGGACTTAGCATGGAGGGGTGTTTCAATCTGTTCAAACAACAAGAGTTTAGGCACAGAATGAGTTGCCAGACATCCATATTTGGAACATACTGAACAACTTGGTTGGTTCAGAGCAAAGGACTATATCAGTTGCTTTGTAGTCAGTGGCTTCCATGAAGATTTTGTTGTATTCAGAATGATGTGTTAAAATGGTTTAGCTTGTTATAGTTTAATGTATAGTCAATGGTTAACATGATTAATTAAATGTTTGCCCCTTTCCTGTACACAAAATAGAAACAGGTATAAATTCTGTGGTACAATGGTGTAGTTATGAACACTGTAGCACATACTGTACCAGTGATCACTGAAGCAGCAATGTAGCTATAGAAAGATCCTGTAATGTGTAATCAATGTACTATAACCACCCAGATATATACTGTTGATATGAACACTGTGGGTCCTACTGTAGATATGAACAGTGGGATATACTGTAGATATGAACAGTGTGGTACATACTGTAGATATGAACACTGGTGCATACTGTAGAAATGAACAATGTAGTACATACTGTAGATATGAACACTGGGATATACTGTAGATATGAACGGTGTGGTACATACTGTAGATATGAACACTGGTGCATACTGTAGAAATGAACAATGTAGTACATACTGTAGATATGAACACTGGGATATACTGTAGATATGAACGGTGTGGTACATACTGTAGATATAAACACTGTTGGACATACTGTAGATATGAACACTGGGTCCTACTGTAGATATGAATACTGTTTGAAATACTGTAGATATGAACAGTGGGATGTACTGTAGATATGAACAATATGGGTCCTACAGTAGATATGAACACTGGGTCCTACTGTAGATATGGACACTGTTGGAAATACTGTCGATATGAACACTGGGTCCTACTGTAGATATGAACAATGTAGTACATACTGTAGATATGAACAGTGTGGTACATACTGTAGATATAAACACTGTTGGAAATACTGTAGATATGAACACTGTTGGAAATACTGTAGATATGAACACTGGGTCCTACTGTAGATATGAACACTGTTGGAAATACTGTCGATATGAACAGTGGGATATACTGTAGATATGAACACTGGGTCCTACTGTAGATATGAACACTGTTGGAAATACTGTCGATATGAACACTGGGTCCTACTGTAGATATGAACAATGTAGTACATACTGTAGATATGAACAGTGTGGTACATACTGTAGATATGAACACTGTGATATACTGTAGATATGAACAGTGTGGTACATACTGTAGATATAAACACTGTTGGAAATACTATAGATATGAACAGTGTGGTACATACTGTAGATATGAACAATGTAGTACATACTGCAGATATGAACAGTGTGGTACATACTGTAGATATAAACACTGTTGGAAATACTGTAGATATGAACACTGTTGGAAATACTGTAGATATGAACACTGGGTCCTACTGTAGGTATGAACACTGTGATATACTGTAGATATGAACAGTGTGGTACATACTGTAGATATAAACACTGTTGGAAATACTATAGATATGAACACTGGGTCCTACTGTAGATATGAACAGTGTGGTACATTCTGTAGATATGAACACTGGGATATACTGTAGATATGAACAGTGTGGTACATACTGTAGGTATGAACACTGTGATATACTGTAGATATGAACAGTGTGGTACATACTGAAGATATGAACAGTGTGGGTCCTACTGTAGATATGAACAGTGTGGTACATACTGTAGATATGAACACTGGGATATACTGTAGATATGAACAGTGTGGTACATACTGTAGATATAAACATTGTTGGAAATACTGTAGATATGAACACTGGGTCCTACTGTAGATATGAAAACTGTTGGAAATACTGTAGATATGAACAGTGTTGGAAATACTGTAGATATGAACAGTGTTAAGTTGTTTGATAGGCATTACTTTGAAGTTGATGGATGTCAAGGTAGACACAATTTTATGGAAAGCAACTTCTTTAATTCTGTAAAAAAAGAGCTGTTTCGGTATAGATCCTTATACCGTTGTCAAGCAAGACACTTTTTACAGTATTAAAGTTGTTATCCATAAAATTGTGTCTACCATGAACACTGTGTTACATACTGTAGATATATACACTGGGATATACTGTAGCTATGAACACTGTGTAACATTCTGTAGACATAAACATTGGGATCTACTGTAGATATGAACAGTGTGGTACATACTGTAGATATACACACTGGGATATACTGTAGATATGAACAGTGTGGTACATACTGTAGATATACACACTGGTACATACTATAGATATGAACAGTGTGGTACATACTGTAGATATACACACTGGGATATACTGTAGATATGAACAATGTAGTACATACTGTAGATATACACACTGGGATATACTGTAGATGTTCTGGAGAACTATAGCCAGGAACATGAAATGTTCGCTGGGAATACCACTGGGAGCATTCGTGCGAACGCTGAGCCCTTCGCGGATTTTGTAGTTCATGAAAATCGTGCGGCACGTGAAATTGCCTATGTATAGCCAAGCTTTGTGAAAATAAAGTCAGTTCGAAAAACACTGCGTAACAAATGGTAGCAGAGCGTGGTTTTGGATAGTTTAGAGCAGTGTTATCTGGGTATAGGGTGCAGTGTGCACGTTAGTAGAATAGTTGCATGTTATGTCGTGTGTTGACATTTAGTAAGGGTTATAGTGGAGTTTGAGACACAGTTTACAACTAACACGTTTTGAACTTATTTGTTGACTGTTTCTTGATAAATCTTGTGCACCAAGTCATGTCGCAAACAGGGTCTAAAAAGTCATCTCATGACTTTCCTGACTATGTGGCCGAAATAGCGGAACTTAGACGCAAGAAGGCTATAGTCAAATCAGCCTTCACTAAAGCAACAAATAGACTTGAAAGACTTATTGATGAAGAGAATCGTTCCAATCGGACAGAAATCCGAAACGCGATTGACAAAGTTAATGATTGTCAGCTGAAAGCTATCGAGATAGTTATAGCATTGTCTGAAACATTTCAAACAATAGGTGATCCAGATAGCATGACGAAAGTTACTGGCGAGGTAACACAGATAGAGGAGATTGGGAATGAGATACAAGAACGAGCTCAAGAATATTTGAGAAACAGGGCAGATACGAGATCGTTCAGCAGTGTTAGAACAGGATTATCCAGATTATTTACGGCTGAAAAAGAAAAGCATGTTACTGTTGTCACTGCTTCTCACGTAGAGCAAGTGGAACCACAGTTGGATTTAGATGTTGCTTGTTTAGGTCAGAGGTCACAAACAAATGTCATTGGGTTAGGTCGGGGGCAGCAGACCAATGCAGATGAATTTAGTCATATGAATAGGCCAGAACCCATTACTCAGAAGAATGTTAGACATAGAATTTCCCCAGAAACTGTTGCAAATTCGGGTAGTTACAATTTGGGAAATGATATGTGGAAGCAGTTGAGACGTGTTTCCATTCCTACTTTCTCGGGTGATGCCAAATCATATGAGGGTTTTAAAGCGGCTTTCATGGCTTGTGTTCATAAGGCTCCAGCTACACCCGAGTACAAGCTTTTACAGTTGCGTCAGTACTTAAATGGGGATGCAATGAAAGTCATACAAGATTTAGGTCATAGTGCGGCTGCATATGACGTAGCACTAGATAGATTGGAGAGGAAGTATGGTGGCAAAAGATGCCAAATTACATTACAGTTGGAGGAAGTGTGTAACTTTAGGCCCATTCGTCCTGGCAATGTCAAGGATATTGAGCGGTATGCTGACATGTTAGACACTGTCGTGGTCAATCTTAGAGATACTGGCAGACTAGAAGAGTTGGGCAATGGAGCATTATATAATCAGTTACTGAAGAAAATGACAGAATCTATGTTAACTGACTATCAAAGATGGGTCTTTGATCGAGAGCGTCAAGAATCGGTAGACACATTGCAGGAGTGAGTGTTGCAAGAAACTGAGTTTAATGTTGTAGCATCAGAAACTTTGCATGGCATTTCCCAAAAGGGAAGGATTACAGTTAGAGGTCAGAGCAAATCAGGTTCATTCTTTGGCGATCGACAGACTGACACGAACGCTCAGTGTGTGCTCTGTAAAAGTGGTCATCATATTTGGAACTGTAAACAGTTCAAGACAATGACTGTTCCCACAAGATGGGAAACTGCTAAACAATTGAACCTTTGCTTCAGGTGTTTGGGCACTAACCATCGAGGTAATAGTTGCAGACGCAGAATCACCTGTGGAATAGATAACTGTACCGCAACTCATAGTAGATTTCTTCACTCAACAAAGAGAAGTTGTGACAATGTTTCTAAAGCTGAAACTGAAAAGCAACATGGAAGTCATGGTCAATCTGTAGTTACAATGTCTTCCACTAAATCTAGCAAGTCAACGCTAGTATCATTGAGAACGGTGCCAGTAGTTCTAAAGAATGGAAAGAACAGAATTGTTGTTAATGCACTATTGGATGATGCCAGCACACAGACTTATATTAATCAAGATGCTGCCTCAGAATTAGGGTTATGGGGTCCTACAGAGAAAGTTTCAGTTAATGTCCTCAATGGGCAACATGAAACATTGGATACTATGTCAGTTCAAGTTGGACTAGAGAGTTTGGATGGTTCAGTCAATACTACAATATCTGCCTTAACAACTACTCGGGTTACGGGACAGATGCAGGTTGTTGATTGGCAGAAGTTTGCAGGAAGATGGAAACACCTTGACAGCATTGAGTTTCCAAAAGTCAAATCTCCTCATATGATAGATCTTCTTATTGGAATGGATTATCTTGAACTGCATAGATCCTATCAGGATATTCCAGGTCAGGAAGGTGAGCCAACAGCATAGTTAACTCCCTTGGCTTGGACCTGTGTTGGGAGGATACCAGAATTAAATGATTGTCAGAATTCGGGCACATTCTTCACTGACAGAAGGGAAGTTGAATTAAGTTCAATATTACAGAAATTCTGAGAAGTTGATGAAGTTCCCCCTTTGACATCTATCCTTTCCAAGGATGATGAATTTGTGATTGAATCTGTAAAAGATACAATCAGATACCAGAATGGTCGGTATCCAATTGGCATTCCATGGAAGGAAAATGCAAGTCCTTTACCAGACAATTGGGAAATAGCTTACAAACGTCTCTGTTGCACGGAGAAGAAATTATCAAAAGACAAACAGGTTGCTGATACTTATGATGGTATCATATCTCAGTACCTTGAAAAAGGTTACATTGAAAAGGTGTCCATTGATGGAACAGATGTACCTTGTGGATGGTACTTACCTCATTTTCCCGTAGTGCGTCCAGATAGGGAAACTACAAAGGTTCGCATTGTCTTTGATGCATCAGCAAAATGTGAAGGTGTATCGTTGAATGACAGGGTCCAAAGTTACAAGGTGATCTATTTCAGATATTGCTCAGGTTTAGAAGGTACTCGGTAGCCATAGTATGTGACATTGCAGAAATGTATCTTCAGATAGAAATGTTGCCAAAGGACAGGTCATTCTTTCGATTTCTTTGGAGGTCAAACAATCAGAATGACATGACACAGGTTTACCAATTCTCAAGAGTAGTCTTCGGTGTTAATGCCTCTCCGTTTTTGGCACAGTACATATCACAAGAACATGCTAGAAGGTTTCAAGATACTCTACTAAAAGCTGCTGAGACTGTGTTTAAGTCGACCTATATGGATGACAACATAGACTCGCTTCCAAATGAGGTCGAAGCCATAAGCTGTATGAGCAGCTTACAGAGTTATGGGGAAAGGCAGGCATGTGTGCACAAAAGTGGTTAAGCAATTCACCTGAAGTCTTGCAGAAAATTCCCATAGAAAATAGGGCTACTGAGGTTGATCTTGGTAGGGATGAGTTGCCAACTACAAAAACACTTGGTCTGACGTGGGTGGCAAAAGATGACGAGTTTAGCTTCCGAAGTACTAATGCACACAACAGTTGGATACTTACAAAGAGGGGTTTTCTGAGAGAAATGGCTAGGGTATTCGATCCGTTAGGATTCCTTGCTCCTTTCATCATCAAAGCAAAAATCATCATGCAGGAAGTCTGGCTTAAGGGTTTAGATTGGGATGAAGAGCTTCATAATGATTTGAAACAGAAAGCATTGCTTTGGCTTAATCAAATGAAAGAGTTGGAGACTGTTAGATTTCCGAGATGCTTGCAACTCAACTTCAAAATTGAGAACAGGAAATTGCATGTTTTCGTTGATGCATCTGAAAATGCATATGGGGCAGTAGTATACAACGTGACTACCTATCAAAGTGGGATGGTGTCTATAGCTTGGTAGCATCAAAATGTCAAGTAGCACCTCTGAAATCAGTCAGCATTCCTCGAATGGAGTTGATGGCAGCAGTATTAGGAGTTCAGTTGATCTTGACTGTAGTCAAAGCTCTAGAAATGAATATTGCTAGTTTGATTCTTTGGTCAGATAGTCAAAATGTGCTGTATTGGATAAAAAACCATAGCCGCACATTCAAAACATTTGTAGCTAATCGGATAGACTTTATCCAAGAAAACACTGTTCCTAGTCAGTGGAACTACGTTCCTTCTGTTCAGAATCCAGCAGATATCCTGTCTAGGGGTACAACAGTTGCTAATTTGAACAAAGCATGGACTTCTGGACCTGACTTTCTGGAAAAAGATGTGACAGAATGGCCTTTACAGATGGTGAACAACCAAACATTAGATGATTCTGAAGCCAAGAAACCTGTTATATCGACAAAGCAGTTCTTTGCAATGGCAACACCTGACTGGTGTTGGAGACTAGATCCGAGAAGACACTCAGATTGGCAAAAACTACTTAGGATCACAGCATGGGTTTATAGATTTGTGAACAACAGTTGTTCTGAATTAGGTTTGAGAATCGCTGGGGGACTAAGTCACGAAGAGCTTAGTGATGCAGAGATGTATCATTTAGGTAGTGCACAAAAGGAGGGATTCACCAAGGAGGTATCGGCACTTGAATGTAGTTAACAGTTGCCATCAAATAGTAAACTCACTGGACTTGATCCCATACTTGATGAAGATGGGTTGATTAGATGTGGAGGTAGACTGCTGTATGCAAATTTTCTCCCATTTGATGCACGGTTCCCGATATTATTGCCCAGAAGAAATTGGGTAACAAAGCTAATCGTGAAGAAATATCAGGAGGATGGAAAACACATCCTTGGTACAAATCAGATCCTTGCTCTACTATCTTCACGTTTCTGGATCGTTTCTGCTCGTGAAGAGATCCGTGAATATGAAAAGGAATGTTCTTGGTGTCGCAGACTTAAGGCAAAGCCTGGTGTGCAAATCATGGCTCCACTTCCACAAGTTAGACTGAAATACTCATTGAGAGCATTTGATCAAACCAGCGTTGATTTTGCAGGACCTTTCATCACAATACAAGGTAGGGGGAAGCAACGAGTTAAACGCTACCTTTGTCTCTTTACTTGCCTGGCAACTAGAGCAGTGCACTTGGAAATGGCATACGGTCTTGATAGCGACTCGTTCATGAATGCCTTTTACAGAATGGTCAACCGTCGAGGCTTGCCAAGTGTAGTGGTTTCAGATAACGGGACAAATTTCACAGGGGCCGTTAAAGAGCTAAAACAACTTATTAACAAACTTGATAATGATTACATTAAAACCTCCTTGGCCAATCGTGGAGTTACTTGGAAGTTTAACTCACCATATTCACCACATTTTGGGGGTGCTTTTGAAGCAATGATAAAGTCTTCCAAACGAGCTATATATGCAATCCTTGGCAATGGCGACATCACTGATGAAGAACTTTTGACTGCCTTTACTGGAGCTGAATCGCTGATCAATTCAAGGCCTTTAACTTACCAAAGTACACATCCACATGATGACGTTCCACTAACTCCTAATCACCTTTTTCATGGTCAGTTGGGTGGAATATTTGCTCCCGAGTCAGTTGATACGACAGTGTTCAATCCGAAAAAACGTTGGCGAAGAGTGCAAGAACTTGTATGCCACTTTTGGAAACGGTGGATGTCTGAATGGCTTCCTTCTCTACAAACAAAGAAGAAATGGTTTATACCAAATCGTAATCTTGAAGTAGATGACGTCGTTAGGGTTGTCTCCCCTCAGTCACCTAGAGGCAGTTGGATCACCAGACGAATCATAAAGACACATCCTGGAAGAGATGGACACGTTCGAGTTGTTGACATACAGACCAGTAAGGGTGTTGTGACAAGACCAGTGACAAAAGTGTGTCCACTGGAATGGAATGTTTCAGGAACTGCAGCTGGAGAAGGCTTCAAGAACAGAACAGAACAGCAGAAGGATTCGAGGAACGGATAGACTTCGTGAATGGAGGATTCAAAGGACAGCTGAAGGATTCCGAGGAACGGATAGAAGAATTTGTGAATGGAGGATTCAAAGAACAGCAGAAGTATTCGAGGAACGGATAGAAGAATTCGTGAATGGAGGATTGACAGAGTTCATGGATAGAAGATGTTATTCAAGGATGAACATTCAAGGAAGTATTTCGAGTGACTGAAACATTAATATTTTTCATTTTGTAAAACAGGATGTGTTCTTTCTTTTTAACAATGAACATTATACTTACCAGTGAATTGACATGCTTTCAAGTGGAATATTTCTTATTTACAGAGATGTGAACGTTGAAATGACTGCTTTGTATTTCAGGACAAGTGTGGACTTTTAATGAACAATTAAGTCGCATATTATTTCGTGTATATATGTTGTGATCGATAGCTACTATTCGAAATGATAGACTGGGATCTATCATTTGTAGGGGGGAATGTTCTGGAGAACTATAGCCAGGAACATGAAATGTTCGCTGTGAAAACCACTGGGAGCATTCGTGCGAACGCTGAGTGCTTCGCGGATTTTGTAGTTCATGAAAATTGTGCGGCACGTGAAATTGCCTATGTATAGCCAAGCTTTGTGAAAATAAAGTCAGTTCGAAAAACACTGCGTAACAGTAGATATGAACAATGTAGTACATACTGTAGATATGAACAGTGTGGTACATACTGTAGATATAAACACTGGGATATACTGTAGCTATGAGGGGGCACGGGTGGCCCAGTCGTCTAAGGCGCCGCATTTCGCTGTGCAGAGTTGCGTCCCTTGGGCACGCCAGAAACCTATGATTGTGGGTTCGAATCCCGGTTCGCCCCAATTATGTTTCTAGGTTTGTCAGCACCATTCCCGTGCTCGTGGGTTTCACCTAAGTGGTAAATGTCTAAGACCTGCATCACTTCGGGCTTTCGTGATATAACTGGAATACTGTTAAAAGCGGCGTTAAACCCAACTCACTCACTGTAGCTATGAACACTGTGTAATATACTGTAGATGCGAATTATGGTATATAGTTTGAATAACTGATTGTCTTTGTATAATTGCAGGTATTGGAGGAGTTTTGCTTCCGCTTCGCCCTGAACCACATGACAGCTGTCACCCAGACTGAGGCTTTTACCAAGCTGGATGAGTGTGTTGTCAAAGAGTTTATACGAAAGGCAGCCCTGGCCGGAGCTTTTAAGTACTGAGCTAAGGCCTGTACTGCACTATACACCTGTTATATGCTGCAGTAGAAGGAATTGTGGCCAGTCACTTCAGAAGAGTTAATGCTGTTGTTGAATACTGGACTTACAACTGTAACGTGACATATAGTTTACCTGTCTGAAGGACATAGACTTGATGATATTATCATGGTTAACATTTATACTAAGTTATCCTATAATAATTAGATCAACATCAAGTGCTTTTATAAATTATCATGGACTGTTCTGTGAGAACAATACCTTCCAAATGGCGTGCTGGATTTCTTGGGGAATTATTCAGCAAAGAGCCGGAGTCACAGGAGACTAATCACAATTTTATTTACAAGAACAATGAACAATTTACAATATACTTAGAAAATAACTGAGGGTGCCACAGAGAGTCAGTACAACACTCTGGGCTGTGGGAGAGAGGTCTGCTTGGTAAGAGAGTCAAACCCCTTCTCTCCTAAAACTTAGCTACAGTATGTATTTAACAAAAATTTGAACAATAAAAAGGAATAGGATTGGTTGATACACGATTGGTTGTGCCCTATGCTAAATGGATGGCTAGACAGAGAGGAATACTTAATCCTGTTAATCCTGTTGGACTGGCACTAATCTTGTTGACATATTTACTGGATGCTTTGGAAAGAGATTTTGGTGTCACTATAGACGAGCTTGTGATGGGGCTAATCCTTAATGCACTATAGACGAGCTTGTATGGGGGCTAATCCTTAATGCACTATAGACGAGCTTGTATGGGGGCTAATCCTTAATGAGTCTAAATTGCTGAAAGTTATTCTAATATAGGTGATGACAGATTTACTTAAATAAAATAGTTCAAGGTAATCTATAAGACTATGTAGACATATCTTTTGTCTGGGAGATGGGATCTTGATACCTTAGGCTAGCATTTATCTAAAAGCTTCAAATCTATTAAACTATGTAGACGTAACTCTTGTCTTATTAAATAGTATGTCTAGATGCGCTCCCATTACCTTAGGCTAGCATCTGTTTAAAAATCTATAACTGAAACTACTGATATTTTATATATACATTTTACCTGATGATAAATATTACTTGCTAAACTATAATTATATGAAATGATGTATAAATATTACACCATGACAACTCATAAAAGCACTTGATGTTGATCTAATTATTATAGGATAACTTAGTATAAATGTTAACCATGATAACTTGGTCAAGATTAGGGAATGGCATCCCATTGATCTCAGATAAGGGACCCAAGGTTAGATTGAACCCATGGCTGGCTGGGGAAGCCATGTGCCTGACAGTGTTAATGAGTTTACTGGCCACATATCTTGTTAGGTGAGCTTTGCAGAATTAACCCTTGAAGGAAACTGCTACAACTTACCTTCCTCAAGACTGCTGAAAAAGGTGCTTATATACACTCATTTGCATTTCCAATCTGGTGTGATTGATTGGACATAGTGCACATAAACACCCTCGGCATCCATGAACACAGCCATAACCTTTCCAGCTGATGGACAGTCTTTGGAGGTGGTGATGTCAAATGCTTCCACTGTTTTGCTTTTTGTTTGGACTGGAAGTGGTGAACCAAGGTATCATCCAGAGTCACAAACTGTTGCAGGAAGCTTTCTGGATCAACTTTAAACAGAGCTAGGTTAACACAAGACCCGTTGTGCCTGGTACTAAGTTTCTGTGATAATGGACTCTACTCTCTCCTGGAGAATGCCTACAGAACTAGCAATATGTCGGTCATCACCATATACAGTCAAGTCTCGTTAATCCGACACTCGTTAATCCGACAATCGGCTTTATCCGACACTAATGATAGGAACCGATTAAATCAGTGCTATTTAGACCCGTTAATCCGACAGTCTCGCACACCGACTCCGACACACCTAATTTGCAACGAAATACCGAAATCACTCATTAATCAGTCTCGTTAATCCGACACAGTGATCAGCGTTCTCCGTGGTCATCTGCACGCGAGTACACAGCCAGTGTTTTGATGCAAGGCGAGTCGGCTGGTAGCTGCATATTACAAAGCTGAAGTAATAAACTTGCTTAACAATAAATAATTTATGCTTTAAATAAAGAAAACAGGATAATTCACAAGCTTAGATTACCTCAATCTTATTAAAATCAGATACAAGTTCTCGCTATCGATGAGGACATCCCATTACAAGTCACGTCAGAACAACCTTTCGCGAACTATGACCTACCAATGAAATGACCAACAGGAAGTCGACGTTAGCCACTTGAAAGCAGCTTTCTTAAGCTTTGGGTACCAGTTTCAAAGTTGCGACTTCCATTCCAGACTATGCTTTTTAAAGTATTTTGAATCTGTCAAACAGTCCGTAACAGTTTTTTTGTGTTAAACTTTAGAGGTTGAATGATTAGAAAACATATTCCACCAACAATTTAACATAACAATATGAATATATATTTTATATTTTTTATAACGTGTTTGAATCCTTATCTATCGTGTAGTTGCCCGATTTTCGATCATGAACGTTGATACTACTAAATTTCGTTTATCCTACATACTCGTTAATCCGACACAATTATATGCAACCATCGATGTCGGATTAACGGGACTTGACTGTAATGGATTCTCTGGATCATTATTGGTGTTGCTGACATGACAGGCCTTTCAGGACAGGTTCAAGTCATCTTTAAGGCTGTCCCTGCCACACTTAAACTCTGCTGCCCACCTCTTTACAGTGGCATAGGTAGGGGTATTTTTCCCTAGTGTTGTACTCATATCTTTATGGATGGCTTTTTGTGTTAAGACCTGTTTCTGAAAGTACTTCACCATAGCATGTTCTTTAAGTTGGTCCTTTTTCCAAAAGACACAAACTCCTGCTTGTTTGACTGACTTGTTGTAGTGAAACAACTTGCTCAGTTGACTCAAGTTTTTGTGGATATTCATTTATGACATCATATAGTGTCCACAACAAAAGATCTAACTGTTACACAATTCCTTCTATGTGAGGCTCAGAACTTAGCAATCAACGCCTATCTAACATTCAGCTCACTTTGAATGCAACCTTGGCGGTACACAATGTTGTCTAGTATTTTCTTCTTTTAAGCTTAAGATGAACCTGTCCCAAATGTTGATGAGATACATATATACTAGTAGTTAGTGCTGTTTACTGATGGACTGTCTTACCATAGTGTGCTTTATCTTTGTGATTCATACACGCCAGGCTGACAATCAGTCACAAACAGAATGATTTAGTGGTTTTCCATGTCTCTCAGCTTGAATGTCATGTTATTTCAATCTTAGAAGGCTATTTGCTAAACTTAAGATTACTGGGCAGATTAACTTGACATCCCTTCATAATATAAATATATATATAAGGTATAGATAATGTGACACGCATGTCTGTTGGTTATATACTTCCTTTTATGTTAAATACAGTCTGCAATACATAGCGGGATTAAGTGTGGTTAATAAACAGTTATGATATCTCAAACTTATCATATCTCACACATTGCATTTCTTCCTTCTTCTTTTGATCCTATGTGGAAACGTGAATACCCCTGCCACATTCTCATTCTCATTGCCACACTGTGGAGACGTGCACTGAGTGTTCATAGAATACAATTTGTTTAACATTGTATGGACTTTACAATATTGTTTATGGGAAAATGAGCGTGGATAATGAAAATCGCCTGGCCTGTCTTAACTGTAGAACTACCTTTTCTACTTCGTACCCTCACAACTTAGTACTACAATGGCCACGACAGTCACAGCAAAACAAGCATTGCTCCCTGTTTGCCCATCTTACGGGCGACACATTCAACATTTATCCCTGCAATTGCCACAGATGCAAAATTGATTGATGCTCAAAATAAAAGGACTTAGGCTGTGGACCGTCTTCTGCAAAAAAATCTGAGAAGTCAACCCAGGTGCCCAATTTATTGGTGGCCGATGACTAAGTTTCGGACAGTTTTCTTACGGATGACGTCCCTACTGTGCCACTTCAACAGTCCATTTCTGATACACCCAGTGTAAGCTGCCAAAATCAACCCCCCTTCAGAGTATACCCCGGGGTAGATTTTGGAGACTTCCCCGAATCCACCCCTTTCCCAGAATCTACCCCCAGAGGGTATAATCTGGGAGTTCCCAAAACCTACCCCAGGGTAGATAATAATAAATTGAATCAAATTAAATATTCAATATGTTGTTTTATACATGCAAAGGAGAAATAAATATTGTTTAAACTAATAAAAGATATCTTACAAATCACATTGACTTTAACTGATTGTAGTCATCATCAATTTGTAAGATTGAAAGTTGGTGTTGAGAATTGTGTGAGGAAATGTCTTACACTTATGTTATTGAATAAGCTTTACTATGCTTTGTGAATAGACCTACCTACTTTTGATTGCATATAAAATCATTCTATAGCCTATCATAAGTATGCACTTGTGTCTGTAAGTACCTTTGTTTGGGGAGGCATGTGTCACAGTATCAAGAATATATTCTGACTATAGAAGACATCACATCATTAAAACCATCTAATTATTTGTCCATTTACATTCTAATTCTTCCAAATGTAGTCAGATGGGTGTCATAAATTTCCCAAAGCAATTGTCATTGTCTTAGTCAGGTTTTTTATATTATTATCAATAAAAAACAGAGAAAACTACCATAAAATATGAGAGCAATTTTATTCTGAAAACCAATATCCAATGATTCCTTGAATTATTTCAATGTCAAGGGACTTTTATTACAACAACAAAGTGTTCATGGAGGTTGGCAAGATACACAGCACCAATGGACAGCTTCTTAAGCGTGAATGATGCTGGGTAGCATAGCAATTTCAGCTCCTTTCCATAATGGGTATAGACAACAATGTCAGTTTGCAGAAGAGAAGCAGTGGCCATAATCTCTGCATCCGTTGCCCAGACACCACTTTCATCATTAACTTGATCATCCATAATTAAAAGTGGATAAAATCGGCACCTTTGCTTTTATGTATAAATGTGTATAACCTATTCAAATGAGTCACATTCTCATCTCACAAGTGAGATTTCTTTAATTATGATTACTGTTTGGAAAAACTTGTGCCTCCACCTTTGTCTTTTCAATTTGAATAACAGGATATGCATGTTTTAAAACTAATTAGATGTGTGGTGAATAGGCATTTATGTAAATAGTAATCAGATGACAATGTTGTTACAGCAATTGACCAGAAGAGATCAAGACTGAGTTAGATGCATTCCAAAAAAGAACTTCATGTACATTCATGAAATAAAAACATTTAAATCAAACAGGGCTGGAGTAGATTCTGGGGGCTGCTAGGTTATAGTTCTACCCCGTGATAGATCCTGGGAACTCCCAGAGTATACCCCTGGGGGTTGATTCTGGGAAAGGGGGGTAGATTCTGTGAGCTCCCAGAATCTACCCAGGTATACTTTGAAGGGGGGTATACTTTCAGACTTTACACCAGGTCCTTGCCTCCGTCAGAACAAACAGTACTTTGGACATTTGCATAGTTCTTTCTTCAGTCCAAGTCTGCTTTGACAGTGGATGGATAGATGGATTGAACAAGGATCAATCCCATGCTCCTTCCAAGGGTTGACTAAGGTTCAACAGTCAAAGGATCATCGTTCCAGTTCACCTTGTCATACTCGGGACCGACACTCTTGTGATTGATGGGTGGAGGATCAATCATCTGAGGACCGACGATTGGGGGAATCAATCTTATCAGGATTGACAATTTGAAGTTTGACACTCTGGGGATCGACACTCTTGCATGAAGACTACGAATTCATCTCGTACCACATGATACAGAGGATGACTATTATACAGACTTGGCTGAGTGCTCAGACCAACGTCATCAAGAGAGAAACATGATATTTCATGAGACACATGGAATATCCTATTTATTATACTTTTTGTGTAGTTGTCTTCCGTAAAATGAAATGATGTCATTTCACACCTAAAACCTTAATGTAAATTCTCACTACCTCACAGACAGAGACGGTTCACAACCCCATTGTAATTGCGACTTAAAAAGTAGTTCTGTGTTTGCACAATATTAAAAAATATTAGCAAAAGTAACCCAAACTATTAAGAGTCACAAAAATTCTTTATTATGCATTTAAATATGATTATATACAAAATCAACTTCAACAAAAAATATTTTTGAAATCTACGAGACCACAGTTGGAAGCGAAAGAATACATGCTGGTCAAGTAACAAAAATGGCGCTTTGCAAAACGAACAGTCTCGATTGATGAGTTTACAGTTTAAACTAAGAGAATGACAAATGGCAAGAAGCAATATTAACTCAATGAATGACTGTCTGTCATTATTTTGCCTTGTCAATGTGGAACTAACATAAAAAAAAAGTCAACAGTTTATGTACGGGCTGGAGATAATTTGCAGGATTTAACTCTTGTATGATAATAGTCAAAGTGTTATGTTCACTGCACTGAAACATCAAGTGTTATGTTCACATATAGTGAAATATCAAGTCTTTCACACTGAAGTATGTAATAATTGGTTATATGTTTGTCTTCAAATGTAAGAATTTACTACAAAAGTGTGATAGATGTTGAAATTACTGATTGTAGAAAGGGAACCATGTTTTAGCTCCTATGAGCATATGCAATTTTTTACTGTAATGTTTGAATGTGACAATGTAAGCTACTTCTGTGAGTTTTGTATGTTACTTATGGTACTTCAACATTAGACGTTTGTGGATTCCATGGCACACAAACTAGTTCTTGTCTTTCTCAATATACATAACTTATATCCTGTGATAGTTTCCACCTTGACCAGCCTTTGTTTGTAAACCCGTATGTTGTGTTTAAATTCCATTCTTTCTGCCAGTTATTCTTAAAAGTAAATAGCTTTAGCTCAAGACTAACATGATTCACTAACACATAACTGATATATTCAGCCATATATTCAGCACACCACAGAATACGACCAAGGAGTTTCTGAAAAAGAAAGATTATCAGACATGTTACTTTTTTCATTATTATGTTATCAATATTTACTGTAGGTTGACCTTTTCCCCCTCTATGCTCATTGCTAAAATATTGTAGCTCACATGAACCAAAATGTAAGGTGTAAAATTATGATGACTCACTGTCTGTTGTATTTGGACTTCTTCTAAAACCGGGGCGTGAATCTTTGCATGGAGGATCCAATCATCATGAACATTGTTATGATGCACCTCACAGGAGTCCCGACCAAAAATGTCATTTTGTCTCCTAATTCAGTCATATAATAATATGTTCCATGGCAGTGGGTAAAGATTTAGATGGCTACATTTCCCCATCTCTTTGGAAACACTGCAATGATGAATACCATGTTCATCATTGTTTGCATGCATCAAGTATTAAGCTGCATGACTATGAATTTATGTGGAGTGAACTTACATTTAATATGGATTTACATTGTATTTGAAGTGACATATTCCTTTATTAATTGTAATTAAATTTCTCTTTACAACAGGCCAAAGTTGTTGACATATATATACTAAAGTATATATTCTTTTTTCAAATGAATGCCAGGAATGTAGTTGTTGTTGCTTTAAGTGTTTAAGAGGATCCTTATGCCTAAGCAATTTCGGCTGACCTGTCCCTCTTTGGGACTCCTGTGTGTGAGTGGGGTACACATATCTATTGTGAGTTTAATATTCACAGAATTTCTGTTTTTGTATTGATATGATTTCTGTTTTTCGTATATTGATATAATTTCATTTTTATCTTTGGCTGCTCTGGTTATATACATTTGAGTAGCTGTCCATCTCTCAGAAATAGGGTTAGTTTGGTCTTCGCTATTTCGTCTCTTGGCTTTAAGAGATCTACGACAGATAGCAGATCTAACCGCAATTCTTGTTTCAACCGAGTCCAACTGTGGCATGGTCTTGACATTCCAGGAACAAGTGAGCAATGGATTCAGGTTGATTGCAAGATGAACAAACCTTGTCAATGTGCATTTGTGACTGATTCTGAGGGGTGAGATGGCAATTTCAACCTTCCTTTCATTTGAGTAGGAGTTTGGCTTTTGGTGGGTCTTGGGCTGAATTTTGTATAGCAATCTGCCGATCTTACTTGCGTCCCACTGGGCTTGCCATCTTTGGGCTATGGCGGCTTGGATTTTGCTTTTTATCTCTAGATTACTTAAGGGAATAGGCTGTATCTCTGCATTGAAAGGCAAAACTGAAAGGATACTCAACCTACAAGTTTGTCATTGAGACCATGTGGTTGAAAACTTTGGAGTTTAAAAATCCACTTGAGTTCAAGAGCTCCTCTCTTGGTGGTGGTTTCTACAATCTCAGGGTTATTTTTGAGTTGTGTGATAATGTTGTATTCAACATTGTTTTTGCCGTGTTCTGTGGAATTGAAGTGTAAGGAGACTGGTTTGTCTCTCTTATGGTAGATGTCTGCAAAATGTTCACTTAGTCTTATTTGAAAACTGCGTTTGGTTTTCCCTACATATTGTTTTTTGCATAGGTTGCAAGTGAGTAGATAAACTACATTGCAGGATTGGCAGGTGAAGGTACGCATTTTATACTTTTCACCTGTTTTAGTGCCAGAGAACGTTGTTTTGTTTTCTAACTTCTTGCAGATTTTGCAGGGTTTTTTTTTGCATTGTTCATCAATAAATCCTACTATTTTACCACTGATTTGTGGTTTTGGTTCTGGGTAGGTCAAGGAGGCGCGTACTAAAAGATCTTTTAGTGTTTTATTTCTCCTATAAGCAGCGACATGCAGGGATTTGAATGCTTTTTTGCATATGTCGGAACTGCTGAGGAAGTGCCACCTTTTCCTTATCAAGGCATTAAGCTCCATGTTGGGTGGGTTGTAATTGCTAATGAAAACCATGCACCGCTCTTGGGCTGTTTCTTTGGGTTTGGGTGTCAGGAGGTCTTTCCTTTCACGCTCGTCGGCCTTTGTTTTGTTCTGCTTAATTGTTTGTCTAGGGTATCCCCGTTTTAGGTAATACTTAAGCAGGTTGAGGCTGTGTGTCTCATGCTCTGTGTTGGAGCTGCAGATGCGTTTGAGTCTCAAAAACTGACTAAAAGGTCCTTTTGTCTTAATGTGAGACGGATGACACAATGTGTATAGCAGATAAGAGTGTGTGTTCGTGGGTTTATAATACAGCGTGAACTCTTTGTTAAGTATGACCCACGTATCAAGGAAACCTACTCTATCTCTAGAGAATTCTGCCGTGAACTTAATTGTAGAATGGGCCTGCTTTAGGTATTCTATGAATTCTTTTAGGCGATGTTCACCTAGTGTCCAAATCATGAAGATATCATCTATAAATCTGACATATAAGTTGGGTTTATGTGGGTGCCCAGCCAGTAGAGAGTTTTCTAACTCTCCAATGAATATATTTGCATAGGATGGGGCAAGTTTTGTACCCATTGCTGTACCTCCGACTTGGAGATAAATAGTGCCATTAAAAACAAAATTGTTTTTGTGAAGTACAAGCTTAAGTAAGCATAGTATACCGGTGGGACTAACTTTCCAGTCCGGTCTGAACTTACCAATAGCACGTGCTACGGATTTTAGACCTTGTCTGTTTAGGATGTTGGTGTATAGTGACGTCACGTCCATAGTAACCAGAATTACGTCTTTATTCTTTGGCACTGAATACTTTTCAAGCCTCTGAATAAAATGAGTTGTGTCTTTTATATAACTCGGATATAGACTGACAAATTGTTTGATGTGTTCATCTACAAATATGCTGATGTCTTCAGTAGCTGTTCCATTCCCACTGATGATGGGGTGGCCAGGTACTGTTCCGGGTGTGAGACATTTGTGAATTTTTGGGAGCAGATAAAATCTATCTGCTTTAGCATTCTCTGGAGTGAGTCCTGAGAAGACTTTGTGTGATATCTCCTCTTTGTACAGGAGATTAGTTAGTTCTTTAGTGACTAGTTTGGAGTACTCCTCTGTTGGGTCGCACTGTAATTTACAATAGAATTTGGTGTCAGAGAGTTGTCTTTCAGCTTCTCTAATGTAGTTAGTAGTATTTTGAATTACTACAGCCGAGCCCTTGTCTGCCTTTTTGATGACAATTTCTTTGTTATTTTTTAGGTTAAAAATGGCAGCAGTTTGGGCGCCATTTAAGTGTGGGCGCCGGAAGGTTTTATCTTTAATTTTTAAGAAATCATTTGTGACTGCTTTGATAAATGATTCCGGTGTAGGATCATAATTATTTCGAGGTACCCATGTGCTTTTAGGCCCGAAAATTCTGTCTAAATGCGCATCTTTATTTTGCGTATTGGTATTTTCCAAACCGTGAAAGAATTGGGCTAGTCTTAATTTTCTATAGAAACTTTTTAGATCAGATAGTGTCTGACTCTTGTCTATAGTTCTGTGAGTGTGACTAAAGGTTAGTTACAAACTTGGTCAATAAAAAAGAGAAAGTTGCGATAAAACATCACTAGACATGATGATTTACCATTCTTTATATTTCTTGTCTTGCTATGCATTGTTTTATTTGCAGAGATTAAGATTATCATGTGGATTTGTCTCGTAAACTAAGCCAGAAATAGCAATTTCCTGTACACACAGTTTGGTGATTGAGTTTTAAAAACCCAATAATATAATACATGTGTACATACACAAACTATCACGTAGTACCTTTTTCATCACAAGACACACCTTAATACACTGACCTAAGCAAAGTTCACATGGCCCTAATACCTCCAGGCATGGCTAATTACCCCTGTTAATTCTGGAGCACAGTTTTTTTTATGACAACGCCTGGATTTGAGGTATTGTGTCCTCATTTGGGTTATTACTGGATTATTGACCAAGGGTAATTATTTTTCTGTATTCCTGTAATGATTTGTGTATAATGTTTCTTCAATATAGGAGTGGAAATCAACTAATCATGTGAGGTTCAACCATTTGTATGGCAGTGATTTTTGATGATGCTAAGAAATCATCCTTTGCTTTGTTTCAGCTGATAAAATCCTAGTATGGGAGCACTATTGATTGAGTTGGTAATTAAAAGTGTAAAGGGCTTTCAGCACATAAGTCATGTCTGTAAATGAACATGACTAACTACCACTGAGTTGATGGCACCAAGGTGGGATTTGCAATAAGGTAAGTTTAAAACAGAGGACAGTGTTGGTCTACTTCTGTTGATATGAAGGAACACGGCATGAAAAGAATAAGGCATGTGTTGACTGAAAACATGTCAGAAGTTGAAGCTTAAGCAGGCCATAAGAAGAACGTATCAAACATTTCGTTGTGTCAGTTAAAAAAGTTGAACATTTTAGTTTGATGATTGCAAAATACTTCTGCATCACATGGCATCTTATGGGAAGACATTGGAACAAGCATTCTGAAATCTTTTGGGGAAGGGTAATCTTCTTTTTGAATGTTTAGGATAAAAAAAAGATGTCTCCAGGCTTCTCACATTACTATCATGCTGGAGATAGCCATGTTATGAAACATATATTACAAGAACACATTGTTTGCAAGTTGGTTATTACTACATTCATGCACATGAGTATGTCTAGCTTACTATGATCTGTCATTCAGAATTATTTCTTGTAGCAGACTCAAATTTGAACTACACCACTGATGCTGCAATATGATGGTCTAGGTAAAAAAAATGATATGTTCTTAAAAAATCAGTGTGAATTATATGTAAAGTCAGGCCACTAAATGCTTATTCCCGTCAGTGAAGCTGAACTATAGACAACTACACACACAAAAAAAAGTTAAGCACACCCCTATTTCTGAACCATGACAAATGGCAAAAATCATGGCATGGGATGACTGACCACAGGAGCTGGGCGATACCAATGTCATCAGAGAGAACAAACATTTGACAACGAATAAGAAGATATAGGTGAGTTGTGAATGAAATTTACTGACAAAAGCATCATGTAACACAGGTACTGTTTTTGACCTTAGACAATACCTAAAAAAAAGTGTGGAGCTGCAGGATTAAGTAAACGAGTTACGTTTCATGTTTCATGTTTCATGTGAAAATGTTCCTTAAAGTCTCTACTTGACATGACACATGAAACAGATCAGTAGCGGGTATAACCGCCGCGTACCCGGATGACGCATTCCATCCTATGTCTCATGCCCCAGTCAGAAGTTGGATCTGTTGATGGGTCAACAACAACCACTCCTGATGCAATGCTGGTTCCATATGCTGGCGTAAATATTGTACAGGAGGATCTCGTGCCTGTATGTGCGCCGCCCCAGAATATCCCAAACATGTTCAAGGGGGTTCAAATCTGGGCTCATTGCTGGCCAGGGTAGAGTCGCTATTGCATTAGCCCTCATGTAATCCATGTCTGCATGCGAACGATGAGGCCTGGCATTGTCATCCATGTACTGAGGTCGAGTAGCAAGAGGATGGTCGTCAAACAACTGGACTCTAAATGTCCCAGATGTACTGAGCCCCTGTTAAGTTGCCCCTTATGGTGACCAAATCCATGAGAGATACACTCCAAAACCATTACCGAGCCCCCGCCGTATGCAGCAGTCAGTTTAATGTTCCTGGAGGTGTAGGTCGTGTTCTGGTGCCTCCAAACACTAGTTCTTCCATCAGTGACAAGGAGCAGAAAGCAACTTTCATCTGATCAATAGATCCGTCACCAAGATCTCAGCTTCCAGTTCTGTCGCGCAATACACCATGCTAAAAAAGGAGCTTTGTGGTAATCTCTCAAGGGACGCTTTCTGACTCGTCTAGCCCTCAGTCCTGCTGCATTCAGCCGGTTCCTGACGGTTCTGGTCCTGAAATGACGATTGGGCAGCCACAGCTGTTTTAGACGAGTCCTTGTTAATAAGTGTTCGAAGTAGGTCCCTGTCTTCGTGATATGTCGTCACAGGAGGTCTTCTGGATCTAGGACAGTTGTCATAGCGACTGATTTACGACATCCATTGTCTGAAGAACATTTGATTGCAAAGGCTCATTAACCTGAAGCCATGACATCTATATGCCTTGAAACACTTAATTGCTGTTATTTATTAGATGCTAATCCTATTTGTTAATCCCCATTTTTGTGTACATCGACCGTCTGCCATCCTGAACAGGATGTGCAAGTATGTCACTGATGATTTACTATTCACATTTATATTTATTACTTACTAAATGTCAGGTGACCTTGGCTATATAAGCCTTGGTCCAGAGAGGAGAAAGGAGAAAAGAAAGGTCTTACCCTTAGCCTAGCTAGGGTTAGGCTGGGTGCTCCGGGGCACCAAGACAACAAGCACTACCACTATGTGCTGACTTGGCACATAGTGTCATTTGTATGTATCTATCTACATGTATAAAGTAAAACTGTATCTACCGCAAGCCATCGTCTCCAAGTTGTCACTTCCTACTGAGAACCATATGTCGGCCCCTTGCATATACGAGTATGCAAATTGTTCATTAACCAACGTCAGACCGACACGCGTTGTTAATTTGGTGGATAATCCGGGTAGTGGTTGTTGTCTAGGTGCCCCGGAGCACCCAGCCTAACCCTAGCTAGGCTAAGGGTAAGACCTTTCTTTTCTCCTTTCTCCTCTCTGGACCAAGGCTTATATAGCCAAGGTCACCTGACATTTAGTAAGTAATAAATATAAATGTAAACAGTAAATCATCAGTGACATACTTGCACATCCTGTTCAGGATGGCAGACAGTCGATGTACACAAAAATGGGGATTAACAAATAGGATTAGCATCTAATAAATAACAGCAATTAAGTGTTTCAAGGCATATAGATGTCATGGCTTCAGGTTAATGAGCCTTTGCAATCAAATGTTCTTCAGACAATGGATGTCGTAAATCAGTCGCTATGACACAGTCCTGTACATCACCGGTCTGAGCATGTTTCTCGACTAAATGGCTTACGGCAGTGTGATGATATCCCAAATTCCGACCAATGGCATTACAAGAAATTCCTGGGTTATGGATGCAGATCATTTGCCATCTTGTGGCGTTTGATAATCGCCTCCGTGCCATGGTCACACAATGTCATGGAATAATTGTTTTAAACCGCGCTTAAGAAAGCAATTTTAACTTTTGGATATAATGCTTTTAGAGATACTCGAGGGTAGCATGATGCACGGGCATACCATGCATGGCATGTGAGCTTTCGTCACGCATCACTGATTACATCATCTCGAGAAAACATAATTCTTCCAGTAATTATATCTTGCATGACTGTTACAAATATTGGGACCAAACAATAATGAAATATATTAGGGTGTACTTAACTTTTTTCTTTGTGTATACATCAACACCTGTCATATTGCATGGTTATATGTCAAGGTTTTAGGTCACTGTGAAGGTCATTCACTCATGAATTGACATGTAAATGGTTTCATTCAGAAATAGTGAGGTGTGGAGACCACATATTTGTAACACCACATAAGTCTGCAGAAAGGATGTTGCAAGTGATTGGCTAAGATCGCAGGTCAGTATCTGTGTGTGAAGTGGAGTTCTGAAGTGTGTGCACAATACCTGGATTTGCTGCTGTTTTTGCATGTAATGCAAACAACTTTCTAGTTATTCTTGTGTATCATGGCGATAGGTAGAAAACTGAGGTACCATAATAACTTTTTTTTACTGTATTTAATTGATTTCCTTTTGTAAACTTTGGGGATTGCAGCAGCTACTGATGCCTTTTTGTTACTATCAATACATATGCAGATTAAGCAGTGCCATTATACTTATACTTGTTTGTTGGTAATTAATTATGCTTTAATTGCATTGTTGTAAATTATATTCAATCTGCTCTATGTTCATTGAAACAGTCAGTTCAAGATGTTAGTCACAGGGATCGAGGACAGGTAGACAACACTGCTTTCTTGATGTTCTCTACTCTAGTTGCCTGAAAGGTGGATGCCACATGGGAGAGTAGCTTATGTTAGCTTCTCATAGGCTTACATGATATTTTTGTGGTGTGTAGTCTTCATATGAGGTTTTTTAAAATAAAACAAATCAGATATTTGAAAACAATTTTGTCTGAATGGCTAGATGACGTTTTTGTCATCTGCGAACGCTTTGTTTTAGCTCCACTGACAAAGTGAAATTAGCAATGGTGGCATCTATAAACATCTCTTCAGATTGGACCAAATATCATTGGATGCCAATATTATCCATTTTGTCTGTAAATCAACCATATAACATCTCTGATGACCTTACCTTCTCTCGAAAGGCATTCTCAACTTTACAGATGAAGTTGAAATTTGGCTTGCATGTTCCTTCGAATGAGGTCATCATATTTGATTCTTATCACTACAAAATCAAATTTCACAAAAGATGTTTTAAACCATATGCTCATTGGCAATCAACATCCATGCCTTAGATGTTGCAGAAATTAATTTTGCCTTCTTTTTTGCTTACCTGACAGAAAGTGTATTGAGTATATGTCATAGCCTCTTTGTCTAGAGCGTGCTGTAAACATCTCGACTGCCTCCGTGGTCTAGTGGTAGAGCGTCCACCCAGAGAGCGGAAGGTCCAGGGTTCGAACCCCGTCCGCGTCATACCAAAAGATGTTAAAAGATGGTACTTGTTGTTATCCTGTCTGGCGCTCGGCATTAAGGGGCTAAAACAAGGACTTGTCGGCTTGGAGTCAGTATAATGTGTCTGAGTGGGGTATTCATGTTAAACGGGGGCATGGTATCTCAGTGTGCTTGCGCTATAAATTGGCATCAGTCCGGACTAGTACAAGCAGCCACACACTAAATAAGTGCTATAATCTTGGACGCGACATTAAACCCCTTTTCACCTCACCTCACCGTAAACATCTCAGAAACCACTGGACCAATGAAGCTGAAACCTCACATGCTTGTTCCCACCAATGAAAAGAACTTGGGAGTATGACAGGACATCATTTGGCAGCTACTATACACCCTGTCAGTAAAGTATGAGGACAATAGTAGGGTCATAAGAAGGCATCATGAATCTTGGAAATCCCTGTATTACCACACCTATTGTGAGGAAGATCGTGCGTAAAGGGCACCTCATCGCAGAGGGTATGGAAATGAATACCATTCTTAAATCTAGATATCAACATGACACCAGACCTATTGAAAGAAATTCTCATGCAAGTTATGCAAAACCTCATAAGCGTGCTCCCTCTCATGCGGTTACTTGGCCCAGCCAGATGTACGCAGATAGCGTAGATGATGTTACATCACAAACTCATAACCATTATACGGCACGTTCCTCTTCAAGCCACAGATCTGACAGTCGAGACAGTACTATTCCACGTCATCACAGCTCACCCCAGCACATCTTGCCAAGGGAGTGCAGGTCCATTTCCGACAATGCTACTTCCTATGGAATGGAATCTATCCCAAAGGACGTATTTAAGCCTTATGGTTGCACACTCAAAGACATTACTGAGGAAATATACAATCTTATTCTGGCTGTACGTCCTACTAACAAGAAAGAGCATCAGACAAAGACGTGTGGTCGCTGAGGAGCAAGTATCAACAGCTAAAGAATTTTACACCCTTTTCATCATACATAGGCAAGACAGTTGTCAAGACTGAAGCGTCATCAAATGGATCACTTGTACACAACATTAGACTTGGGATGTTATCTATCAACAAGAGTGTCCACAATGACCTCATCGCTCTTTTTCCGCTACCTCCTACTATTGATTAGGATTTCAAGAGGCCCAACACTACATTGCAAGTACAGTTGGCTTGGAATAGCGATCTGGATGACGTCAACAAACAGATGTTGAATATCAGCTCTTTCGTCAAATTCGTAATGTCATCCCTCAAAACCTTCCCTGCACAAGGTGGGATTTATTCACACCTCTTTGGACCATATCCTTAATCAGCACAGGTATGGATTTCGGCACAGCTCTCTGTTATGCAACAAATCATCAAGTACTTCACATTATTCCAGAACCGCTGAATATGTCCATGTTGTTGCAGCCTATTACAGCTTTGGAGATCCGGTTGACTTTGTGCAGTCAAGGAAGAAATCACCAGGGCAACCAACCAGATTCCAGGAGTCCACTATCAGCATGGCATCAAAGATCCAGAAGCGTCCAGCAGACTATCAGAGTCAGAGAGATCTTCCTAAGAGAAAACATATGACGTTGGTGTTATTCCTTTCTTTCCCCAGCCTGGAAGGATAGAGCTTCATGTCCTGAGGCCAGTGTTTCCAAGAATTAGCAGCCGTGTTCAGTAGCAGTACCGTGTGCATAAAAAGAGACAGAGGCGTCTACCACAGAAGTATACAGAGTCAAATTAAAAACTTTACATTTTTAAAAGTAATCCCATATATGATATACAACGTACAAATGTATCAGAGAAGGTAATTTTTAATCATTAATGTCCAAAGAAGGATTTTAATAAATGTTGGTAACCATAATTTGTTCCAAGCACCTACGGTATTCGGTAATAACATCAACAGTTTAAATCATAAGTCCCAAGCACGAGAATCTGATGGCACACAAGTTAAGTAGCGTGTATGGCCACCATGTGCGTGGACAACTGCCACACAACGCCTCCGCATGGATCTTGTGATGCTTGTGAACACATGATTGGGAAGACGACACCATTGTTGCTGCAAAATGGTGCCAAGATCTTGCAAGTTCTGTGGTTGGTTCTGGAGAGTGCACAGACTTCTGCCAAGAGCATCCCAGATGTGTTCGATGGGATTGAGGTCGGGAGACCTTGACGGCCAGTCCATGACATTGACTCCCGCATTCTGAAGGAAATTCCTTGTCAAAATTGCTGTGTGGGGTCTGGCATTTTTGTGTTGGAAGATCAAACCGGGTCCATGTGCTGCCATAAAAGGCAGAAGTTCTGGTGCCAGTACCTGGTCGCGGTAAGCAGCAGCGTTGAGGTTGCCACGGATGACAAGAAGCCTGGAACGTGCATTGCCACAGAAAGCTCCTCACACCATGACACTTCCGCCTCGAAAACTGTAAACCTCCTGTACACAACACTGGGCGTAACGTTCATGACGGCGCCTCCACAGCCTCGCACTACCATCAGCAAATTGAAGATTAAATCGGGATTCATCACTGAAGATGACTTGATTCTAATTCCTCTGAGTCCATCGTAAGTGGCGCTGTGCCCACAATTGACGTTGATGTCTGTCTAATTGAGTCAGAATTGGCCCGCAGTATGGCCGTCGTGCTTGAAGGTGAGCAGTTCTCAGACAGTTTCGAACAGTTTGCGCACTCAGTCTACCCCTAAAAAGTTCATTTCTGGTTGATGTAGCAGTCAAAAGTCGGTTATGGAGGTGACATAAGACAATCTGACGATCCTCTGCATGTGACATCACACGTGGTCGATCTGACCAAGGGCGATCAGGGGTGGTACCCGTTTGCTGTAGACGCGTCTGTAAATCATAAACAGTCCCTCGACTACAACCCATCGTCCTTGCGACTTCAGCTACGGACGTTCCCGTCTGCAACATGCCGATGGCACGTTCACGTTGCACATTTGAAAGGCGTGGCATGACAAATGGCCTAAAGACTTTTGTTTTCTTGTGTTTTTCTTTTTTTTGTTGATGACTGCTTAAGAGTATGGCTGAAAACACGTGTGGTATTATGGCCACATGACCAGTTGCACGTGAAAAAACACTTTTGCCACTATAGTGCTGTGCACATGATTTTGATCGATTCACCTGCCCAAAAACGTGTGTTATCTGAAGACAATCCGTGGCCATTACTGTTTAAATGCACAATAAGGGTCCACAATGATAACTGGTCAAAATGTTAAAATTTTAGGATTATTTAGTTTTTAATTTGGTTCAGTATATATCACAAAACTATGCCATAACGTGAGCCACCACAGTCACAAACCTGTACCATGACGTAAGCCACCACAGACCATGCCACAAAACTGTACCATGACGTAAGCCACCACAGACCATGTCACAAAACTGTACCATGACGTAAGCCACCACAGACCATGTTACAACTCTATACCAAAACGTGAACCACCACAGTCACAAAATTGTACCATGATGTAAGCCACCACAGACTATATCACAAAACTGTACCATGACGTAACCCACCACAGTCAAAAACCTGTACCATGACGTAAGCCACCACAGACCATGCTACAAAACTGTACCATGACGTAAGCCACCACAGTCACAAAACTGTACCATGACGTAAGCCACCACAGACCATGTCACAAAAGTGTACCATGACGTAAGCCACCACATACCATGTCACAAAACTGTACCATGACGTAAGCCACCACAGTCACAAAACAGTACCATGACATAAGCCACCACAGACCATGTCACAAAACTGTACAATGACGTGAGCCACCACATACCATGTCACAAAACTGTACCATGATTTAAGCCACCACAGACTATGTCACAAAACTGTACCATGACGTAAGCCACCACAGTCACAAAACTGTACCATGACGTAAGCCACCACAGTCACAAAACAGTACCATGACATAAGCCACCACATACCATGTCACAAAACTGCACCATGACGTAAGCCACCACATACCATGTCACAAAACTGTACCATGACGTAAGCCACCACATACCATGTCACAAAACTGTACCATGACGTTAGCCACCACAGTCACAAAACAGTACCATTACATAAGCCAGCACAGACTATGTCATGAAAAATGTACCATGAGGTAAGCCACCACAGACTATGTCACACCATGATTTAAGCCACCACGTATCATGTCACAAAACTGTACCATGACGTAAGCCACCACAGACCATGTCACAAAACTGTACCATGACATAAGCCACCACAGACTATGTCAATAAACAGTACCATGACATAAGCCACCACAGACCATGTGACAATACTGTACCATAACGTAAGCCACCACAGACCATGACACAAAATTATACCATGACGTAAACCACCAAAGAAATATGTCACAAAACTGTACCATGACGTAAGCAGCCCCAGACCATGTCACCAAACTACCATGATTTAAGCCACCATAGACTATGTCAAACAACTGTACTAAGATTTAAGCCACCACAGACTGTCACGAAACAGTACCATGACGTAAGCCACCCCAGACCATGTCACAAAACTGTACCATGACGTAAGCCACCACAAACTGTCACAAAACATACCATGACGGAAGCCACCACATACAATGTCACGAAACAGTACCGTGACGTCACCACAGACCATGTTACAAAACTGTACCTTGATGTAAGCCACCACAGGTTGTCACAAAACTGTACCATGACGTAAGCCCCCACAGACTTTGTCACAAAACTGTACCATGATGTAAGCCACCACAGACTATGTCACAAAACTGCACCATGACGTAAACCACCACAGACTTTGTCACCAAACTGTACCATGACGTAAGCAACCCAAGACCATGCCACAAAACTGTCATGACGTGAGCCACCCCAAGCCATGTCACAAAACTGTACCATGATGTAAGCCACCACAGATTATGTCACAAAACTGTACGATGACGTAAGCAACCCCAGACCATGTCACCAAACTTACCATGATGTAAGCCACCACAGACTGTCACGAAACAGTACCATAACGTAAGCTACCACTTACCATGTCACAAAACTGTACCATGACGTAAGCCACCCCAGACCATGTCACAAAACAGTACCATGACGTAAGCCACCACAAACTGTCACAAAACAGTACCATGACGTAAGCCACCACATACATTGTCACAAAACTGTACCATGACGTCACCCCAGACCATGTTACAAATATGTACCATAACTTGAGCCACCACAGGTTGTCAGAAAACTGTACCATGACGTAAGCCACCACAGACTTTGTCACTAAACTGTACCATGACGTAAGCAACCCAAGACCATGCCACAAAACTGTACCATGACGTGAGCCACCCCAAGCCATGTCACAAAACCGTACCATGACGTAAACCCCCACAAACCATGTCACAAAACTGTACCATGACGTGAGCCACCACAGAAGTATGTCACAAAACTGTACCATGACGTAAGCCACCACAGAAATATGTCACAAAACTGTACCATGACATAAGCCACCCCAGACCATGTCACAAAACTGTACCATGACGTAAACCCCCACAAACCATGTCACAAAACTGTACCATGACGTGAGTTACCACAGAAGTATGTCACAAAACTGTACCATGATGTAAGCCACCACAGACCATGACACAAAATTATACCATGACGTAAACCCCCACAAACCATTTCACAAAACTGTACCATGACGTAACCCACCACAGAAGTATGTCACAAAACTGTACCATGACGTAAGCCACCACAGACCATGTCACAAAACTGTACCATGATGTTAGCCACCCCAGACCATGTCACAAAACTGTACCATAACGTAAGCCACCACAGACCATGTCACAAAACTGTACCATGACGTAAGCCACCACAGAAGTATGTCACAAAACTGTACCATGACGTAAGCCGCCACAGACCATGTCACAAAACTGTACCATGACATAATCCACCACAGACTATGTCAATAAACTGTACCATGACGTAATCCACCCCAGACAATGCCACAAAACTGTACCATGACGTAAACCACCATAGACCATGTCAATAAACTGTACCATGACGTAATCCACCCCAGACAATGCCACAAAACTGTACCATGACGTAAACCACCATAGACCATGTCACAAAACTGTACCATGACGTAAGCCACTACAGAAGTGTTACAGTGTTATGATATACTGCTGTGAGGCCTCGAATGGGGATACTGCTTTGGGACATACATCTGTGATAGATAGGTCATCAACGTCAATTATTAAATTTCACTAGCGGATTAGAAAATTAATTGTCTGATTGCACTTAGTTAAGTTAATAAAACTGGCAAGGCAAGTCACATTTCTACCTGCTGTTAACATGCATGACAGTGACAGTGGCGGAACCACAAAAAGACAGTTGTCAGGGTTGTTTTCCGTTCGAATAGAACAGATTTAATTAGGAGATAAACATACTGTGTTTTCAATGTAGAGCTAGGTTACCTGTAGATTTAACCCCGCTAAATTGAATTTGGAACCGAACGCGCAGCGTGAGGTTTCAAATGTTAAATTTAGCGCGGTTAAATCTACAGGTAACCCAGCTCTACATTGAAAACACAGTATGTTTATCTCCATTCTACCATGACTTAATAAAATGCGAACTCTTTGATGTTAGCAAATATACTGAGTGAAGCGGCATGGGTTGAGTTCAGTGTTTTGAGTGGGTTATCGATCTGAATTACGGAATCACCGAACAAAATATGGTGCTGTGTATACTCAAGCAGTTTGTTTACACCGTAATACTTCGCTCGAACATATGACAGGCATTGAAAGTATATAATCACGGCAACTTGGTAAGCTAACATGAGGTGGGCATCCCTAAAGAAAACAAAGCAAGCTTCGCAAGGCTTTCGCTCTACATCGCGAGTCACCATTATGACGTCACATCGCTCATTGTGACGCAAAAGATATGACGTCACAGTCGTATATAGAAAAGCGCCAAAATTCCAAGCTCTCTGTTGTCTCCAAAACGTAAATACATTCCCTTTGTTGATTTCTGTCGTATTTTTCTGCACGAAATGTATTGCCACACATCCTTTGAATATTGTAGTAACCGCATCTGTGCATTTTATAACCTGTAATTGTAGATATAATTATTTAAATGTGCCTACCGACAATGACTGAAAATAGTACTATTCTATCAATTTTAGCTTCCGCGATGATGCGGCCGTCAAACCAGCTGTTTCAATCAGAGGGGGTTTTTGGGATTTAATAGCCTCTGATTGACCAATCAGAATCGAGTAAATTCCAAATTCATGGTAGAATAGTGCACATTGCGTGCAGTTAGTGCAAGATCAGTAATGGCCGATAAACACTTTCCGTCTAATGCCAATACATGAAGAATCTGAAACCGCCCTCGAAAACAACAATATAGTTTTACATCAGCTAAACTTCTACTAAATACTAACTTAGGTTTAGAAATACAAGTTTAGACATTACAAGTTCATTGAAAGAGAAGTTTAATATGTCATTTACAACAAAAACACGTTCATAAATGGTAATATTCACATCGGCTGTTATGAATATTACACAAAACGAGATATTACACCGAATACTTGACATCGACATTAGCACTGAATAACAGGCAGGTGACATGGAACTTGTCAATTCTAGCTCATGCCCATTCTCGACATATTTTAAAAAAACCCAAAAAAAAACAGTCCACATGACCACCATAATTTTTGAGATAATTAAGGCCGGTTTCGTAGCCATTTGGGAAATATCCTGTTTGGGTATTTCGTAGATATTCGAGTTCGTCACTGCATATTTGTGTACGCCCTTAGAGTCTGACTATCAGAGGATTGGGTAATACTTTTTAAGTGTATTTGATGTTAATATCTGCTGGGACCCCTGACTCTTGAGTTCCTCGCGATGCGACATCACCGACACTGACTGCTCTTCTACTGAACTACCGCACATTCTAGAAATGTCTTCCAGGCTGACAGGAGACGATGCAAAGGCTCTACACTATACTACCTTCCAGATGGTTTCGCTCATTGACTTATGTTAGATTTTGACATTTTATTGAAGAATGTAGCAAATAGCAAACACATCGTTTGTATTTAACGACTATCTATGTCTACGCGTTAATGAACTAACCCCTGATTCAACTCTCTTCTGTAATGATTAAACGCGTAGAAGTCTTTTTACACTAAGTCTTCAGGATTTGAACACACCTGGACACCATGACCTTCTCTCGTTCTGACACTGAACCCGGATACATGTTAAATAAATGAACGCTTACTTACTCAAGAACAATTAATCACTTTTTGAACTACTTAAACAGCTTATTGCAAGTGTTAAGAACACTCAATGTACTCTTAATTAATAAGATTTAAGCGTGTTTGAATATATTGTGTGATGTATGCATTTTCAATCTTCAGAAAAAAATGAAAATGTTCTTAGATACTGGTGCCGTGGAAAATGGGCCAAAATGGTGGATCTGGATTTCTGGTGATACCATCCACTGTCAATTTAGGAAAGCAAAAATGACCTCTGAAAATTAGGTACATCGTAAATCTCGCCTTTACTAGATCATTCACAACGTTAATTATTTACTGGATGTTTAGAAACCTAAATACCGGATATTTACAAATGAATAGAATTTTAAAATAGCTTATTAGGGATCAGGGGTAGATTTCTGTTTTTTATAAAACCACCAATGATAAATCTGAAACGTCGCCGATAAGTCCAAAATCATTTCGAATGAACGTTGAAGTGTACTTTCTGACATACTTGATATAGCGTTTACAAAATCACATTTCACGTATGCCGGTTATAAGACGCCTATTAACATTGCGTATACTCAGCTGCGATACCTACATTTAGAATCACGTGACAAATGCTCTTTTTCACCAACACAAATTATCTAGACGAAATCAAGAGAAATAAATTAGGTGTGGAAAAACGCTGTGCTCGGAAACTGTACTTGTTTGTAATGTAAACAAAGATTTCGCTCTTTAGATACGTTTTGAAACAACTCGTAAGAAAATTGTTAATTGGTATTTTAACAGACACTCGTGTAGTATATATATATGTTACTACTTCATGTCCGTTGTTCAGTTATGGCCTGATGAGACTCGTACATGGTACGAGTTGAAAGCGCTAGCCTATTAAAACTGTGTTCAATCTTACTCAACTTATTTAATTATTACTATGTATGTATGTATGTATGTATGTATGTATGTATGTATGTACAGGAGATGTGTGGCAGTGATCAATGCTAATGGTGGTCACACCAGGTATTGACTGACATTTTGGGTATTGACCCGAAACTGTGTAAGCCCTTAACATTTGAAAAGAACAATTATGTCATCTGCCTTTTAATCCACTCAACTGTCAAGTTTTTGTCAATCTTGCCCTATTAGTATTTCTTGTCTTTAATGTTGAAAATATATAACATGTATACTGTATACTCGACTTGCGTTTCTTACATATATATTTATTTAAGGATTGACTGTGTATTTTTTTCGGTTCATTGAGGTATGAATCGAAAAACCAAGGTGCAAACTTTAGTAAGAATCCGCTACGCGGATTCATACAGTTTGCTTATAATTAAAGTCGACAGCATGAAACATGTTTTATCTACAATAGTTTAACCAAAATCAGTTGTATTTATCAAAACAGACAAAAATGACGAGATTGATAAACAGTCCAGGTGTAGGAATACACACTGTGGCGTGACATGAATTGTTTAATTTATGCACATAAATTGACACGCCTACACTGTCAGTAGCCAATCAACGGAGAGCAGGATCAAAAGAATGTTCATTGGACCTGTCAGTTAAGACAAGAGGCGAAAAGAACTGCAACAGTCAGACTGTAACGAACTGGAAAGAAATACGTCCGGGAGAAGTCGGCTGTTTCAAATTACATGGTCAGTTACCGCCAGATTCAAACATTACTTCCCTGATTACGATAAAACACAGTTGGAAAAATGCTAGTTAGAAAGGAAACCCGAAGACATGAAAGTTGAACCGAGGCGAGCAGAAAAATAACAGGCGAGCGAGCCTGCACGTTTGCTGTTTCATTCATTCTCGGCCTTCGGTTTCAAAGGGTAGTTTGGACAATGAATATGCATGAAAGTCGCTAAACGATACACGTGAGCAGAAAGGGAATTCCCTCGACCGTAATATTGGGATTCCCCGACATTACGAAGTAATAAAAGTAGTGCGCCTCGGTGGGCGTGGCTTAATTTTTTACATTCATTGGGAAATGAATGCAATAACACGTGACCAATTCAGCTAATCAGAATACAGGAATTTCAATGAACACAACGAAAATTTAATTATTTTAGGTTCATGATCAAAATTTAGCTTATATAGCGGGAAAACTAAAAAGTTGCCGTTTCAACATGCTTTTAAATGTTCACTGAGTGAAATCGTGCGGTTGTGTGGCTGCTTTATTTGTGAGCGGTGAAGATTCATATCCACTCTCGATATATCCATAGTGTCTTTCTTTTCGATATCCACAAGCATTGAGATATGGTACTACTCTTGTAGGTGCTCGGTGGCGGGTTGAGAGTTGGGAAGCACAAATTTGGCTTCTTAAAAAATCAAAACGTACACTTGAAACTGATTATGAGATTAACGACGTGAATCTCCGTTCAAAATCCGTAGTACACGCAATTAAATTGAACCCTTTTGAAGTTGCTTAGGGCATTTTTGGAATAGCGGGTGATGTTGAAAATATCAAAAGATTTGGAACAGGATCAATACTTATTGAATGTGCCAAAGGCAACAATCCTGATGTCAAGAGATGAACTTGTTGGAGTTACTGCAACTGTATCTCATCACAGAACCCTAAACACTAGCTAGATGATATGACTGAGATAGATATTGTTTCTAAACGAAAGAGCAAGGGGTTACATTTGTGAAAAGATGTACCAGGCGTCAACATACTGAAACTATACGAGGTATCAAGTACATACCTGATTTCCTTTTCAAACTCCAACAGTACCGAAATAAGTAAAAGCAGGATATTGTGAAATATCAGGTTCACAGCATGCTTTGCCACCGACAGCACTATCTGGAAGCGAAAAGAGTGTCTTAATAAGATGTAAACCATACTCTACATCAAAAGTTGACCACCAGAAGGACCCTATCAAACGTTATTATAAGTTTGGATCACTCGATGATGTTTCAGATAAATCCATTGTAGAACTACAAGTTTGTAGCCTGTAAGAAATGGGCGAGGCAGATCTCAATCACAATCTACCTGAGAGATTAATTCAGTGGGATTGTAGAGGATTTAAAAAACATTTTAGTGATTTAAAATTATTGGTCCAAGAATTTCAACCACAAGCATTCTGCCTACAAGTAACGATTTTAAAGCAGACAGATAAAAATACATCACGTCAGTACTGCTCATATCATTATTTTTCTCGTCCAGGTGACAGGGCCACTGTTGGCTCTTCTATCTTAGTGAGGCAGGGAATGTTCCAGAGTCCTGGCTTTTACATTGTGCTCTTTGAATGTTCCACCTTCTGGCTGAAATAATGCCGATGCGACGTTAAATTGTAACTCACTCGCTCACTTAATTCTCCAACAGTCACACTAGCACTAAGGGTAAAGTCCACTATCTCCTATAATAATTTATGCATTTCTGATAACGATTCAGACACTTATTTACACCCTGCAAATGGCACATACTTTTCGCTTGATTTGTCCCTTACAGATTCCAGTTTGTCAATGAATTTGATGGTCATTATGATGACCTGTGTGGAACTGACCATTTTTCTAACAATACATTCACTCATTCATCAAGCAGTTCCGCCTTCATCACGATTTAATTTCACAAAGACCAAAAGGTCTTTGAAAGTTTATGCACATAAAAACCTGAATTAATTTTCAACGCTACTGACCATACTCATTTTTTCTGACGAATTAAAGAAAACTACTGATGAATGTAGTCCGAAATCCTCCATAAATCCACATATAAACCATGGTACACTGATCACTGTAAACAAGATAGAAGGCTAGGAAGAAGGCAGAAAAGTATTTCCGCAAACATCACACAGTCCACAATTTAAACAAGTTTAAGATATCGAAAAAGCTCGTCGCATCTTCAGGGTAATGAAGAGGCAATTTTGGCAACACTATGTATTCTCTAAAATCAATTCAAGAAGCCATGTGTCCAACATTTGGATTGTGGTACAAACAATTAAAGGAAAAGGTTCCAGATATAGTCTTCACCATCTTAAGAAAGGAATTATTGAGGTACTGTTACGTATTTTTGACAATATATGGAAATTTCCTTTCATTTTGGCCAAATACTGTTGTCATTCCTAATCCTATCTGGTCGGGATCATACGGATCCTTCTAATTATAAACCAGTATCACTTACTAGCTCTGTTTGTAAGACCATGGAAAGAATGGTCAATAACAGATTAATATTATAGATAGAATTAAATAATCTTATAACAAATATTCAATGAGGTTGCAGGAAAAATAGAAGTACTGTTGACCATTGGAGACCTTTGTGAAAAATGTATTTATAAATAAACAACATGCTGTATCGATATTTTTCGACTGAGATGAACATATGATACCACCTAGAAACATGGTATTATAATTCACGAGATGGGACAGAGAGGACATATGCCTAATTTTGGAATCACACTCTTTAACAAATACGCATTTCCAGTTACGTGTATGATCTATTTTGTCAGATATTCATGATCCAAATCAGGATGTGCCATAAGGTTACATATTACCAGTAACGTGTTCAGTATAGAAATGAATAGTTTATCCACGGTTTTAAATGATAGGGGCATCATTTGTCGATGATTTTAATATATCGTGTCGAGGTAAAAATATGCACACGATTGAAAGTTGCGATTTTGTGTCAATAAAATCAGTGATTGGTCAGAACGTAAAGTCTTTAAATTTCTAAATAAAAAACTAATTGCATTCAGTTATGTCGAAAACATAAAATACATACATGTAGTAATCCCGTCTTACATCTGGCGGGCATTCAAATGAAAGTTGTACTGGAAGCTAATTCTTTTGGATTTTTTATTTATCACCTTGCTAATTTCTTATCAAAAATTAAATATCTTAAAGCAAAATTCCTGAAGGGCCTGGATCTATCAAAAGTTGTTTCCAATTCCAAGTGGGTAGAGGACCAGTCAACCTTTCTTCGCTTGTATAGATCACTAATCCGATCCAAACTCGATTATCATCTATCTATCCACCATCAAGGACGAAGACTCTGTCTTGGCTTTGGGGTTTCAACAGAACAACGCTCCACCGCACACAGCTCGTTTCACAGTAGACTACATTCATAATGCAAACATCAACGACTTGCCCTGGCCGTCGAGATCTTCACATCTCAACCCAAACGAACACCTCTGGGATGCACTCGATCGACGTGTACGTCGACGTCAGAACACTCCGCAGACATTCCCACAACTGGGTCACGCTTTACAAGCAGAATGGCGCAGAATTCCGCAGGACAGAATTCGTACACTTATCCATTCAGTGCCGAGGAGATGCAGAGCCGCGTTGCTGCCCGCGGCGGTCACACGAGATACTGAGTTCAGCGCAACCCTGTGGCCTTATGTGACATGACAATGAACAGTTTTTAATGCCTTTGTATGCCTGTGCGTTTCTTTTTTTGAAGAGTGTATACATTCATTTAAAGTATGCAAGTGATCATCGCGCTCTTTTTATTAAGTGCCACCTTAAAAAATAACCACAAAATCTTTGTTCGGTGCAGTTGTCATTATAAGGTTTTAGCCCATAAAGATTCAATAACTACTAATAACAAAGATCTTTTAATTCAGGAGTCTGGCTTGGCGGTGCGACATGGAGTCGTTTAATGACAATGATACATGTCATAATATGTACGAATTAAAAATCTCAGTTAACATTTCGCTTGAAACCAGGAGTCTGGCTTTCACGCACGACTCAAAAGGTCTTCGTCCTAAGAAGACCGTTTGGGTCGCGCGTTAAAGCCAAATATATATGGTGTACATCAATAACAAATTAAAATATATAATGACGCCTTTGGACGAGTGGACTTTCTTGGTCTTGTGTATGAGTAAACTCTAGAACGGGATGGTCTCGGCATCTCGAGTGCTAAGATGCTTGATCGGTAAAGCATTGGCTTCCGAGGACTTGTTCTTGATCTAGTTCAATGAGGTCTTGTTTCTTCATAACTTGAGTAAACGATCAGTATGGTAGGGTGTGTGTCTTAAAATGAGACATGTCTCTTTAAAAAACACTATTTGTAAACCACACACATTGTTGAAATGAGGTACAGGAAGGGACAAAGAATCATGCAATCCCCGCATTCTCCACCACCTTACAAAGGGTCCTTGGTTGCCGCATGCGTGACGTTACCTTTGGAATAAAAGGTTTTTATTCAGACAAAAGTTGTTATGAATAGGTCGCTATGACGGCTATATAGTAAGCCGTCGATATAGGACTGTACAAGAAACCATTCACACATCACAGATTACCATTTATATCTGGTTCTAGAATACGTTCGAGAAAGCTTAAAAATTGTGTTGCATTGATACTTTATTTTAGTCATCAAGCAATAAGAAATATTTATTTCAAATTTAGTTTCAATAATACTGCAATGATAACAATCATCTCTAAACTTCCGTTTATGACACTGATCGTATCGAAAAACCAACTATGACACTTGGTCTTAAAGTTTAAAACGTTTAAACATGAATTTTCTTATATTTTTAACATCTGCAAATTCGAATCAACAGTATAAAATTGAAGTTTTATATACAAGCTATAAATATACATGCCTCGTATATGATTTACTTGTTGTTTAACGCCACAGAGAGCAATACTCAAGCATTATGACGTCGGTCTTGAGCAACGTCCCACACCGTCTGTATACCATGACGTGAATCAAACACGTCACCGAGCCTCACCACTCACAACTCCGTCAATCTGGTCGCTTTCGGCAAGCATTGGTTTTTGCCGGGCACATTCTACCCAAGAATCCACACGGAATAACATAGTTGTGTCGTATATGAAATACGTATTAGAATTGGTTGTAGTTTAGAATAGTAAGAATAATGTGAATAAAATTGATTAATGGGAATTCATTGATTTATCCGCAAAGTAAAGCGAAGAAAAGTAAACCCACAAAGCTATATATGCATGGGCATTCAGTTATTAATCAATTACATGATGGTGTTCAGTTAGCCAGCATCTGGGAGATAATGATGTCGCCAGTATATTATATTGAGCTAACTGGTGCATACGTTAATAAAAGCAGATAATTTAAAGAATGATGAACGCTGAGGGTAAGTATAGTCCAGTGTGTAAGCAGTGTGGCACTGGGTGTAGGTATAGTCCTGGGTGTTGAGTAACCAGTGTGACACTGGGTGTAGGTATAGTCCAGAGAGTGGAGGTATAGTCCAGTGTGGCACTGGGTGTAGGTATAGGCCAGTGTGTGGAGGTATAGTCCAGTGTGGCACTGGGTGTAGGTATAGTCCTGGGTGTTGAGTAACCAGTGTGACACTGGGTGTGGGTATAGTCCAGAGAGTGGAGGTATAGCCCAGTGTGGCACTGGGTGTAGGTTTAGTCCAGAGCGCTGAGTAACCAGTGTGGCACTGGGTGTAGGTATAGGCCAGAGTGTGGAGGTATAGTCCAGTGTGGCACTAGGTGTAGGTATAGGCCAGAGTGAGGAGGTATAGTCCAGTGTGGCACTGGGTGTAGGTTTAGTCCAGAGCGCTGAGTAACCAGTGTGGCACTGGGTGTAGGTATAGTCCAGAGAGTGGAGGTATAGTCCAGTGTGGCACTGGGTGTAGGTATAGGCCAGAGAGTGGAGGTATAGCCCAGTGTGGCACTGGGTGTAGGTATAGGCCAGAGTGAGGAGGTATAGTCCAGTGTGGCACTGGGTGTAGGTATTATCCTGGGTCATGAGTAAACAGTGTGGCACTGGGTGTAGGTATTATCCTGGGTCATGAGTAAACAGTGTGGCGCTGGTTGTAGGTATAGTCCTGGGTGTTGAGTAGCCAGTGTGGCGCTGGTTGTAGGTATAGTCCTGGGTGTTGAGTAGCCAGTGTGGCACTGGTTGTAGGTATAGTCCTGGGTGTTGAGTAGCCAGTGTGGCACTGGTTGTAGGTATAGTCCTGGGTGTTGAGTAGCCAGTGTGGCACTGGGTGTAGGTATAGTCCTGGGTGTTGAGTAGCCAGTGTGGCACTGGTTGTAGGTATAATCCTGGGTGTTGAGTAGCCGGTGTGGCACTGGTTGTAGGTTTAGTCCTGGGTGTTGAGTAGCCAGTGTGGCACTGGTTGTAGGTATAGTCCTGGGTGTTGAGTAGCCAGTGTGGCACTGGTTGTAGGTATAGTCCTGGGTGTTGAGTAGCCAGTGTGGCACTGGTTGTAGGTATAGTCCTGGGTGTTGAGTAGCCAGTGTGGCACTGGTTGTAGGTATAGTCCTGGGTGTTGAGTAGCCAGTGTGGCACTGGTTGTAGGTATAGTCCTGGGTGTTGAGTAGCCAGTGTGGCACTGTGGGTGGTTATTTGCAGAGTGCTTAGTAACCAGTGTGGCACTGGGTGTAGGTATAGTCCTGGGTGTTGAGTAGCCAGTGTGGCACTGGGTGAAGGTATAGTCCAGAGTGTTGAGTAGCCAGTGTGGTACCGGATGTAGGTATAGTCTATTGTGTTGAGTAACCAACTGACACTGGGTGTAGGTATAGTCCAGAATGTTGAATAACATGTGTGACACTGGGTGTAGGTATAGTCCATGGTGTTGAGTAACCAGTGTGGCACCAGATGTAGGGATGTGTGAGTGAGTGAGTTGGGTTTAACACTGCATTTAACAGTACTCCAATTATATCGCGGCATGTTAGCTTAATGTGTGATGAAAGCCCGAAGTGATGCAGGTCTCAGACGTTTACCACTTCGGTGAAACCCACGAGCACGGGTATGGTGCTGACAAAACTAGAAACATATCGGGGCGACGCGGAATTCGAACCCACAATCATAGGTTTCTGGCGTGTCCAAGGGACGCAACTCTGCACAGCGAATCGCGGTGCCTTAGACGACTTTTGAGAAGACGATTCTTTGAAAGATGTATCGCAATCTCTACTAAATGATAAGTAAATTGTACTAGTCTACGATAGGCTACCTATGCTATTCCAATAAGCAAATAGTTATTAATTGGCAACAAGTTAGTATCTGAGTGAACAGTGAAATTCACTAAAGCCCCGTTTACACGACCACGTTTACTTACGTAAGTATATATACTCACATAAGTAAAAGTGGTCGTGTAAACGCATTTGCTTACGTAAGCAAATATACTCCAGGAGTAATTTACTTCACCTCAAGAGGTCGTGCAAAAGTATATTTACTTATAAGCAAATATACTCCTGGAGTAAATATGCTTATGTGAGTAACATTTGGCCGTATAAACAGGGCTTTAGTAACTAAACTTCACTAACTATTTCTATTAGTGAATTATGAACATCGAAACATCGTATTGGCAATCTGCTTGTCGTGAAAGTGCAAACACAACGAACTACGAAGCTAAGGTGTCAACCCGATATTATGACCAAACGTATCAATACATGTTTTATTTTATAGAATATCGATAAGAAAACGTAACCTACACAGAAAGGATTAAGACCTTACCGATCACATCTGATGGCCAAACTAAAGTCAAAAGTAATATTTGCCTAAGCTCTGAACAGTTTAAGACTTAAGATTAACACATAACATAACACATACAAATCTGTACCATTCAAACACTTATTAGATGACTTTAATCAGGAAAGCTCGAACGTATCAACGTACAACAATTGTACAGAAACAGCCAGAAGACATTACATGTGATAAATCATAAGGACGCGAAGACCCGATTGCCCCTATAATGTTTATCAACGATGTCCTTCTTAACAGAATTCGTAGAACACACATACCAAGCCGTTTGTTTTTGCCTGGTCTGGTCGCCCGGAAGGCCTAATTCGGCATGAGCGCGAAGACAGCAGTTTCCAAACTCACAAGTATATAATACTGACCAGAATACAAATTCTGCATTAAATTTAACATCAAGTAATTATGAATGTCTAAAAGAAGATGATAGAAGGGGACTGATTACCAATCATACCGTCATGTTATTGGAAACGTATGGTCAAATAACGATGCCCTTCCTTCTTGCCCTTGTTCTGATGAATATGTCGCCTGTCAAATCTCACTAAACATCGCGTGACGCTCACCATCTAGCGAGAAAGAAAGAGATGGTGGTGCAGCGCCTGCCAACGTCGACTTTCTAATTGTCGTTGTGGTGATGTAGCGCCTCTTTGAAGCCAAACTGCAGCACAACCTATGCCTGACGACTATTATTATATCAAACTCTTTGATATTTGATATCACTCTCCGTGTAATGGACATTTCGATCCGTCGTGGATTTATAACTTTGTTTTGCAATAGTAGTTGTTAAGAATACGCGACTAAAGAAGTTGATCCACAACTTGCTTCTTAGAAAGATAGAGTTGGTGCAATCTTGATCGCACCATTCTTATTTTGAATTTTAAATGATCCAGCTTGAAGACTAAGCGCTGATGAAATAGGGTCTCAATGCCGGGCTTGCCGACCTTTACCCGCTTTATAAAGGAGGCTAAGGACGCCGCAACCATGCACAAACAAATACCACTCTCAACAGTGACGGCTTGATATGATTTAAGTTTCACTTTTGAGACTCATCATGCCCCAGTAACAGTCAGTAACAAAGTCTCGTCCCAAATATGACGTGCAAACATTGATGCATAAAGCATGTATAGACTGCAGCGTTATTGACAGTTGTATCCTATTATCAGGAAACGCGTGAAGAAAAGACGTTCCTAATGTTCTCAACACATTTTATGATACAGAGTTGTAATCACGGACAAAAATACCGTTCGCTAAAAAGCGAAAAAAAACACAAGACAATAACCTAGCTGCAATGTAGATTGCCAGCACTAACAGTGGCGTTAAGATGGGGCAATGACGGTTGTGATGACATACTCCAGTGGGATCCATACTTTCCTCCACGTCTCCACGACACTTCCCACACACATTTGAGCATGCGGGCTAGTCTTCTTCCGTTTACCTTGTTCTGATTTATACATTAGCTATTTCTTTTGCAAATAAAGATCACCTACTTATATTACTATAATCAGGGTTGGTTCATTGTAAAGAATTACGGGAAATAAAGTTCCATATCTTTCTCCACGTATCCAAATTATACATTATTCGAAATTATATGGAAAAAAATAACTGTGCTTCATATGAAGTTAAATAAAAATCTAATTATTTATTAATGCGTCTTTCAATACATATTCATAAAGACATCTCCTCGACAAAAGGTCGCGATTCACAATTTGCTCGTGCATGTTCATGCACGGCGAACAATTTGGATGTTAGCGGGTTTGGAGGGAGCATGATACTCACAAACCTGCTTTTTATGTGAACAGCACACAGTGATTGTTTAGGTTTCATGTGCTCCTAAAAAAACATTTGTTTAACTGTAAATACGCTTACGCAATACCACGGCTTGCTGAAAATCAACGTCTGCGCGACGTGGGTATGTTAATGTTCACGGAAGCACTCTATCATCTCTGGAGACATCTCTACAGCAGGGCAATACTCGATCGTCCATCTGTGACCTCCCGTCAACAAGACAACCATATTCGGATGGTGTCTCAAAGGAATAAATACCAAACTGCCACATTAACAACTCTGACAATTTACTCCCACGTCACCGCCAGGCACGCCCGGCTTGGTGCAGACAACCCCTGAGGCTCAAAAGACAAGACTGGGAAAATATACTGTTCACAGATGTTTGATCTGGACAGCTCTGGAGGTCGTATAAGAGTCCAGGAGAAAGTTTTAGCGACACCAGCGTTACTCAACTTATGCGAGAACACAACTCATCATTGTTAATGGCAATTTTTGCAGGGGCGTAATGTCACGTTACAGCAGGATAATGTCCGACCATATATTCCACGTGTTGTAACACACTTTTCAGGCAGCATAACATGGGTGTTTCTTCAGACCCCTCCGCCTTAAAACGTTTGGCCAATCTTTGGTTGACATTTGGAACAACATCCCTCAGGCAGTTTTCAATGATCCGGTGTCTTTAATCCAACGCCGCTGCCCCGCCTGTTTAACGCTAATGGTGGTGACATTGTTAGGGCGAATCGCTCTGTCTCCTGTTACCAGGTATGAGTTTTGTCAATGAATTTGTTATGATAAAACATTGATCAGAGGAATGACCAAATATTATATTGTTATTTTCAATAACATAACATTTAACCACTTTGTATGAAGCATAGTTATTTTATTCAGTTAGAAAATAGTATTCCCTAGAAACAAGGTTGCATTATACTTCAGCAGGAAAAACTATGAGGTGCAGGTATAATGAGATCTACTAACCTGGTGAGGTGCAAGTATAATGAGATCTACTAACCTGGTGAGGTGCAAGTATAATGAGATCTACTAACCTGGTGAAGTGCAGGTATAATGAGATCTACTAACCTAGTAAGGTGCAGGTATAAAGAGATCTACTAACGTGGTAAGGTGCAAGTATAATGAGATCTACTAACCTGGTAAGGTGCAAGTATAATGAGATCTACTAACCTGGTGAGGTGCAGGTATAATGAGATCTACTAACCTGGTGAGGTGCAAGTATAATGAAATGTACTAACCTGATAAGGTGCAGGTATAATGAGATCTACTAACCTGGTGAGATGCAGGTATAATGAGATCTACTAACCTGGTGAAGTGCAAGTATAATGAGATCTACTAACCTGGTGAGGTGCAAGTATAATGAAATGTACTAACCTGATAAGGTGCAGGTATAATGAGATCTACTAACCTGGTGAGATGCAGGTATAATGAGATCTACTAACCTGGTGAAGTGCAAGTATAATGAGATCTACTAACCTGGTGAGGTGCAGGTATAATGAGATCTACTAACCTGGTGAGGTGCAAGTATAATGAGATCTACTAACCTGGTGAGGTGCAAGTATAATGAGATCTACTAACCTGATGAGGTGCAGGTATAATGAGATCTACTTACCTGGTGAGGTGCAAGTATAATGAGATCTACTAACCTAGTAAGGTGCAAGTATAATGAGATCTACTAACCTGATCAGGTGCAAATATAATGAGATCTACTTACCTGATGAGGTGCAAGTATAATGAGATCTACTAGCCTAGTAAGGTGCAAGTATAATGAAATCTACTAACCTCGTAAGGTGCAAGTATAATGAGATCTACTAACCTGGTGAGGTGCAGGTATAATGAGATTTACTAACCTGGTGAGGTGCAGGTATAATGAGATTTACTAACCTGGTGAGGTGCAGGTATAATGAGATGTACTAACCTCGTAAGGTGCAAGTATAATGAGATCTACTAACCTGGTGAGGTGCAGGTATAATGCGATTTACTAACCTGGTGAGGTGCAGGTATAATGAGATCTACTAACCTGGTGAGGTGCAGGTATAATGAGATTTACTAACCTGGTGAAATGCAGGTATAATGAGATCTACTAACCTAGTAAGGTGCAAGTATAATGAGATCTACTAACCTGGTGAGGTGCAAGTATAATGAGATCTACTAACCTGATGAGGTGCAAGTATAATGAGATCTACTAACCTGATCAGGTGCAAGTATAATGAGATCTACTAATCTGGTGAGGTGCAGGTATAATGAGATTTACTAACCTGGTGAGGTGCAGGTATAATGAGATCTACTAACCTGGTAAGGTGCAAGTATAATGAGATGTACTAACCTCGTAAGGTGCAAGTATAATGAGATCTACTAACCTGGTGAGGTGCAGGTATAATGCGATTTACTAACCTGGTGAGGTGCAAGTATAATGAGATCTACTAACCTGGTGAGGTGCAGGTATAATGAGATTTACTAACCTGGTGAAATGCAGGTATAATGAGATCTACTAACCTAGTAAGGTGCAAGTATAATGAGATCTACTAACCTGGTGAGGTGCAGGTATAATGAGATCTACTAACCTGATGAGGTGCAGGTATAATGAGATCTACTAACCTGATCAGGTGCAAGTATAATGAGATCTACTAACCTGATGAGGTGCAAGTATAATGAGATCTACTTACCTGATGAGGTGCAGGTATAATGAGATCTACTAACCTGGTAAGGTGCAAGTATAATGAGATCTACTAACCTGGTGAGGTGCAGGTATAATGAGATTTACTAACCTGGTGAGGTGCAGGTATAATGAGATCTACTAACCTAGTAAGGTGCAAGTACAATGAGATCTTCTAACCTGGTGAGGTGCAGGTATAATGAGATCTTCTAACCTGGTGAGGTGCAGGTATAATGAGATCTACTAACCTGGTGAGGTGCAGGTATAATGAGAAGTACTAACCTCGTTAGGTGCAAGTATAATGAGATCTACTAACCTGGTGAGGTGCAGGTATAATGAGATCTACTAACTTGGTGAGGTGCAAGTATAATGAGATATACTAACCTGTTGAGGTGCAAGTATAATGAGATGTACTAACCTGGTGAGGTGCAGGTATAATGAGATTTACTAACCTGGTGAGGTGCAGGTATAATGAGATCTACTAACCTGATGAGGTGCAAGTATAATGAGATCTACTAACCTAGTAAGGTGCAAGTATAATGAGATCTACTAACCTGGTGAGGTGCAAGTATAATGAGATTTACTAACCTGGTGAGGTGCAGGTATAATGAGATCTACTAACCTGATGAGGTGCAAGTATAATGAGATCTACTAACCCAGTAAGGTGCAAGTATAATGAGATCTACTAACCTGGTGAGGTGCAAGTATAATGAGATCTAATAACCTAGTAAGGTGCAAGTATAATGAGATTTACTAACCTGATGAGGTGCAAGTATAATGAGATGTACCTACCTCGTAAGATGCAGGTATAATGAGATATAATAACCTGGTGAGGTGCAAGTATAATGAGATCTACTAACCTGATGAGGTGCAAGTATAATGAGATCTACTTACCTAGTAAGGTGCAAGTATAATGAGATCTACTAACCTGGTGAGGTGCAAGTATAATGAGATCTACTAACCTAGTAAGGTGCAAGTATAATGAGATCTACTAACCTGGTGAAGTGCAAGTATAATGAGATCTACTAACCTGGTGAGGTGCAGGTATAATGAAATCTACTTACCTGGTGAGGTGCAGGTATAATGAGATCTACTAACCTGGTGAAGTGCAGGTATAATGAGATCTACTAACCTGGTAATGTGCAAGCATAATGAGATATACTAACCTAGTAAGGTGCAAGTATAATGAGATCTACTAACCTGGTGAAGTGCAGGTATAATGAGATCTACTAACCTGGTGAGGTGCAGGTATAATGAGATTACATGTTGATATTATCCAGCTGACCATTAGTACATACATTTCGAAATTGTATTCTGCGTTTCATCATTTCTTCAAAGAGGAATGGTTATCACTGTAAGCATCTCTCATCACGGCCTCTTGTTACGACGTGGAGCCAGTTAGTGGGGCAGTAAATATTTCTTTTACCACGCCCACTTAAAGCCACGTGATATAATGGCTTGTAACCAATACCTTAGAGAACAGTGCCCGCTATGCCGTCTGTACTTTGGGCCAGTGATATGCGCCACATACGATCTGCGCCACATGTAGGTCAGCTCATCGATAACCACAGGTGTTCTCCTTCCTCTACAGTTAATTTGAATAAGGGTTTATTAGAGGAGCATGTAGTTCTATCATTTGCCTTGATTCAGCAGTGTAGCTGCTTCCCAGAAATATATCCCTCTTACAACCGTGTATGTATGTTTGCCACACTCTAACAACTATTGCAAGGCTGCAGGAAATCGAAGATGAGGATCGAAACCCTTGAGTGAGAGAGAGAGAGAGAGTACATGTAACGACCGCTGACGCCATGGAAATAGTTGTGTCGCAAACAACATTCAGTGCCAATAGAATCAATAGAAGTGGAACCTGGCTATTTTATCTTCCCATAGCGACCGAAATCACCCCTATCAGTTTTCCTGCGTCCTTTATATTTGATATACATTTGCTGTTTATGTTTACACCAACATTTGTATGTGTGTGCGTTTCGCTGAAGAGTGAATAATTCAATACATAGTTGCATCTTGCAGTTTTACGTGTTCACTTTTTTGACCATTCGTTATCTTCAGTTGTTTAATTGATCGGGCTATTTTTTACAATATGTTTCAAGTACTAAAACGATTTTCATATTCAATGTTTATTAGCGTTAAGAGAAAGAAAATGATAATTTGGTACTTCACTCATGACAGAGCGTTTCGGCAAGATTCTGTTTGCCTGTGACGGGTCTTACTTTTTTAGGCTCGGTTCTGGCAGACACGTTGGGATCGGCGACAAATTGTTCTCCTGTCTGAATTAGCCTGAGTAAACTCAGCGCATGTCGGCGATAGGTATAGTTTGTGTGGGAAAACGTAGCTGCACCAGACTCAAAGACTGATTCCATTAAGATCCACATGCCCTTCCATTGAGTGATACTCGTCAGGGTGTGCGGTGGATCAATCTGTAGTGGCAGCCGGATTACTCACAGCTTGGAGCAAATATAGTCCTTCTCCTACTTCAACCACTGCCAGTAATCGCGTTTTGTTCATGTAAATTGAGATTTTGATCAGATGGCTATGGTGCCATATGAAAATCGAAAAGTTCCAGTTGGACCCAAGTGCGACAGTATCCGTCCCATCCAGCAAACATACATGAGTATAGTGATCGGGGAGTTCAATAGGTATGGTCCAAATGTGCTTACATTCCAAAGTGCCTGCACTCTCATTTAAACAATTTACGGTTCGGTTGTTGTCTATTTAGCACCAATAGATATTAACGTACCCTTACAATAATATGAACGTTCCAAAGTATTTTAACTTCCAATGTACCTACATATCAAACAATGTCAATATATTTACTTTTTACTCAAAATGGCAAGTTCATAACATTCTGATCACATGATCATCCCACATGAGAGAGAGCTGAGCTGGTTCTAATTTCAATTCATTTTTTTTTCACTCCGGTTGTGTGCCATAATTATCAATGACAATATTTGGGGGTTTATTTAGCTTTCCTAGCTTCTCAACAAAGTAAGTGAGAATTTAAGATGGTCTGTGAAAATGTCCTCACTTGCCAATTGCGAATCTACAGAGAGCAGAGTTCATCACATCGCAACAAGGAGCCAGCAGGTTCTTCACAAAGATTACCGACATCGAAGGGGTGCAAGGGTAAATACAGCATTACCGCAGAACACATCACATCTGTTTCAGGCCACTGCCATTCGCCTACAGCACCCGAGGAACAGTATCTCATGCAACTGGCCATTTGATCAAGCTACAGTAACAGTGGCCTTGTTTCAACTTTGTCAATGAACCTTGTGTCAGTGGACTTTGGTCAACTTGATCAACTTGTGGTAACTTTGAAGCTGTGTATAACAAAAACACAATGAAAAAACTTAAGCACAACCCTATTTCTGAACCATGACAAATGGCAAAAATCATGGCATGGGATGACTGACCACAGGAGCTGGGCGATACCAATGAATGAAATTTACTGACAAAAACATCATGGTAACACAGGTACTGTTTTTGACCTTATACATACCTAAAAAAGTGTGGAGCTGCAGGATTAAGTAAACGAGTTACGTTTCATGTTTCATGTGAAAATGTTCCTTAAAGTCTCTACTTGACATGACACGTGAAACAGATCAGTAGCGGGTATAACCGCCACGTCCCCGGATGACGCATTCCATCCTATGTCTCATTCCCCAGTCAGACGTTGGATCTGTTGATGGGTCAACAACAACAGCTCCCGATGCAATGCTGCTTCCAATTTGCGTAAATCTTTTACAGGAGGATCTCGTGCCTGTATGCGCTGCCCCAGAATATCCCAAACATGTTCAAGGGGGTTCAAATCTTGGCGCATTGCTGGCCATAGTAAAGTCGTTATTGCAGTGGTCCTCATGTAATCCATGTCTGCATGCAAAATGGTGAGGCCAAGCATTGTCATCTATGCACTGAGGTCGAGTAGCAAGAGGGTGGTTGTCAAAATTTGGAACGACGGCTGGACTCAAAACGTCCCGGATGTACTGAGCCCCTGTTAGGTTGCCCCTTATGGTGACCAAATCCAACCCGCAATCATGAGATATACACCCCCAAACCATTACTGAGCCCCCGCCGTTTGCAGCAGTCGGTTTAATGTTCCTGGGGGTGTAGGCCGTGTTCCGATGCCTCCAAACACTCGTTCTTCCATCAGTGACGTGGAGCAGGGAGCGACTTTCGTCTGACCAATTGATCCGTCTCCAAGATCTCAGATTCCTGTTCTGTCGCACAATACACCATGCTAAACGAGGAGCTTTGTGGTAATATTTCAACAAGGGACGCTTTCTGACTCGTTTAGCACTCAGTCCTGCTGCATTCAGCCGGTTCCTGACGGTTCTTGTGCTGAAACGACGATTGGGCAACCACAAGTACTTGTTAAAAAGGGTTCTGGGCGTATGAGACGAAGAAGGTCCCTGTCTTTGCGATGTGTCGTCAGAGGAGGTCTTCCGGATCTAGGACAGTCCTGTATATCACCGGTCTGAGCATGTTTCTCGACTAAACGACTTGCGACAGCGTGATGATATCCCAAATTCCAACCAATTGCATTACAAGACATCCATGAGTTATGCATTTAACGTTTGGATATACTGCTTTTAGAGATACTCGAGGGCTGCATGCTGCACGGGCATACCATGCATGGCACGTGAGCTTTCGTCATGCATGACTGATTACATCATCTCGAGAAAACATAATTCTTCCCGTAATTATATGTTTCATGACTGTTACAAATATTGGGACCAAACAATAATAAAATATATTTAACATTTTTCATTGTGTATATGTTATTAAAATGTACTTGAAATATCTACATGTATATTTTGTTCTTCTTTGTTATGATGTACATCCCTCTTGCCATACAGTCTTGTAGAGAGTGTTTTGTCACTCCGAATCGTTATGCATTGATCTAAATATGAAACAGATGAGGCGAGTGAAACACTGGTCTCCTTTATTTCTAGTTCAGGTGGATAAATCAGTGGAAGAGAATTGGCTGTTTCATGGTTATCGAACGACAACAGACCATCGAATTACCTAAAGTTCATCTTCTTGTCCAAATTACCTTGTTTTGACTTTACCAATCCGAGCAATGAGGAAGTACATAATTTTACATATTGTTTTCTCCGTAAACTTCAGATGGCATTTGCTTTCGTGTTTGACAATAAATTGTCCCTAGAATATAGATATGTAACTGTATCTGTGTACACCACGTTTTGTAACAAAAGCCCAATGAAGTATTTCCTTTAGTTTGACATGTGGGATAGTGGTGTGCAAAATTGAAAAATCAAATGGTTCTTTCTTGGTTTAGGCACATTGGTGTGTAGGCACATTGGCATGTAGGCTCATTGGTGTGTGGGCGCATTGATATGTCTGCACAACGATACTAAACCAGTAATGTAAACATATACTTGACACATATGTGCACTGCTGCGCACATGGTGACCCTCACGAGAAAGTGTAGCGTATTTTCATGACAGTGTTACACACAAGTCGGTAAAATTATTTGATAATATTAAGGAAGACTGGGTTATTGTCATTTATAACACAGTCAGTGGCGAGACCACTACCTTAATGAATCAATTTGAAAAAAGAAAAAAATTGGAACATGTCGCTGGGTATGCTAGAACTATAATTATCTTGACGATACCTCTACACTCTCAAGCTCTAGACGCATATAAGTAACTTGATAATACTACTTTTAACTCCATTATGATAGAACTCCAAATGTAATTAGTTCTTATAGCTTTAGGTTGTCATCCCCCTTGACAATTTATCAGATTTATATTATAATGGAGGTATATATGTAATATAGATTGGCTGTATTTTGTGTAAATCAATACTTGAAAAGTAAGAAGTCTACGCTTCCCTGCACAGGATGACAGATTACGCTGAATACAAGTATATGATGAACACATCACGGTATTATTACAATACTACAAGGACTCATTTGGAACACGAACTTTGATCAGGTGATTTAATTTTGCAATTTGAAGTTATAAGGCAGTTTTGTGAATGGGTCTGCAAAGATACTTAAATTATCTGCTATATCATTACAGCAAGTTTCAATGCTTGCTATTTCCATCGTCTTCTCTTAGCTAACAACCAACGATAAATGTTCGCTCCCATAATGGCTTGCTGGTAACATATAATGATGGCAATCATAAAACGGACACAGATTTGTAATCAAAACGTCTCATAAGACCATCGTCAATCTGCATACCTTTTGATGCACGATCACAAAATGTTTCTCCAAAAGGCCAACGACTTGAAAATGAGGTGTTGAAATGGCTTCCCGATACAGCACTGGTCCACCTCCCAATTATCTGGCCATTTCAGCCGCTTGTTATTGTTATTAAGTCAGTTGATTATGGAATTTTTCCGAAAATTGCAGTAATCATATGTTTTGGCCGATACGCTGTCTTTAACGACGAGGAGATGCTGGCACACGCGGTTATAAACGACGATGGAGTTCTTTTTCCATTTCTCTACATCTCGCCAGTGAACCCACGTGACTGACATCTTTACGATGTTCTGTTCGTGAAGGCCCTGCAGAATATATGTGTGTCGTGTCAAGTATGCCAAATTCGCTCTTTAAGATGACAATATCTTGACTATTTTAGAATACATTGTACGTTACTATATTTCGATCGACATTAGTACAATAGGGGACATTTCGCTCATATATATGTTCATATGAGCGAAATGTATATATCGTGAGTCAGTCAGACAATTTTAACGCAGATTTGAACAGTCTCAGTAAAATGGCGGCCTGAGAGGAAAGTGATTATATGGTAGAAAGGCCCAAGAAATGCAGGTCAACACGTTTTCCGGGAACGAGTATGGTGTTGACAAACTAAGTTCAAAATCAGGGTGAATCTGGTATTCGATCCTATCGTCACATCATTCTCACACGTCTATGGCATGCAAACCTGCGTCGAGTAGAATGGCACATGCCCGTTAAGTTCAGGTAGATGTGTTATCAAGCTTCACACATGAGAGTTTAGGCGAGGAACATGTGTGTACAAGCTTCACACATGAGAGTTTAGGTGAGGAACATGTGTGTACAAGCTTCACATATGAGAGTTTCGGTGAGGAACATGTGTGTACAAGCTTCACACATGGGAGTTTAGTTGAGGAACATGTGTGTACAAGCTTCACATATGAGAGTTTCGGTGAGGAAGGTGTTTGTACAAGCTTCAGATATGAGTGTTTAGGTGAGAAACATGTGTGTACAAGCTTCACACATGAAAGTTTAGGTGAGGAAGGTGTGTGTACAAGCTACAGGCATGAGTGTTGAGGTGTGGACCATCTGTGTACATGCTTCAGGCATGAGTGTTTAGGTGAAGAAAGATGTTTGTACAAGCTTCAGGCATGAGTGTTTAGGTGAGGAAGGTGTGTGTACAAGCTTCAGGCATGAGAGTTTAGGTGAGGAAGGTGTGTGTACAAGCTTCAGACATGAAAGTTTAGGTGAGGAAGGTGTGTGTACAAGCTTCACACATGAAAGTTTAGGTGAGAAAGGTGTGTGTACAAGCTTCACACATGAAAGTTTAGGGGAGGAACATGTGTGTACAAGCTACACACATGAAAGTTTAGGTAAGGAAGGTGTGTGTACAAGCTTCAGATATGAGTGTTTAGGCGAGGAACATGTGTGTACAAACTTCACACATGAAAGTTTTGGTGAGGAACATGTGTGTACAAGCTTCACACATGGAAGTTTAGTTGAGGAAGGTGTGTGTGCAAGCTACAGGCATGCGTGTTTAGGTGAGGAACATGTGTGTACAAGCTACAGACATGGGTGTTTAGGTGTGGAACATGTGCGTACAAGTTTCACACATGAAAGTTTAGGTGAGGAAGGTGTGTGTACAAGCTACAGGCATGAGTGTTTAGGTGAGGAAGGTGTGTGTACAAGCTTCAGGCATAAGTGTTTAGGTGAGGAAGGTGTGTGAACAAGCATCAGGCATGAGTGTTTAGGTGAGGAAGGTGTGTGTACAAGCTTCAGATATGAGTGTTTAGGTTAGGAACATGTGTGTACAAGCTTCAAATATGAGTGTTTAGGTGAGGAAGGTGTGTGTACAAGCTTCACACATAAGGGTTTAGGTGAGGAACATGTGTGTACAAGCTAGAGACATCAGTGTTTAGGTAAGGAAGGTGTGTGTACAAGCTACAGATGTGAGTCTTTAGGTGAGGAACACGTGTGTACAAGCTTCACACATGAAAGTTTTGGTGAGGGACATGTGTGTTCAAGCTTCACACATGAAAGTTTAGGTGAGGAAGGTGTGTGTACAGGTTTCACACATGAGAGTTTAGGTGAGGAAGGTGTGTGTACTAGCTTCACACATGAAAGTTTAGGTAAGAAAGGTGTGTGTACAAGCTACAGACATGAGTGTTTAGGTGTGGAACATGTGCGTTCAAGCTTCAGACATGAGTGTTCAGGTGAGGAACGTGTGTGTACAAGATATAGACATGAGTCTTAAGGTGAGGAACATGTGTGTACAAGCTAGAGACATGAGTGTTCAGGTAAGGAACATGTGTGTAAAAAGCTAGAGACATGAGTGTCAATATTAGGAACATGTGTCTACAAGCTTCAGACAAAAGTGAGTGAGTGAGTGAGTATGGTTTTACGGCGCTTTTAGCAATATTCCAGCACTATCACGGCGAGGCTTCAGACAAGAGAGTCAATGTGAGGATAATGTGTGTACAAGGTACAGACATGAGTATACAGATGAGGAACATGTAACTACAAGCTACAGACATGAGTGTTCAGGTGAGGAACAATGTGTGTAAAAGCTACAGACATGAGTGTTCAGGTGAGGAACATGTTTGTACAAGCTACAGACATGAGTGTTCAGGTGAGGAACAAGTGTCTACAAGCGTCAGGCATGAGTGTTCAGGTGAGGAACATGTGTGTACAAGCTTCAGATATGAGTTTTCTGGTGAGGAACATGTGTGTACAAGCTTCAGACATGAGTCTTCAGGTGAGGAACATGTTTACACAAGCTTCAGACATGAGTGTTCAGTTGAGGAACATGTGTGTACAAGCTAAAGACATGAGTGTTCAGGTGAGGAACATGTGTGTACAAGCTACAGACATGAGTGTTCAGGTGAGGATTATGTGTGTACAAGCTACAGACATAAGTGTTCAGGTGAGGATTATGTGTGTACAAGCTTCAGACATGATTGAGGATTATGTGTGTACAAGATTCAGACATGGGTATTCAGGAGAGGAACATGTGTGTACAAGCCACAAACATGAGTGTTCAGGTGAGGAACATGTCTGTACAAGCTACAGTCATGAGTGTTTAGGTGAGGATTATGTGTGTACAAGCTTCAGGTATGATTGAGGATTATGTGTGTACAAGCTTCAGACATGGATATTCAGTAGAGCAACATGTGTGTACAAGCTTTAGACATGAGTTTTCAGGTGAGGAACATATGTGTATAAGACATGAATGTTCAGGTGCGGATTAGGTGTGTATAAACTACAGACATGAGTGTTCACGTGAAGAACATGTGTGTACAAGCTACAGACATTACTTTTCAGGTGAGGAACATGTATGTAAAAGCTACAGACATGAGTGTTTATGTGAGGAACATGTGTGTACAAGCTTCAGACATGAGTGTTCAGGTGAGGATTATGTGTGTACAAGCTACAGACATGAGTTTTCCGTTGAGGAGCTTGTGTGTAAAAGCTTCAGACATGAGTGTTCAGATGAGGATTATGTGTGTACAAGGTAGAGACATGACTGTTCAGGTGAGGAACATGTGTGTACAAGCTACAGACATGAGTTTTCCGGTGAGGAGCATGTGTGTAAAAGCTTCAGACATGAGTGTTCAGATGAGGATTATGTGTCTATCAGCTACAAACATGAGTGTTCAAGTGAGGAATATGTGTGTACAAGCTTCAGATATGAGTTTTCTGGTGAGGAACATGTGTGTACAAGCTTCAGACATGAGTCTTCAGGTGAGGAACATGTTTACACAAGCTTCAGACATGAGTGTTCAGTTGAGGAACATGTGTGTACAAGCTAAAGACACGAGTGTTCAGGTGAGGAACATGTGTGTACAAGCTACAGACATGACTGTTCAGGTGAGGATTATGTGTGCACAAGCTACAGACATAAGTGTTCAGGTGAGGATTATGTGTGTACAAGCTTCAGACATGATTGAGGATTATGTGTGTACAAGATTCAGACATGGGTATTCAGGAGAGGAACATGTGTGTACAAGCCACAAACATGAGTGTTCAGGTGAGGAACATGTCTGTACAAGCTACAGTCATGAGTGTTTAGGTGAGGATTATGTGTGTACAAGCTTCAGACATGATTGAGGATTATGTGTGTACAAGCTTCAGACATGGATATTCAGTAGAGCAACATGTGTGTACAAGCTTTAGACATGAGTTTTCAGGTGAGGAACATATGTGTATAAGACATGAATGTTCAGGTGCGGATTAGGTGTGTATAAGCTACAGACATGAGTGTTCAGGTGAAGAACATGTGTGTACAAGCTACAGACATGAGTGTTCAGGTGATGAACATATGTGTACAAGCTACAGACATTACTTTTCAGGTGAGGAACATGTATGTAAAAGCTACAGACATGAGTGTTTATGTGAGGAACATCTGTGTACAAGCTTCAGACATGAGTGTTCAGGTGAGGATTATGTGTGTACAAGATTCAGACATGAGTTTTCCCGTTGAGGAGCTTGTGTGTAAAAGCTTCAGACATGAGTGTTCAGATGAGGATTATGTGTGTACAAGGTAGAGACGTGACTGTTCAGGTGAGGAACATGTGTGTACAAGCTACAGACATGAGTTTTCCTGTGAGGAGTGTTGTGTATGTATTATGTTATTTGTCCGACCCGCACATTGGAGGAACATCAAATCTTCAGTACATAACAAAATCGCAGTTGGCTCAATCACTGTTTAATGTGGAACTGGCACTGCCTCACACAGCTGCCCAGGTTACAACAACATAATGACGTCACACCTAAAGTGACGTCACTGCACGTGCGCATTGGCGCACTTACAATGTAAACATACCTAACATGCACAACATTTCTCCCCCTTAAAAGAAATTACTTTCTACTTCTCTAACCAATACATTTACAATATTCAGAACACAGTACTATGAGCTATTTTCTAAAGTTATAATTTAACAATGTTACAACTTTCAACCATAAATGATAAACTCATATATATATATATATATAATATCTGCTACACATTGCTGAATACTTTATTCTACATTGTGTTCTCACAGGGTTAGTCTATCGGGAGGTTTTCTCACTCTTTCTGAACGTCTCACGGTTTGTTTTGCCGGTACATTTGCAATTGTCACCTCACTGTCTTCACACTGGCGTTCATCACATTGCTGTGATGCACTAGGTATTACGATAGGGTCGCCTTTGTTGACCCTGATACTTTCTACAGTCCCTGCACTACAGTCACTTTGAACAATCATGTTCTCGTTACCATGGTTACTAGTTGCATCTCTACACCTCAATTGATCAATATGACGCTTGACAGTTCTATTGCCAATGTCAACATCATAATGTCTTTCACCACATTTTGTCATCACCTTGCCAGCCGTCCATTTGTCTTCTTTGTTGTACTCACGCACCCACACCTTATCATTGTCATTTAGCTGTCTTGTGTCGCCAGGTTGACACAATGAAGAAGACTGTTTTGTAGCAACAACATCAGCATGATTCGGCTTGATTAAGTCAAGTCTACATCTTAGTTCTCTTCCAAGAAAAAGTTTTGCTGGAGTTTCTTGAGTTGTGCAATGGGGACTAGAACGATAGGCTAGCAGAAACCTATCAATCTTCTTCTGTAATGTTGCATCATCCCCTCTAGTTGATTTCATAGCTTGTTTGAAGGATTGAACAGCTCTCTCAGCCAGTCCGTTAGTAGCAGGATGATATGGAGCAGATAAAATGTGTTTTACACCATTACTTCTCAAGAATGTTTCAAACTCATTTGACACAAATTGTGGACCATTATCTGTAACAACTTGCAGTGGTAATCCATATTTCGCGAACAAACCTCTCATCACTTTCACTGTCGCATCAGCAGTAGTTGAATTCATAACAATCACCTCTAACCATTTGGAATGAGAATCTACAACAATCAGGTACATGTGACCCATGAAAGGACCAGCAAAGTCCAAATGAATGCGACACCATGGTTTTGATGGCCATGACCAATGATGAACAGGAGCTTTTGTTGGATCATTTTGAACATTCTGGCATGTAATACACATTCTTGCAGTACTTTCAATATCAGCATCTACTCCAGGCCACCACACATAACTTCTAGCAACTGATTTCATTTGCACCATTCCAAAATGACCACCATGTAACTCATTTAGAACACCGTTTCTGAGTTTAGAAGGAATCACTACTCTCATTCCCCATACAATGCATCCTAATTGAATGGAAAGCTCATATCTTCTTGAGTGAAATGGTTTCATTATTTTGTTCTCACTGTGATCTTTATCCCAACCATTCATCACTGCCATGTACACTTGTGAAAGAACAGGATCTCGCCTTGTCTCATTTCTCACATCACCTGCTGTAATAGGCAGATGTTCAAACTGACTTGCATAGAACAATTCTACATCATCACTCACACATTTCGTAGTATCAGGTAGAGGTAAACGAGACAACACATCAGCATTTGCATTGGCAGAGGAAGATTTGTACAGAATTTTGTAATCATATGCACTGAGAATCAATGCCCATCTCTGTAGACGAGCAGCAACTAATGATGGTACTGACCGTCCCTCACCAAACAGGGCAGTGAGAGGTCGATGATCTGTCACGAGAGTGAAATGCCTACCATACACATACTGATGAAATCTTTTCACACCAAATATAATCGCTAGGGCTTCTCTGTCAATTTGTGAATATCCCTTTTCAGCCTTGTTCAGTGTTCTTGAAGCAAATGCAATCGGTCGTTCAGTACCATCACTCATCACATGAGACAACACAGCACCCACGCCATAGGAGGATGCATCACATGCCAATGTTATTGGCAACAATGGATCATAATGACACAACACATCGGAACTTGCAATTTTTGCTTTAGACATTTTGAAAGATTTCTCACATTCAATTGACCATAGCCATTTCTTGTCTTTCTGCAACAGTTCGTTTAACGGGTGAACGATTGTAGAAAGGTTCTGGATGAATCTGCCATAGTAGTTGACTCCACCAAGAAAGGAACGTAGTTGTGTCACATTTTCAGGTCTTGGAGCACTGATGATAGCTTTCACCTTATCTTCTGAAGTATGAAGTCCTTCTTTGTCAATAACATGACCGAGATACTTGACTGAGTCTACAAAGAATTTACACTTACTTTGTTTTACTCTCAAGCCAAATTGTTGTAATCTTGACAAAACTGCATCTAAGTTCTGTAAGTGTTCTTCATCATTTGAACCGGTCACTAGAATATCATCTTGATGACATAATACTTTCTGCAAACCTTGAAGAATTTGGTCCATTGTAGCTTGAAAAATTGCAGGAGCTGAAGCAATGCCGAAAGCAAGTCTTGTGTACCTGTAGAGTCCTTTTGGAGTATTGATGGTGAGTAGTTTCTGTGAGTCTTCATCCACCTCCATTTGTTGATAAGCATGAGCAAGATCAATCTTTGAGAATTTCTGACCTCCGGCAAGTTGAGCGAACATGTCTTCAATCTTGTTTTGTGGATACTGGTTCACATTTAAAGCTGGGTTTACAGTAGATTTGAAATCGCCACAAATTCTGACAGATTTGTCAGGTTTGACCACTGGAACTATTGGTGTAGCCCACTCAGAATGTTCTACTTTGATAATCACGCCATTTTTCTCCATTCTTGAAATTTCTTCACTCACTCTATCATGAAGTGCATAAGGAACAGGCCTAGCTTTCATGTATTTAGGAGACATGCCATCTTTCACTTCTAAATGGGCTTTGATTCCATTAATTGTACCCAGTCCATCAGAAAATACATCACAGTATTTCACAAACATTTCACTGAGTTGATCTTCATTTGACATTTTGTGACACGTGTTGACATTATTTCCTAATGATTTCCAGTCAATATTTACGTATGGTAACCACGCCCTTCCCAGTAACGGAGGACCTTTTCCCTGCACGACATGTAGTGGTAACTGGTTGACTCTTTCACCGTCACGAACGTCAACATGTATGATACCAAGATTTGTGACAAGCTCACCTGTGTATGTTTTCATTGGGATTGGCGATTCTTGTAAGCTGCATTCTGAAAAGTTCTGTCTGTAAACGCCTTCAGTAATGATAGAACTTCTTGAGCCAGTATCTAACTCCATCTTAAGATCACGTCCATTTACATTCACTGTCACCCATATGACATCTGCAGCACCGTGAATAGCGAGCAAATGATTTAGACAGTCACCTAAATCATCTAGAATGTCATCTTCATATTCATGGGTTGAACAAAGTTCTTCATTGATAGCATTTACACGAAACGTTTGACGCCTACCGTTTCTGTTTACATTGCTGGAGCTAGCACTTCCTGTTTGACGAAACCCGGATGTTGAACTTTGACCTGACCTTTGACTCCATTTCTTCGCTTTGCATACCTCCTGAATATGGCCTTTCTTTTGACAGAATGAGCAAACTGTATCTTTGAAATTACAAGTATCAGCTAAATGCGAAGGCTTTCCACATCTATAGCAATAACGTTCATACCTTGCATTAGATCTTCTGTTGTTGAAAGAAAACACCTCTGACTGTGATTGTTCCTTCGGTAATCCGTTGCGGCACAATTCTTCTGAATCTTTCGCAGCTAATTCCATTGAATGTGCAATTGAAACTGCACGTTCTAGTGTCAATTCTAATTCTGCAAGCAATTTCCTTTGAACATTTACACTTTTCAGTCCAAGAACTAGTTGATCTCTTAAACGTTCATTCAGTGTAGCGCCGAAGTCACAAAATCTAGCCAGTCCTTTCAAAACAACAACATATTGTGAAACAGTTTCGTTTTCGGTCTGCATTCTCTTGTGAAATCTGTATCTTTCAGCAATAACACTTGGTCTAGGCATAAAATGATCACGTAAAACAGTGAATAATTGTTCCAAAGTACGTGTACGAGGCAAATCAGGAGAAACCAACGATTTGAGAACATTGTAAGTTTTTGCACCAATCATGGAAAGAAACCCGGAAACTCTTCGTTCATTTGGAATGTCATTAGCATCGAAATATAAACTCACTCTTTCAGAATATGACATCCAATCTTCTAAACTTTCATCGAACTGTCCAACATCTCCAATGACGCCTGCCATTATGGAAAAGCACTGACTGTATTCACGTATAGAAAGTTTTATCCTCGTCGCCACTGTTGTGTATGTATTATGTTATTTGTCCGACCCGCACATTGGAGGAACATCAAATCTTCAGTACATAACAAAATCGCAGTTGGCTCAATCACTGTTTAATGTGGAACTGGCACTGCCTCACACAGCTGCCCAGGTTACAACAACATAATGACGTCACACCTAAAGTGACGTCACTGCACGTGCGCATTGGCGCACTTACAATGTAAACATACCTAACATGCACAACAAGGAGCATGTGTGTAAAAGGTTCAGACATGAGTGTTCAGGTGAGGAACATGTTTGTACAAGCTTCAGACATGAGTGTTAAGGTGAGGAACAAGTTTGTACAAGTTACAGACATGAGTGTTCAGTTGAGGAACATGTGTGTACAAGCTACAAACATTAGTGTTCAGGTGAGGAATATGTGTGTTCAAGCTTCAAACATGAGTGTTCAGGTGAGGAACATGTGTGTACAAGCTACAGACATGAGTGTTCAGGTGAGGAACATGAGTGTTCAGGTGAGGAATATGTGTGTAAAATCTTTAGACATGAATATTCAGGTGAGGAACATGTGTGTACAAGCTACGGACATGAGTGTTCAGGTGAGGAACATGTGTGTACAAGCTACAGACATGAGTTTTCCGCTGAGGAGCATGTGTGTAAAAGCTTCAGACATGAGTGTTCAGATGAGGAACATATGTGTATAAGACATGAATGTTCAGGTGCGGATTATGTGTGTATAAGCTACAGACATGATTGTTCAGGTGAAGAACATGTGTGTACAAGCTACAGACATGAGTTTTCAGGTGAGGAACATATGTGTATAAGACATGAATGTTCAGGTGCGGATTATGTGTGTATAAGCTTCAGACATGGATATTCAGTAGAGCAACATGTGTGTACAAGCTTTAGACATGAGTTTTCAGGTGAGGAACATATGTGTATAAGACATGAATGTTCAGGTGCGGATTAGGTGTGTATAAGCTACAGACATGAGTGTTCAGGTGAAGAACATGTGTGTACAAGCTACAGACATGAATGTTCAGGTGATGAACATATGTGTACAAGCTACAGACATTACTTTTCAGGTGAGGAACATGTATGTAAAAGCTACAGACATGAGTGTTTATGTGAGGAACATCTGTGTACAAGCTTCAGACATGAGTGTTCAGGTGAGGATTATGTGTGTACAAGGTACAGACATGAGTATTCAGGTGAGGATTATGTTTGTACAAGCTTCAGACATGAGTGTTCGGGTGAGGAACATGTGTGTATAAGCTACAGACATGAGTCTTCAGGTGAAGAACATGTGTGTACAAGCTACAGACATGAGTGTTGAGGTGAGGAACATGTGTGTACAAGGTACAGACATGACTGTTCAGTTGAGGAACATGTGTGTATAAGCAACAGACATGATTGTTCAGGTGAAGAACATGTGTGTACAAGCTACAGACATGAGTGTTCAGGTGAGGAACATGTGTGTACGAGCTACAGACATGAATGTTCAGGTGCGGATTATGTGTGTACAAGCTTCAGACATTAGTGTTCAGGTTAGGATTATGTGTGTACAAGCTTCAGACATGATTGTTCAGGCGAGGAGCATGTGTGTAAAAGCTACAGACATGAGTGTTCAGGTGAGGAACATGTTTGTAAAAAGCTAGAGACATGAGTGTCAATATTAGGAACATGTGTCTACAAGCTTCAGACAAAAGTGAGTGAGTGAGTGAGTATGGTTTTACGGCGCTTTTAGCAATATTCCAGCACTATCACGGCGAGGCTTCAGACAAGAGAGTCAATGTGAGGATAATGTGTGTACAAGGTACAGACATGAGTATACAGATGAGGAACATGTAACTACAAGCTACAGACATGAGTGTTCAGGTGAGGAACAATGTGTGTAAAAGCTACAGACATGAGTGTTCAGGTGAGGAACATGTTTGTACAAGCTACAGACATGAGTGTTCAGGTGAGGAACAAGTGTCTACAAGCGTCAGGCATGAGTGTTCAGGTGAGGAACATGTGTGTACAAGCTTCAGATATGAGTTTTCTGGTGAGGAACATGTGTGTACAAGCTTCAGACATGAGTCTTCAGGTGAGGAACATGTTTACACAAGCTTCAGACATGAGTGTTCAGTTGAGGAACATGTGTGTACAAGCTAAAGACATGAGTGTTCAGGTGAGGAACATGTGTGTACAAGCTACAGACATGAGTGTTCAGGTGAGGATTATGTGTGTACAAGCTACAGACATAAGTGTTCAGGTGAGGATTATGTGTGTACAAGCTTCAGACATGATTGAGGATTATGTGTGTACAAGATTCAGACATGGGTATTCAGGAGAGGAACATGTGTGTACAAGCCACAAACATGAGTGTTCAGGTGAGGAACATGTCTGTACAAGCTACAGTCATGAGTGTTTAGGTGAGGATTATGTGTGTACAAGCTTCAGGTATGATTGAGGATTATGTGTGTACAAGCTTCAGACATGGATATTCAGTAGAGCAACATGTGTGTACAAGCTTTAGACATGAGTTTTCAGGTGAGGAACATATGTGTATAAGACATGAATGTTCAGGTGCGGATTAGGTGTGTATAAACTACAGACATGAGTGTTCACGTGAAGAACATGTGTGTACAAGCTACAGACATTACTTTTCAGGTGAGGAACATGTATGTAAAAGCTACAGACATGAGTGTTTATGTGAGGAACATGTGTGTACAAGCTTCAGACATGAGTGTTCAGGTGAGGATTATGTGTGTACAAGCTACAGACATGAGTTTTCCGTTGAGGAGCTTGTGTGTAAAAGCTTCAGACATGAGTGTTCAGATGAGGATTATGTGTGTACAAGGTAGAGACATGACTGTTCAGGTGAGGAACATGTGTGTACAAGCTACAGACATGAGTTTTCCGGTGAGGAGCATGTGTGTAAAAGCTTCAGACATGAGTGTTCAGATGAGGATTATGTGTCTATCAGCTACAAACATGAGTGTTCAAGTGAGGAATATGTGTGTACAAGCTTCAGATATGAGTTTTCTGGTGAGGAACATGTGTGTACAAGCTTCAGACATGAGTCTTCAGGTGAGGAACATGTTTACACAAGCTTCAGACATGAGTGTTCAGTTGAGGAACATGTGTGTACAAGCTAAAGACACGAGTGTTCAGGTGAGGAACATGTGTGTACAAGCTACAGACATGACTGTTCAGGTGAGGATTATGTGTGCACAAGCTACAGACATAAGTGTTCAGGTGAGGATTATGTGTGTACAAGCTTCAGACATGATTGAGGATTATGTGTGTACAAGATTCAGACATGGGTATTCAGGAGAGGAACATGTGTGTACAAGCCACAAACATGAGTGTTCAGGTGAGGAACATGTCTGTACAAGCTACAGTCATGAGTGTTTAGGTGAGGATTATGTGTGTACAAGCTTCAGACATGATTGAGGATTATGTGTGTACAAGCTTCAGACATGGATATTCAGTAGAGCAACATGTGTGTACAAGCTTTAGACATGAGTTTTCAGGTGAGGAACATATGTGTATAAGACATGAATGTTCAGGTGCGGATTAGGTGTGTATAAGCTACAGACATGAGTGTTCAGGTGAAGAACATGTGTGTACAAGCTACAGACATGAGTGTTCAGGTGATGAACATATGTGTACAAGCTACAGACATTACTTTTCAGGTGAGGAACATGTATGTAAAAGCTACAGACATGAGTGTTTATGTGAGGAACATCTGTGTACAAGCTTCAGACATGAGTGTTCAGGTGAGGATTATGTGTGTACAAGATTCAGACATGAGTTTTCCCGTTGAGGAGCTTGTGTGTAAAAGCTTCAGACATGAGTATTCAGGTGAGGATTATGTGGGTACAGACATGTGTGTTTAGGTGAGGAACATGTGTGTACAAGCTACAGACGTGTAGTAGCTTCAGATATGAGAGTTTAGGTGAGGGAGATGTGTGTAGTAGCTTCAGCCATGAGAGTTTAGGTGAGGGAGATGTGTGTAGTAGCTTCAGCCATGAGAGTTTAGGTGAGGGAGATGCGTGTAGTAGCTTCAGCCATGAGAGTTTAGGTGAGGGAGATGCGTGTAGTAGCTTCAGCCATGAGAGTTTAGGTGAGGGAGATGCGTGTAGTAGCTTCAGCCATGAGAGTTTAGGTGAGGGAGATGCGTGTAGTAGCTTCAGCCATGAGAGTTTAGGTGAGGAAGATGCGTGTAGTAGCTTCAGCCATGAGAGTTCAGGTGAGGGAGATGTGTGTAGTAGCTTCAGCCATGAGAGTTTAGGTGAGGAAGATGCGTGTAGTAGCTTCAGATATGAGAGTTTAGGTGAGGGAGATGCGTGTAGTAGCTTCAGCCATGAGAGTTTAGGTGAGGGAGATGTGTGTAGTAGCTTCAGCCATGAGAGTTTAGGTGAGGGAGATGCGTGTAGTAGCTTCAGATATGAGAGTTTAGGTGAGGGAGATGCGTGTAGTAGCTTCAGATATGAGAGTTTAGGTGAGGGAGATGCGTGTAGTAGCTTCAGATATGAGAGTTTAGGTGAGGGAGATGTGTGTAGTAGCTTCAGATATGAGAGTTTAGGTGAGGGAGATGTGTGTAGTAGCTTCAGCCATGAGAGTTTAGGTGAGGGAGATGTGTGTAGTAGCTTCAGCCATGAGAGTTTAGGTGAGGGAGATGTGTGTAGTAGCTTCAGATATGAGAGTTTAGGTGAGGGAGATGTGTGTAGTAGCTTCAGCCATGAGAGTTTAGGTGAGGGAGATGTGTGTAGTAGCTTTAGCCATGAGAGTTTAGGTGAGGGAGATGTGTGTAGTAGCTTCAGATATGAGAGTTTAGGTGAGGGAGATGTGTGTAGTAGCTTTAGCCATGAGAGTTTAGGTGAGGGAGATGTGTGTAGTAGCTTCAGATATGAGAGTTTAGGTGAGGGAGATGTGTGTACAAGCTTCAGATATGAGAGTCTATGAGAGGAAGATGTGTATAGTTGATTCAAACATGAGAGTTCAGGTGCAGAAGGTCTGCGTGCAAGCTTCAGACATGAGATCTTAGGTGTGGGAAATGTGTGTACAAGCTTCAGACATGAGAGTCTATGAGGGGAAGATGTGTATAGTTGATTCAGACATGAGTGTTTAGGTGAGGAACATGTGTGAACAAGCTTCAGACATGAGAATTTAGATAAGGGTGATGTGTGTAGAAGCTTCAGCCATGAGAGTATAAGTGAGGAAGATGTGCGTATACGCTTCAGACATGAGGGTCTTTGTGAGGAAGGTTTGTATAGTAGATTAAGACATGAGTGTTTAGATGAGGGAAATGAGTGTACAAGCTTCAGACATGAGAATCTATGAGAGGAAGATGTGTGTAGGAGATTAAGGCATGAGAATTTAGATAAGGGAGATGTGTGTACAAGCTTCAGATATGAGAGTCCATGTGAGGAAGATGTGTGTAGGAGATTCAAACATGAGAATTTAGATGAGGGAGATGTGTGTAGGAGATTCAGACATGAGAGTCCATGAGAGGAAGATGTGTGTAGGAGATTCAGGCATGAGAATTTAGATAAGGGAGATGTGTGTACAAGCTTCAGATATGAGAGTCCATGTGAGGAAGATGTGTGTAGGAGATTCAAACATGAGAATTTAGATGAGGGAGATGTGTGTAGGAGATTCAGACATGAGAGTCCATGAGAGGAAGATGTGTGTACAAGCTTCAGACATTATAGTGTAGGTGAAGAAGATGTGTCTAGTAGATTCAAACATGAGATTTTATGTGAAGAAGATGTGTGTACAAGCTTCAGACATGAGAGTTTAGATGAGGGAAATATGTTTACAAGCTTCAGACATGAGAGTCTATGAGAGGAAGATGTGTATAGTTGATTCAGACATGAGTGTTTAGGTGAGGAGCATGTGTGTACAAGCTTCAGACATGAGAATTTAGATGAGGGTGATGTGTGTAGAAGCTTCAGCCATGAGAGTATAAGTGAGGAAGATGTGCGTACACGCTTCAGACATGAGGGTCTTTGTGAGGAAGGTTTGTATAGTAGGTTAAGACATGAGTGTTTAGGTGAGGAAAATTTGCGTATACACTTCAGACATGAGAGTCTATGAGAGGAAGGTTTTTATAGTAGATTAAGACATGAGTGTTTAGATGAGGGAAATGAGTGTACAAGCTTCAGACATGAGAATCTATGAAAGGAAGGTTTGTATAGTAGATTAAGACATGAGTGTTTAGGTGAGGAAAATTTGCGTATACACTTCAGACATGAGAGTCTATGAGTGGAAGGTTTGTATAGTAGATTAAGACATGAGTGTTTAGGTGAGGAAGATGTGTGTAGGAGATTCAGAAATGAGAGTCCATGAGAGGAAGATGTGTGTACAAGCTTCAGACATAAGAGTTTAGGTGCAGAAGGTGTGTGTACAAGCTTCAGACATTATAGTGTAGGTGAAGAAGATGTGTGTAGTAGATTCAAACATGAGAGTTTAGATGAGGGAAATATGTGTACAAGCTTCAAACATGAGAGTTTAGACGAGGAAGATGTGTGTAGGAGGTTAAGGAAAGTGAAAGTGTCACACCCGCGTATTATTGATATGTAATATGTACAGCAATCGATGTATGGTTACTCATTTACAGGATATCTTCTGACAACATATAGCAGTAAAATGAATTACATTCTTCACACCTCGTTCGGTCACACTTCCATCAGAATGGTCCGCCTTGTAGCATGGGGCAATTTGGTGCACAGATCAGAAGTATGGTTGCGGTGGAACATGGCACCAGATGTGGTCAACAACTTTAACGAGGGCAATCACAAAATTAAGGAGACAAGCACTGGATTTGCCCTGGAAAATTGCATTTGCACGTGCTTGTAGCGTTGTGGAAATGACTGTTTTTGCTTGACTGCTTGCACAATAAGCAATCTCAACCAGGAATTGGGTTACTGATCACGTACAAGTCAGCAGTCAAAACATAGCCGACAGATAGGCAGACGACACATATATTACGCCAAATTAAACATGCGCTACAGGGTGACCCCCAGTCGTCGCGACCAGGACCATAGTATGTGATTTCGACCATGCCTATAGTCAACCATCATATATATACGTTTACCCCTTATATATACTCACCCTAGCGTCAGTCATCACATAAATACTTATATATCAAGTCTTGGCTCATCCTCTCCCTTGTGTCACAGTTACTTTTATACCCTCGAATCTCTTTAGTTTATATCAACTAAAGAGATTCGAGGGTATAAAAGTAACTGTGCACACAAATACTTTGAATCATTTAAAACTGAAAGAAACTACAATGAAATAGTTTGCATGTTTTGCAGATTCATCGTTACCATGACGTCAGAATCAAATGACATCACTGGATTCTCTGCAACGGAAACTGGTTAGCTGTGTAATCTTTGGACACACGTCGCTGGTTATTACTGTTTACAAACTGAAAAAGATGGAAGAATGATTTTGGATCTTTGAATCATGAATGAAATCTCATCCTCGTGTCTTCCATGCTGAAATAAAACTGACGTCCAAATGAAACTTTACCAACTGAAAATATTATTTTCAGACAAAGTATAATTTTTTTTTCGATGAAGTCTATCTAAAACACATAACCTAAATACAACAATAGTGTATGCAGAAAATGTTAATCGTCTGTTACATGTTTGCGTGATAACACGCGAAAATGTGAAAAACACGTGCACCACGGACAACTGCAAATGCACGTGCGGGTAAGGGTATAAAACGATTGCAACGGCAAGTCAGACATCCACAGTAAAAAAAACACAAAAGAAATGCCACGACTCACAGTCTAACAACGTGAACGAGCCTTGGGTATGGTACAGAGGGGAGCCACCCACGCCCATATTGCACGAACCTTCGGTTGCTCCCGTGTTGCCGTTACCAACTTCATGCAACGTTACAGACAGACAGGGCGGACCGCTGACAGGCCAAGAACAGGAAGACCCAGGGTGACCATGTCCCATGATGACCGGTACTTGCGTTCCTTGCACCTCCGAAATCGCTTCCTGACAGTGACGTCATCGGCGACAAATGCCTTAGGTCACAGGGTTAGTCGACATACAGTGGCCAGGAGACTCAGGGCTCATGGAATCAGGGCTTTTAGACCATACAGAGGACAGCTATTGGCAGCGCAACATCGTCGTCGGCAATTGAGATGGGCCCGGACTGTACGACGTTGGCAACAACGTGACTGGCAGAGGGTTGTCTTCACTGACGAAAGTCGATTCTGTATGTTTAGGGCTAATGGAAGACAACGTGTTTACCGCCGAAGGGGTGAACGAACGGCGGCGTGTTGCGTGCAGGAGGTCGTACCATATGGTAGAGGGAGTGTCATGGTGTTGGGAGGGATCTGTAGGAAGGAGAGGACACTGCTGGTCATCGTTGACAGAAACTAGACAGCTCAGCGTTACATGGATAACATTCTTCGTCCAGTTGTCCTACCATTTCTCCAACAGCAACCACGTGGTGTCATTTATCAGCATGACAACGTTAGAGCCCATACAACCAGAATTGTCACTAACTTCATCCAGCCAACAACGTCAACGTCGTGCCGTGGCCTGCACGCTCACCCGACATGTCCCCCATAGAACACCTCTGGGACTTGATGGATCGTCGTGTTTGACAACGACCACTCTCTCCAGCCAACCGGCAAGAACTGATCTTGGCCCTCCGAGAAGAATGGCGTCAAATCCAACGTGACCTCATCAGACGACTGACTTTTTCTGTGTGTCGAAGAGTTTTTGCGTGTATTGAGGCATTTGGTGGTCACACACGCGGTATGATTGTCATTTTCAGTGTTGATTATGTTGATATATTGATCTTCTCAATACATTTTACTTCATGCATGTATGTTTTGTTGTTTTTTAGCAAGAGTGATTTCAAACTCTGGTAAAGTTTCTTTTGGGCGTCAGTTTATATCAGTACGCGTTGATAAAATAGTAGTATCCTCGGCAAGCCCCGGGTATAGGAAAGTATTTATGTATCCCATCTCGGCTCTCTCTGGCATCAGCTATCAAACAACTATTTATATATCCCATCTCGGTTCTCTCTCGTGTCAGCTCTTACATAATTATTTATATATCCCACCTCGACTCACGCTCGTATTACTGACTGACTGATATAGAAGATTTAACGTGCGCTTTCCGACTACAGCGAATTTCGCACACGGGCCTGGCCGGACCATTTAGTGTATTCCGAGAAGGGTGAAAGTGGTGTGTGCAACCCAAGAGGGGGCTTTTAGGGGTTGCTTATATTGATTTTTTGAAATTTTTAAATTTGGAATAAATGCCGAGGTGGGTTGAGGAGGGAACTAAGGGAGCCGGGTGAGGTGGGTGTTTGTATGTTTATTGGATTTTGGATTGGTAGATTAATTAATTTTTAGATGCGCTTTATTAGGTCTGTTTTGATTAGGAATACGCCTAGGGCCTTGAAGTTTTCTAGTTTATTTTGAGGGTTTAGTATTTCATCTAGAGTAGGAACCTTATTTAGATTGAGGGTGGTTTGTAGTGTGGTTCTGTGTGTTTGATAGTGGGTGCAGTGAATGAGTGCGTGTTCTGTGGTTTCGGGTTGTTTGCAGTGGGGGCAGTTGCCTGTGGTGTGTCTTTTAAGTTGTTTTAGGTGGTTATTTAGGTTAGTGTGTCCTGTTTGGAGTTTTGTAATTAATCTGTCAATTGTTTTAGAGGGGTGTAGGATTTTAGGTTTGGCTAGTGGTTTTCTGAGCACTTTTTTGATTTGGCTATTTGAGTTTTGATATTGATTATGCCATTTTTTGGTTATTTTTTGTTTGTTTACACTTTTAATTTCTGATTTTGAGATGGGTAGGTTTAGGCTTATTTCTGGTATTTTGAGAGATAATTTAGCTGCTTTATCGGCGCTTTCGTTGCCGTAAATTCCTACGTGGGCGGGGATCCACAAGAAGGTTATTTGTTTGCCTGCTTTTGTTCAGTCGTTGGAGCTTTTAAGTATTTGGTTTATTAATTTAGGTCGTTTTTTGGTATTTTTGTTTTGGAGGGCTTGTAGTCCGCTAAGGGAGTCAGTGAGAATTAGGATTTTTTTGTTGTTTTTAGATTGTTGGTTATGCAGGGCTGAGGCCATGCCCATAAGTTCGGCCGTGAATATAGATTGGTTGTTAGGGAGTCGGTAAGATGGTGTGGATATAACTGGTTGTGTGGTATGGACTCCGAAGCCTGTGTGGTTGGAGATCGGGTCTGAAGATCCGTCAGTGTATATGTGACACCAATTTGGCCAATTTTCGTGTATGTATGCAAGTGTGGTGGTTTTAGCTATGTTTGGGTCGGTTTGTTTATTTATTTGGTTAGCTAGCGTTGTGTCTATTTGGGGTATTTTGAGTTTAGGGGTGAAGATATTTGATTTTTTGCAGTTCTGTTTAAGATTTTGAGTTTGGTGTTCATTGAGGTAGTTAGTTATTCTTTGCGATATTGGGGTGAGTAAGGGGTGTTTGCGAGCTAGAGCTTGGTTTCTTGGGCTAATGTTTTGGTTAATTAGGTTTTGGATGAGAGGGTTTGTTTGGGACGCGGCCCAGAAATTAAGGCTTAGATGTTCCCTGCGTAGATTTAGTGGCATTTCTCCTGTAAGGGCCTGAAGTGAGGTGTAGGAGGTGCCATGTTGGGTGCGTGTAATTAGTTCGAGAGCCTGATATTGTATTGAGTCAAGTTTTTTAGAAAGAGAGTTGTTTAGGGTATTGTATATGGCACAGCCGTAGTCTAGTTTTGATCTAATTAGTGTTGTATATAGTGAGAGGAGGGTATCTTTGGAGGCTCCCCAGTTAGAGCCGGTGAGACATCTTAATGTGTTAAGGTCTTTGCTGCATCTAGTTTTTAGGTTTTGGACGTGAGCCTCCCAGGTGAGGTGTTGATCGAAAATAAGTCCTAAGAATTTGGTTTGTTTTTGGAATTTGATTGTTTGGTTGTTTAGCTGGAGGATTGGGTAGGCAGGTTTCATGTTTTTATGTTTGAATACTACTCCTGTTGTTTTATCTGAGTTAAGGGAGAAGCCCCATTTGTCTGCCCATTGTTGTATTTTATTTAGAGATTTTTGGATTAAGTTTTCTGCCATTTTAATGCTTTTAGTGCGGATCCATAGGGCTCCGTCATCCGCGAATTTTGAAGTGTTTAGTTTAGGGGATATGCCCTCGAATAGATCATTTATCATTATATTGAAGAGGGTTGGGCTGAGGATGCTGCCCCGGGGAGTGCCATTTTCTAGGGGACACTGGTCCGATAGTGTATGGTCTATACCCACGGTAATTTTGCGATTGTTTAGGAAATCTTGGATGAAGTTTATTATTTGACCTTTTAGTCCTATTTTTTTTAGTTTTTGTATTAGCCCGTGGTGCCATACCATATCGAAAGCTTTAGAGAAGTCGAGGAATATGCCTATGGTGTATTGCTTGTTTAGCTGTCCTGTTTTTATATCCTGTTCTAGTCGGGCAAGGTTATCGAGAGTTGATCGGCCAGGAGTGAAGCCGCTTTGGTCAGGATTTATGATGTTGTTTTGGTCTAGGTAGTGCTGTAGCCTATTTTTAGTCATAAGTTCCATTATTTTGCAGAGATTTGAGGTTAGGGAGATGGGCCTATAGGAGTTTGCCTGATCTGCTGGTTTATTTGGTTTAGGTATTGGGATTACTAGAGCTTCCTTCCATGAGGAAGGGACCTGTCCGTTTAGGTAGACTAGGTTGTATAGTTTAAGTAAAGTTTGGAGTAGTTTGGTAGGTAAGTGTTTGATTATTTGGTAAGAGGTGAGGTCTAGGCCAGGGGCTGTTCCTTTTTTGTTGTTGTTTAGTACGTGATTTAGTTCTTCTATGGTGTAAGGTTGATTTATTTCTAGGTTGTCTTGTCTGTTTTCTTTGGAGAATTTGGTTTCTTTATTTAGTTTATCTTGGAATTTCTTACTGAAGTTACTGTTGCTGCTAACTTTAGAGAAGTGTTTGGCTAGGTTGTTGGCCTTTTGGGTGGGGTTAGTTGAGTTGTTTATATTGGGGCTTTTTTTGTGCCGTTTGATGCCTCGGATGGCGTGAATTTTGCGCCACACCTTCCTAGCGTCGGTGTGGTGGTTTAGCTCCTCACAGAAGTTTTTCCAGTTTTTGGTTTTAGCAGTTTTAACTAGGTATTGCACTTGGTGGTTAAGTTCATGAGCTGTTTTGAGATGAGAGGGGTCTCGTTTAGCTCTGTTGAAAGCTGAGTTGCGTTTTAGTCTAGTTAGCTCTATTTCCTCATTCCACCAAGGGACAGTGGGTTTTCCTGGGTTGGATGATTTGAAGGGGATTGCGGATTTGGCTGCGTTGATTATGAAGTTAGTTACGTTTTGACAGAATGTTTCGGGGTCTGTTGTTTCTAAATCGTTTAGATTAGCTTGGTTGCATAATTCTTGGAATTGGTCCCAGTTGGCGTTTTTGTACTGAAATTTAGGTTCCTGTTTAGGGGTTTGATTTAGTATTTTTATATTTCCTAGGGTTATATTTATGGGAAAGTGGTCGCTGCCTAGAGGTACTGGGTGGACGTCCCACATCAGACTTTGTGCTAAGTCTGGCGTACATATTGTTAAGTCGATAGCCGACATGGTGTGGTGGGTTTTGTCGTATCTAGTTGGTTGGTTATTGTTTAATAGTATTAGGTCATTTTTTTCGATCCACTCTGATATTAGTTGTCCATGGTTGTCTAGTTTATCTGCAATGCCCCAGGTAGGATGATGGGCATTGAAGTCTCCTAGGAAGATGGTTGATTTATTTCCTAATTGGTAAAGGATATCTAGGTCTGTATCTTTAATTGGTTTTAGTGTTGAGTGATAGATGTTAATAATTTTTATTTTTTGGTTATTGATGGTGACTTGGATTCCATTGGCTTCTAGATTAGGAGTGTTTACTTTAACTTCCTCGTAGTTAATATCCTCTCTAACGTAGATGATTAGACCTCCTCCTGTTCTGCCTGGCATGGTTTTGGACCTGTCGGTTCTCACTGCGTTATAATTTGGTAGGTTGAATTTAGTTTTATGTGAGAATTTGGTTTCTTGAATACAAGCTACATGGGGACCTTTATCTATTTTGAATTTAGCTTTGAGTTCAGAACCATGGCCGGCGAGGCCATTGGCATTCCACTGAAAAATGTTTAGGCCTTCCATTGGGAAACTGGGTGGATTTATGTTTGGTTTAGGCTTGGTTTAGGTATTTACTTTAGTAGGTTATTAAGGTTGCTGCTGAAACGGTCGAAAGAGGTGGTGACGAGTTTTAGTTTATGTGCTACACCAAAGAAGGCTTTGGAGCTGGCTTCTGGATTAGACTGCTTTAACACGTAAGCTAGTAGGAGGACTAAGTTGTTTAGATTTTTGCTTGCTACGTTTTGGGTGAGTTTTTTTCTATAGCTTTTGGTTTTTGGGGCTGACAAGGTAAGATCGTTTATTTCCTCTGAGGATGTGTACTCGTCCTCTTCGGTTAAGTTGTCTTTAGCTTGGTCAATCTGTTCGGTGGTGGGTTGCATGCTGGGTTTGGGTGCGAGAGTCTGAGTGGTTTCTGTAGTTTCCCTGTTGACTGGGTGTTCGGGGGTTGCCTGTAGGTTTGGGAGTGTTGTTGCCCTTGTGGCTGTGATGGCTTGTGTTGGTGCTGGTTGTGTGGTGGTCGTTGTGCGTTGGGTTTTGCTTGCGGGTGTAGATGTGGTAATTGTAGGATGAGAGGCGGGGAGGGTGAGAGTGTGAGTTTGTGGGATGTGTGGGGTGTTTGTTTCATTTGCGATGTATGCGTCTCGCTGATTTTGGTCCCATACGGAGACTGGGTATACTGTTTTGCGTGCGTGAGTGTTGTTGTTTGGGGGTGGTGTTGGTAGTAGTGGTTTGTATGCTTGCGGTGTGGGTTTTTTGGTTTGGATTTTGGCCGTGTTTATGTCTATAAGTCTGTTGGCCTGTTGGGTGAGCGATAGTCTGTGGGGGCATTGGTTCGAGAATAATGAGTGTTTTATGGATTTGCAGTGGATGCACCATGGTGTGCATATGCCTGGGCAGTCCGTTTGAGCACAGTTTTTGCATTTAGTTTTTTTGAAAGTACATTGGTTAGCGGTGTGATTATATTGTAGGCAATTAGAACATTGCTTTACTTGCTTGATGTATGGTTTGACCTCTAAGTTATGGTTAGCGCCGAAAGTGATATGTTTGGGGGCTTCAGGGTGTTTAGCTGTTTTTTTTTAAGTTTATTATTACAATAGGTGTGGGGATGGTTTTCCCGTTTCTGTTTGATTTAATCCTGCGGAGGCTAGTTATTTGTGGTTGGGTTTGGATAGTGTTTGCTTCTTTGGCGTATATGTCGAGGTCCTCGTCGGTTTCCCTTGGGTGCACTCGAATAACTCCCCTAGTGTATATTTGCCAGTTAGGTTTAGAGCTATTTACGGTGAATTGGAATATTTGTTTAATTTTAGTTGCTGCTATGTAGGATTCTTGATTTGGGAAGATTATCTGATATCCTTTGAAACTACGTTTGATGTTTAGGTAATTGATTTTTTGTTGCCTTAGCCACATGCCTATTTTATTTATGGTCAGTGTTGGAGCTAGTTGTACTGAGGGGGTGGCCGAAAAAAAGTAGAGGGCCCATGTGGTGATGAGGGCTGCGGGTGAGAGGGTGTGTGAGGTAGGTGATGCCGATGCGTCTAGTTTGCGGTTTTTTTAGTTGCATGCTTGGGGAGGTGGGGTGCTGGGTTGAGTTTCCATGTAGGAGGCTTGAGGGTCTTCATCGCCGTAGCCTGCGGGAATGAGTGAGGGTGTTGCCCTGTCGGAGGTGTGGTGCGCCTCCGCAGGTGTAGGGGATGTAATGCCAGATATTTCGCATATCTCGATTTGTCTTTGGTGTGTCATGCTGGGATTGGGTGTATAGGATGTGTGTGTGAGTTTGGGTGTTTGAGGTGAGGGGTTGTGGATGGAGTGTTTTGGAAGGGGTGAGTAGTGTTTGCGGTGTTTTGGTTGTTTTGGGTTTGTGAGTTGTTTAAAGCTTTAAGAGATTAATTGGAGGGCTTGTGTTTTAATTTGAAGTGTTTGGGTTTGTTTAGGTGGGCTTTGTGAGTGTAGTTTTAGGTTTGGGCTTGGGTGTGAGCGTTGATTAGGAGGTGTAGGTTGTTGTGAATGGATTGGTGAGTGGTTATATAATTACCTTTGAAGTTCTCCCTGGGCTTGCTATCAGCGGTGCTGTGCGAGGCTTGGAGAGGTGTTGCTCGCTTGGAGTACAAACTGCAACTGGCTCGTATTAGCTGTCACACCACTATTTATGTATCTTATCTCGACTCTCTCTGGTATCAGTTATCACACCACTATTTATTCATCTTATCCCGACTCTCTCAAGCATCAGCTATCACAACATTTTTTATTTATCCCATCTCGACTCTCTCAAGCATCAGTTATCACAACAATTTTTATTTATCCCATCTCGACTCTCTCAAGCATCAGCTATCACAACACTTTTTATTTATCCCATCTCGACTCTCTCAAGTATCAGTTATCACAACAATTTTTATTTATCCCATCTCGACTCTTTCAAGCATCAGCTATCACAACACTTTTTATTTATCCCATCTCGACTCTCTCAAGCATCAGCTATCACAACACTTTTTATTTATCCCATCTCGACTCTCTCAAGCATCAGCTATCACAACACTTTTTATTTATCCCATCTCGACTCTCTCAAGCATCAGTTATCACAACATTTTTTATTTATCCCATCTCGACTCTCTCAAGCATCAGCTATCACAACATTTTTTATTTATCCCATCTCGACTCTCTCAAGCATCATCGGACCAATATCCCCTAGAAAATGGCACCCCACAGGGCAGTATCCTCAGCCCCACCCTCTTCAATATAATGATAAACGATGTATTCGAGGGCCTATCCCCTAAAGTAAACACATCAAAATTCGCGGATGATGTGGATCCGCAATAAAAGCATGAACATGGCCCAACATTTACTCCAAAAATCTCTTAATAAAATACAACAATGGGCTGACAAATGGGGAATAGTATTCAAACATAAAAACATGAAACCCGCCTCCCCAATCCTCCAGCTAAACAACCAAACAATCAAATTTCAAAAACAAACCAAATTCTTAGGACTTATTTTCGATGAACATCTCACCTGGGATGCTCACATCCAAAACCTAACAACTAAATGCAGTAAAGACCTATACACCCTAAGATGCCTAACTTGCTCTAACTGGGGAGCCTCCAAAGATACCCTCCTCTCGCTCTACATATCACTAATTAGATCAAAACTAGACTACGGCTGCGCCATATACAACACCCTAAACAACTCTCTATCTAAAAAACTTGACTCAATACAATATCAGGCTCTCAATCTCATTACACGCACCCAACATGGCACCTCCTACACCTCACTTCAGGCCTCAACAGGAGAAATGCCACTAAGTCTACGCGGGGAACAGCTAAGCTTAAATTTCTGGGCCGCGTCCCAATCAAACCCTCTAATTCAAAACTTAATAAACCAAATCATCAGCTCCCCCCCAAAAAAAAACAAAACAAAAAAAAAACACCCCTTACTTACCCCAATATCGCAAAGAATAACTAACTACCTAAATGAACACCAAATTAAAAATCTTAAACAAAACTGCAAACAATCAAATATCTTCACCCCTAAACTTAAAATACCCAAAATAGACACAACACTAGCTAGCCAAATAAATAAACAAACCGACCTAACATAGCTAAAACCACCACACTAGCATACATACACGAAAATTGGCCAAATTGGTGTCACATTTACACGGACGGATCCTCAGATCCGACCTCCAAACACACAGGTTTCGGAGCCCATACCACACAACCAACTAAAACCACACAATCCTTCCGACTCCCAAACAACCAATCAATATTCACGGCAGATCTAATGGGCATGGTCGCAGCCCTCCATAATCAAGGATCCAAAAACCACCAAAACAATCCTAATACTTACCGACTCCCTAAGTGGACTGCAAGCCCTCCAAAACAAAAATACCAAAAACCGACCTAAATTAATAAATCAAATACTTAAAAGCTCCAACGACCTAACTAAGGCAGGCAAACAAATAACCTTCTTGTGGATACCCGCCCACGTAGGAATATACGGTAATGAAAACGCCGATTAAGCAGCTAAACTATCCCTCAAAATCCCAGAAATAAGCTTAAACTTACCAATCTCAAAATCAGAAATTAAAAGTGTAAACAAGCAAAGAATCACCAAAAAATGGCATAACCTATATCTAAACTCAAATAGCCAAATCAAAAAAGTGCTCAGCAAACCCCTTACCAAACCAAAAATTCTCCATCCATCAAAAAAAATCGACAGAGTAATCACTAAACTCCAAACAGGACACACCAACCTAAATAACCACCTAAAACAAATCAAATAACACACTACAGGTAACTGCCCACACTGCAAACAACTAGAAACCCCAGAACACGCACTCATCCACTGCACACACTTCCTAACACATCGAACCGCATTACAAACCACCTTCAACCTAAACAAGGCTCTCACTCTAGAAGCAATACTAAACCCACAAAATAAACTAGAAAACTTCAAGGCCTTAGGCGTTTTCTTAATCAAAACGGAACTAATAAAACGCATTTAAAAACACAATAATCTACCAAATCAAAATCACACAAACAAACAAACATCCACCATACCCAGCCCCCTTAGTTCTCCTCCCCAACCCCATCGGCATCTATTCCAAATCTCAAAATTCCCAAATTATATATTAAGCAACCCCTAAAGCCCCCTCTCGGGTTGTACAGGCCACTTTCGCCCCTTTCGGAAACACATTAAATGGCCTGGCCGGGCCCGTGTGCGAAATACGCATCAGTCGGAAAGCGCACGTTAAATCTCCAAAGTAAGTAAGTAAGTCTCAAGCATCAGCTATCACACCACTATTTAAATATGCTGTCTCGACTCTCAGGTATCAGCTATTAGAGGACATCCCATTTTGGGTCACGTCAGAGCGACCGCTACTATTACTGTTACTATTACGCTACTGTGTCCCTACAAATTCTAAGGTTCTTACAGATGCATTTGAGTGTCCAGTGGGAGTGAGACAAGGCTGCGTCCTTGGTCCCTTTCTCTTTTAATTGTTTTGTCAATGAATTGATCACTGAAATCAAATTTGTATGTGACTAGGACATACTTCTGTTTCCAAAACTTGTTGAAATATGTTTATACAATACGGTTACTGGACTGCATTGTTTGTAAATAGTGGAATTATATTTCAATAAATCGTCTTCATAAGGTTATCTGGACCAAAAATGACTTCGTTTTTTTAATGGTGTAAAATAATACAAAGCATAAATCTGGACATATAAATCCATCACGGGTGGGTTGATACATTTGTCATGGAGACCGATTCAGATCAACCATGGTACGGGTGAAGAATGAATTCCAAAGGCTATTTACCATGTAGCCATGACATATATTCAGCAATGTTTTCACCATCGTTTCTCTTTGCTTGGGTTTTGTCTGAGTGAGCTTATGGATATGCATGCAACTGTTACAGTTACAGGCTGTAGGGCAGTCATCAAGTACCTGCAACTGAAAGGGCTAACTCCAACACAGATACATGCTGACATGGTCTCCACTTTCGGGGATGATGCCCCTTCCTTTTCCACTGTAAAGAAGTGGGCTACGGAATTCAAGCGTGGCAGAGAGAGCCTTGACGATGACCCGCGTCCAGGAAGGCCTTCAACAGCAACCATTCCGGAAAACATTACCCGGGTGCATGACATGGTGATGGCTGATCGACGATTGACCACTCGACATATTGCCAGTGTTGTGGGCATCTCTCATGAGAGGGTTAAGCACATTATCACCAACGAGTTGGGAAAGACAAAAGTTTCGGCAAGATGGGTGCCAAAGCTCTTGACAGCGGATCAGAAACGATTCATGACGTCCCGTGACAATTTATGCCGTTTTGAAGCAGATCCCGATTATTTTCTGGCCCGATTTGTAACCATGCATGAGACCTGGATTCATCACTTTCAACCAAAAACCAAAATTCAGTCTAAACAATGGAAGCATCCGGAATGACCAGCCCCCCCAAAAGTCGGTTCCTTCTGCTGGAAAGGTGATGGCTTGTCTTTTGGGATTCCAGGGGTATTCTGCTGATTGACTATCTTGAAAAAGGCCAGACTATCAATGGAAGATATTATGCTGACCTAGTGAGACATTCCGTGGAGCTAGCAAAGCTAAGCGACGGGGAATGTTCACTAAAGGAGTCCTGTTCCACAAGACAATGCTCCTGTTCACAAATCGGTGGTTGCCATGTCAGCGATCCATGATTGTGGCTTCGAACTCATTGACCACCCCCCTTATTCACCCAATTTGGCACCTTCAGACTTCCACCTGTTTCCCATAATGAAAAAGGAACTAGCTGGTCGCCATTTTCCTGGTAATAATGATGTCATTTCCGCTGTGAATGACTTTTTTAGGGTGGCTGAAGAAAATTTCTTCTTGACCGGCATCCAGGCCTTGCAGCATCGCTGGCAAAAGTGTGTAAACCTGGAAGGGGACTATGTGGAAAAATAAATGAAAACCATCGACTTGGTAAGGGTCTTTCACAGTTAGGATGAGAACCTTTCAGCCAGCCCTCGTATGTCAGTTATGTCATGTAAAGTGACACATTATGAAGTGAATTTATAGTATACATGATGTACATGTAGTATAATGGTGGCAAATGTTCCTCCTCAGGCAAGTCACTTTGTTCGAAATGTGCCTCTGTTCACCCAGCAGTGAATGGGTGCCCAATGGGAAGAGATGTTAATGTGGCTGTTATCCTTCTAGAACCTCAGAGGCAGTTAGTTATACTGAGAATGAAAACCGAGTGCACACTGTTTCATTGACGGGGTTAAACTGTAGCACTTTGAGAACGCTTTCGGGCGTGGATTTAGCGCATAATAAATAAACAGATTATTATTAGAAGTAGTATAATTCTTAATAACGATCACTATGTAACGGAATTGCAGAGAAAATGTCATAAAGCATTGATGATTTATGATATATTTTTGAGTTATACCTACATATATTTTTTTACATTTAATGTCGGTGTCAAGAATAAAGAGTGTCCACTATATATTGTTGTTTTAACTGTCAGTATCAGTTCCCTAAGTGTCGACAGCAATGAGTGTACTCAACTGTGTAATTCTCTATCTGTCGACACTGATTTCCACAACCAAAAGTTGGTTTGTCGACACCCTGGCAATGAACCCTGTTAAAGAGTTGTGAAAGTCAGCCAGAATAGCCCCACAGCCCTGTACACTGAATGTATTTATGCTGGTTGGATGTCATATGGTGTGTGTACAAAGTTGTGTAATACTCTTGTTGAACCTGTAGTGTTGTATGGTGCTGGTATCTGGTGTATGAACAACTTTAGAAAAGTAGAGGCAGTTCTGAATAAAGCTTAAGTTCATAAATGGTCTAAAAGTAACATAACTTCAGTAGACAGTGCAGTCTGTTAGTTTGTTATGGCAGGACTGTTGTGAATTTGTGTGTAATTACTAGGGAGCTAAACGCTGTGTCGATTATGTTTAAAGGATATTGATACACTGTGATATGATAATTGGCGTACCTTTTTGTGGAATGATAAGCGAAAAATATAAGGAAATAAGCTTCGCCAATGAAGAAAATATAAGGTACCTCCCACTGTTGAAAAGCATGTCTTATACATCTGTAGAGGCCACCGCCGTACTTTAGGTCAATTTAGATGTGGTATTTTATCTTTGCACATCGAAATGATATGCCGTCAAGTTCTCAATACCACTTGCCGAAAGGCTTTGTAAATACTGCATTTTATCATATAATGGGTAGGTTTCTCGGCAAGATAAAGCCAACGGATAAAAACGATATCCGTTGGGGTCATATGCGGATAGAGATGCAAATATCAAAGGTCAAGTAGAACTACTTTCAATGTTTATAAACAAACATGGCGTTGCCCTCGTCATTCGGCGATCGAGTCAGAATTAACCATCGTGAATCTGGATAAACTACAGGGATAATTGCTATCATTATCAAACGAACAGTCTAATATACTGAAAATCAGTGTCTAACCGTGACGTAGCTAGGGCATTTTATAAGTTTTGGCAACTTCGAGATATAAATTTCGAAACAATTGTGCGAGGGCACGAGGCCTAGCCAAGCGGGATCAGTAGCCATATCTGTACTTGTAGACCTCTGCGGCTTGAAACCTTCTCCACAAATCAAAATGGTTGGATTCGGCCGAAATATGTTTGAACTGATACCTTGTTTCGATTTGTCGCTGTGTGTACATCTGACTACACTTCTGAACGTTATGAAAGGACAGACCGACTGTCAACAACCTCTGACCGTGGCCGTAACGTCTCATAGACTAGGGTTAGAGTAGCTTACCTTTGACAAAGGACAGTTACTCTAGCGGACAGACCGATGGATTGCCACGAAAGGCAATTAAAAACAACTGTAGTTTTGCGTATAAGCTGCTTCGCCACTGTATATGAAACAGATTTCAGTTGGAACTATATTGGCTACTGTCACAGTCCTTCTGACACATCACTTAACCTGTGACGTAATAAATATTAATGCGCGCATTCCAGGAAAACTCGCAATGTTTCGGTAATGTTTGTGAGAGAGGGAAAGCGATTTTAAAGCACAGAATTAAAGAATGACATTATATGATAAAGAGGTTATCACGCTTGTGTGTTTGGGGATGGTAAATATCCTGTATTAGGAATAAACACAATGTATTTAGCTCGCCAAGGCTCGCTAAATTCAATGTTTATTCCTAATGCAGGATATTTACCATCCCCAAACACACTCGCGTGACAACCTGCATTTATCCAACAATATACCTAAATATATGGTAGAACATGAATGTCATTTTTAACCCAATGCACCTTCAATGCGGGCTTGCGTTTTAATTTGTTTTAAATCCTTTATTTTATTAATTGATGACGAAGAAAAGTTTATATTTATTGTGGATGATAATAAACTACAAAATACTTTAACTTCGATACTTTTAAATAGGGGCCAAACAATGTCCTAACTTATTTCATATGAACACTGTTAAAAGTTAGTGTTTTAAAGCATCCTACATGTGTACACATTTTAGTGTCTCATGAGCCTATTAATGGCTGAACGAACTGTATACCATGTGTATATTTGACATGTACAAGTGCGTGTGACATTTTAATAAACAATATTCTACTACTACTACTACTACTACTACTACTACTACTACTACTACTACTACTACTACTACTACTACTACTACTGTCTCGAATCACGTAATTGCCATTACGTATGATAAGATGCTTTGAGCTGCATTGTTGATCCTCATCAGCATTGTATTGAACATTAACTGTGGGCCAACCTGATCGATCTGGGCAACAATATCACTTCTCAATAATTACAGTTGTTTCTTTTTATGTCCAGTTATATAAGCCTTGGTCCAGAGTGGAAGATAAGCAGGTATCAGCCTTAGCCTAGCTTGGGGTAGGCAAGGTGATCTGGGGCACCAACACAACAACCACAAAGACTATGTGCTGATCTGGCACATAGTGCTTCACAAGGAAGAGAATTTATGGATGTCAACTTCTTCATTGTGAGGAACACAACGTTCCGGAGTATACACATACTCCTTCATCAGGTGAATAAATGCTACTACTACTACTACTACTACTACTACTACTACTACTACTACTACTAGTACTACTATTTGGAAGTTTAACGACCACTTCTAGCATCGGTAATGTCGCTGTCGGGGTAGGTGGGGAAATAAAAATGAATAATGATTAAATATAGATAAACACCATACCTCAAAAACTGTATATGATGGGGGCATAAACCTAATACTGCATGACTACGGCTAAAATATACAAAAAGTGTATTAATAATTTGTGAGGAGATAAATTTAAATAATATGTTAAGAGTGATGGTTTGGATTCAATATTTTAGGATCCAAAAAGTAGAAAGTGCTATCTAAACTATCCTAAGATTTAAACTATCTTTTAAGAAAAGAGGTAAAGCATAGCCAAGGCGGTTTTACAGTTGGGGCAAGGTGTTGGATTATTCGGTGCATGCTGCAAGAGAGCAAGAGAGGAGAGTTCTGGCCAGGTAAGTCGAGAACGGTGAGGGGGTGGTATTGTTTTTTTATGAAGTGTGCTGAGGTGTTCATGGTAAATTGAGATGTTATATTCAGGTCCTGGTTTAGAGTTTCTATGAGGAAGCAATTTAAGTCCAGGAGGGTTAAGATTTCTTGGTCAAAACGTTCTGTCTGAAGGTATTGGACCATTTTAAAATTGAGGCGGTCATGGGTCCTTTTGTATATTCAGATGCCGGGCGCCTGAAGGATTAATGGGGTAGGCAGAAGGTATTGATTAGTGAGGATATGCTAGGCAGGTTTAATAATATTTTGAGTAAGTTGTGCTTCAACTATGGTAGGGTAAGTTTGGGTGGGGGTGGTTAACAAGTCCGGGGACTGTGGTGGTGAGGTGGATGACTCCAGGGTTAGTGGTTTAGTAGAGAGCGGGGTAGTTGGCATTTCTTGTGTCTGGGTGGATTGAGCTTGGGAGGGTATACTAGTGGGGGGTACATTTTTGGGTCTGTGTTGACCCGTCCGAATAGGGTATGTGGGTGGGGGTACTTGCAGCAGGGGTACAGTGCAGCAGAAATAAGTCTGACTGACTGATATAGAAGATTTAACGTGCGCTTTCCGACTGTAGCGTATTTCGCACACGGGCCTGGCCAGACCATTTAGTGTATACCGAAAAGGGTGAAAGTGGTGTGTGCAACCCAAGAGGGGGCTTTTAGGGGTTGCTTAATTATATTAATTTTTTGGAAGTTTTAAATTTGGAATAAATGCCGAGGTGGGTGGAGGAGGGAACTAAGGGAGCCGGGTGAGGTGGGTGTTTGTATGTTTATTGGATTTTGGATTGGTAGATTAATTAGTTTTTAGATGCGCTTAATTAGGTCTGTTTTGATTAGGAATACGCCTAGGGCCTTGAAGTTTTCTAGTTTATTTTGAGGGTTTAGTATTTCATCTAGAGTAGGAACCTTATTTAGATTGAGGGTGGTTTGTAGTGTGGTTCTGTGTGTTTTGTAGTGGGTGCAGTGGATGAGTGCGTGTTCTGTGGTTTCGGGTTGTTTGCAGTGGGGCAGGTGCCTGAGGTGTGCCTTTTAAGTTTTTTTAGGTGGTTATTTAGGTTCGTGTGTCCTATTTGGAGTTTTGTAATTGATCTGTCAGGTTTTTTTTGAGGAGTGTAGGATTTTAGGTTTGGCTAGTGGTTTTCTGAGCACTTTTTTGATTTGGCTATTTGAGTTTTGATATTGATTATGCCATTTTTTGGTTATTTTTTGTTTTATTAACACTTTTAATTTCTGATTTTGAGATGGGAAGGTTTAGGCTTATTTCTGGTATTTTGAGAGATAATTTAGCTGCTTTATCGGCGCTTTCGTTGCCGTAAATTCCTACGTGGGCGGGGATCCACAAGAAGGTTATTTGTTTGCCTGCTTTTGTTAGGTCGTTAGAGCTTTTAAGTATTTGGTTTATTAATTTAGGTCGTTTTTGGTATTTTTGTTTTGGAGGGCTTGTAGTCCGCTAAGGGAGTCAGTGAGAATTAGGATTTTTTTGTTGTTTTTAGATTGTTGGTTATGCAGGGCTGAGGCCATGCCCATAAGTTCGGCCGTGAATATAGATTGGTTGTTAGGGAGTCGGTAAGATGGTGTGGATATAACTGGTTGTGTGGTATGGACTCCGAAGCCTGTGTGGTTGGAGATCGGGTCTGAAGATCCGTCAGTGTATATGTGACACCAATTTGGCCAATTTTCGTGTATGTATGCAAGTGTGGTGGTTTTAGCTATGTTTGGGTCGGTTTGTTTATTTATTTGGTTAGCTAGCGTTGTGTCTATTTTGGGGTATTTTGAGTTTAGGGGTGAAGATATTTGATTGTTTGCAGTTTTGTTTAAGATTTTGAGTTTGGTGTTCATTGAGGTAGTTAGTTATTCTTTGCGATATTGGGGTGAGTAAGGGGTGTTTGCGAGCTAGAGCTTGGTTTCTTGGGCTAATGTTTTGGTTAATTAAGTTTTGGATGAGAGGGTTTGTTTGGGACGCGGCCCAGAAATTAAGGCTTAGATATAAGTGATATGAGGCAGAGAACATATGTGTGTCCCTGTAAGAACAACAAAAGAAATAAGATGACAAAGGTGGTTGCTTAACAAGGGAAGTCAACAGTTAATTAGTGCTGATAGGTGATGGACAACTGGAAGCCAGGGCTAAAGTTATCACTGATTGGTAATAGGCAATAGACAATGGGCAAACGGGAGACCGGGGTAATTAACACTGGTAGGTAATCGAATGGGTTAACAATAGACAAATGGAAGCCAGCTAGATAATAAGCACCAACAAATTGGCATAAATCAGCAATAGAAGTATCAACGTGAGCCAAAAAGGTTGTCTTTGAAAATGAGAAAATGTGAAATGTATGATGACACACTATGATGTGGACACTATGTATACTTTATGTATACTACATGTGTACACTATGTATATTCCATGTATATACCATGCATACTCTATGTATACTCCATATATACCCTATATATACTTCATGTATACACCATGTATGCTCTATATTTACCACAGGCTAGCTGAATATATAATCTATCTATTCTCCATGTACACTCCATTTATACTTCATATATGTTCTATGCATGTATACTCCATGTATATTCCGTCTAAACGGTATGCATACTCCGTGCATACTCAATGAATACTCCATGTATACGCCATGTTTATTATATGTTCACTTTTATTTCAGTACTTATAGCCCACGGGCCTTTTTGCACAGACGAAATACAATTAAGGTGCAAACAGTATAAGATATAATATACATTTCTTTGCTTTTTTAACAAAAGCAGTTGCAACAAAATTATACACGTTGGAGTATTTGTGTTCAACACTGGCATAAAACAAGTACTTTGCTGTATGCATATTGATAATAGGGTCTTGCGATGACAGTAGTGTATTAAACATCAGAATATTTAGAAAGGTGTAAAATTTAGATTTTATGTAACTTTACCCAAGATGGCTATAAGCTGGATAAATTAACAAAAAAGTGATATTCATTATCAAATAGTTCTCACACATAATAGATGTTTTAAGCTGTGCATGATAAGCCATTTTGAGGCTTTCAGATAAATCACAATGCCAAACCTAAAGAAAGTTGTCTTTTAATCGTTTACGTAACATCTTTAAAAATACGGTTTTCTTACCACATGCTTGAAAGAAGCAGACATCACCAAATCCTAATCTAAAAATAACAGTTTTAAGTTTTGTTACCCAATTTACGTGGCTTTGTTCATCGTACAAGCGCAACATATTGTAACGTTTTTTGGTAAGCGGGATTCCTGCATATTTAAAAGAGACAGCCAATATTTGACACATTTCAAAACAGCAAGCAACTGTATAGAATATCTACCACACTCGCCTAACACCACATTATTTGAGGTTGATACCTTTACATTTAAAAGACGCATACAGGCATACACTTGAACCTTTTCTAGTGGTTCTATGTCACTGAACCCCCAAATTTCGACCCCGTATAAAAGTATTGGTGATATCTTTGCATCAAATAATTTGAAGTAAAAGTGAGGCGAGTATGGTTTCAAGGAATGTAAACTACTTAAAAGGACCATGAATTCCTTTCTTGAATGAATTGCAATATTACTTAAAGCGTTCGACCACAGTAATCTATTACTAAAATACAAACCAAGATAACTGTATCCAGTAACTACTTCAACCGCATTTCCATCATAATACCATTTTTCGTAACGTCATAAACCTCACCCATTTTTAAAAACAACTCTTTTTTTTCAATAAATTCACTGACATTTCCCATTTACAACAGTAATCATGCAGGATCTTTAACTTCATTTGTAAGTTGTTGACAGTATTGCCAAACACAATAAGATCATCCGCAAATAGAAGTAGAAAAATATGAATACATTTCAGATGTAACTGAACACAAAAACGACAATAAGCATACACCCTTGCCTCACACCCATGAAGCAATCAAATGTACCAGATACTCTGTTGTTTGAACGAACACAAACTTTTACATTACTGTAGATGCATTGTAACATTTTACCCATTTTAGAACTCAAACCATATTTGTACAATAGCTTCCATAGAAGATGACGCTGAATGGAGTCGAATGCTTTAGATAAATCAATAAATGCTACATAAACATTTTACCTCCTTCACGTGAAAGATAACGCTGAATGACAGAATATAAAACAAAACAGTTATCAATAGTTGAATAACCTTTTCGTAACCCCGACTGACATTCAGATATTTCGTCAAGTGTTGCAGCCCAATACGCTTGTCTTCTGTTTAAAATAGATATAAATACTTTACTGAGGATACTCAGGAGGCCCATAGCCTCTATCAGGAACAGAGGCGTCCCCTTTCATATGTATGATTATCCCAGTTCCCCAACATTCAGGGAAAATACCGTTTTGATAAATGCTGTTAAATATGATTTCTAAATAAGGTTTTTAACAGCGGACGAATATTTTAGATATTCACTAAGAAGGTCGTCAAGACCAGCTGTTATATTATTTTTCAGGGCACTGATACTTTCAAAACGTTTATGTATTCTATATATACGCTATTTATATTCCATGTACCCTCAATGCATACTCTTTATATACTCAATGTATACTCCCTGCATACTCTATGTCTACTCTATCTATACTAAATGTATGCTACATGTTTACTCCATGTGTATTCCACGTGCACCCTCCAAATATAAACCAAGAGTACTTTTCATGTATACTCGGGACTGCCAATAGTTGGAGAACTGACTTACATGTTGAAGGGTGGCGGGACTGGCAGAAGGTTGAAACTAACTTGTGGTGGGGCAGGTGGAGAAGTATCTTTTCATCCTGGAGGTATTCGGGTGGCAAGTAGGGGGACAACAAACTTACATCCTGGAAGAATTCTGAGTGGCTGGGAGGAGAGCTAAATTACATCCTGTAGGGATTCGGATTGGCTATCAGGTGGATGGCTAACTTACATCTTGGAGGGATTCAGGATGGTTAGCAGGTGGAGAGGTAACTTACATCCTGTAGGGATTCAGGATGGTTAGCAGATAGAGAGCTCACTTACATCCCGGAGGGATTCGGGGTGGCCGGCAGATAGAAAGCTCACTTACATCCCGGAGGGATTCGGGGTGGCCGGCAGATAGAAAGCTCACTTACATCCCGGAGGGATTCGGGGTGGCCAACAGGTGGAGAACTGACTTACATCCTTGTTGGGATTCGGGGTGGCCAGCAGATAAGAGAGCTCACTTACATCCTTGTTGGGATTCGGGGTGGCCAGCAGGTGGAGAACTGACTGACATCCTGTTGGGATTCGCGGTGGCCGGCAGGTGGAGAACTGACTGACATCCTTGTTGGGATTCGGGGTGGCCAGCAGATAAGAGAGCTCACTTACATCCTTGTTGGGATTCGGGGTGGCCAGCAGGTGGAGAACTGACTGACATCCTTGTTGGGATTCGGGGTGGCCAGCAGATAAGAGAGCTCACTTACATCCTTGTTGGGATTCGGGGTGGCCAGCAGGTGGAGAACTAACTGACATCCTGTTGGGATTCGGGGTGGCCGGCAGGTGGAGAACTGACTTACATCCTGTTGGGATTCGGGGTGGCTAGCAGATAGAGAGCTAACTTACATCCTTGTTGGGATTCGGGGTGGCCAGCAGGTGGAGAACTGACTGACATCCTTGTTGGGATTCGGGGTGGCCAGCAGATAAGAGAGCTCACTTACATCCTTGTTGGGATTCGGGGTGGCCAGCAGGTGGAGAACTGACTGACATCCTGTTGGGATTCGGGGTGGCCAGCAGGTGGAGAACTGACTTACATCCTTGTTGGGATTCGGGGTGGCCAGCAGGTGGAGAACTGACTTACATCCTGTTGGGATTCGGGGTGGCCAGCAGGTGGAGAACTGACTTACATCCTGTTGGGATTCGGGGTGGCTAGCAGATAGAGAGCTAACTTACATCCTTGTTGGGATTCGGGGTGGCCAGCAGGTGGAGAACTGACTGACATCCTTGTTGGGATCCGGGGTGGCCAGCAGATAAGAGAGCTCACTTACATCCTTGTTGGGATTGGGGGTGGCCAACAGGTGGAGAACTGACTGACATCCTGTTGGGATTCGGGGTGGCCAGCAGGTGGAGAACTGACTGACATCCTTGTTGGGATTCGGGGTGGCCGGCAGGTGGAGAACTGACTTACATCCTGTTGGGATTCGGGGTGGCTAGCAGATAGAGAGCTAACTTACATCCTTGTTGGGATTCGGGGTGGCCAGCAGGTGGAGAACTGACTGACATCCTTGTTGGGATTCGGGGTGGCCAGCAGATAAGAGAGCTCACTTACATCCTTGTTGGGATTCGGGGTGGCCAGCAGGTGGAGAACTGACTTACATCCTGTTGGGATTCGGGGTGGCTAGCAGATAGAGAGCTAACTTACATCCTTGTTGGGATTCGGGGTGGCCAGCAGGTGGAGAACTGACTGACATCCTGTTGGGATTCGGGGTGGCCGGCAGGTGGAGAACTGACTGACATCCTGTTGGGATTCGGGGTGGCCAGCAGGTGGAGAACTGACTTACATCCTGTAGGGATTCGGGGTGGCTGGTAGGAGGAGGTGCAAATGCAGGAGGTGGCGATAGTAGAACCGGATTGTATGTAAGAGGGGGTCGGGGCTGCCAGTATCAATAATTTGTTTGTGACATGCGTTTTTTAAATACTACTCCAAGGTAGTTGTATTTTTGCTCGTTATGAAAGTCATGCACTGTTCGATAAATAATGTAGTAGGGAATTCGATATTTGATAAAATTGCTGTTGAAATCAATATCCTTATTCGGAGTGCATTGTTATACTTAACAATTGACAAGCTATTCGTTACAAGAAAACACAAAGAATTAAGAATGATTAAAAAAAGCTGCCACAGACTTCGAAGCCTTCGTGTTGTCTTTGATCTTTGCCGCCATCTGACGGGAAACACCGGAAACCTCTGTCGGAAGGAACCGGAAAAACTATTTTCCTCAATACATGTCTCCACATGTAATTTTTGTGCCCGACTCATGGTGTATCGAGATCAATGAGGAATCTGGCGGGTTGAGACAGATCACATGAAATATTTAACAGTGTATGGAAGCGAATCTTAGCCATTTCAAATTTGTCAAACCAAGTTTATTTTGGAAGGTTAAATGGTTAAATGTGAGGACACAGAGGCAAGCTGTGACCGCTGGCTCATGCTTCAATTTTCAAATTTAGCTATGTTCAAAATGGAATTCGGGAATACAGGTAATTTCATTCCACTACCAGTATATATATATGACACATAGAATAGTTTTCTCTCTTCATACCACTATGTGCGGGGGAAAATACGGTTACCATAGTCTGTCTATATATGTGGGTTTCCTGCCTAATAAAATAACCTACCCGAGAGCCCAAAAGAAATAATGTTTAGTTCACCTTACAGCGTACGATTAACAATGTTCTACTCGTTCTATTACTATAATGATAATACATTTGGACAACATGGCTTTATTCGTGCGATGAATACGATCTAAACCAATGGCACTAACACGCTGCCATAGGACATCGCATCTGAGAGACCGCCCATCCCTTCCAAGGACAAACTGTATCTGTTCCAATGACAACCATTTTATTAAGCCTCGGTAACTCACCAGTTTCCATCGTAATGACCTAGTGCCTTGGATAATTTTCGCATTTCAGTAAAACCTAATGCGTTTCAAGGACAAGGTGTCATTCAATGGCTTCCATACATTTGAGCCAGTGCCCACTCAATGCGGGTCAACCAACACGGCAGTTTGCCCGCCAAGACAGCTAGCGAGTTAACATTCTTGCTACTATTAAATCACTGCGGTACGGCAAGACGCAATTCAATTGTGGTTGGTGTTGATATTTGACCGCGGTAACCGTTTTATGGCCTATTGGCACCTATTTAATCAATTTGTTGTGTGTAGTTGTGTGGAATAGGCAATTTGCTGACAGTCCTGTTAGGCAAATGACTTTCGGGGCTTTGAAGATTTTAAAAATATTTTCTCGGATACATTCTGACATCACTGTGCCATGGTTTCCATACATTTTCTCAATTTATACCGCCGCGATATAACTGGAATACTGTTAAAAGCGGCGTCAAACCAAACTCACTTACTCACTCAATGAATATTTAGGAAATATTTATCTTCTAATATCTGCAGTTGAAGTGTGAGCCTTGAGAACACATGAATGGTTTCTAATCAATGTCACTCTTGCTTTTACTTTTCCCCATCACATTTCACTTTTCATGAAGTGTTTTAACAGCTATTGAAATTCTCTTGACATGACTGAGAGAGATTCGTCAGGATAAAGTATACCAGCACACAAACAAAACAACCTATCGTATGCGCAACTCTTCAATAATTATCGAATAAAGTAGGTTATCTCAGCTTAAACATTGTCGGTTACATTATTATGATAGTATCTACAAACAACATAATCATAATAACACCCAGAACATGATAAGTATTGAAACTTTAAGTCTTGGTGGAAAAAGTCGGGGCTTCAGGCAAGAGGGGCACTATCTTGCATACTGGAAACTGTAAGTCTCAGTGGCTCATGTTGTGATCTGACAAGTCTCAGAAACTGTAAGTCTCAGTGGCTCATGTTGTGGTCTGACAAGTCTCAGAAACTGTAAGTCTCAATGGCTCATGTTGTGGTCTGACACGTCTCAGAAACTATAAGTCTCAGTGACTCATGTTGTGTTCTGACAAGTCTCAGAAACTGTAAGTCTCAGCGGCTCATGTTGTGATCTGACAAGTCTCATAAACTGTAAGTCTCAGTGGCTCATGTTGTGGTCTGACAAGTCTCAGAAACTGTAAGTCTCAATGGCTCATGTTTTGGTCTGACACGTCTCAAAAACTATAAGTCTCAGTGACTCATGTTGTGTTCTGACAAGTCTCAGAAACTGTAAGTCTCAGCGGCTCATGTTGTGATCTGACAAGTCTCAGAAACTGTAAGTCTCAGTGGCTCATGTTGTGATCTGACAATTCTCAGAAACTGTAAGTGTCAATGGCTCATGTTGTGATCTAAAAAGTCTCAGAAACTATAAGTCTCAGTGGCTCATGTTGTGATCTAAAAAGTCTCAGAAACTATAAGTCTCAGTGGCTCATGTTGTGTTTTGACACGTCTTAGAAACTGTAAGTCTCAATGGGTCATGTTGTGGTCTGATACGTCTCAGAAACTGTAAGTCTCAGTGGCTTATGTTGTGGTCTGACAAGTCTCAGAAACTGTAAGAGTCAATGGCTTATGTTGTGATCTGACACGTCTCAGAAACTGTAAGTCCCAATAGCTCATGTTCTGGTCTGACAAGTCTTAGAAACTGTAAGTCTCAGTGGCTCATGTTGTAATCTGACAAGTCTCTGAAACTATAAGGCTCAATGGCTCATGTTGTGGTCTGACACGTCTCAGAAACTGTAAGTCTCAGTGGCTCATGTTGTGGTCTGACAAGTCTCAGAAACTGTAAGTCTCAATGGCTCATGTTGTGATCTGACAAGTCTCAGAAACTGTAAGTCTCAATGGCTCATTTTGTAATCTGACAAGTCTCAGAAACTGTAAGTCTCAATGGCTCATGTAGTGGACTGACAAGTCTCAGAAACTGTAAGTCTCAGTGGCTCATGTTGTGGTCTGACAAGTCTCAGAAACTGTAAGTCTCAATGGCTCATGTTGTGATCTGATGAGTCTCAGAATCTGTAAGTCTCAATAGCTCATGTTGTGATCTAACAAGTCTCAGAAACTGTAAATTTAGTGGTTGATGTTGTGGCCTGACACGTTTTGGAAACTGTAAATCTCGGTGGCTGATGTTTTGGCCTGACACGTTTTGGAAACTAAGTTTCAATGGCTCATTTTGTGATCTGACTAATCTCAGAAACTGTAAGTCTCAATAGCTCATAACATTTCACATCATCACACCTCACATCACCGTGCCTCACATCATAAAATTTCACATCATCATAACTCACATCATCAAACCTCACATCATAACATTTCACATCATTACACCTCACATCCTCACACCTCACATCATCATACCTCACATTATAACATTTCACATCATCACACCTCACATCCTCACACCTCACATCATCATACCTCACATCATAACATTTCACATCATCACACCTCACATCATCATACCTCACATCATCACATCTCACATCTTAATACCTCACATCATCACACCTCACATCATCATACCTCACATCATCACACCTCACATCATCATACCTCACATCATCACACCTCACATCATCATACCTCACATCATCACACCTCACATCATCATACCTCACATCATCACATCTCAAATCATTATACCTCAGATATCACATCTCACATCATCACCCCTCACATCATCACACCTCACATCATAACACCTCACATCATCAACCCTCACATCATCATCCCTCACATAATCACCCCTCAAATCATTCGGCGTGACGAGCGACCGCTTTAACCACTAGGCTACACGACCGCCACTCTCAGAAACTGTAAGTTGCAGTGGCTGATGTTATTGTCTGAGAAGTCTCAGAAACTATAAGCCTCTTTCAAAATGTATTTACGTTTCAGTTTTTTGTTTCATAGATTAAAGTTAATCTCTCCCCTCAGACGTGTGATGTTTAGAATAGGAAAGCAGTAATGGGACATATATCTGGTACTATTTTTTGTTAATAATCAAATTACACACTATGTTTTGTGTGTGCATACTTTAAGAATGTTTTCCCCAGTTTGAATCTCCTACATTTAGAGAATCTGTAGGTACCAGAATATCACTGAACTTCATCTCTGACTATGTATGTATTCACAAACCTGTTTGACAGTGTTTCCTTGTACCACGGAAAACCTGTTCATCTCCCTGAAACATTGCACGTGTTTCCGGAGTGTCTGCTCGGTACGTTTCACTGGTACACGTACAACTTTACCTGTGAGGTATCTGCTACCAGTAAATTGAACCTTCGTTGACTGTTGCACCCTGCATAAGTAGCTGCCAAAACAAGGTATATTGGATCCGTCAGTAACTGCCAATACATTCCCCCGTGTTTCTTGGATCCGTGAGTAGCTGTCAATACAACCCTCTAAGTTTGCTGGATCCATCAGCAGGTGTGAACAACTCTTCTATGTTTGCTGGATCCATCAGCAGGTGTGAACAACTCTTCTATGTTTGCTGGATCCATCAGCAGGTGTGAACAACTCTTCTATGTTTGCTGGATCCATCAGCAGGTGTGAACAACTCTTCTATGTTTGCTAGATCCATCAGCAGCTGTGAACAACTCTCCTATGTTTGCTGGATCCATCAGCAGCTGTGAACAACTCTTCTATGTTTGCTGGATCCATCAGCAGCTGTGAACAACTCTTCTATGTTTGCTGGATCCATCAGCAGCTGTGAAAAACTCTTCTATGTTTGCTGGATCCATCAGCAGCTGTGAAAAACTCTTCTATGTTTGCTGGATCTACTATTTCACTGGGATAACACCGAAACGTTGTTGTCCACATTTACTAATCTGTAAGGTTCCCCAAAACACACAAATACTTCGCCTCGACCCCACATCCACACCCACACCCACACCCACGCCCACACCCACACCCACACCCACACTCACACCCACACATACACCCCACCCCTCTCGCCATGCAGCCCCCTGGCACATTGCCACACAACCAGTCCACCCGATGCCCATTACTTGGCCCACACAAGAAATGCGTATTGGTGATGCCCATAATTTTCCATGTGTAATGTCCGTAAATAAAAGCGACAAAACTTTTATAAGAATTCTCTGCCAAAAGGAGAGTCGATTGTACGATTCCGGCTATATCATGAGCATGTGTTTAAGAATCTCTTTCAAAAGGTCATGATCGGTGAGCCTACCCGTCACAAACACATGCAAAGACAAGTCAATTGTTCACCTGACAAACACGGAAACATATGGCACAAGTCAAAACAGGGAATTCAATCGGACATCATTTTTGTCATTGGTGAGTCAATTAAGGAAATGTCGTCCACATGTCTACCATAAAACTTTTTGAAAGCTTTACTGAGACCTTGAATGTTGAAGCGTAAAAACTTATGAACAAGAGTCGGTATGACGCTCTTTGAAATCCTGGTAGAAAGAGCCTGCTCGGTTGTACCCCAGAAGTTGTGAAATGTAGACAGCAAGGGCTGGATCTGCAGGAATATTAAAGGCGTGAAGGGAAAGTTGAGTCATTCCTCTTGTACAACAGTCTTGTGGAGAGTGTCTTGTCACTCTGAATCTTTATACATAGATCTGAATATTAAACAGATGAAGCGGTCTCACAGGTCTCTTTTGTTTCTAGTTCAGGTGGGTAAATCAGTGGAAGGGAATTGGCTTTTTGATGATTATTGAACGACATCTATATATACCTGACGGTGAAGTTACACCTCATAACGTTTCACATCATCACACCTCACATCATCATTAAACCTTACATCGAAACATCTCACATCAACACAGCTCAGATCATTATACCTCACATCATCACACCTCACATCATAACACCTGATATCACACCTTACATCATCTTACCTCACACCATCATACCTCACATAATCACACCTCACATCACATAACCTCACATTATCACATCTCACATCATCACACCTCACATCATCATACCTCATATCATCACATCTCATATCAGCAAACCTCACATCATCACATCTCACATGATCACACCTCACATCATCAGACCTCATATCATAACATTTCACATCATCACATCTCACATCATCACACCTCACATCATCATACCTCACATCATAACGTTTCACATCATCACACCTCACATCCTCACACCTCACATCATCATACCTCACATCATCATACCTCACATCATGACACCTCAAATGATCACACCTCACATCATCACACCTCACATCATCATACCTCACATCATCAACCCTCACATCATCAACCCTCACATCATCATACCTCACATCATGACACCTCAAATGATCACACCTCACATTATCACACCTCACATCATCACACCTCACATCATCACACCTCACATCATCATACCTCACATAATCAACCCTCACATCATCATACCTCACATCATCATGCCTCACATCATCACACCTCAAATGATCATACCTCACATCAAAACATTTCACATCATGACACCTCAAATGATCACACCTCAAATTATCACACCTCACATCATCACACCTCACATCATCACACCTCACATCATCATACCTCACATCATCAACCCTCACATCATCATACCTCACATCATCATACCTCACATCATCACACCTCAAATGATCATACCTCACATCAAAACTTTTCACATCATCACACCTCACATCATAACACCTCACATCATAACGTTTCACATCATCACACCTCACATCATCATACCTCACATCATCATACCTCACATCATCACACCTCACATCATCACACCTCACATCATCACACCTCACATCATCACATCTCACATCATCACATCTCACATCATCACATCTCAAATCATCATACCTCACATCATCACACCTCACATCATCATACCTCACATCATAACATCTCACATCATCACATCTCACATAATCATATCTCACTTCACCATACCTCACATCATCATACCTAACATCATCATACCTCACGACATCACATCTCACATCATTACACCTCACATAATCATACCTCACATCATCATATCTCACATCATCACACCTCACATCACCATACCTCACATCATCACATCTCACGACATCACATCTCACATCATTACACCTCACATCATCATACCTCACATCATCATATCTCACATCATCACACCTCACATCATCACACCTCACATCATAACATCTCACATCATCACACCTCACATCATCACACCTCACATCATAACATCTCACATAATCATATCTCACTTCACCATACCTCACATCATCATACCTCACATCATCACATCTCACATCATCACATCTCACATCATCACACCTCACATAATCATACCTCACATCATTATATCTCACATCATCACACCTCACTTCATCACACCTCACATCATCACACCTCACATCATAACATCTCACATAATCATATCTCACTTCACCATACCTCACATCATCATACCTCACATCATCACATCTCACATCATCACATCTCACATCATCACACCTCACATAATCATACCTCACATCATTATATCTCACATCATCATACCTCACATCATCACATCTCACATCATCACACCAAACATCATAACATTTCACATCATCAGACCTCACATAACCATACCTCACATCATTATATCTCACATCATCATACCTCACTTCATCACACCTCACATCATCACACCTCACATCATAACATCTCACATAATCATATCTCACTTCACCATACCTCACATCATCATACCTCACATCATCACATCTCACATCATCACATCTCACATCATCACACCTCACATAATCATACCTCACATCATTATATCTCACATCATCATACCTCACATCATCACATCTCACATCATCACACCAAACATCATAACATTTCACATCATCAGACCTGACATCATCACACCTCACATCATCACACCTCACACCATCATACCTCACATCATCACCCCTCACACCATCCAGGTGCACTCTGTGTAGGCAGTGATGCCTCTGTACCAGGTGCACTCTGTGTAGGTCGTGATGACTCTGTACCAGGTGCACTCTGTGTAGGCAGTGATGCCTCTGTACCAGGTGCACTCTGTGTAGGTCGTGATGACTCTTTACCAGGTGCACTCTGTGTAGGCAGTGATGCCTCTGTACCAGGTGCACTCTGTGTAGGTCGTGATGACTCTTTACCAGGTGCACTCTGTGTAGGCAGTGATGCCTCTGTACCAGGTGCACTCTGTGTAGGTCGTGATTACTCTGTACCAGGTGCACTCTGTGTAGACAGTGATGCCTCTGTACCAGGTGCACTTTGTGTAGGTCGTGATGACTCTGTACCAGGTACACTGTGTGTAGGTCGTGGTGACACTAGGCCATGCTGACTCTGTACCTGGTACTTGTGAGGTGTTATGATGTGAGTTGTGATGGTAAGAGGTGTTATGATATGAGGTGTTATGTGATGTGACATATTGCGAGAAAAGAAACTATAATTCCATCACCGATCTCTAAACTCGTATTATTTTTTTTTAAATCAATAAGTCTCATTGTTTTTTTTCTGATTTTACAAATATATTTGGTTGAGTATGATAATGTGGTTATTACTAGGCACAGAGCAACATTCTGTCCTGATATTGGCTTCCGAGAGACATTTCACAGAGGGAGAGTTGCTGTTAGAGATGCAGTCATTTCCTCATACAGTCTCAAGTAATGAAAATGTGATTCAATACCGAACAATAACCACGCTCTAGACGTTTTATTTACACAGATTCATTTGTTGTATAATAAATCACCGGGATTTCGTGATGGGAAAAGCGTGTCTGATGCTGCAGCTACCGGGGTTGGAAAACTTGTTGTTACTCCGGCATTCAGGTTGTTACTAGTTACACCCCTCCCTCAAGTCCCAAATACTTTTTGTCATTGCAGATTTTTTTCTAATCGCTCGGGACAGGTAAACCGTCTCCCGTTGGAAATCTCAGAACGCAGGTGTTACCCGTTACTTTTATGGCATATCTTCCTTCGGGTTTATAACCAGTGAGTGAGTGAGTGAGTGAGTATGGTTTTACGCCGCTTTTAGCAATATTCCAGCATTATCACTGCTGGGGACACCAGAAATGGGCTTTACACATTGTACCCATGTCGGGAATCGGACCCGGGTCTTCGGCGTGACGATCGAATGCTTTAACCACTAGGCTACCCGACCGCCCCTGTATATATCCAGACAGTTGTTATATATAATCAGTGATGACCTCTTTTCAGCTGACACTCATGTGGTCAGGACATGCAATATAACCTTAAGATATATAACGCAGGGTGCACCTGGTACAGAGTCATCACTCCCTACACAGAGTGCACCTGGTACAGTCATCACTGCCAACACAGAGTGCACCTGGTACAGAGTCATCACGACCTACACAAAGTGGACCTGGTACAGAGGCATCACTGCCTACAGAGAGTGCACCTGGTACAGAGGCATCACTGCCTACACAGAGTGCACCTGGTACAGAGTCATCACGACCTACAAAGAGTGCACCTGGTACAGAGTCACCACGGCCTACACAGAGTGCACCTGGTACAGAGTCTCCAAGGCCTACACAGAGGGCACCTGGTACAGAGTCACCACGGCCTACACAGAGTGCACCTGGTACAGAGTCATCACGACCTACACCGAGTGCACCTGGTATATAGTTTCACTGGACACACTTAAAGCACATTCATCAAGGCCAACACAGTGTGGACAGGGAAGTGATAAACTATATATTGGCGTGTGTTCACTCACATCACTATAGAAATTGCTTTATAGCCAAATGTTAAAAGTACGGTCAATTGTACATGGATATAAACAGATATATGTCATTCCTATCACATATCCTTGGTGGGCAGTGGGTCGTTTTAGTTGGTATTGCTACAGATAACACTGCATGGAGTAATGGCCGATTTTCTGTTACACAACATCGCCATCCTAAAGCAATACATATATGAGAAATCCGAGGACGCATAGTATCCCCCGTTCACTTACATCTCTCGTTAGTATTTTGACGACAATGCATCCGATGCAAGCGAACTTTTTTTTAACATCTTTAGCGGATACCAAATTGTGGTTAACTTCCAAACAGGTTCAAATGTATAAGTACTATCACAACCTTAACCAGCCACCCTTTTCAACATTTACAAGTGTTAATGAGCAGCTTGTTTAAGTATTGTAGTTACTTGTACATGTAACTGGTGTAGATGTCATCAACCTAGCCTAGAGCACTCGCAAAGACGGCAATCATGGCGTTCTGTTGCGACGATGAAGGTGACGATTTACTGACCCGTGACCAGACTGAGACACAGGCGACATGCAAAGGAAGTAGTGAAAATGAAGATGTTGATGCTGATTGGGTCGATGCAGCAGACATGGCGGGAAGAGCGCCTTGTGCCTATTGATCGACCCACCAGTTCCGAGGCCTGCTCATTACGCTTTCGTTCTTCCGAATTCCGCACTAATTGAGCTGGGGGGCCACGGAGACGGACGATGATGCTCGGCCGGAGTGGTACGAGTCTGCCGTGTTGGAAGGCGTTGTGTGATGAGGGCGTCCAAATATCGGGCTATTAATCACTGAGGAAGTGGCAGACATGGTACCAGGCCAATCTCTTCATCGCAGAATCGACTCTACCCTTCTGTAAGAATTGGTTAGTGCGGTTGTAGACGCTGGGATAAAGCTGTGACTGTCACAACTTAAGGACCGTGCACCTTAATTAACAAAACTTGGTGTCTTTGACAAAGAATGGGAGAAGTTTTGTCAAAGTATCTTGGAATGTAATTTTGGGTGGATTGTGACTCGGTAACTCACGTGAACCTTCTAAGTCCCGGTGAGGAGGAGGCACTTTTGAATGAGATTGAGAGTTTGATGGCGTGCACAGCCTGCTGAAACGGATACAGATTCAAATACAGGTAGGCTATTTTATGACGTCTTTACCGTGAGTGTCATCAGCCGGATTTGTGATTCTGTCAGTGAGGGATCAGCGCTTAGTTATTCCTGGTCCCAATCAAAAACCCACATATGTTGTGTGGTCACAGGTGCACACATAAACTGCCACTCCCGCGAACAATAGCTCAATCTCATTTCGTTTGCTGCTAATCATGGCGACATCTATGAGTATTTAAACATGTGCTGAAAATCCTATGCACGAGTAGTCATATTTTCTTCTACAAAATGAAAAAGTAGCATTCATTCAATGGACATCGTAAAAAGTGGAAGGTAATTTGACGCTGAAAGGGACTATTTTTACGCGTTTCTTTTTAGTATGCGGAAATGTCCACATAGTAATCATGTCATGATAACGGTGGCATAGTTGCCATCACTATAATACATTGCGTTGTATTTCTAAGAACATGAAACTTTCAGAGACAACGTCCCTCTGTAATTTACACTTATTCACTGTGACAAGGCCCCCGTTTCCGTGGCTTGCAATAAGCGATGGTAATGACATCTCAAGTATTAATGGCTTTACGCCTAACAATAAAACCATGACGACCAAGCATTGATTAAAGTCCATCAATTGGAGTGATTACGCTGTTATTAATGGTTTGGTGGCTTCTTTATATGAATCTCTACTTAACAGATGAACATGGCCATGAAATAATATATAACCTACCTAGGAGATCGATGTAGGTATTGGTTGTATTCTACCTGAGGCCGAGATCGATGAAGGACGGGGCGTGTTCGATCTGAGCCTTGTGTAAGCGTCATCAGCAGGCCTATTATCTTCCAGCAAAAGACATCCCTTGCTGTTTCACCACCATATAAGAAACTATTGAACGTTAAGGAAATTGAATTTAGTCCGACAAGTTGTTCACTTGGCGTAGACATTGTAGAAATCCAAGGAATGGCCGAGTTTATGTATGCTGTCTTCAAAGCACTAATGATTTATATGTTAGATACTGTAGCTTGACAGGAATAGGAAACTGTGTCATTTCGAAATTTAATCAGAATAATTAAAAAGATATAAATGATATTTACAAAATGCATCAGATAAAGCATATTGTTGACATCTGGGTATATTGGCCCGCAGGCCCAGATACGTGACAACAGAGAGCGTTATACTCACTGGCAACATCAAAATAGAGCTTATATGTCAGCCTGTTTCACAGAACAACCACAATATATAGATAGATTACAACTTGAAGAACGTGAAGATTTGTCAGCCTGTTTCACAGAACAACCACAAAATATATAGATAGATGAAAACTTGAAGAACATGAATATTTGTCAGCCTGTTTCACAGAACAGCCACAATAAATAGATAGATGACAACTTGAAGAACATGAATATTTGTCAGTCTGTTTCACAGAACAACCAGATTGAATAGATAGATGAAAACTTGAAGAACATGAATATTTGTCAGCCTGTTTCACAGAACAACCACAATAAATAGATAGATGAAAACTTAAAGAACATGAATATTTGTCAGTCTGTTTCACAGAACAACCACAATAAATAGATAAATGACAACTTGAAGAACATGAATATTTGTCAGCCTGTATTACAGAACAACCACAATAAATAGATAGATGTCAACTTGAAGAACATGAATATTTGTCAGTCTGTTTCACAGAACAACCACAATAAATAGATAGATGAAAACTTGAAGAACATGAATATTTGTCAGTCTGTTTCACAGAACAACCACAATAAATAGATAGATGACAACTTGAAGAACATGAATATTTGTCAGCCTGTATTACAGAACAACCACAATAAATAGATAGATGTCAACTTGAAGAACATGAATATTTGTCAGTCTGTTTCACAGAACAACCACAATAAATAGATAGATGAAAACTTGAAGAACATGAATATTTGTCAGTCTGTTTCACAGAACAACCACAATAAATAGATAGATGACAACTTGAAGAACATGAATATTTGTCAGTCTGTTTCACAGAACAACCACAATAAATAGATAGATGAAAACTTGAAGAACATGAATATTTGTCAGTCTGTTTCACAGAACAACCACAATATATAGATAGATGACAACTTGAAGAACATGAATATTTGTCAGCCTTTTTCACAGAACAACCACAATAAATAAATAGATGAAAACTTGAGGAACATGAATATTTGTCAGCCTGTTTCACAGAACAACCACAATAAATAGATAGATGACAACTCGAAGAACATGAATATTTGTCAGCCTGTATTACAGAACAACCACAATAAATAGATAGATGAAAACTTGAAGAACATGAATATTTGTCAGCCTGTATTACAGAACAACCACAATAAATAGATAGATGAAAACTTGAAGAACATGAATATTTGTCAGCCTGTATCACAGAACAACCACAATAAATAGATAGATGACAACTTGAAGAACATGAATATTTGTCAGCCTGTATTACAGAACAACCACAATAAATAGATAGATGACAACTTGAAGAACATGAATATTTGTCAGTCAGTTGCACAGAACAACCACAATAAATAGATAGATGAAAACTTGAAGAACATGAATATTTGTCAGCCAGTTGCACAGAACAACCACAATAAATAGATAGATGACAACTTGAAGAACATGAATATTTGTCAGCCTGTTTCACAGAACAACCACAATAAATAAATAGATGAAAACTTGAAGAACATGAATATTTGTCAGTCTGTTTCACAGAAAAACCACAATAAATAGATAGATGACAACTTGAAGAACATGAATATTTGTCAGCCTGTTTCACAGAACAACCACAATAAATAAATAGATGACAACTCGAAGAACATGAATATTTGTCAGTCTGTTTCACAGAACAACCACAATAAATAGATAAATGACAACCTCAACTTATAGGTTATTTGTCACAGGACTGTCCAGGGCTGAATGTCGGTCCTGATAGAGGAGAGCGCGAGAGTGTCTCTTTGTCTTTGTTAACATTCTGATGGTTGATCTTCAGTCTTCTTGTGTTCAGTTCACTTCGAGCCAGTATTTATGAAAGTGCATATAGACTATAAGGGGTTTATATTTTTTATTAATTTCAGGAATCCTGTGAAAGTCAGTGTAATTGAAGAACCAAAAGTAATGTTGATACTGGTTTATACAATTGCTAGTTTTGCCGGCTTTTAATGACGCACAGTTCTTGACCTTGTACCTGCATGCGTGTGTTGGTGGTCCACCACTTCTGATTTAAATGTTACCCAGTCATATTACAAATGTTTGTTTTCAAGCTAACATGATTACTGTTGCAGGCTCAATACATGCGTCATAAGCATGGAGCAGAGCATAACGATAAGGGGTGTCAGTAGCTATAAAAAAAACACCTTTCTTCACAGCTTCTAACGCTATGAAGAAATTAGGGCATATCATGCAACCCTGGCGAGTCCCATATTAATAGCGACTTAGCCATAGAGCTTATGCAGAAAGTTTAGAAATAGCCAAAATAGTCAGTAGAACCTGCCTTTTGTCTGGACCAGTGCATATAATGTAATGTGCGTGTGTGTGTGTGTGTGTGTGTGTGTGTGTGTGTGTGAGAGAGAGAGAGAGAGAGAGAGAGAGAGAGAGAGAGAGAGAGAGAGAGAGAGAGAGAGAGAGAGAGAGAGAGAGAGAGAGAGAGGGAGGGAGGGAGTTTGGTTAAACGCCGATTTTAACATTATTCCAGTTATATCGCGGCGTGCCAGCTGAATGTGGGAGGAAAGCCCGAAATAATGCGTTTACCGCTTCTGTGAAACCCACGAGCACGGGTATGGTGTTGACAAACCTAGAAACATAATCGGGACGAACCCTGATTCGGCATAATGTATATAATGAGTGAGTGAGTATGGTGTAAGCTTTAGCTGTATTTCATTCAATATCACGTCGGATGACACCAGAAATGTGGTAGAGCGTTTGACGGAGACCGGAATGTCGGACTTCCTTCGTGGTATAATGGTAGAGCGTTTGACGGAGACCGGAATGTCGGACTGCCTTCGTGGTATAGTGGTAGAGCGTATGACGGAGACCGGAATGTCGGACTTCCTTCGTGGTATAGTGGTAGAGCGTTTAACAGAGACCAGAATGTCGGACTGCCTTCGTGGTATAGTGGTAGAGCGTTTGACGGAGACCGGAATGTCGGACTGCCTTCGTGGTATAGTGGTAGAGCGTTTGACGGATACCGGAATGTCGGACTGCCTTCGTGGTATAGTGGTAGAGCGTTTGACGGAGACCGGAATGTCGGACTGCCTTCGTGGTATAGTGGTAGAGCGTTTAACAGAGACCAGAATGTCGGACTGCCTTCGTGGTATAGTGGTAGAGCGTTTGACGGAGACTGGAATGTCGGACTGCCTTCGTGGTATAGTGGTAGAGCGTTTGACGGAGACCGGAATGTCGGTTGTCGGCGCCATATTAAAATACGTTAATGTAATGTACTTGTTGTTACCACACCTGGCGCTCGGCATTAAAGGAATAGCACAAGGCCTAGTCTGCTCGGAATCAGTATACTGTGTCTGAGTGGGGTACCCATGTTAAATTGCGGCACATACACACACATACGCACGCACACAGCCACGGACGCACGCACGTACATGTGCATGTATGTTGGTATGTGAGTGCAATAGTCTTGAACGCGACGTTAAACCCCATTTCGCCTCACCTCGCGTTTTTAATGTCAGATAAAACAAGCACTTGATGTATTGTAACAGAATGACATATTCTCATCTACGGGTCCTAGGAACACCAGGGGAAATGTTACCTCAACGTGTGCTGAAAGCATAACGTGATCTCCACAGGTAATTACAGAAGATAGAGTCGTGTCTTTTAGGACCTCGCTAATAGCCACTTGTGTGATACGTTGCAGGCCAGATTGATATGCTGGGTGACACCCAGCTGAGTTGCCTGGTGCTTCAGAATACGGCTGGAACTGAGGTCTGCTCGTTGCCACTGGTGCCGCTCATTCACAAACTGATCATGCCACATTCTGTGTGGAGGAACATGGTTTGTCCATCATACGCGCTTCAGACATGGGTGAACAATACAACATACATTTTGTGTTGGTTAATGAGAGTCGTGGAAAACTGAAATTAGTTTTAGGATCTTTGCGAACGAGTATATTCTAAACCTTGACTTTCTAGATATACAGCAACTTGGTGAAACGTGTTTTGATAACATGGCCAATCGTTGCAACTTTAATTGTCATTGAAGTGATTAAAAAAAGTAATAACTTGTCTTAAATATTTAATATTCCCCTGGTCCTACAAGTTCTATTTATAGAAAAATAATAGATTCAAGAGGTGGTATTATTTTTGTCTACCACTGAAACAGGACACGGTATTCCTTTAATCATCTAGTGAGGTTATGGACAAGACAATCCTTTAACCAATTACTGACACAGGCTAATATACCGAATTCACGACGACCCAAACACATTGTAGCCTAACAACACAGGCCTACCTTCAAATGAGTGGAATGTTGATATGTTACGCGAGTGTGTACGTATTCGTGAAGATCTGTGTTAGAATAGGTCTTCCGCAACCCATGCTTGTCGTAAAAAGTGACTGTAACGGGATCGGGTGGTCAGGCTCGCTGACTTGGTCGATGCATGTTATCGTTTCACAATTGCGTGGATCGACGCTCATGATGTCAATCACTTGATTGTCTGGTCCGGATTCGGTTATTTATAGACCGCATTCATATAGATGGAATATTGCCGAGTGCGGAGTTAAACAATCAACAAACAAATAAACAAAAACAAAACAACAAAAACAAACAAACGTATTCGGTGCCAACAAGTTGACTTGTATTCTCTACAGTTGTCCTTATTGTGACAGTTACGCTTGTCTAATGACACGTGTTCTTGTTTAATGTTGGACGATGCTGGAAAAAGGTCGATACGTGTATTGATTTAGGTATTTATAAAAGATGTTTAATTATCTTTCTTCCGTGGTTAGCGATGAAATTCTCCCTGCATACAGCATTGATTTGCAATTTGAGAAATACATGTTCAGATCTGTTTGACAGTTTAGAAATCTTTCCGTGTGTTAGCTGGTATATGCCAAGAAGTAATAGGTTCTTTGCAGCAGATATACACGCAACATATTTACTATATACAACATATGTACATGCAACATATCGATACCATCTACAACATATATACATACAACATATCGTTACTATCTACAACATATACACATACAACATATCTTTACTATCTACAGCATATCGTTACTATCTACAACATATGTAACTACAACATGTCGTTACTATCTACAATATATGTACATACAACATATCGTTACTATATACAACATATCGTTACTATACACAACATACCATTACTATATACAACATATGTACATGCCACATATCGATACTATCTACAACATATATACATTCAACATATCGTTACTATCTACAACATATCGTTACTATCTACAACATATGTACATACAACATATCGTTACTATCTACAATATATTTACATACAACATATCGTTACTATATACAACATATCGTTACTATCTACAACATATGTACATACAACATATCGTTACTATCTACAATATATTTACATACAACATATCGTTACTATATACAACATATCGTTACTATACACAACATACCATTACTATATACAACATATGTACATGCAACATATCGATACTATCTACAACATATATACATGCAACATATCGTTACTATCTACAACATATGTACATACAACATATCGTAACTATCTACAACATATCGTTACTATCTACAACATATGTACATACAACATATCGTTACTATACACAACATACCATTACTTTATACAACATATATACATGCAACATATCGTTACTATCTACAACATATGTACATACAACATATCGTTACTATGTACAACATATCGTTACTATCTACAACATATGTACAATACATATACATACAACATTTCGATACTATCTACAACATATATACATACAACATTTTGTTACCATCTACAACATATCGTTACTGTCTATAAGAACTCCGTGAACAATAATATCCATGCAGCATGTGTACAGTTGCCCAACAACATAATTGACAATGAGATGAAAATGTGCGAGTCACGCAAATTAGTTATTCTCCTTTGGACCTTATTCTTTTATCAAGATCCCAGTATTTTGGGATGAATAAATTAGAAAACGAAATTGTACATCATTTTAAAGATTTTTGTTTCCCTTTTATTGTCTTTATTTCTGGAATAAAGAAAGTCATATATCTAATACTGCTACATGAAGACATAATAACTTGAATCAACTCAAGTTATGCCTTTGATGGCATATTGTAACATCCACGACTGCCGGTGGTCGATAAACCATACACTTGAAGACCCTTTGGAGCCAAGCATATGGTGATATCTTAAAAAGCAGTGTCGGTGTCACGTGGGTGGACCCCTAAACCAAACCAGTAGAAACTTATAATGAACCGAGATACCGACAGTTTTATAATCTATATTAATTGTTTACAATTGTGTTGGTAACACTACACTTACCTAATGACAACAGGCTGGCAGTTGAGATAACAATGGTAGAAACTGTTATATTACTGGAATGTTGCCCATGACGTGAGTCTACTGGGGTAATTGTTGTGTGCACACGCCATGTGTGTGTGGTTGAGTATATTATTAAGATACATACGTATGATTAATATGCATTCACACCCTCGTGAGTTTTTTAATATTCTTCTGTTCGCACAGCGGTTTTTGTACATGCCTGTGCAGAATGTCCATTGCGTGACCATCATGAGTATCGTATACATACTAGTATACGGTCATTTACGCGACCCTGCTGAGTGTTTATACGTAGACCGTCTTGTCCGTAACCCTGTAGAGTGTTTACACATCGTCGTGTAGGCCTCCTGTACGTCACCTTGCTGAGTGTTTATACATGGCCGTGTAGACCGCCCTGTACGTGACCCTGCTTAGCGTTTATATATGGCCATGTAGAACGTCTCGTTCGTGACCATGTTGAGTGTTTATACATGGCCGTGTAGACCGTCTTGTACGTAACCCTGCTGAGTGTTTATGCATGGCAGTGTAGGCCGTCCTGTACATGACCCTGCTGAGTGTTTATACATGGCCGTGTAGACCGTCTCGTACGTGACCCTGCTGAGTGTTTATGCATGGCCCTGTAGGCTGTCCTGTGCGTGACCCTGCTGAGTATTTATACATGGCCGTGTAGGCCGTCCTGTGCGTGACCCTGCTGAGTGTTTATACATGGCCGTGTAGGCCGTCCTGTGCGTGACCCTGCTGAGTATTTATACATGGCCGTGTAGGCCGCCCTGTACGTGACCCTGCTGAGTGTTTATACATGGCCGTGTAGGCCGTCCTGTGCGTGACCCTGCTGAGTGTTTATACATGGCCGTGTAGGCCGTCCTGTGCGTGACCCTGCTGAGTATTTATACATGGCCGTGTAGGCCGTCCTGTGCGTGACCCTGCTGAGTGTTTATACATGGCCGTGTAGGCCGTCCTGTGCGTGACCCTGCTGAGTGTTTATACATGGCCGTGTAGGCCGTCTTATACGTGACCCTGCTGAGTGTTTATGCATGGCCCTGTAGACTGTCCTGTACGTGACCCTGCTAAGTGTTTATACATGGCCGTGTAGACCGCCCTGAACGTGACACTGCTGAGTGTTTATACATGGCCGTGTAGACCGTCTTGTACGTAACCCTGCTGAGTGTTTATGCATGGCCTTGTAGACCGTCTCGTACGTGACCCTGCTGAGTGTTTATACATGGCCGTGTAGACCGCCCTGAAGGTGACCCTGCTGAGTGTTTACACATTGCCGGGGAGACCGTATTGTACGTGACCCTGCTGAGTGTTTATAGAAGGCCGTTTAGCCCCCCTGTACGTGACCCCACTGAGTGTTTAGATGCAAGAACACAAAACCTCTGAAACGCTCGCATCACAGGGAATTTATTGTCAGTGTCATATCTTTCAACGTTTCACACTGAAAGTTTCGTTTGCATCACGAACTGTCACGTTGTACTGATGCTTCTAGTGACGAAGTGACGATGTGACGAGGTTTAGAAAAAAAATGTGCTCCAACATACTTTCATACAGACAACATGGAGGATCTGTAAATCTTATGCATGGAGATTGTGTGCTCACACCTGATCACATGACAAGAGGAAGTGAAACTTGGACTTCAATATACATTTCAGATTATACAAAAAAACTCATTGCTGAAACCTGGGTTTGAAGTCACAACCAGCAACCTTGCTGGTATTCAAGTCTACATCTATATCCATTGGACCACAGAGAAGCATGAGAGCTCCTGGACAAATTAACATCATAAACCTAATCAATAGAAAACAACTTTCATCTTGGCATATTCACATCCAGTCCCTTTAACACACTTAAGGTGTTTAACAGATAAAGGAAATGTAAGATGTAACTATGATATTCAACTGCAGTACATAACTATTCAGCATCAGCTGGGACAAGCAGGACAAGTTTGTGAATTGGCCTTCAAAGTTCCGAGTCTTTTGTCTTGAGTACCACACTTCTCACTTTGCCAGCACCGTCAGGTTCAGTCCTACTGACACGAGCCATGGACCAGGCACTTCTGGGGAAATTGTCATCTTTGATAAGTACAACATCATTATACTGAAAGTTGCGATGTGGAGTGTACCATTTCTGTCTGTGTTGCAGTAAACAGAGATATTCCTTCTTCCAGCGGGACCTGAAGACTTCAGCTAGGTGTTGTACCCGTCTCCATCGACGACGTGCATATACAGCAGAGGGCTGAAACACTGCAGGAGGTGGGATATAAGCACTTGCATTTACCAGAGATTGGATGGAGGTCCCTGGGATCACTGGATACAGTTGTAAGAGGCCTTGAATTGAGAATGGCATCAACTTCACTGAGTAAAGTTGTATACAGCTCGTCATCAAGGCGTTCACCAAATTCTTGTAGAAGTGGATTGAGAACGTTCCAAACCGACCTTATCAATCTTTCCCACACACCTTCAATGTGACTAGCTGAGGGCGGATTAAACTTCCAGATGATGTTTTGTTTGAGGAAGTAAGACTGAGTTTTAGACTGATCTATATCTTCAATTGCCTGACGAAGTTCTCTGGATCCACTTACGAAGTCTGTACAATTGTCACAAAAGATTTCTTTGACAGGTCCTCTACGAACAATGAAATAGCTAAGTGAATTTATGAATGAGTCGGTGTCTTGGGAATTGGCAGTCTCGATATGCACCGCTCTGCTAGCAAGACAAGTGAATAGAACGCCATACCGTTTCACGTTCTTGCGTCCTTCCTTGACAGTATGAGGTCAAAAAAAATCAAGTCCAGTAGACGTGAAAAGTGGTGATGCCTGAACACGGCTAGCAGGTACATCAGACATCATCTGCACACTGCTTGGCTTCTTAAATCTTCTACAAACCATACTTCTCACAGCAGAGTTGGCATTTGGAATCCAATACTCTTCCCCTCAGAGCAGATATGGCATGACTTCTGCCAACATGCCCTAAACTACCATGGATTTGGCGAACAATGAGTATAGCTACATGACTTTTACGAGGCAGTAGAATTGGATACTTCATCCCATCAGATATATCAGCCTTGCTTAACCGTCCACCCACACATAGCAAACCACTGATGATAACTGGATCCAAACATCGAATTGAACTATTTCTTGGCAACTTCAATGACATGTCTTGTTCTCTGTGTCCTGAAATCATGGCAACTTCAGGTTCATATACTGCTTTCTGAACAAAAATGAGTATACTGCTTTCTGAATCTTTAAGCTCTTGAACAGACACTGGTGCATTTACTGAGCATCTGTCTTTCGTTTCAGCACTGTTTTGCTAAGATTTTATTTGAAGAAAATTGAAGAATCTGCGGTAGCTTGCCACTGATCTTTTCAACTGATACCAGGAAGAATAATGATGGATAAGTCTATCCACAGTATCTACATTGCAGGAATATTTCCCTTCATGTGAAGTTGTGATACCTAAAGTTTCTGTTGATTCATGAAATTCAGATACAGGAAATTTAGAATCTGGCAGTCTCAAGAATGATGTTCCATCAAACCAGTCTTTGCATGTCAAGAATTTTGAACAGCTATATCCTCGGGAAGCAACGTCAGCTGGATTGGATTTAGAAGCTATGTACTTCCACTGTTCGTGTGATTAGTATAATCTCTAATCAACTTCACTCTGTTGGTCACAAAGACTGGAAATCTGCTTTTCTCATTGCTAATGTAATGGAGAACAGTAGTGGAGTCTGTATAGTAAGTGATACTATCGATATCCAGATCCAGTTCCTTCAGCAAAAACTGACCAATCTTCACAGAAACAGTAGCTGCTGTCAACTCTAATCGTGGAATTGTTTGAAGTTTCAAGGGACCTAGTCTAGCTTTTCCAAGAAGTAGAGAAGTGTGAATGCTTCCACTGACATCGAATAATCTGATGTAGGCAGAAAAACCACAGCCTGTAGTACTAGCATCTGACAATATTTGAAGCTGTCGAGAAGCAACTTTGCCAAAGAATGGAGGTTTCAGACATCTTCTTACTGTCAAAATATTGAGCAATTCCATATCCTGAAGCCATTCCAACCAACGGCACGTGTGTCCAGGTCCGACATCCTCATCCCAGTCAAGAGATTTGTCCTTGCACAGATCTTTAAGTATCTTCTTTGCTGACAGCAACACAGGGGATACAAGCTCAGGGGGTCATATAGTGATGATACCATGGACAGAATTCCTCTTCTAGTGAATGTTTTTTCAGGCAAGTCCACCCATATACTTAAAACTATCCAAGGAATGTCCCATTGCATGCCCAGTGCTCTCTTCATTGGAACAACATCATAGCTAAAATCAACAACTTGTATTTCCTTTGAACGATGTTCTTGAGGAATTGTAAATAACACTGCTTTGCTGTTGCTTGTAAACTTTGTTAGATTGAAACCACCATCTACACATGCCTGCCTCAGGTTTCTAATCAAATGAGTTGCTAGTTCATCGTTTTCTGCAGACTTCAAACAATCGTCAACATAGAAGTTCAATTCAATGGTTTGTGCCACTTTGTCATAATATTTGCCTCTTGCTTTGCTTGCAGTACTTCTCAAAGCATAATTTGCAATCGTTGGAGAAGAAACAGTTCCAAAGGTGTGCGCTGTCATGCGGTACTCTTACAATTCATTGTGGACGTCACCATCAGGCCACCATAGAAAACGTAAATAGTCATGATGCTTCTGAGGAACTTTCGCCTAATGGAACATCGATTCCACATCTCCCATAAAAGCAACTTGATCTAATCGAAATCGAGTCAAAACACCGATGAGAGAGTTGGTTAAGTCAGGGCCTTGGAGAAGAACACCATTAATAGAAAACCCATCAGATTTGGCACTGCAGTCAAAGACGACTCTTATTTTGTTAGTGAGTGAGTGAGTGAGTGAGTGAGTTGGGTTTAACGCCGCTTTTAACAGTATTCCAGTTATATCGCGGCGTGTCAGCTTAATGTGGGAGGAAAGCCCGAAGTGATGTAGGTCTCAGACGTTTACCACTTCGGTGAAACCCACGAGCACGGGTATGGTGCTGACAGACCTAGAAACATAATTGGGGCGAACCGGGATTCGAACCCACAATCATAGGTTTCTGGCGTGTCCAAGGGACGCAACTCTGCACAGCGAATCGCGGCGCTTTAGACGACTGCGCCACCCGTGCCCCCTATTTTGTTAGTCTTTTGGGGATGATAAACTCCATGATGGGATAGGTACCAAAGATGTCCAGGCTTACCAGGTAGCTTGTCTTCGGGAATTTCAGTTGCATATCCTTTAGCCAATATTGTGCTCATGAATTTCACAATTTTTTGGTAAGTATCATTCTTTAACATTTTCTCTTTTTGCCACAGAATTCTTTTCACGGCTTGTTTTTATTACAGGGCATCAAACTATCATTTCTGAATGGAAGAGGAATTTCAAAATGACCATCCACAAACCTCAGATCTTCCTCATTCTCCTTCATGAAACGTTGATCTTCAGCAGAGTAACCACGCTCGCCAGGAGTTTTCCTAAGGTCTAACTCAGTTCCATTCATCGTTTGCAGCTTCAATGTTGTCGGGGTTTGTCCTTAAGGTCTTCAGTAATGAAGTATCCTGTGCTGCCATTATCCAGCATGGCATACGTTGTCTCACTTGAACCGGAAGAATAGGCTGCAGGATGGTGTAAGACACATTGGATCGTTGAGAACCATAGAATGTAGCACCTGTAGTTACCTGTTTTACAGAAGTGTCATCACTAGTCTTCTCTTCTGTTGAGTCAGAGAGTTGCTGCCTCCTGATTGGCTGAAAGTGAGTATCATGAAGAGCGGGTGGGTGACGCTTACTGTAATATTTACAAGTCCTCTTCTTCATAAAAACCCTCGGATGCGTGATTCAAGCCATAGCAACTGAAGCACCTGCTATTTTCTTATATATATGCCTGCCATTCATCTAAAGATTTCTGTAGAAATGTCTTACAGTCATCAAGGTCATGTGATTGCTTACAAAAATAACATCGTTTAGATGTGTCAGTAGTAACTTGAGTTTCAAAAGTAGTTGAATGAGACTTGCTAGAAGACTGTTTATTCTTATCAGGATGCTTATCCTTACGTTTAGTGTCTTCATGTTTGTAAGAAAGAGCCTGCTTACCAAAGGTTGGTTCATTGGCAGATCTTGCAGCAAAGTCTCTTCATGACATCAGCGTTCTCATCTTCCTCAAGTTCACTGCAAGAAAGATCTACACATGATCTGTAAGAGAAAAACAAATAATTAAATCTATCAAAACCAGTGTTGACCGAATGCAAATTGTCATAATTGTCCATCAAACGATCAAGTCCATGTTTCTTCTTTGTACAAGCTGAAAGAGCAGCAACAGTTTTAGCTTTCATAAAACGTAAATGTTCACTGATTCTCTTTTCTGTTAAAGTTCTCTGTTGACGTAAACGTCCACAATCATCATTCTCACCATCCAAAGGATTCTCACGGTGAAAGTTTTTCTCAACATTCTGTCCATCAGGGACACTGCTGACCTTCCAATCTTCCAAGGATTGTTCTCATACAGTCAACACTGCTGGCCATCAAAACTTGTAACGGTTTACATTTACAGTAGTTAAACACACATGGCCCTCCGCACACTCCATGAACATCACGGCGGAGTTAACGTTGATATGTTGCCTGCCTATCACGGTCTGTAAGGTTTCTAAACAAGTGTAGATGGAAGAACACAAAACCTCTGAAACGCTCGCATCACATGGAATTTATTGTCAGTGTCATATCTTTCAACGTCTCACACTGAAAGTTTCGTTTGCATCGCGAGCTGTTAACGTTGAATTGATGCTTCTAGTGACGAAGTGACGAGGTGACGAGGTTTAGAAAAAAATGTGCTCCAACATACATTCATACAGACTGTGACAATCGGCAGGCAACAGATGCGTGGAGATTGGGTGCTCACACCCGATCACATGACAGGAAGAAGTGAGACTGAGGCTTCAATATATATTTCAGATTTAAAAAAAAACTTCATTGCTGAAACCTGGGTTTGAAGTCACAACCAGCAACCTTGCTGGTATTCAAGTCTACATCTATATTCACTGGACCATAGAAAAACACGAGAGCTCCTGGACAAATTAACATCATCAACCCAATCAAAGTGTTTATACCTGGCCGTGTAGACCGCCCTGTAAGTGACCCTGCTGAGTGTTTATGCATGGCCGTGTAGACCTCCCTGTACGTGACCCTGCTGAGTGTTTATATATGGCCGTGTAGACCGCCCTGTGCGTGACCCTGCTGAGTGTTTATGCATGGCCGTGTAGACCGAACTGTGCGTGACTCTGCTGAGTGTTTATACATTGCTGTATAGAACGTTTTGTACGTGACACCGCTGAGTGTTTATTCATGGCCGTGTAGACCGCGCTGTACGTGACACTGCTGAGTGTTTATACATGGCCGTGTAGACCGCCCTGCACGTGACACTACTGAGTGTTTATACATGGCCGTGTAGACCTCCCTGTACGTGACCCTGCTGAGTGTTTATATATGGCCGTGTTGACCTCCCTGTACGTGACCCTGCTGAGTGTTTATATATGGCCGTGTTGACCTCCCTGTACGTGACCCTGCTGAGTGTTTATACATGGCCGTGTAGACCGCCCTGAAGGTGACTCTGATGAGTGTTTATACATGGCCATGTAGACCGTCCTGTACGTGAAGACACTGCTGAGTGTTTATACATGGCCGTGTAGACTGTCCTGTACGTGACACTGCAGAGTGTTTATACATGGACTGTCGACCGCCCTGAAGGTGACTCTGATGAGTGTTTATACATGGCCATGTAGATCGCTCTGAAGGTGACTCTGATGAGTGTTTATACATGGCCATGTAGATCGCCCTGAAGGTGACTCTGATGAGTGTTTATAAATGGCTATGTAGACCGCCCTGAAGGTGACGCTGATGAGTGTTTTTAAATGGCCGTATAGACCTCTCTGTACGTGACCCTGCTGAGTGTTTATACATGGCCGTGTAGACTGTCCTGTACGTGACTCTGATGAGTGTTTATACATGGCCGTGTAGACCGCCCTGAAGGTGACATTGCTGAGTGTTTATAGATGGCCGTGTAGACCGCCCTGAAGGTGACTCTGATGAGTGTTTATAGATGGCCGTGTAGACCTCTCTGTACGTGGCACTGCTGAGTGTTTATACATGGCCGTGTAGACCTCCCTGTACGTGACCCTGCTGAGTGTTTATACATGGCCGTGTAGACCGCCCTGTGCGTGACCCTGCTGAGTGTTTTTACATGGCCGTGTAGACCGCCCTGTACGTGACCCTGCTGAGTGTTTTTACATGGCCGTGTAGACCTCCCTATACGTGACCCTGCTGAGTGTTTATACATGGCCGTGTAGACCGCCTTGTACGTGACACTGCTGAGTGTTTATACATGGCCGTGTAGACCATCCTGTACGTGACACTGCTGAGTGTTTATACAAGGCCGTGTAGACCATCCTGTACGTGACACTGCTGAGTGTTTATACATGGCCGTGTAGACCTCCCTGTACGTGACACTGCTGAGTGTTTATACATGGCCGTGTAGACCGCCTTGTACGTGACACTGCTGAGTGTTTATACATGGCCGTGTAGACCGTCCTGTACGTGACACTGCTGAGTGTCTATTCATGGCCGTGTAGACCTCCCTGTACATGACACTGCAGAGTGTTTATACAAGGCCGTGTAGACCATCCTGTACGTGACACTGCTGAGTGTTTATACATGGACTGTCGACCGCCCTGAAGGTGACTCTGATGAGTGTTTATACATGGCCGTGTAGACCGCCCTGAAGGTGACATTGCTGAGTGTTTATAGATGGCCGTGTAGACCGCCCTGAAGGTGACTCTGATGAGTGTTTATAGATGGCCGTGTAGACCTCTCTGTACGTGGCACTGCTGAGTGTTTATAAATGGCTATGTAGACCGCCCTGTACGTGACCCTGCTGAGTGTTTATACATGGCCGTGTAGACCGCCCTGTGCGTGACCCTGCTGAGTGTTTTTACATGGCCGTGTAGACCGCCCTGTACGTGACCCTGCTGAGTGTTTTTACATGGCCGTGTAGACCTCCCTGTACGTGACCCTGCTGAGTGTTTATACATGGCCGTGTAGACCGCCTTGTACGTGACCCTGCTGAGTGTTTATACATGGCCGTGTAGACCGTCCTGTACGTGACACTGCTGAGTGTTTATACATGGCCGTGTAGACCATCCTGTACGTGACACTGCTGAGTGTTTATACATGGCCGTGTAGACCATCCTGTACGTGACACTGCTGAGTGTTTATACATGGCCGTGTAGACCTCCCTGTACGTGACCCTGCTGAGTGTTTATACATGGCCGTGTAGACCTCCCTGTACGTGACCCTGCTGAGTGTTTATACATGGCCGTGTAGACCGCCTTGTACGTGACACTGCTGAGTGTTTATACATGGCCGTGTAGACCGTCCTGTACGTGACACTGCTGAGTGTCTATTCATGGCCGTGTAGACCTCCCTGTACATGACACTGCAGAGTGTTTATACAAGGCCGTGTAGACCATCCTGTACGTGACACTGCTGAGTGTTTATACATGGACTGTCGACCGCCCTGAAGGTGACTCTGATGAGTGTTTATACATGGCCATGTAGACCGCCCTGAAGGTGACTCTGATGAGTGTTTATAGATGGCCGTGTAAACCTCCCTGTACGTGACACTGCTGAGTGTTTATACATGGCCGTGTAGACCGTCCTGTACGTGACACTGCTGAGTGTCTATTCATGGCCGTGTAGACCTCCCTGTACATGACACTGCAGAGTGTTTATACAAGGCCGTGTAGACCATCCTGTACGTGACACTGCTGAGTGTTTATACATGGACTGTCGACCGCCCTGAAGGTGACTCTGATGAGTGTTTATACATGGCCATGTAGACCGCCCTGAAGGTGACTCTGATGAGTGTTTATACATGGCCATGTAGACCGCCCTGAAGGTGACATTGATGAGTGTTTATAGATGGCCGTGTAGACCGCCCTGAAGGTGACTCTGATGAGTGTTTATAGATGGCCGTGTAGACCTCCCTGTACGTGACACTGCTGAGTGTTTTTACATGGCCGTGTCGACAGCCCTGTACGTGGCACTGCTGAGTGTTTATACATGGCCGTGTAGACCGTCCTGTACGTGACACTGCTGAGTGTTTATACATGGCCGTGTAGACCGCCCTGAAGGTGACTCTGATGAGTGTTTATACATGGCCGTGTAGACCGTCCTGTACGTGACACTGCTGAGTGTTTATACATGGCCGTGTAGACCGCCCTGAAGGTGACTTTGCTGAGTGTTTATACATGGCCGTGTAGACCGCCATGAAGGTGACTCTGATGAGTGTTTATACATTGCCGTGTAGACATTCCTGTACGTGACACTGCTGAGTGTTTATACATGGCCGTGTAGACCGCCCCGAAGGTGACTCTGATGAGTGTCTATACATGGTCGGGTTGAACGTCCTGTACGTTACGCTGGTGAATGTCCTTTATATGCCCGTGTTGAATGTTTCACTCGTTACCTTGGTGTCTAATATAAAGCCGTGTAGAACTTACAAGTCCTTTCTGCTCCTTCACTTGACCTTTTTGTGTGTGCTGTATATTTCCATTCAACGTACTGCAGGTGACTTCCTGAACGAGCTCGCAGAATATTTTGAATGAATTCTAGAACAAGTGCCCATCAAGCATGCAGTATGTCCTGTGCTTATTTTAAACATGCATATCGTTGTCTTAGTGGCATTGCCACGAGTATTGATTCCTAATCTTCGATGAATGAATAAAGCTAAACCTAAATCTATCAGTTTATGAAAATACTACTTAATGCCTTCTTTAACGCTCAAAACACATGTCCAAGGTCTTACAAAATACGAAAATGAAAACATCGTTGTTTTTTAATTACAATCCATATCCTTGTCACTGACACATTATACTGATGTTTTTATGACTACAAAACAGATATTTTGATCTGATCGTCTGATAGAAGAAAAGGTTTATCTAAACACAAGTTCGATAAAGCAAAACAATGGCTAGATATCTAATCGATGTTCTTGGTCCAGTCACGATCTTTATCGCCAAGCCGCCTTTCTTCACACGATTCTATCTATATCATAAGGCGTCTCGAGATATTTGTGTCCTCTCAGATATCCAAACTATCAAAAATTCATTTTTTTAAAATAACTTTACAAATAACAACTTACAAATAGTTCTTAATTTCAGACTACATAATTGTTTCTAAAGGAGAAAGTTAACACTGTTTTCTATAATACTGTACTCATAGACACTTATATCCCATACAACTTTAACTACTACACACATACACTGTAATGTACTACATACGCAACTCTACCTACTGACAACACACACTGTTATGTACTACCTACATAACTCAAGCTACTACCCAAATACACTATTATGTACTACCCACACAGCTCTACTAGCCACACACACTGTTAAGCACTACCCACACAGCTCTACTAGTCACACACACACTGTTATGTACTACCCACACAGCTCTACTAGTCACACACACTGTTATGTACTACCCACACAGCTCTACTAGCCACACACACTGTTATGTACTACCCACACAGCTCTACTAGTCACACACACTGTTATGTACTACCCACACAGCTCTACTAGTCACACACACTGTTATGTACTACCTACACAGCTCTACTAGCCACACACACTGTTATGTACTACCCACACAGCTCTACTAGCCACACACACTGTTATGTACTACCCACACAGCTCTACTAGCCACACACACTGTTATGTACTACCTACACAACTCTACTAGCCACACACACACTGTTATGTACTACCCACACAGTTCTACTAGTCACACACACACACTGTTATGTACTACCCACACAGCTCTACTAGTCACACACACACTGTTATGTACTACCCACACAGCTCTACTAGTCACACACACACTGTTATGTACTACCCACACAGCTCTACTAGTCACACACACACTGTTATGTACTACCCACACAGCTCTACTAGTCACACACACTGTTATGTACTACCCACACAGCTCTACTAGCCACACACACTGTTATGTACTACCCACACAGCTCTACTAGCCACACACACTGTTATGTACTACCCACACAGCTCTACTAGCCACACACACTGGTATGTACTACCTACACAACTCTACTAGCCACACACACTGTTATGTACTACCTACACAACTCTACTAGTCACACACACACTGTTATGTACTACCCACACAGCTCTACTAGTCACACACACACTGTTATGTACTACCCACACAGCTCTACTAGTCACACACACACTGTTATGTACTACCCACACAGCTCTACTAGTCACACACACACTGTTATGTACTACCCACACAGCTCTACTAGTCACACACACTGTTATGTACTACCCACACAGCTCTACTAGCCACATATACTGTTATGTACTACCTACACAACTCTAGCTTTTACCAACATATACTGTTATGTGCTACCCACACAGCTCTACTAGCCACACACACTGCTAAATACTACCCACAGAGCTCTACTAGCCACACACACTGTTATGTACTACCTACACTACTCTAGCTACTACCCAAATACACTGTTATGTACTACCCACACAGCTCTACTACCCACATACACTGTTATGCACTACCTACACAGCCCTACCTACTACCCACACACACGGTTATGTACTACCCCCAAAGCTCTACCTACTACCCACACACACTGTTATGTATAACGTACACAACACTACCAACTACCCACACACACTTTTATGTACTACCTACAAAACTCTACCTACAACCAACACACACTGTTATGTACTACCTAAACAACTCTACATACTACCCACACACTGTTATGTACTACCTACACAACCCTACGTACTACCCATACACACTGTTATGTCTTACCTACACAACCCTACGTACTACCCACACACTGTTATGTACTACCTACACAACCCTACGTACTACCCACATACACTGTTATGTACTACCTACACAACTCTACTACCCATACACACTGTTATGTACTACCTACACAACCCTACGTACTACCCACACACTGTTATGTACTACCTACACAACCCTACGTACTACCCATACACTGTTATGTACTACCTACACAACCCTACGTACTACCCACACACACTGTTATGTACTACCTACACAACTCTACATACTACCCACACACTGTTATGTACTACCTACACAACCCTACGTACTACCCACATACACTGTTATGTACTACCTACACAACTCTACTACCCACACACACTGTTATGTACAACCTACACAACACTTTTAGCGTGGATAATAGTTCACCGTACTCAGATATACTGTTATGTACTACTCACACAACTCTGGCTACTACCCATAGTCACTGTTATGATCAACATAGTTACTTTAGCATATCCAGGCGGATTTCGGGAAAAGGGTCTTTCTTGCTATGATATATCTTTTAGCGTGGATAATAGTTCACCGTACTCAGATATACCCTCTGCGGTTGTTATTTCTCAATTTTGCACACTGTGCCAATATATACCCACTGCCGTTTGTAGCCGAAACTATCATGAAACCAAATGGAATTTGGCTTTCCATTCGAGTAATAAAACATCACGTGCAAGCATTTTCGCATATGCTTTCTACGTTTGTTTCTTGTATATTAGGTCATAGCATTTATTTCATTCTGTGAATAGATCACTCACCGGTCGGTTGTTTGGAAAGAAAGTCAAATAACCTCGCGTTTAATTCAGCATGCCGATCTGCCAGCCGGCAATTACTGTGTAATACAGTTTATGTGATTATCATTTGGTTTACAAAAATATTCAGGATGTAGAGTAGATTTTATAATTTCTTGACACCTGCAACTGGCACCCTCAGAGATCCTTCATCTTCGTGCATGGAGTGACCAATCACATGCCACACTCGTCAGTATATCGTTCAGTTGAGTAATATATTATCCCTATATAACCTGCTGAATATATCAAGCTCAGGATATATGACCTCAATATGATGGACACATCGTCAATCTATGTATATTTAACCCTTATATCACCAGGCTGAGTATGCTTGACCTCTGTATATACTAGTATCCAATTACGTACATCACCTGGCTGAGTATGCTTGACCCTCTGTATACTAGTATCAAATTACGTATACTACCTGGCTGAGTATGCTTGACCTCTATATATACTAGTATCAAATTACGTATATCACCTGGCTGAGTATGTTTGACCTCTATATATCCAACTGTATACATCACCAGACTGAGTATGCTTGACCCTGTATATACTAGTATCCAATTACGTACATCACCTGGCTGAGTATGCTTGACCCTCTGTATACTAGTATCCAATTACGTATACTACCCGGCTGAGTATGCTTGACCTCTATATATACTAGTATCCAATTACGTATATCACCTGGCTGAGTATGCTTGACCTCTATATACTGGTATCCAATTGCATATATCATATGGCTGAGTATGAGTGATCTCTAGATACTAGTATCCATTTGCATATATCACCTGGCTGAGTATGCTTGACCTCTATATATACTTGTATCCAATACGTAAATCACCTGGCTGAGTATTCTCGACCTCTATATATACTAGTATCCAATTACGTACATAACCTGGCTGAGTATGCTTGACCCACTGTATACTAGTATCCAATTACGTATACCACCTGGCTAAGTATGTTTTGTCTCTATATACTAGTATCCAATTGCATATATCACCTGGCTTAATATATTTGACCTCTATATACCAGCATCCAATTGCATATATCACCTGGCTGAGTATGTTTGACTCTCTGTATGCTGGTATCCAATTGCATATATCACCTGGTTGAGTGTATTTGACCTCTATATCCAATTACATATACCACCTGACTGAGTATGTTTTAGCTCTATCCAATTGCATATATCACCCGGTTGAGTATGCTACACCTCTATATAGCCATTTGCATATATCACCTGGCTGAGTATGAGTGATCTCTAGATTCTAGTATCCATTTACATATTTCACCTGGCTGACTATGCTTGACCTATATACATCCAATTGCATATATCACCTGGCTGCGTATGCTGAATCTCCAGATACTAGTATCCAATTGCATATATCACCTGGCAGAGTATGCTTGACCTCTATATATCCAGTTGCATATATCACCTGGCTGAGTCTGCTTGGTCTCTTGATACTAGTATCCAATTGCATATATCACATATATAGTATGTTATATTTTTATATATCCAATTGCATATATTGCTTGGCGACTGCTATAACATCACGATATATGCCACTGAAGGCTGCTAGTACCAAAGGTCATGTTCGTGAAGCAAATCAAACATTTTTTGTTATGTCAATTTGATTATTTATGTCACTCTGGGTTTATAATAGTTCGCATCGATGCTGTTCTTCTCATCGAGTGTCGATATGGACTAGGAAGATGGGTAGTTTAAACCAACATTAATGTACTTATTTTGTAGCTGATTCACACTGCTGCCCAGATCACGAACATATTGGACAATTAGTGGCACAATCAATGATCACGTGATTCATGTATAAAATGATGAGACTGCCTCGTGGATCACCACGATCTGTTTGTAAATGTAGTCAACTACCACTGTGCAAGGAGAGAATCGTGTGCATATTGGCTTCATTAACGTAATTCACCTAATCCCGGGAAATCCATATTTAATGGGAAAATGAATATTTACATGAAATATCACATTCATCATACCTAAATCATATGACAGTATGGATAATTGACGTTTATCAGCAGTAATTGGATTAGTCAGTTTAGAAACTTTCACAGTATGACAATGTGAAGATATTTTATGCGGTAGCACTGTGGTTTAATATTTCAGTAGATAACTGACTCCCTTTGTCTAGTGTATGTTTTAATACAAATGATGAATAGTAATACTTATTTAAGAAAGTCTGCTGGTACTATTTAACTATCATATCGGACCGATCTCGTTAGAAAATGCAAACGTGATATTAGGTATTAAAGATATAATTCTTGCACCTTTTTAAAGCATCATTAATAATCAAAACAAATGTTGTAAAAGAAAGTAATTGGAATTTACACATCAATATTCCACTATTATTTATGGACTAATGATGATACCCTGACACCGTGTACATTCGTCAGTACCCAACGTTAAGGTTTGTATTGACCACCAACCGGGCGTACAGACAACCAACAAACACAAAAATAAACCAAGGTTGGTTTAAGATGTTTGCAAGTCCTACCTGACGCCTATACAAAGCTGTAGGAAGAAGACCTCATGGGGAAGGGAGGTTTGATTGAAACCCTGTCAGGACTCCTGGGTCGATGTGACAGGCTGGAGAGCTTCCTTCGGGGAAACATTCGCCTTGTTCGCTTCCAGACTCCCCTTGCCAGGTTGGTCTCACCACGCCAGCACGAGTCCGCTGAGAAGGATACGGCGCTTCGAATTTAGAAATTAATTCTTTATTAGTCCGTTTTGGGGCATGTTAGTAGCCGCATTGAGAAGACGGAACGGACATGTAGAAATGAAATCTTGCCTGCGGTAGAGAATAATAGCAGCAATTACTAACTATTGCAGATTTATTTCATGAAATATGCCCAAACTTTCATTGCGTTATCATTACCTGTGCTGTTTTAAAAAAAATATGTGTGCTCTGACAATATACTTACAACAAGCATAGTTAAATAGGTGATTTACTGATCGTGATTAGGACATTACTGTGTATATATGTTGAGAGAATTCAAAACCTCAGTCTCATGGATACCTCGAATGTTTGAGTAAGCAAATAATATCAATTCAAAACGACATTTATAGAACCCGAAACATTACATCTAGCAGCTAAACACGGAGACAGCGATATCAAGCACATATGTTACATATCGTGACAGCCTTCAGCTAAACACGGCGATAGCTATATTATGCATCATTTTGACACATCATGACAACTTTCTCTCTGCTAAACACGGCGGTAACCATACTGTGCACCATCGTGAAAAAATTATCTTTGCTACACATGGCGGTACCCATGTCATACATATATGTTACACGTCAATACTGTCAGCGAAACACGACAGTCTCGAGCGCCTAGTCATGCATAGATTTCACTCAGCGAAACACGTTTTCGTGTGTCATTTTGGGAGACATTAGGCAAAGAAAAACCTTTATTTGATCAACCTTAGCAATGCAAATAAATATGTAAGATGGTAGTTGTCAATCATATAATGTTATTCAATTTGGACGTTTTAAAGAAACACGTACAATATCAATCGACATATAATGAAATCTTTCTAAGAGTCCATTTTGCTTCTGAGGTCCAGCGTGCACATCTTTGTGCTGAATCCAGTCTCAGAGACGCTCACATATATGGTTTAATGTTGTATCTGTGATTAATGCCTAATAAAACTGCGGGAACCAGTATTACAGGCTATATACCTTGATCACATCTGGTATCATAGTAATCTTAAATCCAACCACACGCATAGTCACGCATTGTAACTTGGTATTTTGCCTGGCAACAAACCAGTCATGAAAGCTTCATACAGAGTCGGGTCGCTAATGAGGAATGATAACACAGGAGGATAGGGTTAGAGAAGATTGATTTGTAGGTTTGACAGAACATCTTAACAACATGTTGTGACATACATGTAGGTTATACAGGTACCTTTAAGGTTATCGAAATCAAAGCATTAATGCTATAATACTCGGTATGTATGTATGTATGTATGTATGTATGTATGTATGTATGTATGTATGTATGTATGTATTTCTCTCTCTCTCTCTCTGGCGGTCGGGCAGCTTAGTGGTTAAAGCGTTCGCTCGTCACGCCGAAGACCCAGGTTCGATTCCCGACATGGGTACGATGTGTGAAGCCCATTTCTGGTGTCCCCCGCCGTGATATTGCTGGAACATTGCTAAAAGCGGCGTAAAATCGAACTCACTCACTCACTCAAGAACAGACACACCCTTCCCTCACCATGCGGCAAATCCACAGCGTGTTTGCTTTACAGAACTGAGCAATACCGGACTACTGATCTGGACGTTCTTTGCACGTAGAATGCCTCATATACATTTTAATTAGCGTGTTTAGATACCAAACACTAACATGGGAGGTCGGTAGTTCCATCCCCTGTCTATGTATTACCTAAAGACGTTAAAATATGGTGAATGTTGTTACTCTACCTGGCGTTCGGCATTAAGGGCAAGTGGGTTACATCCATAAAACCGACAAACATCCTTACTGATACAAGCAACTCCACACATGCAGGTCGCTATATAACTGCAATAATTGTTTCGTGTTGATTCCAAAGTTTAAACGCAAAGCTTAACCCAGAAATCGGCACGTACAGAACTAAACTGTAAAATCAGTAAACAATCACAAAAGATCAATGAATAATATATAATTACATTGAATCACAATTGATTCGGTCTCTAATCATAGAAGGCAATTTAATGGGTCAAATATGTCGCAGCAGCAATATATTTACAGGCCCTGTTACAAAAGTCAGTGCACTCACGAACGTCACGAACGTCACGAACTCATTGTATCGTCACAGTCGAATGTTTTGAATGACGAAACAGTGTTGGGAACAGACAGCAAAGGCGGCAATTTTAGTTGCGTATTACGTCCGCACTGGGAGAGTAGATAGTCGCAAGTGAGATCGTTGATCGATAGTCGCCTCGTACATCAAGCCTTCTAGAAAACTGCTTCTCGAAGCGTCTCAAATCATGCAGTTTATCTACAACTGTAAACTAGCTCCCCACAGCGGAGCTCTCTATACCGGGGGTGGGGGAGGTGGGTAAAGACGGTGTTAAGCACTGAGACGGAGTTGGGCTGAAATAAACCACAAGTAATGTAGGTAACTGCTACCTGTCTAGGTAACAACCAAAGCTCGGTATAGTAGGAACGAATCATTGAAAGTGCTGCCACTTACAATCATCAGAAATAAAGTTACAAATATACTAGTATACTGCAACACATAATCTTAAATCCCATTTCGCGTCACCTCGCCAAAAACCTGACCACATGCTTGTACTTTAAATGCGTTAGAGATCTAAACTGATTTTAGAATTGTTCAGCTGTGTTTTCAAAATTTAAACGTTAGGGATCTTCACATGTTCATAATCTAATCTGTTAAAGTCTAAAACATTTCTAATATGCATATTTGTTTTATTGTTTTACCAAGAAGATTATAACTTTGTATAGTTTCTCTGCGATGGTGTCGAAGGCCAATAGATGTATTACAACAGAACGGCATCAACACCAAAAGTGACTATTGAATGCTACTTTATTTATCAAAGTAAAATTAAAACTAACACTGTTCAGGAAATCAATGTAATGTGTTAATATGTTACGACTGAAAAGTATTACCAAATTATGATTATGTGATTGGCCACTTGAAGACCGTGTTTGTTTTGGATTTGGAAATAATATCAAACAATGATCTGTCCTGATTTATCCATAACATTGTTGTCCTATCACGAATGTTTAGTGCAATATTGTTCACACAATCACTCACCCATGTCTCTTCTATGATATACCGATACCACTAAGGCGTGTTCGTCACAATGGGGTAATAGCAATGAGGATACGCCTGAACATGTGTTCTGCTCGAAGTTGCTGATACAGCTTTCTCAGCTACAGTGCTGGGCCCAAATATCGCGTATGGCTCCGTGTAACGAGTAATTTTGTTTGTTTCTTCGTCCAGTAAACTATGACATTGTTTAAACAGGCGCTTACTTCGTTTGAGCAAATCGAGATACTTTTTCATTCTAAATGGTTTTAAAAAGCAAAAAATCTTCAAGTTACCTAATGCTGTTTATTGAACGGGCCTTCGTGATACAGTTACTGGAGATATTTATGCATGGCATGAGGGAGAAAAATAAGATAGCTACGCCATAAATCGCAAAGAACAATGAAGAACGAAACGTGATTTATTTCAAGATAAATCATTGCTCTATCGTGACGTTATTTCTTGAGATTCGAAAATGCGGTCGCAACTTGATGACGTGGAAAATTGGACGAAGTCATTTTTTAGAGGGACAGACAGACAGATAATTTATATTTTTATCTCACTGAGTGCACAGAATTATTTACATCAAGAATCAAGGTACATATATAATAGTACACACACCCACCATTCCTTACGGAATTATGGGAGACTAAAACAATATAAGAGACATTTATACAAGGCAGAGACGATAGAATATAAAGTGTAATATTTAAGACTTATACACATGGTTTCGACGACGGGTAAGTATAACATGTTTAACAATATCAACGTTGGGGAATAAAAAGCATAATTTATCCACATCATTCGGATAATCAAAATCTTCTTTAACATCTAGAACAATATTTTCGAGAGGATTGCAGAGATTATCATACACGGGGCATTTAAAAAACACATGTATTTCATTATTTACATCATTACAACACAGAGGACAAATTCGCTGTTCCAACGACAGGTTTTCCCAGTCTCCAGTCTTGTAGGGGCAACTCCGCACCTGAAGTTAGCTAGTGCACTACGATGTGACTTTGGTAAGGCTGTGTTTGCATAAGATTCTACACTGTATACATTTTTAAACATTCGATACGTGCCTAATTTTCCTTCATCATGCTCCCATTCACCCACAACTCTAGTACAATCAATACGCATTTAAAGTGTCAGACACAACAGATTGTGGTACAAAACATTGGTACTATAGTACATAGAAAAATCGAGCTTATTTAAGAAATCTCGCACAAAATAGCTCCAGTTTCTACAACTGCTTGACTGTTGGCTATCACTACATATAATAAGCACGCCTGTTTAGCCTTCCTTCATCCATATTAACAAGTCGTCACCAGTGGCCGAGTACAGCTCTCCTTTGACTAACTGTACAAGGTGTCCATCCGATCTCTCCTCGTTATTCGGGGCATATTTTTCTTCGCCGAGGGAAACTCTACAGGCCCGGTTCTGCACCTTGGTCACTACACTGTTGTCTTTGAAAGTGATCAACTTAAGGTGATGTAAGGTGAAATGGGGTTTAACGTCGCGTCCAAGATTATTGCACTTATATAGCGACGTGCATGTACGTGTGTGTGTTTGTGTGGCTGCTTGTACTAGTCCGGAATGATGCCGATTTATAGTGCTAGCTCACTGAGATACCATGACGCAGTTTAACGTAAATACCCCACTCAGACACAGTATACTGACTCCGAGCCGACCAGTCCTTGTTTTAGCCCCTTAATGCCGAGCGCCAGACAGGGTAACAAGAAGTACCATCTTTTAACGTCTTTTGGTGATAAACTTAAGATATCTCAGGGTTATTTGTCATGTGGTTTAGTCCACACCACTAATGTAGACAGTTCAATATAATTTGTGAATCAGCTTCATTTTCAGCTAAAATAACTAGGTCATCTGCATATAACAATACACATATTGTTTCGTTGTCCAGTTTTACATCTCTTCCCATCCCTTACAACACTTTTTTATACAGGGGCGATAGTAAACACCCCTGCTTTACACCACAGTTAACAGTGAACCAGTCCGTCTTAAAACCATCAACTCTCAAACAACTGGATACATTAGAGTAGATACATTAGACAACGACAGCTCATAACATTGTGTAAATAAAAACTCTATCTGCTTGCAAAACAATAACTCAGCCTCAATAAAAAGTCTCGACTGCAATATGGCCATTCTTATCAATACAGAGTATTTCGTGCGTATTTCTTTGACAGAGAAACATCACTGTGAGTTTAAATCTTCCATTTCAACAGTTTTCAAGAGTTATATCATCCAAAGAACTTTTTTGTATCCTTGGACAAGGTTATTGACTCCACTGGTCCCATTGACTGTGATATGACTGAAACAGTTGTTGACTGTGATATGACTGAAACAGTTGTTGACTGTGATATGACTGAAACAGTTGTTGACTGTGATGGGAAATGACCATTAAGCATCATTTACCCTCATTTTGAAAAATATACAACATAAACATATATATAAATAAAAATAGCTTATTGCAATAACCTAAACTGACGAGCAAAAGAAACGTTACCAACCAGCATTGTTTGTTCATAAAAACAGAACAGGATCAATCTCAAGGAAGATACTTGTATTCTCAAAAGACATGAGTTAACAACATCATTACAAGTTATGCCATGAGAATCCTGTTGGCCTAAAAAGCTCCACGACGTTCAGGGGTATTGTTGTAGTGCAAACCATTCAATAGGTTTCTTTAAAACTTCATTTATCCAACATAACTAATTGTTTCAATATGTTTCCAAAGTACACAGATATTCTATCTCCTTTTTCAGTTTATTGTAACCCCTCTAATCATAAGCCCCCTCCGGACAGGACCCTTGATCCCCAGCGCTATCTATAAATGTCCCTTAACGCTTCCTTATGTCGCCGGATCATACGTACGGTCGTTTATTATATTAAAAAGCTTTATTATACTGCTTTTTTTCTTTTAAAATCACCTTCATATGTACAGTTATTGTTTTAGTGAACAGAGTGGAATTTTAACATTCTTTCCATTGAATTGATTTAATTTGAAATCTCAGCCCCTAAAAATGAAGATAAAAAACACGACTCTACAAAAAAAAAACGAGCCCCCCTCTAGTTATCAAATGGTCCGCCCCGAAGTACGTTTCCAACTTTTTCGTGAACATGTTTACGTTGAAAACACGTTTAGATTATGAACATGTTATTATTTAATACATGTATAGATCTTAGACATGATATGATCGGATATTAGCCGGTCTCTGAGAACAATGTAGCTACATGCACTGATGAAGGAGGAGAGTTACAGTGACTGGTCACCAAAGTCTATGTTTTTGCTGGGATATTTTCAGTGTCTCTTTTCAAGATCTTTGAGGACATATCTACCTTCAAATATACCAAATGACATCCCTCATTCAGTAAAGCGTTACAGTGTTCTTTCTTTTGTTTAGCCATTGTTCGTGAACAGCAAGCTTGAAAACTGAGTTTTTACATTATCCTAAGGTCTACTCTGGTGTAACAAAGTGTACTCTAAAAATAGCAGTCATTGTGAACATCACGCTCAAAAATAAAATGATGTCAACACTGGCAACTAACTTGCTCCATTTATTATTTAGGAAATGTAACCATATAAATAGATAATAGAGAATATATGCTTTTTTTAAATAATGACACAGGAACTTGATGACCTGTGCTCCAACTGTTGGGGTGGAATCCCTTTGCTACAGGGATGATGATTCAATACCTTGATCACTTTGTAGACAAATTTGGACTTAGTCCCGTTTCGAGGAAGTCGTCCCCAAAACACCAAGATCTTAACATTTAACTAAATCGGGACAACTGAATTGACAACACTAGATATTACCACTAAGTAAATATATATTTTATTGGACTCCAAACACATTTCCTAAAATTGATAAACCAGGTGTATCTGATAGACACAACTTGGCTCCAAGGCACTTACAAAGTTATTAGTGTTGTCAATTCCCAGATTTGTTTGTTGCATAACGCTGCACTCAGCAATAATTCAGCTAAACGACGGCGGTCTGTAAATAATCGAGTCTGGACCAGACAATCCAGTGACTGATATCATGAGCATCGATTCGCGCAATTGGGATGCGTTGGCATGCACCTGCAAAGTCAGCGAGCCTGACAACCCGATCCCGTTAGTCCCTTCCTACATAGTCGCCTCTTACGACAAGCATGAGTTGGTTAGACCTATTCTTACCCGGATCTTCATGGGAATAAATAAGAACGTCCTCATATATAAATATTCTCAACCTGGTTGTCGCTTAAGGCACTCATCATCAATGCATCAGCCCGATGCTACGCAATGTCACAAATAGCTGGTTAGTATTATGAGAAAAGTCACTGCACCGAAATTGCGATGACAGCCCTCTGACAGCAATATGTGTGGAATATCGAACATGTATTACATGCACAGTTCACAGCAGGGTGAGGGAAGTTTGTATAAAAATTAGTTCCGCGAATGTCGGTCGAAATGCTGAGAGCCCCATTAACGAAGCAATATGTGAGGGTGTGGTCAGATCCGAGATGAGTATTCTACATAATGATTAGCTATTACGAGTATGCGATTGAATATTTCTTCATAGAATAGATTCCTTTGGAATACTTTACAGTTTTGTGATAATTTTCCTGCTGGCTGGCCGGCGTCACATCATCTACGACTTCAGTGATGGTATCATATATTTTGAAATTTAGATGAGAGCATATTGCTGTTTTTGTATTTGACCTTTACACATGTGGAGATACAAGATAGCTACAGCCTCATTCTTCTTCTACACATGTGGAGATAAAAGATAGCTACAGCCTTATTCCTCCTCTACACATGTGGAGATAAAAGATAGCTACAGTCTCATTCTTCCTCTACATACGTGGAGACACAAGATAGCTAGAGTCTCATTCTTCCTTTACGTACGTGGAGATGCAATAGCAATACATTTTTGTTGTTCTTTCTTTGATACCTGTTATACTAACACCAACCCTCATTAATTTACTTCCCATTGCATAAAAGGCAGATGTGAAAGGAAATGTTTAATCTTTCTTCTCCGTCTACGTATGAGGATGGAATACCTTAAAGTGGCCAGTGACTGACATGGTTAAAACGTCCTCCAGGAGCAGAAAAAGAGTCCTCTGATACAATCGGGTGTGACAGTACACTATGTGCTGCTTGGGCAGACACGTACGTTCTTTCAATTTTCGCTTTTTCACATCCATTATCGGATTTCTCATGAAACAACTATCATAAAAGAATAAGTAAATCGTTTTAGGTGTTATTTATCTCGAGCTGGATACTTTGATGACATTGCTTCCAAGTCGCTCACCAGAACGTTGATTGGTACGACTGACTGATACCGTGATATTGAATATCTGCCATTGTCTATAATGTAGAACTAACTCGTAACTGCTTCAGCAAGGAATCAAAGCACACATCATCATATGTGATATAGTGTGAACAAGGTATTGAATTTAGTCAGATGTGATGAAGTGTTAATTCCAATACACGTAGTTTAAGATTAACGCATGAGATTTTATTTCTGAATTCTGGGTTAACCTTTGTAAATCACCTCGTAACAATCTAAACTCGTACACACCGCCAGTCTTATATATGTACAAGTAGTGGATGTCGAAACATCTAGTGGGGTTTTCACATGTACAAGATGTCATGTTTGAGCGCATATGGCTTCAAGCACGTGTGTACACGGAGAGGAAGATCCGATACAAATCCACGAAGAGAGAGAACTAACAGATTAGACGCACAAGAAGATCTAACACATTACACGTAGGGGAAGATCTAACTTATTTCAAGGATCACATATAAGGCTATTTACGAGGATTGATTGATCAGTTCTGACCCTTACGTAGAAAAAATACGTGACAATACGTTACAATGACATATTTTTTAATATAATCCCCTTCCACATTGATACACTTTTGCCAACGATGTTGGAGGGTTTTTATTCCAGTTTCGTAAACCCCTTTTCTTGGCTTTCCAAAGGCTGCTATAACATCCTTGTTCGAGTCGAAATGGGTTCCAGTTGGCGCTTTCTAATTGTTTGGGAAAACATGGATGACGAGAATAAGGTGGGTGGTTCAGGAGCTCAAGGTCACACTCGTGGATAGTAGCCGTGGCAATGACCGATTTGGGCATTGTTCTGATGAAAGAGTGCACCTCTTGTCACATTTGTCCATTCTCCAAAGGTCACAGACCCTTGCTTATTTTACTCTGTTACAAAGAAACAAGTTGCTAATATGAGACAAGTTTTTGTGTGGATATACCTCTTTAACATCGTAGGGGTGTGTGTAACACATTACGTGAAACAGGGGGATGTAACACATTGCATGTACAGGAGGATGTAACACATTGCATGTACAGGGGGATGTAACACATTACGTGAAACAGGGGGATGTAACACATTGCATGTACAGGAGAATGTAACACATTAAATGTACAGGAGGATGTAACACATTGCACGTACAGGGGGATGTAACACATTGTATGTACAGGGGGATGTAACATATTGCATGTACAGGAGGATGTAACACATTAAATGTACAGGAGGATGTAACACATTGCATGTACAGGAGGATGTAACACATTGCATGTACAGGGGGATGTAACACATTGCATGTACAGGGGGATGTAACATATTGCATGTACAGGAGGATGTAACACATTGCATGTACAGGAGGATGTAACACATTGCATGTACAGGGGGATGTAACACATTGCATGTACAAGGGGATGTAACATATTGCATGTACAGGAGGATGTAACACATTGCATGTACAGGGGGATGTAACATATTGCATGTACAGGAGTATTTAACATATTGCATGTACAGGGGGATGTAACATATTGCATGTACAGGGGGATGTAACACATTGCATGTACAGGGGGATGTAACATATTGCATGTACAGGGGGATGTAACACATTGCATGTACAGGGGGATGTAACACATTGCATGTACAGGAGGATGTAACACATTGCATGTACAGGGGGATGTAACACATTGCATGTACAGGGGGATGTAACACATTGCATGTACAGGGGGATGTAACACATTGCATGTACAGGGGGATGTAACACATTGCATGTACAGGAGTATTTAACACATTGCATGTACAGGAGGATGTAACACATTGCATGTACAGGGGGATATATACAAAGCATGTACAGTGGGATGTAACACATTGCATGTACAGGGGGATGTAACACATTGCACTACAGGGATGTTTAATACATTTTATGTACAGGGGGATGTAACACATTTTATGTACAGGATGATGTAACGCACTACATGTACAGGGGTTTGTAACATATTGCATGTACAGGAGAATGTAACACATTAAATGTACAGGGGGATGTAACACATTACATGTACAGGGGAATGTAACACATTGCATGTATATGGGGATGTAACACATTGCATGTAAAGGGGGATGTAACACATTTCATGTAGAGGGGAATCTAACATATTACATGCTCCCAGAGGAGGATCTAACACGTAACATGCTCGAAGAGGAGGATATAACTTATTATACACGTAAAAGCCGATCAAGCACGTTACATGTAGAGGAGGATCTAGCACATTATCCGTCCCAATACAAGAGTCAAAAATTGTCATCCATACATGGAGGAGCTCACACATATATAATGAGGAAAGCATGTACTTTGATGTTTGGAAATATCTTTTTTGTATTTTAACCTTTTCACAATGGTTCAAATTAATGCCCGACAAGGGTTAAATGTTACGAAACTGCAAGTTTCGTGTAGTAAATGAACAACTGATCTCTGCATTGCAAGTGGATGCAATCGACCCTGTTCTTCAAGAATAACTACATCCTACGACACCTTTATCCCGTGTTATTAATGTAAACAGTTTCATGAAGACGTATGAAACTTTGATGAGTACATTAGTGTTTGCACGCAATTCCTCCGTACATGGAAACGACCGTTACCGACTTATGCGTGCCGGCAATGCCACCTCGGTGCTTCTTATAACAGGCACACATATCAAGTCTGGCATAATCATTGATTTCATTTTAGGAAACAATAGCCAGAATATCACTAAGGTTGTTTGGAAGGATCCTATAAGAATCTCTTTGATTTGTTTGCGAGAGGTACATTATTTGATTGAATGTCTGGTTAAATAGTTTACGACCTGATCTTCGTACTTAAAACGACATTGAAATGACGGCAATATTACATATGTCATGTCATGTCATGTCATGTCATGTCATGTCATGTCATGTCATGTCATGTCATGGTATGGTACAACTTGATACAGTTGCTACCTAACTGGTTGACCAACACATGTGTTACGTGACTGCTAGACCAATACAGTTATTAGGCAATTGCTCAACCAATACACTTAGTACGTAACTGCTTAACCAATACAGTTGTTACTGCTTGATAAATAAATGTGTTACGTGACTGGTTGACCAATACAGTTCTTACGTAACTGATTGACCAATTCAGTTGTTACATGACTGCTTGATCAATACACGTGTTACGTAACTGCTTGACTAATACAGTTGTTACTGCTTGATAAATACATGTGTTACGTGACTGATTGACCAATACAGTTCTTACGTAACTGATTGACCAATTCAGTTGTTACATGACTGCTTGATCAATACATGTGTTATTTGACTGCTTGACCAATACAGTTGTTACTGCTTGATAAATACATGTGTTTCGTGACTGATTGACCAATACAGTTCTTACGTAACTGATTGACCAATTGAGTTGTTACGTAATTGCTCAACCAATTCCCTTAGTACGTAACTGCTTGACCAATACATGACTGCTTAACCAATGCAATTGTTACGTAACAACATGACCAATGCAGTTGTTACGTAACAACATGACCAATGCAGTTGCTCTGTAACTGTTTGACTGTTTGACTGTTTGGGGAAACGCATGTATCTAGGAGCAGATTCCCTCATGTTTATAGTAACATATTCCTGTATAGAGTTTTCCCTGTAAAATGTATAAGGTCTCCAAGCCTGAACTGGTGAGGATTATCATTAAATGGTTTTCTGTCACATTTTAAATAACTCAAAACTGTTTATTGGATTCATGTGTGTGAAGATTCATGAATGAATGAATAAATTTCCCTTTTTTTCTCCAGAGTTGAATCCGAAGATTTTACAAAGGCAAATACATTATTTACAATACATCAATTAGATTACTTGACTATATACAATGAAATCATGTTATACAATGCTATGAATAAACAATTTTCAATGTACATTTTGTGAGCAGTAAGGTATAAGTGTAGTAGATATACATAAGGTATTTCTTCAATTCCATATAAAGTGGCAGAAAGACAGTGTGATGATTTGCCAAGTATCGTAATCAGTTTCGTCAGTCAAGTCATGAACATCTGCATCGAGAAAGAATGGAAGCATACTATCGTCGTCAAGCATATCTGTTTTCACATATACATCAACATCAAGTTTATCAATCAGACATGAGACAAAATGGTTTCTGTCAGGCATAAACAAAATCACAGTGCAAAATGATAAGGCAAATCATAGTCATAACAATGTCTATTTCTATGGATTCATGTGTGTGAAGATGCATGTGTAGGCTAATGTGTGCTCAACAAAGTGAACAAAGACTGCATTGCAATTGGTGGCATAAGAAAAAGCTAAAACTACTTTTCCTTGGTTTAATTTGGCAACGATAACTGAAAAAAATCAAGGTTACTTTCAGTTTATTTATGGAGTGTCATATTTATGTCTAGATATTCATAGATATGAGTGCATTAGTCTAAAGTTCACTTGTGCCAATCGAAACGTTAAACACCATTGATTCAAAAACTTTAAAACATGAGGCGACGTTTGTGTCTTTTTTGTTTTTTTTTACATTTGTCGTGTGGTTTGGCAGCGATATTTGAATGAAGGTTTGGAACGTGCATGGTAGCCTTGTTAGTGCTACATACCCCTCTGCCAAAATCCCTTTTGAAGCCATTATTTACAACGCAGTTATGACGCCTCATATTATGTGTATATAACTCTAAACGTCTCCATTTACCACGCATTTAAACTGCATCATATTATGTGGATATGCCTCTTAACGCCTCCATTTACCACGTATTCAAACTACATTATATTATGTTGATATGCCTCTTAACGTCTCCATTTACCACGCATTTAAACTGCATTATATTATGTTGATATGCCTCTTAACGTCTCCATTTACCACGCATTTAAACTACATTATATTATGTTGATATGCCTCTTAACGTCTCCATTTACCACGCATTTAAACTACATTATATTATGTTGATATGCCTCTTAACGTCTCCATTTACCACGCATTTAAACTGCATTATATTATGTTGATATGCCTTTTAACGTCTCCATTTACCACGCATTTAAACTGCATCATATTATGTGGATATGCCTCTTAACGTCTCAATTTACCACGTATTTAAACTGCATCATATTATGTGGATATGCCTCTTAACGTCTCCATTTACCACGTATTTAAACTACATTATATTATGTTGATATGCCTCTTAACGTCTCAATTTACCACGCATTTAAACTGCATCATATTATGTGGATATGCCTCTTAACGTCTCTATTTACCACGCATTTAAACTGCATTATATTATGTTGATATGCCTCTTAACGTCTCTATTTACCATGCAATTAAACTGCATCATATTATGTGGATATGCCTCTTAACGTCTCCATTTACCACGTATTTAAACTACATTATATTATGTTGATATGCCTCTTAACGTCTCAATTTACCACGCATTTAAACTGCATCATATTATGTGGATATGCCTCTTAACGTCTCCATTTACCACGTATTTAAACTACATTATATTATGTTGATATGCCTCTTAACGTCTCTATTTACCACGCATTTAAACTACATTATATTATGTTGATATACCTCTTTACGTCTCTATTTACCACGCATTTAAACTGCATCATATTATGTGGATATGCCTCTTAACGTCTCCATTTACCACGTATTTAAACTACATTATATTATGTTGATATGCATCATAACGTCTCCATTTATCACGCATCTAAACTGCATCATATTATGTTGATATGCCTCTTTACGTCTCTATTTACCACGCATTTATACTGCATCATATCATGCGATATGCCTCTTGAAGCCCTCATTAACCATGCATTTAAACTGCATCATATCATGAGAATATGCCTCTTGAAGCTGCTGTTTACCACGCATTTAATCTGCATCATATCATGTGAATATGCCCTTGAAGCCCCCTTTTACCATGCATTTAAACTGCCTGATGGAATTCCAATGTCTTTTGAAGCTTCCATTTATTTACCATGCATTTAAACTGTGTCATATCGAAGTGAATAAACCTCTTCATGCCTCAAAGTACCATGCATTTAAACTGCCTCGTATCATGCGGATATGCCTCTTGAAGCCCCCATACACCGTGCATTTAAACTGCTTCCCATCGTTTGGGCGATCGGTCGGCCACTGCGTTTATCTGCTTAATTACATCTATGGGAACAACTTACTGGACACATCCCTCTCATAAATAACGTCGTCCAATACATGACGTCATCAAATTGCAAGCGCATATTCGAATCTCGAGAAATGACGTCATGACAGAACAATGTTTTATCTTGAAATAAACCACGCTTCGTTCTTCGTTGCCCTTTGCGATTTATCGCGTAGCTATCTTATAATTATGTGTACATAATGGCCTCTTGATGCCAGCGATTCTACCTTGTACACATTCTTTATAATTCTTTCCATTACAGTACGTTATAATGCGAAGAGTTCCTGTCGCTCCCCACACCAGTATCTAATTGCTGACACGAGAGTTGAATCAAAGTGGAAAATGTCAGCTAATCCATCCAGTAGTTCTGGAGGAAATGTGGAACATATTGTTCTTGCATTATCGTTTACAACGGCCTAAATCATTGCTGTTCTCGACGTTTTTAACAAACCTGAAACCATAAGTAGTATATGGCCATTATCATTCGTACTCTCGGGGAGACATCTAAAACAGATGGTGATAAGCTCCTGTTTATCACTGAGGTAATGTAAGTGAAAGTTAACGACAGTTTCCCGTGCACGGGAAAGGCGTTTGCGAGATAATGATGTTGTTGGCTCCGTACAGCGACCTGGTTGTGTAACAAATATTTCTTCATACAGAGCACGTTACAGTTGTTTATCGCGTGAGGGTTGAGTTTTTAACTTTAAACCTCGACATCGGTCTGAAACTAATAAATTAGGAAGAACATTTTATATTGGCGAAGAATGGCAAAAAATCTAGAAAGGATCCTGTAAATTACCATAAAATTGCGATGAAAACCGATTCAATATTGTTCTGATATTTTATAGACTAAGGCTTCAGACATATTTCTCACTGGGGGACTGTCCCCATGAAATGACATATTGATTCTGACAAAAATCACCTCTTTAATTTTCTCGGCTCCGGAAACTTGTTCGGAATAACGGTCGGTTTTTTAATCAAAATTACACGTCCTCGTATGACCGGTCCTGGACGTAAAGAAATGCTGACAGGCAATTGGTCCCCTAGCTCGAGGTGCATTTTGGCTAAATCTTGTGTTGTCGTCTGCCAAAAGTGCAGCAGACGATAAGGAAAACGACAAGCGGAAAATTGTAAATTAGCGCCTCTCGAACATGGGAAAACTTCCTGATAAATTGATATTTAAAGTAATTGGACCAAGGGGAGTATGCTGAAGGTTTGGAGGATTTAGCAGACGTCGGATCTAACCCAAGAGATTTAAAGCCTCTTTAAAGAATTGCCATTGATCCTTTAATTAGGGCATGCTACGAAATGCTTTGGGAGCGAGTCGTGAGATCTCATTCGCTGAAGTGACTGATGTCTTTATCCAAATCAGCATATCTTCAATTAAATTCATAGCCCCCGTACCTCCTTGCATTATAGGTAACACTTTTAGGGTATCTGTTTGATTTTGCCCCGTGTTGACTGTCCCTACTTAGTTTTATCTGATTTGCCACCATGTGTTTTGTCATATTTTCACACCAAGCGATTTTACTGAGTGATGTTTGTGAAATGGGCTTTACGTCGCGTTCAAGATTATTGCACTTATATAGCGATACATCACTTACAAAATTTATACATGGAGTTATAAATCATTACCGTTGCCATTAATTCGTTATACTGATTTCGCTACTCGCGTCAAGGTTAATATCCCATATAGTGGACTTATGAATTAGTTCTGTACATAACGACTCTGTTCGTTATGACCTTGTTCTGTGGATCATAGTGTCTTAAATACTGCTGTGTATAATTCATTCAAAATAGTTTTCGCACTCGAAAAAAACCCCACTCAAATGTCATCCACCTTATCACATGTAAACTAGCAATTGTGGGCCACGATGGGCCACGATGCCTGAAATCGGGATATAGACTTCTGCTCTCTTCAATTATTCTCAAAGCAAAGAGACCTATCAATACATTACTAACGTTGTTTGTATGAAACTCACTATTATGTATCCATATAGTTTTTGTCACACTTCAGTCACATATTCACTGTCTTCTGTCACCGTTGTGTTGACCCAGCCAGTACACATGAGGAGGGACCTGTCACCGTTGTGTTGACCCAGCCAGTACACATGAGGAGGTACCTGTCAACCCTTGTGTTCACCCAGCCAGTACATACGAGGAGGGACCTGTCACCCTTGTGTTCACCCAGCCAGTACACACGAGGAGGGATCTGTCACCCTTGTGTTCAACTAGTACACACGAGGAGGTACCTGTCAACCCTTGTGTTCACCCAGCCAGTACACACGAGGAGGGACCTGTCCCCCTTGTGTTCACCCAGCCAGTACATACGAGGAGGGACCTGTCACCCTTGTGTTCACCCAGCCAGTACACACGAGGAGGTACCTGTCAACCCTTGTGTTCACCCAACCAGTACACATGAGGAGGGACCTGTCCCCCTTGTGTTCACCCAGCCAGTACACACGAGGAGGGATCTGTCACCCTTGTGTTCAACTAGTACACACGAGGAGGGACCTGTCACCCTTGTGTTCACCCAACCAGTACACAGGAGGAGGGACCTGTCACCCTTGTGTTCACCCAGCCAGTACACACGAGGAGGGATCTGTCACCCTTGTGTTCAACTAGTACACACGAGGAGGGACCTGTCACCGTTGTGTTCACCCAACCAGTACACAGGAAGAGGGACCTGTCACCCTTGTGTTCACCCAACCAGTACACACGAGGAGGGACCTGTCACCCTTGTGTTCACCCAACCAGTACACATGAGGAGGGACCTGTCACCCTTGTGTTCACCCAGCCAGTACATACGAGGAGGGACCTGTCACCCTTGTGTTCACCCAACCTCTACACATGAGGAGGGACCTGTCACCCTTGTGTTCACCCAACCAGTACACATGAGGAGGGACCTGTCACCCTTGTGTTCACCCAGCCAGTACATACGAGGAGGGACCTGTCACCCTTGTGTTCACCCAACCAGTACACATGAGGAGGGACCTGTCACCCTTGTGTTCACCCAGCCAGTACATACGAGGAGGGACCTGTCACCCTTGTGTTCACCCAACCAGTACACAGGAGGAGGGACCTGTCACCCTTGTGTTCACCCAGCCAGTACATACGAGGAGGGACCTGTCACCCTTGTGTTCACCCAACCAGTACACATGAGGAGGGACCTGTCACCCTTGTGTTCACCCAGCCAGTACATACGAGGAGGGACCTGTCACCCTTGTGTTCACCCAACCTCTACACATGAGGAGGGACCTGTCACCCTTGTGTTCACCCAACCAGTACACATGAGGAGGGACCTGTCACCCTTGTGTTCACCCAACCAGTACACAGGAGGAGGGATCTGTCACCCTTGTGTTCACCCAACCAGTACACACGAGGAGGGATCTGTCACCCTTGTGTTCAACTAGTACACACGAGGAGGGACCTGTCACCCTTGTGTTCACCCAACCAGTACACATGAGGAGGGACCTGTCACCCTTGTGTTCACCCAACCTCTACACATGAGGAGGGACCTGTCACCCTTGTGTTCACCCAACCAGTACACATGAGGAGGGACCTGTCACCCTTGTGTTCACCCAACCAGTACACACGAGGAGGGATCTGTCACCCTTGTGTTCACCCAACCAGTACACACGAGGAGGGATCTGTCACCCTTGTGTTCAACTAGTACACACGAGGAGGGACCTGTCACCCTTGTGTTCACCCAACCAGTACACACGAGGAGGGACCTGTCACCCTTGTGTTCACCCAACCAGTACACATGAGGAGGGACCTGTCACCCTTGTGTTCACCCAGCCAGTACATACGAGGAGGGACCTGTCACCCTTGTGTTCACCCAACCAGTACACATGAGGAGGGACCTGTCCCCCTTGTGTTCACCCAGCCAGTACATACGAGGAGGGACCTGTCACCCTTGTGTTCACCCAACCTCTACACATGAGGAGGGACCTGTCACCCTTGTGTTCACCCAACCAGTACACACGAGGAGGGACCTGTCACCCTTGTGTTCACCCAACCAGTACACACGAGGAGGGACCTGTCACCCTTGTGTTCAACTAGTACACACGAGGAGGGACCTGTCACCCTTGTGTTCACCCAGCCAGTACACACGAGGAGGGATCTGTCACCCTTGTGTTCAACTAGTACACACGAGGAGGGATCTGTCACCCTTGTGTTCACCCAGCCAGTACACATGAGGAGGGACCTGTCACCCTTGTGTTCACCCAACCAGTACACACGAGGAGGGACCTGTCACCCTTGTGTTCACCCAACCAGTACACAGGAGGAGGGACCTGTCACCCTTGTGTTCACCCAGCCAGTACACACGAGGAGGGATCTGTCACCCTTGTGTTCAACTAGTACACACGAGGAGGGATCTGTCACCCTTGTGTTCACCCAGCCAGTACACACGAGGAGGGATCTGTCACCCTTGTGTTCACCCAACCAGTACACACGAGGAGGGACCTGTCACCCTTGTGTTCACCCAACCAGTACACATGAGGAGGGACCTGTCACCCTTGTGTTCACCCAGCCAGTACACAGGAGGAGGGACCTGTCACCCTTGTGTTCCCCCAGCCAGTACACACGAGGAGGGATCTGTCACCCTTGTGTTCACCCAACCAGTACACACGAGGAGGGACCTGTCACCCTTGTGTTCACCCAACCAGTACACAGGAGGAGGGATCTGTCACCCTTGTGTTCACCCAACCAGTACACACGAGGAGGGACCTGTCACCCTTGTGTTCACCCAGCCAGTACACACGAGGAGGGATCTGTCACCCTTGTGTTCAACTAGTACACACGAGGAGGGACCTGTCACCCTTGTGTTCACCCAGCCAGTACACACGAGGAGGGACCTGTCACCCTTGTGTTCACCCAACCAGTACACAGGAGGAGGGACCTGTCACCCTTGTGTTCACCCAACCAGTACACATGAGGAGGGACCTGTCACCCTTGTGTTCACCCAGCCAGTACATACGAGGAGGGACCTGTCACCCTTGTGTTCACCCAACCAGTACACATGAGGAGGGACCTGTCACCCTTGTGTTCACCCAGCCAGTACATACGAGGAGGGACCTGTCACCCTTGTGTTCACCCAACCAGTACACATGAGGAGGGACCTGTCACCCTTGTGTTCACCCAGCCAGTACATACGAGGAGGGACCTGTCACCCTTGTGTTCACCCAACCTCTACACATGAGGAGGGACCTGTCACCCTTGTGTTCACCCAACCAGTACACATGAGGAGGGACCTGTCACCCTTGTGTTCACCCAGCCAGTACATACGAGGAGGGACCTGTCACCCTTGTGTTCACCCAACCAGTACACATGAGGAGGGACCTGTCACCCTTGTGTTCACCCAACCAGTACACATGAGGAGGGACCTGTCACCCTTGTGTTCACCCAACCTGTACACACGAGGAGGGACTCTACTCTAGTCTTAGTCTATATAGGTCTTTGTGTATGTCAATTACATAGCATTTTCAAGCTCAAGTCATAAATTTGCTAAATGCTACTTGGAGAATGAAGAACATGAAAGAAGCATAACCACAGGACTACTAACGTGCGCATGCGCCCTGATCTTATGATATCATGCATGTGCACGAACAGCGTCTTTTAGACGCGAAAACGCAAATCGCATTCTCGCGTTCTCGCGATTTCGTGTTTTTGTGGCCTAATTTTCAAGTCGAGATTGCGAGATTTTACATCTTGTCCAAATGTCGCATTCTCGCGTTGTCGACTTTTGACCAAACGTGCAAAGTACCAAAAAAACCGAGAATGCGAGATCGCGAGAACGCAAGATTTTGGCATATTTAGCTCCTTTAGAAAGGTCGAAGTCGCGAGAATGCGAGATCGCCAGAATGTCCCTTACAGTATTGCGTAGTAAACTATGACAACATAGCTTTGTCTACTATTAACAGCGGATATGCAACGAAAATATCTTTCGTAATTATATTTTTTTATTTTTACTAATATATTATATACCACAAGTGTATGCTGCATACTATCTTCATTACGCTGGTACCGTAATTCATTACGCTGACATTATATCCATATGTATTAAATGCATAACAAGGCTACAAGTATACATACACCAAGATGACATCATGTTTTCTTGTGTCACTAAAGGATGGGATGTATCTGATGAGGCATGTATGTGATGTATACTTCAGACACGCCATAGGCCAGCTGGACAATGTTTTATCATCTTGTAAACAGCAAATCATGGTGTCTCTAGCGAATATCCAAGTGTCTTTGTAAACAAAAGATGTCTTAGAATAAATATTTTTCAGTGACAGTATGTTGGGGCAGCCTATTAGCAGACTATGGATGGTTATCGGCAGGTTCCCGCGGCTATAACCTCTGACACCCAATACTACGCTGGTTATGTGTTATCGATTCAGACGTGCCAAACATTAGACCAACTCCAGAAAAAGGTGTCATTTCTCAGTAAGTAAAGGATCCAGAGCGATAGCTCCAAGGTCTGATTTAGGGGTCAATTTAGTTATGGTCATGGTCGGTATCGCAGAATTAGATTAGTGCAATTCTCCCTAGTCTTTAATGAAATATTAATGGACTTATGCATCATGAATAGTTTTCCAAACGAAGAAATGAAGTTATTGACAAGGTGTTAACCAGTGTCATGAATGGCTAACTGAAAGAACGGATCGAAGAGGCCTAATATTCCCTCATATCGGGGTTACGGCCTCACAAACTCCTATCCCGAGTGCTGGCATTTACCGTACTGCGATCTGTAAAAGAAGCAGTCCTATTTCAGTTTGGCTGCCTGTTTTCTGGTCAGAACTTCTATGATGAATTAGGTCCGTTGGGCAACTTAGCTTAATGATTTGAGAATTCCTGGTTATGGTATTTGTTGGATTCAGATGAATATTGCCTGTGATTGATGTTGGCATATATTGATAATGGAGAGCCAATTGACAGTTGACTGCCTCAGCGCCCCTAATTCATCAGGTATCAGTGATAGGACTCTGCGCCCTCGTGACCTGTAGTCCCACCAGACTCAGGTATCGTCGTCTTTGTTTGTTTTTTAAGCACATTTAATCAATCACGTACAGAATCAATGCCTGTGATAAGGTTGTGTGTTGGAGCATGTGTCCCGGGTAGTTTTTTGGAAAGCATGAATAATGAGAGTTTTGAATTCCGCATGCTATGTACACAAAGTGTTATTAGTAAGTCGGTGTCATTAACCCTATCACTCGGTTACTTAATCCCAGTTTTATTTGTTGTGTTTTAATGGAGTCTGTTGGCTTTTTAGGAAAGTTTCTGTTGACCTCTTTTTATTTCAGAAAGGTAAATTGAAATACATACATGATTTTATGGCATTATTTCTATCACATATGTTCTCGTCACCACCAGCAGCCCAGACCCAGGGAACAGACACAATGTCTACGTCACACTATCGCATTAGTTTAATATCTTCTGCAAAACAACTCTTATCACTATTATGGGAACACATCACCTGTTAGCATATCACTTATTGGTGTCGTCTTTTTGGCAGAGTTCATCGCAGAAAAATGAAATTATGGCATTTGTAACGAGGTTATAACTCTCCCATTGTTTGGCTATTTGTTGATCTATAAGGTATATGGCGAACACCACACCCAGTTGTGACTACATTTACGATTTCTATTGTTATTTTAATGCCATTTATATAATCCTTATACGATTATTTATTGGTCAATATAAAAATTGTACTGTCAACAACTCTTGCAATATGTTTCTTGTAACGAGAATACTATGTTAAAAGGTTAGAAGGACTATAGAAATAACCGTGGTACACAAGACACGACATGTAACCTACAGGTCCGAGGGAGTGCTCAAGAAGACAACAGAATTCAAAGCTTCTCGTTTCGATAGTTCACATGTCTGTTCCTATTTGTTCGGCTTCAAAATTTGTGCAGCTTTTGGAGGCGCACGAGAGCTATTTTGCCTAAGTTAGATCGGTACATGTCATACATGCATCACGAATGTGTCCAACAGGAAATCAATTTCGAGAAATCTGAAATACCATCTTCAGCCTTATTTGACTGCATTTTTAAAAACCGTACGACTTCGTGAAGTTAATTTTGCATCACGTCATATCGCTTGGAACACAGGAAATGAATGTGATTAAACAACTATCTCAATACAATACTGCAAAACAAATAGCATTATTTTCTCTGATACAAGATACCACAAAAGGTTTTGGCTAATAATAATGTTAATCTGAACAGTATAAGTCATTATCTCCTATTTATTGACTGTAATAATGTATTCACTTGCACTACATAACTTAAATAGCGTGAGTGAGATTTTAAAAACAGCAAACGAGGTTCTGTGTTTTTTATCCACGCAAAACTGCGTGTCATGGACATACGTGTCCTCCATGGTCAGTAAGGTTTTCCTCTAGTTTTCTGAAAGCCTGAGATGGTATCTTGATGTTGTCATCTGTAGAGCACACCCCATGATCTTTTGGTTCGGCTGAAAATAATACACTAATATTATCAATTAAACATAGCTCTCTTTGGTAAAACGGTACATATTAATGTTAAGTTTGTGACGAATCTGTTGAGACTGATTCCACTGAAAAGGATCCTGAATAACACAGAATATGAACTATTAGTAACATTAGTTTCCGGTGGCAATTGTCCTGCTCCCCTCAATTCGATGAAACTATCACTACCCATGAACTGTATATATGAACCACAATCAGGCATGTTTGTTGTTGATGTACAGCACGTATGGTCAACATGCAATCGCTTCATATGTCTTAAATACATAGCAGGCATGTTTGCAATTAATGTACAGCATGCATAGGCAATACGCGATCGATTCATGTGTCTTGGAAGACACTCAAATACAATTCCCCACCAATGCAACGGTTATTCGAAATGCATATTTAAGGTCAAATACGTTTACAAACTATAATGTCCCGGAGAGGATGTTAGAGAACATTTAAACACGTCACATTATTTCAACAAAGGAACATTTTATGAATATAATGTTAAGGACTCCTTTGCCGGCTGTAAACTGATCACGAGTACATGTGATGGTCCACATCAACACATAAGATGCTTATGGCACAACACAAGATGAGAGATATTTACTTAAACAACGTACATGTGTACCCTGAGGTTGTCTCAAGGCCTTCACCATATGGGACTACGAAATACAGCTGTGTCCAACACCTTCAATGTATGTACAACAAACAAACACAGCACCAGTCAATGGGCGCGTGCAACACCTTCAGTGTATGTGCGACAAACAAATACAGCACCAGTCAATGGGCGTGTGCAACACCTTCAATGTATGTACGACAAACAAACACCGCACCAGTGCAATGAGCGTGTGCAATACCTTTAAAGCATGTACGACAAACAAACACAGTACCAGTGCAATGGGAGAGTGCAACACCTTCAGTGTATGGACAACAAACAAACACAGCACCAGTCAATGGGCGTGTGCAACATCTTCAATGCATGTACGACAAACAAACACAGCACCAGTGCAATGAGCATGTGCAATACCTTTAATGCATGTACGACAAACAAACAAAGCACCAGTGCAATGAGCGTGTGCAACACCTTCAATGTATGTGCGACAAACAAACACAGCACCAGTGCAGTGAGTATGCGCAATACCTTCAATGTATGTACAACAAACAAACACACCACCAGTGCAATGGGCGTGTGCAACAGCTTCAATGTATGTACGACAAACAAACACAGCACCAGTGCAATGGGCGTGTGCAACAGCTTCATTGTTTGTACGACAAACAAACACAGCACCAGTGCAATGAGTGTGTGCAACAGCTTCAATGTATGTACAACAAACAAACACAGCACCAGTGCAATGGGCGTGTGCATTACCTTCAATGTATGTACGACAAACAAACACAGCACCAGTGCAATGGGCGTGTGCAACAGCTTCAATGTATGTACAACAAACAAACACACCACCAGTGCAATGAGTGTGTGCAACAGCTTCATTGTTTGTACAACAAACAAACACACCACCAGTGCAATGGGCGTGTGCAACACCTTCAATGTATGTACAACAAACAAACACACCACCAGTGCAATGGGCGTGTGCAACAGCTTCAATGTATGTACAACAAACAAACACACCACCAGTGCAATGAGTGTGTGCAACAGCTTCATTGTTTGTACAACAAACAAACACACAACCAGTGCAATGAGTGTGTGCAACAGCTTCAATGTATGTACGACAAACAAACACAGCACCAGTGCAATGGGCGTGTGCATTACCTTCAATGTATGTACGAAAAACAAACACAGCACCAGTGCAATGGGCGTGTGCAACAGCTTCATTGTTTGTACGACAAACAAACACAGCACCAGTGCAGTGAGCATGTGCAATACCTTTAATGCATGTACGACAAACAAACACAGCACCAGTGTAATGAGCGTGTGCAACACCTTCAATGTATGTGAGACAAACAAACACAGCACCAATGCTATGAGCGTGTGCAACAGCTTCAATGTATGTACGACAAACAAACACAGCACCAGGACATTAGCGTTTGCAACACCTTCAATGTATGTACGACAAACAAACACAGCACCAGTGCATTAGCTGTGTGCAACGCCTCAGTGTATGTACGACAAACAAACACAGCACGAGTGCATTAGGCGTGTGCAACACCTTCAATGTATGAACGACAAACAAACACAGCACCAGTGCATTGGGCGTGTGCAACACCTTCAATGTATGTACGACAAACAAACACAGGACCAGTGCATTGGGCAAGTGCATTTGGGATGCGGTTGAAGTGGCTGTGGTCGTCCTTTCACGTAGGTGACGCAGTTGGATGATGCGATCATTGGGCGGGGTTGGTTACTCTTGGTCGTCCCGACCTTGGCCGATCACGTGTTGACCCATGCTGTTGAAACCTTGTGATGGTGCTGGGCGCTACATTGAAAACCCTGGCTACAGCTGATGGTGATTCCCCTGCATGAAAGCGGCCCATGACGTTGTTTCTTTGTCCTTCTGTACGACAAACAAACACACCACCAGTGTAATGAGCGTGTGCAACACCTTCAATGTATGTACAACAAACAAACACACCACCAGTGCAATGAGTGTGTACAACACCTTCAATGTATGTACGACAAACAAACACAGCACCAGTGCATTGGGCGTGTGCAATACCTCAAATGTATGTACGACAAACAAACACAGCACCAGTGCAATGGGCGTGTGCAACACCTTCAATGTATGTACGACAAACAAACACAGCACCAGTGCAATGGGCGTGTGCATTACCTTCAATGTATGTACGACAAACAAACACAGCACCAGTGCAATGGGCGTGTGCAACAGCTTCATTGTTTGTACGACAAACAAACGCAGCACCAGTGCAGTGAGCATGTGCAATACCTTTAATGCATGTACGACAAACAAACACAGCACCAGTGTAATGAGCGTGTGCAACACCTTCAATGTATGTGAGACAAACAAACACAGCACCAGTGCATTGGGCAAGTGCATTTGGGATGCGGTTGAAGTGGCTGTGGTCGTCCTTTCACGTAGGTGACGCAGTTGGATGAAGCGATCATTGGGCGGGGTTGGTTACTCTTGGTCGTCCCGACCTTGGCCGATCACGTGTTGACCCATGCTGTTGAAACCTTGTGATGGTGCTGGGCGCTACATTGAAAACCCTGGCTACAGCTGATGGTGATTCCCCTGCATGAAAGCGGCATATGACGTTGTTTCTTTGTCCTTCTGTTTATCTTGGCATGTTGTTGAACTGTCACTGCTCGATTGACGCAGATGCCAGGCAATTAAACTCCCTGCACTTTAATACCGTTCATAGTGCTGCTGCAGTACGGTCTCTTTTGTTAATGTACTTGGTGCGTTTTTCCAAATCGTAAGTGTTTCCCGACTAATGGTTTGCATGTCCTCGTTGTGATCATTTTGATCCGGGAAATTTGTCACGGACACCATTACACATTAAACCTCTTCATTTTGCACATAGGGGTCTGCTAATGTTGCTTTTATGGTCCAAAATATCCGTATTGCGTTACACGAGTATATTATTGCGAGTATATACTATTATTTTTTCATCCCTTTCATGTCTTTATTGCTTCTTGTCATAATCCCAAGTATTTCAGTCACGAGGATGACAATACGGGCCTGTGAACATTACGTTATCAAAAAATAATGTATTACACAAATATGAATTTCAAACCAAGAGAATAACCAGTCTACATTATCCGCCGAAACAGGTTCCGTTTGGCGGGAAAAACAAAAAACCCTCGAAAATTATATGAAAATCAGTGATGACACCAGGTGCTACCGATAGCACCCGCCATTCACACAATTTATATGAAAACGTAGATATTTATTGTCTGACGCCGCACAGCCGTACTCCTGCTATGCGGCGGAGGTCTGTGAACAAACCAGGCAATCAAGTGATGATGTACCAGAAAACCCGGTGGCAAGATATTGCATTTATAGATTTTGTTAAAAACTAATAAAAACGTTAAATTAATTTTGAATTACGTCTGGTGTGCAGACCTTCTGCTGCTTATAAGTAAAGACGTGTAGCAGTATTAGTTAAAATATCCATCTGAGCATATGAGGACAAAACCATACTTAACAAGTACTTTCATTATAAATACTTTGGACACTTGTCAAACTCGATATTTATCTTAACTGTTTTTTTCATACAGAAGTGTTATGTTGTCACTGATGCATCTACCGGGAATAGAGCCCGCCTGGTTTCCACTGTTTCAGTATTTAGAGGTAGCTGCGTTCTCTTGAGTATACTAACAAGGACTCCAACAGTAATTTATCAAATGAATTTAGTTGAGATATCGGACCGCTAATTCTTCAAAGTGTGTCTGTCCTCGTTTGATATTGGGATGTGATAACACTCCTACTCATCGATGTCACATCTCCATGAATTATTTCCCTTCCACTGTCAGGTGAATGAAGGAGTAAACATGTACTCCGAAACGTTGTGTTCCTCATAATAAAGAAGTTGACGTCCATAAATTCTCTTCCTTATGAGTATCACTTCTTAATGCCTTTCAAAGACCTGTTACTAGTGTAGTTTCTGTTTACTAAGTGGCAGAAAGTAACCAGTTGGGTTTTCATCCTCTTCATTCCAGTGGATTCTATTTCGAATTTGTATTCCTCAGGCTTCTTCTCCTTTTATTTTTTCATGTTTTTGTTTCATGTTTTATATTTTCTCTTTCCCCATGTGAAGCAAAAAATATTATTTTAGCCCTTACTTTCATTAAAAATGTTTCTGAAAATAGAGAATCAGTGAGTGTTAGTTCCAAGCTTGCATCTCTCGTATCTTGTATTCTTGCTTGGTAATTGTTTACCTTAGTGTATTTACTCTTTGTGTCTGATAGTATTTTAGTTTCTAGTTTTATATAGTCTTCGTTTCGGAGCAGTGGAGCTTACAGTTTCCAATACCTTTGTCCTTATTTTGGCTGTTGTCATTAAAATATGTTAATGTGACCACAGAGTGGTATGACTTATAACCTGGTAGAATTAATAATCCTTAAGTTTAGTATGTCCAAGAAAAAATCAAGTCTAGCCTGTTGTTTTGGTTTTATCTTCCACCAGATGAACAGATTTGACACATTCATTTAGTTCTTGCCATATATCAAGTCAAGTTTCTTTCTATTTTTTCGATAGGAGGGAAAATATATTTTTGAAATGGGAGGCCGCGCGACTAAAGATAACCCCTAGTCCAAACAGGCTCTACGAAGGGTAAGTATGGACAGCTGACATAGTTCGGCAGAAATATCTGCAATTGTAATTTACATAAAGGAATTTAATACTTTTGTCTGACAGAACATCCCCAAGAATTACAGGTCTGGTCTCTGTACAAGGTATCAAGGGGAGACCTTGAATAGGTCATATCTGTATGCGCAACAAGACTCACAAGGTCGTGGTTCTTCAGAACCTCATCTGCAGTCGAGACACAGCTACTCCCACTACTGCCCTAAAACTTTCTTCTTCAAAATGAAGAACATCAAACCGCATGTCCAACTTTAAGGATTTGTTCTTGCGAGCAATACCCTATCTCCCGTCTGTGCCACAGACACTTACGTTTGAAACTACCATCAGTTGTAGATAGCCAGTACACAGGACAGATTACACTCAAATCCCAAGGGGGAGGGGACTCGGAAGTAATGTCTTTTGACTAGACCACCTCGTGGTTTTCCCCACATAAAATCTGTTTGAACGGGGCAAGTTTAGCATTTAGGCTGTTTGTCTCAAGCCAGATATTACCAGAATTTGCTTTGGAGATGCCATCTGATTGTTTTCACTCTAATGCTGATGTATGTGGGAGTAAGTGAGACTTCTAGAATAGTACTGAGATTTGCAACTCTGATTTCGTTGTGCAGAAAGCCTCTCTGTTCCAGTGCTTACCTTTATGGGGAAACAGTCAGATTTACGCAAAGACTGACAAATGCAATTAACATCCTCACAATTATGGTAAATGTCGTAACAAGTCTTGTCATAACTGTAACCGATTTTGACACATGGTTGGTTTCAATGAAGGCGTACTCGTTCACGTTCTCATGCTGTTGAAGTGACCTTGAAGGATGACGTCATTATCATCGATTGTCGTAAGCAGTTGTCATTTCTGTACAAGAAAATGAATAGAAAAAATACTGGTAATGCTTCCCTGAATTTTTAAAGATCTCCGACTTTGAATAAAACATATACTACTTTGTATGATTACTGTGCGTGCAAAGTTACGGTCAGGTAGAGCTCTAACTAGGACACGAGAGACAACTTATATAATGGGATACATTGCTGCAAACAACTCTAAACACCTGAATATACTCGCTATATGTCTGCAGGTAGACATCTGACACAACAATCTACATGAATATACTCCCTATTTGTCTGCGTGTGGACATCTGATAGTACAAACTACATGAATATACTCCCTATATGTCTGCAAATGGAATCTGATGGAACAAAGTACATGCATATACTCCCTATCTGTGTGCATTTGGACATCTGACTGCACAAACTACATGAATATACTCCCTATATGTCTGCGTATGGACATATGGCAGTACACACTACATGAATATACTCCCTATCTGTCAGGGTGTGGACATCTGAATGTACAAACTACATGAATATACTCCCTATTTGTCTGCGAATAGACATCTGACTGAACAAAGTACATGCATATACTCCCTATCTGTCTGGGTGTGAACATCTCAATGTACAAACTACATGAATATACTCCCTATCTGTGTGCGTGTTGACATCTGACTGCACAAACTACATGAATATACTCCCTATCTGTCTGCGTATGGACATCAGACTGTACATAGTACATGAATATACTCCCTATATCTCTGGGTGTGGACATCTGACAGTACAAAGTACATGAATATACTCCATGTCTGTCTGGGTGTGGACATCTGACGGTACAAACTACATGAATATACTCCCTATCTGTATGCGTATGGACATCTGACTGTACAAACTATATGAATATACTCCCTATATGTCTGCGTATGGACATGTGACTGAACAAAGTACATGCATATACTCCCTATCTGTCTGGGTATGAACATCTGAATGTACAAACTACATGAATATGCTCCCTATCTGTGTGCGTGTGGACATCTGACTGCACAAACTAAATGAATATACTCCCTATCTGTCTGCGTATGGACATCTGACAGTACAAACTATATGAATATACTCCTTGTCTGTCTGCGTATGGACATCTGACGGTACAAACTATATGAATATACTCCCTATTCTTCTGCGTATTGACATCTGACAGTACAAACTATATGGACATCTGACTGTACACACTACATGAATTTACTCCCTATCTGTCTGGGTATGGACATCAGGCAGTACACACTACATGAATATACTCCCTATATGTCTGCGAATAGACATCTGACTGAACAAAGTACATGCATATACTCCCTATCTGTCTGGGTGTGAACATCTCAATGTACAAACTACATGAATATAATCCCTATCTGTGTGCGTGTGGACATCTGACTGCACAAACTACATGAATATACTCCCTATCTGTCTGCGTATGAACATCACACAGTACAGACTACATGAATATACTCCCTATCAATCTGTGTGTGGACATCTGACTGTACAAACTACATGAATACACTCCCTATCTGCCTGGGTGTGGACATCTGACGGTACAAAGTACATGAATATACTCCCTATATGTCTGCGTATGGACATGTGACTGTACAAACTATATGAATATACTCCCTATATGTCTGCGTATTGACATCTGACTGTACAAACTATATGAATACACTCCCTATCTCTCTGCGTATGGCCATCAGACAGTACACACAACATGAATATACTCCCAATCTGTCTGCGTATGGACATCTGTTTGTACAAACTACATGAATATGCTCCCTATCTGTCTGCGTATGGACATCAGACAGTACACTCTGCATGAATATACTCCCTATATGTGTGCGTGTGGACACCTGACGGTACACACTACATGAATATACTCCCTATTTTTCTGGGTGTGGACATCTCACGGTACAAAGTACATGAATATACTCCCTATCTGTCTCGGTTTGGACATCTGACGGTACAAAGTACATGAATACACTCCCTGTCTCTCTGGGTGTGGACATCTGACAGTAGAAACTACATGAATATACTCCATATCTGTCTGGGTGTTGACTTCTGACTTTACAAACTACATGAATATACTCCCTATTTTTTTGCGTCTGGAAATCTGACTGTACAAACTATATGAATATTTTCCTTATCTGTCTGCGAGTGGACATCTGAGAGTACTCACTACATACTCCCTATCTGTCTGGGTGTGGACATGTGACTGTACAAAGTACATAAATATACTCCCTTTATCTCTGGCTGTGGACATCTGACGGTACAAAGTACAGGAATATACTCCTTACCTCTCTGCGTAAGCATATTAGACAGTACACACTACATGGATATACTACTTATATGTCTGCGAGTGGACATCTGACTTTACAAACAATATGAATATACTCCCTATATGTCTGCGTATAACCATCAGACAGTAACCACTACATGAATATGCTCCCTATATGTCTGGGTGTGGACATGTGACGGTACAAAGTACATGAATACACTCCCTATATGTCTGGGTGTCGATATCTGACGGTACCAAGTAGAGGAATATACTCCCTATCTGTCTCGATGTGGACATGTGACTGTACACACTACATAAACATTCTCCCTATATCTCTGGGTGCGGACATCTGGCAGTACAAACTACATGAGTATACTTCCTATCTGTGTGCGTGTGGACATCTGACGGTAGAAACTACATGAATCTACCCCTTGTCTGTCTGCGTATGGACATCTGACTGTACAAACTATATGAATATACTCCCTATATGTCTGCGAGCGAACATCTAACTGTGCAAACTACATGAATATACTCCCTATATGTGTGCGTGTGGAAATCTGACTGTACAAACTACATGAGTATACTCCCTATCTGTCTGGGTGTGGACATTGGACTGTGCAAACTTCATGAATATACACCCTATATGTCTGCTTTTGAACATCTCACGGTACAAACTACAAGAATATGCTCCCTATCTATCTCCGTAAGGACATCTGATTGTACAAACTACATGAATATACTCCCTATATGTCTGGGTTTGGACATCTGACGGTACAAAGTCGGGAATATACTCCCTATATGTCTGGGTGTGGACATCTGCCTGTACAAAGTACATGTACATGAAACTACTTTCTATCTGTATGGGTGTGGACATCTGGCTGCACAAACTACATGAATATACTCCCTATATGTCTGCGTATGAACATCTGAGTGTACAAACTACATGAATATACTCCCTACATGTCTGCGAGCGATCATCTAACTGTGCTAACTACAAGAATATGCTCCCTATCTATCTCCGTATGGACATCTCATGGTACAAACTACATGAATATGCTCCCTATCTGTTTGTGTATGGACATCAGGCAGTGCACACTACATGAATATACTCCCTATATGTCTGCGTGTGGACATCTGACGGTACAAAGTACATGAATATACTCCCTACCTGTCTACGTATGGACATTAGACAGTACACACTGCATGAATATACTCCCTATATGTGTGCGTTTGGACATTTGACTGTACAAACAATATGAATATACCCTTTGTCTTTCTGCCTATGGACATCTGACTTTACAAACTATATGAATATACTCCCTTTCTTTCTGCGTAGGGGCATCAGACAGTACACACTACATGAATATGCTCCCTATCTGTCTGGGTGTGGACATGTGACGGTACAAAGTACATAAATATACTCCCTATATGTCTGGGTGTGGACATATGACGGTACAAAGAAGATGAAAATACTCCCTATGTGTCTGCGTTTGGACATCTGACTGTACAAACTACATGAATATGCTCCCTATCTGTCTCCGTATGGACATCAGGCAGTGCACACTACATGAATATACTCCCTATATGTCTGCGTGTGGACATCTGACGGTACAAAGTACATGAATATACTCCTTACCTGTCTGCGTATGGACATTAGACAGTACACACTGCATGAATATACTCCCTATATGTGTGCGTTTGGACATCTGACTGTACAAACGATATAAATCTACTCCTTGTCTGAATGCAAGTGGACATCTGACAGTACACATTACATGAATATACTCTCTTTCTGTCTGCGTAGGGCCATCAGACAGTACACACTACATGAATATGCTCCCTATATGTCTGTTTGTGGACATGTGACGGTAAAAAGTACATGAATATACTTCCTATATGTCTGGCTGTCGATATCTGACGGTACAAAGTACATGAATATACTCTCTATCTGTCTGGATGTGGACATCTGACTGTACAAACGACATAAACATTCTCCCTATATCTCTGGGTGTGGACATCTGACGGTACAAACTATATGAATCTACCCCTTGTCTGTCTGCGTATGGACCTCTGAGTGTACAAACTATATGAATATACTCCCTATCTGTCTGTGTGTGGACATGTGGCGGTACAAACTACATGAGTATACTCCCTATATGTGTGCATGTGGACATCTGACGGTACAAAGTACATGAATATACTCCCTATCTGTCTGCGTGTGGACATCTGACTTTACAAACTACATGAATATACTCCCTGTATGTCTGGGTGTGGACATCTGACGGTACAAACTATATTAATCTACCCCTTGTCTGTCTGCGTATGGACATCTGACATTACAAACTATATGAATATACTTCCTATCTGTCTGCGTGTGGACATCTGGCAGCACAAACTACATGAGTATACTTTCTATCTGTGTACGTGTGGACATCTGACGGTAGAAACTACATGAATATACTCCCTATATGTCTGGGTATTGACATCTGACTTTACAAACTACATGAGTATACTCACTATCTGTCTGCGTGTAGACATTAGATGGTACACACTGCATGAATATACTTCCTATATGTGTGCATTTGGAAATCTGACTGTACAAACTATATGCATATACTCGTTGTCTGTTTGCATATGCACATCTGACTGTACAAACTATATGAATATACTCCTTGTCTGTCTGCGAGTGGACATCTGACAGTATTCACTACATGAATATACTCCATATGTGTCAGCGTATGGCCATCAGACAGTACACACTACATGAATATACTCCCTATCTGTCTGCAAATGAACACCTGACTGTACAAACTAAATGAATATACTCCCTATATGTCTGCGACCGAACATCTGACATTTCAAACTTCATGAATATAATCCCTACCTGTCTGCGTATGGACATTAGACAGTACACCCTGCATGAATATACTCCCTATATGTGTGCGTTTGGACATCCGACTGTACAAACGATATAAATCTGCTCCTTGTCTGACTGCGAGTGGACATCTGACAGTACACATTACATGAATATACTCTCTTTCTGTCTGCGTAGGGCCATCAGACAGTACACACTACATGAATATGCTCCCTATCTGTCTGGGTGTGGACATGTGACGGTCGGAGTACATGAATATAATCCCTATATGTCTGGGAGTCGATATCTGACGGTACAAAGTACAGGAAGATACTCCCTGTATGTCTGGATGTGGACATCTGACGGTACAAACTACATGAATATACTCCCTATATGTCTGCAAATGAACACCTGACTGTACAAACTAAATGAATATACTCCCTATATGTCTGCGACCGAACATCTGACATTTCAAACTTCATGAGTATACTCCCTATCTGTGTGCGTGTGGACATCTCACGGTACAAACTACATGAATATACTCCCTACCTGTCTGCGTATGGACATTAGACAGTACACCCTGCATGAATATACTCCCTATATGTGTGCGTTTGGACATCCGACTGTACAAACGATATAAATCTACTCCTTGTCTGACTGCGAGTGGACATCTGACAGTACACATTACATTAATATACTCCTTTTCTGTCTGCGTAGGGCCATCAGACAGTACACACTACACGAATATGTTCCCTATCTGTCTGGGTGTGGACATGTGACGGTACAAAGTACATGAATATTCTCCCTATATGTCTGGGTGTCGATATCTGACGGTACAAAGTACAGGAAGATACTCCCTGTATGTCTGGATGTGGACATGTGACGGTACAAACTACATGAATATACTCCCTATATGTCTGGGTGTGGACATCTGGCAGCACAAATTACATGAGTATACTCCCTATCTGTGTGCGTGTGGAGATCTGACGGTAGAAACTACATGAATATACTCCCTACCCGTCTGCGTATGGACATTAGACAGTACACACTGCATGAATATACTCCCTATATGTGTGCGTTTGGAAATCTGACTGTACAAACTATATGCATATACTCGTTGTCTGTCTGCGTATGGACATCTGACTGTACAAAGTATATGAATATACTCCTTGTGTGTCTGCGAGTGGACATCTGACGGTACAAACTACACGAATATACTCGTTATCTGTCTGGGTGTTGACATCTGAATTTACAAACTACATGAGTATACTCCCTATCTGTCTGCGTGTGGACATCTGACGGTACAAACTACATGAATATACTCCCTACCCGTCTGCGTATGGACATTAGACAGTACACACTGCATGAATATACTCTCTATATGTGTGCGTTTGGAAATCTGACTGTACAAACTATATGCATATATTCCTTGTGTGTCTGCGAGTGGACATCTGACAGTACTCACTACATGAGTATACTCCCTATCTGTCTGGATGTGGACATCTGACGGTACAAACTACACGAATATACTCGTTATCTGTCTGGGTGTTGACATCAGACTGTACAAAGTACATGAATATACTCCCTTTATGTTTGGCTGTGGACATCTGACGGTACCAAGTACAGGAATATACTCCTTACCTGTCTGCGTAAGGACATTAGAGAGTACACACTGCATGGATATACTCCCTATATGTTCTGCGTATAACCATCAGACAGTACACACTACATGAATATACTCCCTACCTGTCTGGGTATTGACATGTTACGATACAAAGTACATGAATATAGTCCATATATGTCTGGCTGTGGACATCTGACGGTACAAAGTACATGAATATACTCCCTGCCTGTCTGGGTATTGACATGTGACGATACAAAGTACATGAATATACTCCATATATGTCTGGCTGTGGACATCTGACGGTACAAACTACATGAATATACTCCCTATCTGTCTGGGTGAGAACATTGGACTGTGCAAACTTCATGAATATGCTCCCTATCTGTTAGCGTTTCGACATTTGACATGAATATACTCCCTATATGTTTGCGAGCGAACATCTAACTGTGCAAACTACATGAATATACTCCCTATATGTGTGCGTGTGGAGATCTGACGGTACAAACTACATGAGTATACTCCCTATCTGTCTGGGTGTGGAAATCTGACTGTACAAACTACATGAAGATACTCCCTATATGTCTGCGAGTGGACATCTGACTGTGCAAACTACATGAATCTACTCCCTTTCTGTCTGCGAGCGGACATCTAACTGTACAAACTACATGAATATACTCCCTATCTGTCTAGGTGTGGAAATCTGACTGTACAAACTACATGAAGATACTCTCTATATGTCTGCGAGCGGACATCTAACTGTACAAATAAGATTAATATACTCCCTATCTGTCTGCGTGTAGACATCTGACTTTACAAACTGCATGATTTAACCCCCATCTGACATACTCTTTCATTGCAATTTAAACGACCCATCTCACAAGAGCGACTGGAACTAAATGTGTCACCACATCTACACATGAAACCCCGTCATGCATATATAATAGTAACACACACATGTTTGTGGCCATGAAACACCGGTGTGTGAATGCACCAAGAGAAACACATGCCTGCATCACACATTCATGAAAGCCCGTCTTGTGTATACACCAACAGTCACACATGCAATCAACCCCGTCATGTGCATACACACCAACAGTCACACATGCATGAAAGCCCGTCTTGTGTATACACACCAACAGTCACACATTCATGAAAGCCCGTCTTGTGTATACACCAACAGTCACACATGCAATCAACCCCGTCATGTGCATACACACCAACAGTCACACATGCATGAAAGCCCGTCTTGTGCATACACACCAACAGTCACACATGCATGAAAGCCCGTCTTGTGCATACACACCAACAGTCACACATATATGAAACCCCGTCTTGTGTATACACACCAACAGTCACACATATATGAAACCCCGTCTTGTAAACACACCAACAGTCACACATGCATGAAAGCCCGTCTTGTGCATACACACCAATAGTCACACATATATGAAACCCCGTCTTGTGTATACACACCAACAGTCACACATATATGAAACCCCGTCTTGTGTATACACACCAACAATCACACATGCAAGTCTACGTGAAACCCCGTCTTGTGTACACACCAACAGTCACACATACAATAAACCCCGTCTGGTGTATACACACCAACAGTCACACATGCATAAAAGCCCGTCTGGTGTATACACACCAACAGTCACACATGCAAATGACCCCGTCTTGTGTATACACACCAACAGTCACACATGCAAATGACCCCGTCTTGTGTATACACACCAACAGTCACACATGCAATAAACCCCGTCTGGGGTATACACACCAACAGTCACACATGCATAAAAGCCCGTCTGGTGTATACACACCAACAGTCACACATGCATAAAAGCCCGTCTGGTGTATACACACCAACAGTCACACATGCAAATGACCCCGTCTTGTGTATACACACCAACAGTCACACATGCAAATGACCCCGTCTTGTGTATACACACCAACAGTCACACATACAATAAACCCCGTCTGGGGTATACACACCAACAGTCACACATGCATAAAAGCCCGTCTGGTGTATACACACCAACAGTCACACATGCAAATGACCCCGTCTTGTGTATACACACCAACAGTCACACATGCAAATGACCCCGTCTTGTGTACACGCCAACAGTCACACATACATGAAACCCCATCTTGTGTATATACACCAACAATCACACATATATGAAACCCCGTCTTGTGTAAACACAAAAACAATCACACATGCAATAAACCCCGTCTTTTGTACACGCCAACAGTAACACATGCATGAAAGCCCGTCTTGTGTATACACACCAACAGTCACACATACATGAAACCCCGTCTTGTGTATACACACCAATAGTCACACATACATGAAACCCCGTCTTGTGTATACACACCAACAGTCACACATACATGAAACCCCGTCTTGTGTATACACACCAACAGTCACACATACATGAAACCCCGTCATGTGTATACACACCAACAATCACACATACATGAAACCCCATCTTGTGTATACACACCAACTGTCACACATGTATGAAACCCCGTCTTGTGTATACACACCAACAGTCACACATGTATGAAACCCCGTCTTGTGTATACACACCAACAATCACACATGCAGGTCGACATGAAACCCCTTCTTGTATACACACCAACAGTCACACATGCAATAAACCCTGTCTTGTGTATACACACCAACAGTCACACATGCATGAAACCCGTCTGGTGTATACACACCAACAGTCACACATATATGAAACCCCGTCTTGTATACACACCAACAGTCGCACATATATGAAACCCCGTCTGGTGAATAGACACCAACAGTCACACATGCATGAAATCCAGGTAGGTTGCCAACGATTAAGCGGTCAAAGGGAGATAACTTCTCTTCGTCTAAACCGAACACTACAAAGTCTGAGCCAGGTTTAAGTGGGTGATCCACAGAATTACTCACCACGACATAAATGCTTCCTAAACATAAGAATGCACACACTTGCTTAGTACATAATCTAATCTTGTGATCTCACTATATTGTCTATACTTATATAAATACAAACTTCACTGCATTCATCAGCCATTCGTTGCTGCATACCAGAGGGCAATCAGCCTGGAAATACCCAAGTAGCAGGCAAGTTCCCAAACGTATGTTTGTCAACATTTCACTGGGAGAGGATACAGAAGTCGGTCTGGTTTACAAATCTATTCTAGTCGTAAGCACGTGAGAGGCAGGCGCAGACGTGAACGCGAAGCTATAAATAGCTTTAGAAGATACAGTTTCAGCCAGGCGAGTGGATTCCACTTTCAGTGGTAGATCTAATCCCACAGCCCTGCTGTTGTGTGTACCTCACAGACCTCCTCACACCAACACCACGGAGACCTTGAGACACAGGAGCATAGTACGATTACAAGTCTAATTGTATGATTTGCGCGGATTAAGTCGTAAATCCGAGTGGGTGCAACATGGGATTACACAGAGTGCCCCCCAACAAACCCCAATAATCCAGAAGAGGTACAGTGGTAAAGTCACCTACAACTTCTAGGTACGTACGTAGCAAATAGATAAGCATGCTTCCGTCTGACTACACATAGATGCAGGGTATACTTGGGAGACGGAGTTTTGAAGTAAGTTAACTTGCTCTTTATATCGCATAGGGCTTCACGCGTTAACATGTATTCGTAACTGTGTTGCTGAGCCTTACATGACTTGAAACAAGGTATAAAATGTCCAGCAACGGCGTATACCTGGATACCATGATAGCAGGTGCCAGTAGCTTTCATTTCGTTATGATGGTGTTGAGGGGAGATAGTCCCCCACTCACGGTTATCTATGTTCGTACAATGCTACTTGTTATAGATGTTTATAGGAAACGTACATACATGTTTAGTTTTATACCACTGTACATCAGCATCATAAAGTTATTGGTTTACGATTCAATATCCAATGAAACTATGCTGGATAGCGAGTTAAATAAGTACCAACATAAATCACATAACGATAATCCCATCCAGCAAATCCAGATAAAAATAAGTGATATATACCTGAGATAAGAATATTGGTATGTACGTGAGCGTAATTTCAACGTGTCTATATTTTGCATTTAGGTAAGTGCAATATACACTATATCAACGCTACATAGTGACTGCTGTATAATATTCACTATATCAACGCTACATAGTGACTGTTGTGTAATAAACAACTACACCAATACTACATAGTCACTGACTGTTGTGTAACTTGCACTATATCAATGCAACACAGTGACTGGTGTGTAATATACACACTCAACAGGTCATAGTAATTGTTGTGTGATATACACTATATCAACGCTACATAGTGACTGCTGTATAATATTCACTATATCAACGCTACATAGTGACTGTTGTGTAATAAACAACTACACCAATACTACATAGTCACTGACTGTTGTGTAACTTGCACTATATCAATGCAACACAGTGACTGGTGTGTAATATACACACTCAACAGGTCATAGTAATTGTTGTGTGATATACACTATATCAACACTCTAGTAATTGTTGTGAAATATACACTATATAAACACAGCATAGTAATTGTTGTGAAATATACACTTTATCAACACGGCATAGTAATTTTTTGTGTAATATAAATTATATCAACACGTAATAGTAATTGTTGTGTAATATACACTACATCAATACGTCATAGTAATTATTGTGTAATATACATGATATCAACACGGCATAGCAATTGTTGTGTTATATACACTACATCAATACGTCATGGTAACTGTTGTGTAATATACCCTATATCAACACGGCATAGTAATTATTGTAATATACAATATATCAACATTGCATAGTAATTGTTGTGTTATATACACTACATCAATGCGTCATAGTAACTGTTGTGTAATATACACTACATCAACACGGCATAGTAATTATTGTAATATACAATATATCAACATGGCATAGTAATTGTTGTGTTATATACACTACATCAATGCGTCATAGTAACTGTTGTGTAATATACACTATATCAACACGGCATAGTAATTATTGTAATATACAATATATCAACATGGCATAGTAATTGTTGTGTTATATACACTACATCAATGCGTCATAGTAACTGTTGTGTAATATACACTACAGCAACATGGTATAGTTATATACACTACATCAATACGTCATAGTAATTGTTGTGTAATATACACTATATCACTACGTCATAGTAATTGTTGTGTAATATACACTATATCAATACGTCATAGTAATTGTTGTGTAATATACATTATATCAACACGTCATAGTAATTGTTGTGTAATATACACTATATCAATACAGCATAGTAATCGTTGTGTAATATACACTATATCAACACGGCATAGTAATTGTTGTGTTATATACACTACATCAATACGTCATAGTAACTGTTGTGTAATATACACTACAGCAACATGGCATAGTCATATACACTACATCAATACGTCATAGTAATTGTTGTGTAATATACACTATATCAATACGTCATAGTAATTGTTGTATAATATACATTATATCAACACGTCATAGTAATTTTTGTGTAATATACACTATATCAATACAGCATAGTAATCGTTGTGTAATATACAGTATATCAACACGGCATAGTAATTGTTGTGTTATATACACTACATCAATACGTCATAGTAATTGTTGTGTAATATACACTATATCAACTCATAGTAATTGTTGTGTAATATACACTATATCAACAGGTCATTGTAATTGTTGTGTTATATACACTACATCAACACGTATTAGTAATTGTTGTGTAATATACACTACATCAACATGGCATAGTAATTGTTGTGTTATATACACTTACTCAACACGGCATAGTGACTTGTGTAGTATGCACGATATGAACGTGACATAGTGACTCCTATGTTACAAACACTAATACTCAATAACACTCGGAAATCTGAAGACACATAAGGTTTTTTGAAATTGTTTATCGGACACTCTCCGTAGCACTCTCTCTCTCAACGCGTACCGAAATAACACTCGTACAGGCGTCCTGAAAAGTTTTGATGTGATGATACATCTGAATCCACTTGGTTAGCAGAATGCAGAGATATATCAACTTAATCGATTATTTATGCTGATAAATGATAATCAAATGCAGTGTATTATGCAGATGCCAGAGTCCTGTCGCCATGCCGAATGACACGCTTTTTAGATTTAGAACATGTTGTTTGTCAATACAAGTATTTATTTTGGCCACTTACATAAGTTTGGAAACATGAATGAGCCTAATATCTAAAGAGGATAAATAACACAGAGGTCTACTAAACACACTATTATTACGGACAACCGCATCAAACCATGGATACGTGAACAAAATAAAGTTTTAAATTAATGTCGCCCAAAATTCAGAGAAAATGATTCACTTGAAGATCAAACATTTGTACTCCTACAGACATGAATTCATATGACGGATATATGTATGTTCACACCAGGGTTCGACAAGTTTTGTTTCTACTGTATATATAAGAATTTGTACATGGACTTCTGGCGAGTGATAGCAGAGTAATATTTATTGATGAAAGTCCATCTGTTCTTTTCCTTATATATTTTGCTTAATTTGCAGATTCCACTAGCCTTTTACTAAATAACGATATATATTTTATGTGAACATCGTCAAAGTGGGATTTGTAAATCGATTTAAATAAAACAAAGGTTGTATTTTAAAACGATGGAAAGGTGTCAAAAGCTGAAAAGTGGTTCCTGAATGTTTTTCGATTAAAAGTGAATTTCTTATTGCAAGTACATTTAAAAATGTAGCACATTGTCAAAAGCAGAAAATGCACTACACTTTGTCAAACAATTCTTAGCTAATTGCAAGACCTACCTGTTGATGTGCATGTGAGTTGCTAGACTGCAAAATACAACCGATATTGCTGCAAGACACAACTAGGTGTCATTGAACAGGATAAATGACATTAATAGTTGGTACTTGTTACCTTGCGCTGGCGCTCGGCTTTACTGGGTTACACAAGGACTGGTAAGGCTCGGGGTATAATATGTCTGAGTGGGTCTCCATATTAAACTGCGGTGTGTTGTCTCACTGGGCTAGCACTACAAAAGCGGCATATAGGTAAAATACTAGTTAAGCTGTGTAATAATAAGAAAACTGAATGTATTTGTTACTTATCTTTTGAATGTTTATTGTAGCACATTGTTATAACTGCATATCATTTGAAAACAACACACGTGGCCATGATATGAAAAGACAATCAAATACTAATGCAGATGTAGGTGTTACTAACATGACATTTTTGTTAACATTAAATAGTCATAGTGTAATCCCGTAGATGGATCTTATCGCTAACCACCAGGGGGGCATTTTGTTTTTATCTATTAATCACTAATTTAGTGCCAGATTTATGCACATTCTTATACTTCGTAAGCTGAGCATTTTCTCGAAATTCCCCAGTAATCCGCTAGAAAAAAAGACAAAAGGAAAAGGCATTTGAATTGCAGATTATGTAGATCATGTAGTATAAACGTCAATGACAGTCTCGGTTGTGTGCCAAAACAGATTCCAATGGAAAGCAAAACAGCGGTGACAATTATGAATGGATCAATAAAAATCAATGATGACACCAATGAAAATACTTTCTAGAAGAGTGAGAGCCGCAATTTCAGCACCAGCATTTTTCCTAAATCCAAACTGTAGGGGGTGAAGAAAGGCTACATCGTCGTTTGTCCATTTTTCGATTCTGTTGAGAAGCATTCTTTGGAAAAGCTTTCTTAGGACTGAAGTTAGTGTTATGCCCCTGTAGTTAGCTGGATCACTTTCACTTTTTCCTCGTCCCTTACGTACTGGTGTGATTTCGCCAATATGATACATTTTGGGTTTAATAATACCATTGAATAATACCATGATACGCTTTTATAAAGATCTTTCCGCATACTTAATATGTTCATTTGTGAACATCGGGTCCTGGAGATATATTGTTTTGTAGTCCTTTAACTGTACTTAATGCCTCTGTAATGGTGAATGGTCTCTTCAATGGATGGTTAGCAGTTAAATCGTTATCAGCATCAGATGTTTCGTTATTTTCAATATTACTTTACAAAGTGTCTCCTATCTCTTGTGGTCTCTGTAGTGTTCCCTATCTATTGTGGTCTGTGTAGTATTCTCTACAAAGTGTCTCCTATCTATTGTGGTCTGTGTAGTGTTCCCTATCTATTGTGGTCTTTGTAGTATTCTCTACAAAGTGTCTCCTATCTATTGTCTTCTGTGTAGTATTCTCTACAAAGTGTCTCCTATCTATTGTCTTCTGTGTAGTATTCTCTACAAAGTGTTTCCTATCTATTGTGGTCTGTGTAGTGTTCCCTGTCTATTGTCTTCTGTGTAGTGTTCTCTACAAAGTGTCTCCTATCTGTTGTGGTCTGTGTAGTATTCTCTACCAAGTGTTCCCTATCTGTTGTCTTCTGTGTAGTATTCTCTACAAAGTGTTCCCTATCTGTTGTCTTCTGTGTAGTATTCTCTACCAAGTGTTCCCTATCTATTGTGGTCTGTGTAGTGTTCTCTACAAAGTGTTCCCTATCTGTTGTCCTCTGTGTAGTATTCTCTACCAAGTGTTCCCTATCTATTGTGGTCTGTGTAGTATTCTCTACAAAGTGTTCCCTATCTGTTGTCTTCTGTGTAGTATTCTCTACCAAGTGTTCCCTATCTATTGTGGTCTGTGTAGTGTTCTCTACAAAGTGTTCCCTATCTGTTGTCTTCTGTGTAGTATTCTCTACCAAGTGTTCCCTATCTATTGTGGTCTGTGTAGTATTCTCTACAAAGTGTTCCCTATCTGTTGTCTTCTGTGTAGCATTCTCTACCAAGTTGCTCCTATCTATTGTCTTTTGTGTAGTATTCTCTACAAAGTGGCTCCTAACTATTGTGGTCTGCGTGGTGTTCCCTATCTATTGTGGTCTGTGTGGTATTCTCTACCAAGTGTTTCCTATCTATTGTGGTCTGTGTAGTGTTTCCTCTCTGTTGTGGTCTGTGAAGTGTTTCCTCCCTGTTGTGGTCTGTGAAGTGTTTCCTCTCTGTTGTGGTCTGTGTAGTGTTCCCTATCTATTGTGCTCTGTGTAGTGTTCCCTATCTATTGTGCTCTGTGTAGTATTCTCTATTAAGTGTCCCCAGTGTGGTATGTTCTGTAAACCTTTATCGAAAACAGATTTGTCCTAGGAAATGCTTGAAAAACACTATGCTTCTGATTGTTAAAAAACAGAAATTGTCTGCCACAAGAAACACACCAAAAGCTAGGCTCACAGTTTTAATTTTAAAAATAGTTGGCGTTGCAGCTGCAGCTGACAAAATATCCAGTCTCCAAACAAAACCATGCCAACAAGAGCAGTTGAAATTAACATCATTCACCAGCAGAAGCATGTGAGAGCAATAACAATACAACTAGGGGTAGCTTTGTCTAATTGCTCTTGTCTCACATTCGACGTCACAATCAAACGTTATAAGTTAATTTCGACCATACAGGAGCCCTTCCAACAAGAACATCAAGTGCTATGTCCTTCCTACAACACGACTCCATTCCAGATTCACGTTTCAAACATCACATGTTCAATTAACTAGGTCATTTCGTTTCACAAATTTCTCGCTAAGAACCCTGGATACAGACAGATGGTTTACTCTTCGTGTGCAAGTTGCCCGTGTTTGTCAAATCAAAACTATCAAGAAACCTGGATTTTTGCCAGGTGATTTTGATGCAGCATAAAGATAACATCAGCACGAAACACACACCTAATTTGCACCTCCAACGCCAACAGCCCTCCTTGTTGAAATCAATAGTTCAGCCGCCTTCTACATTATTGCAAATATACTCTCGAAACAAAGTAAGAGATATTCGAAAATTAGAGATGAGAGCAGAAATACAAAATGCTATCGAGCGATGGCATAATAATCAACAGAACATATTGGCGGTGAATTGTAAGGTGCAAACACCGAAGAAAAACGACAGGTGTGTGTTGTCATAAATGATTCTTTGAGATGACTTGATAATCAATGTCACCATGATTGGTCAAACGTTCGTTTAGGCAGTCTCTTAAGATGTACACGGTGGTCACTAACGCTGTCGTCTTCTGAAAGATAAAGCGTGGATATATAGCTTGGCGTTCAAACGGCATAACCATTGGCGCCAGTATGTTGTCTCGGTATTACTGTCGTGTGCCCTTCCATTGACAATATGTACTGGCGTTCTTGCAGTCATATTGATACCGCCTGTTACGGTAGTCCTTGCGGGTTCACATACCTATATGTACATCGCCCAGGACATTGTCATTATTTGCTTAAAATCCTCCGAGCAACGTTAAAAAAATTGAAACTTGAATAATAATAAATTGATATTATGTACATGTACGTGTATAAATCAGCTTGCACACAGGCTACTCCAGTATGACATGTCATCAATTTGCTAGTTTAGTTTAGTTTAAACATATTTTATTCACAGAACAAAATGAGAATTGTATTGGGAACAAGTTCTTGCAACTTAGTAAACCCCTCTCCGCATAAAATATGAACAAATATACAGTTGCAAAATAAATAGATTTGCTTCAGTCAGTAAAATTCAGACTTTCCACATTTATACATCAATATGTTTGTGCAAGTTTTTACGTTATAATTATTCCATTGTGTATATTACTACCTACTTTACCAATTGAAATATGATTCCATTAGGTTAAACATGAACAATTATGATGAAAATCGTCAATAGGATATATTAAAATTAAGTACAAAACACACAGAGTATTTCTCAAATAAATAAGAAAACTAAGTTCATTCTAGTAATTAATCCTCTTCTGGACAACCATAGAAATGAAATTCCAATGCGTTTATATATACATATAATTATACAACAATGTATGATAACGGCCTCAATCCTCCCCCACACCCATACTTTAATGACGATTGTACGATAAACTCTGTACCAACCCTGACAAGGATAGGTTCTAGTCATTTAACGCCTTTGACAATAAACGTATACGGTTATTACAATTTACGTAAGAATTTATTACATTTTACTGCAAGTAGAGGTTATTACAATTTACGTCAATTTTTATTACAATTTGCGTATTACATTTTACGTCAAATTGTATTACAATTTACGTTGTTATAACAATTTACGTCAAAATTATTACAATTTGCTGCAAGTATTACAATTTACCTTTTTATTACAATTTACGTCGTAACACCGCCCCCTATCATTACATACCCATCCCAAACCTGCCATGTCTTCTTACGTTGACGTTCACATGACATTCGTTAGGACGCCTCCAGACACATCCACGCCTATCCATAAAGTCCACAGTGAATCTGGACTCGTCTGAAAACATTACATGATTCTCCAAGCTTCTACACTCTAAACACCATCGGAGTCTGGTAAGAATGTGTGATACAACACGAGGTCGCAGAATAACTACATGAAGATGTTCGGGCGCAATTAAACAGCGATTTGATTGGCTCTTTGGGATTCATTTCTTAAAACCTGATTTCTGATTATTCTATCCTGAAATTGTGTTGTTGACCTAAGGCGATCATTAACATTACTAATAAATATGTTCAAAAGTCTGCAAATCACAGACTGATTGTACATATTGGCTATCACTCCCTTTTCTACCGGGTCAATAACATTTAGGCGTTCATCACCTTGTAGACAATATATTCCCAATCTGATCACAAATTCTGCATTATAGCAAGAGTAGAGAGCATTCGTGTTACTGTGGACAATGAAAACCAACCCTAGTAATGGCCCAGGCCGAATGACGACCTTTCACTCAAGTGTCAAAATTAAGAACGACCATTCTACCCCCGTGCACGGAGGCATTGCATCGTCCGCGTGCAATGATGTGTCGGTGTGTTGGGGCATTACGATTTGGTACCCTTCTATCTCTTGTCCTCATTTGTCCAAGCTGATCTTTCTTCATGACATCTATATTGTAGGATTCCCTACTTTCCCTTTAAGAGTATATATGTTAATGCCCAAATGTGTACGATTTTGTTTGTGTGTGGCGAAACTTTATTAACCTGTCACACAAAGGAATAAGTGAATGAGTAGGTTTGAAGATTATTTGATTATTCCTGTTGTATTGAACTGTATTTTAGCGTGTCGAATAGAACAATTGGTACCTTTTATAACTGTATTTTGGACAGGTTTTCACATAACGTCACATCCCTACTTACTACATATACTCGCTGAGATACTTGCTACACGTTACCATCACTTGGGACGCCAAGCATGACGTGCATGTGGATTTCGCTACGTCATGACAGAAAGAAATCCTTATCGAATACCATATTGATTACATTTTTAGTCTTGGCTGCCCTTATTGGGATGTAATGAGTATATTTCAGGGTGATTGTCAAATAGACTGATTTTCTCATCATGCAACCTATGTATTAGAATTCACGAGATTTTATTGTATTTCACAAGTGCAAATATCAATTCCGAACACTTATAAAGATAAACAACGTATTTGTAATCCACCAATAACTATTTTTTTTATTACGACATGTTCTGAAGGTTTTCGTTATATACTCGAATAGAAACCAGAGCACAAACTGTGGTAGTGTGTAAATAGTTAACTGGGAGTACTGCGTGTTGCCTTTGTGGTGGTGTGTAAACAGTTAAGAGGGAGTACTGCGTGTTGCCTTCGTGGTGGTGTGTAAACAGTTAAGAGGGAGTACTGCGTGTTGCCTTCACAGGGTACTGAATGTGATCTCTATAGCAGTGTGTGCACCGTAAACACAGGGTACTGAATGTGATCTCTATAGGAATGTGTACACTGTAAACACAAGGTACTGAATGTGACCACCCAGCATTGTATGCACCGTAAATATAAGGTACTGAATGTGACCTCAATAGCAGTGTATACATAGTAGACACAGGGGTACTGAATATGACCCCCATAGCAGTGTGTATACCGTAAACGACGATGTAACCTTTCCTCACCCCCTACAGTTAGGATTTAGGAATAATGCTGGTGCTGAAATTGCGGCTCTCACTCTTCTAGAAAGTATTTCATATTTTAACGGAAGAAACTCGCCAGTTTATTGTGCCTTTCTCGATAACGAGAAAGCCTTCGCTCGTGTTTGGCTTGGCGGTCTATTCTACAAATTACATAAATTTGGAATCAATGGTAAATTATGGGGAATTCTACGTCTATCTTACAATTCTATGTACCCATGTGTTAGCTTTGCTGGCTTCAAATCTGGTGTTTTCCCTGTTAAACAGGGGTAGGTCAGGGTCGTGCCATATCAGCATGGTTCTTTACTCTTTATATAAACGATTTACTTCATGAACTAAGCAATTCCGGTTGTGGACTATGTCTCCCATGGGGACGATGCCATGGAATACTGTAAGCAGACGACACGACCTTGCTCAGCTGTAACACAACAGGTCTTCAAATGCTCCTAAACGTTGCAGAAAATTATGGTAACAAGTGGCAGTTAAAATACAATGTGTTCAAAAGTACTGTCCTAACTTTTGGATATAGTGAAAAAACAGTGTCGCCTGAACATCTTTACATTGGTAAGATAAAATTACCTGTTCAAAAGGCAATTGTCTATGCGGGAGTGTACATAAGTACTGTTAAAACTTCTGTTGAAAGAACGAAGTTAGAATGTGAAAAACTGAGCAAATTGATAAATGTAAACCATGATTCTGGCCTGTACTTTGGTGGACTTATCCATAGCCGCCGTGCGCATCTGGCAACGAGTGATATTACCCTGTGGGTTATATGGATTTCATGTGTGGGGAAAACTATCCTTAAAGGAATATGAAATGCTTGCAATCACTAAACGCTAACTCTGTAAGATAATCCAGGGTTTTAATAAGCGTATGCCCAAAGAAATAGAGAGAGAGACACAATTGGTGTTATATCAGTACAAGGATACATTGATCACCAAAAGCTTGGTAAGCTATGTAATTCAAACCTAATGTATATTTTCAAACAAATGTTTCTAGTCCGACTTGGACAGTTTAGATATAAAACAACACAAGTTAATAAGAACAAGTGTGACGCGAAATCATCCATCTTTAGCATGCTACGTCTTGTCTCCAAATATAATTTGTCTGACGAGGTTAATGATTATATAATGTGTTCACATTTCATCAAGAAACGATTATGGTCAAAACTGGTGAAAAATAAGATTCACCTACACGAAAAACAATTACTAAAAACTGCGCTTCTGAGCAGATTATCTGTGTCTAGATATCTAACAATACGATCTGGACGAGAACATAGGTTATGGAAACTTGCTCTCGATACACCAGAATCTTTTACTTCCTTAGCTAGACTAGTTCGCTTAGGTTCAATGCCAATAGAATCAAAGGAATGTATTTGTGGAACAGTCGCAAATGATATAGTGAAACACGTTTTCATGTCATGTCAAAAGAATTTAGAAGAAAGAAATATCATATCTGATAAAATCATTGATTTACTTGATGGTAAAATATTTGTGAGAATCTAGACAGACGATGATACCTTTCTGACTTTTCGCTTGGCGGTTTACCTAAACAACTTGAAGATGAATTAGACTACAATGTATGGGCATAGAGCATGATAAATATTGGTGGTGCAGTTAAAAGGTGGGATGAAGTCATCCGAAGCTGCTTATACTAAACGATGTATATGTATTGTAAACAAGTGTACATTTGTAAATATCACATGCTAATTGTCCATTTAATAACAACAATAATCAATATGATACATAAGTATATGAACTTCTTCTTACATCTCTCTATCTATCTATCTATCTATCTATCTATCTATCTACACAGACCACAATAGATAGGAGTCACTTTGTAGAGAACACTACACAGAGGACAATAGATAGGGAACACTACACAGAGGACAAAAGATAGGAGCCACTTTGTTGAGAATACTACACAGATCACAATAGATAGGGAACACTACACAGAGGACAAAAGATAGGAGCCACTTTGTTGAGAATACTACACAGACCACAATAGATAGGGAACACTTGGTAGACAATACTACACAGAAGACAACAGATAGGGAACACTTTGTAGAGAATACTACACAGACCACAATAGATAGGAGCCACTTTGTACAGAATACTACACAGACCACAATAGATAGGGAACACTTGGTAGAGAATGATACACAGAAGACAACAGACAGGGAACACTTTATAGAGAATACTACACAGACCACAATAGATAGGGAACACTTAAAGAGAATACTACACAGACCACAATAGATATGAGAACACTACACAGACCACATTAGATAGAGAACACTACACAGACCACAATAGGTAGAGAACACTACACAGACCACATTAGATAGAGAACACTACACAGACCACAATAGGTAGAGAACACTACACAGACCACATTAGATAGAGAACACTACACAGACCACAATAGATAGAGAACACTACACAGACCACAATAGGTAGACAACACTACACAGACCACAATAGATAGGGCAGACTACACAGACCACATTCGATAGGGAACACTACACAGACCACAATAGATAGGGAACTATACACAGACCACAATAGATAGAGAACACTACACAGACCACAGAAGATAGGGCACACTACACAGACCACAATAGATAGGTAACACCTTGTAGAAAATATTACACATACCACAATAGAAAGGGAACACTTTGCAGAGAATACTACACAGAAGACAATAGATTGGTAACACAACACAGACCACTACAGAAAACTCTATTTAGGGAACACTTTAAGGAGAGTATTACACAGAAACATATATGGAAGCACTTTACAGACAGCACAATATAGGGAACACTTTAAGAAAACACTTTATATTAAGCACTTTACAGAAAACACGATGTAGGAAGCAGTTTACAGAGAGCACACTATAGAGAACGCTTTCATAGGAAAAACACGAATCTCGTGAAGGTGAGTGAATGGAAGCTCATTGCTTTGACGTTTAGTCAAGTATTGAGTGGTTATAGACTGGGGTTACGTTGATACTCCGTTCTGCCAGGTATTGAGTGGTGATAGACTAGGGTTGCATTTATACTCCGTTCTGCCAGGTATTGAGTGATGATTGATTTGGGTTACATTGATACTTCGTTTTGGCGGGTATTGAGTGGTGATAGACTGGGGTTACATTGATACTCCGTTCTGTCAGGTGTTGAGTGGTGATAGACTGGGGTTACATTGATACTCCGTTCTGCCAGATATTGAATGATGATTGATGGGGTTACATTGATACTCCGTGCTGCCAGGTATTGGGTGGTGATAGACTGGGGTTACATTGATACTCCGTTCTGCCAGGTGTTGAGTGGTGATAGACTGGGGTTACATTGATACTCCGTTCTGTGTTCCCAATGGTGTTTAATTTGACTCAGGTCAGGGTCTGTCATCATATTTCGGAATTGGATTTTGAATAAGTCGGTGCTTAAATTATGCTTATGTGTATGTTCAGATTACCTCTACGGAGAAATAAAAAATAAAACGATGAACGTATGTGCTCGAAAGTATACACACACACGCACGTACGCACACACACACGCACGCACACACACACACACGCACGCACGCACGCACACACACACACACACACACACACACACACACACACACACACACACACACGACACACACACACACACACACACACACACGACACACACACACACTCACTCACTCACTCACACACTCACTCTCACACACACACACACACGTGTTTGGGTGTTTAACGCCGCACGTTAGTTATTCCAGCTGTATGATGATGGTGACATAACTGTAATAGTGTAATCAGCGTAAAGTACAACTCAGTACACATTTGAACACGATAACTGGCAACTATATAGACGACTTAAGCGTATGATGCATTAAGTCTATGGCAACAATAAGCCCTCTATTGTTACTGGATGAAGCAAATCAATGTACAGTGTATGTCAGTGTCATGTTAATCTATGCACTGCGCAAATTTCCGTAATGTTCATTCATCATTATTACTGACAAACGTTGTACTGTCTAACCCCAACTATTCTACTGTCCGATTTTTGTTGACAGGTATTTGATAATGGTTACCTTTTTCTCATCGCGATATAACTGCACATTGTCTCTGCGATGTCAAATTGTTACACATGGCCTGTCCGTAATGCTGGTGAGTCAGTCATGGCGCTAAAAGTAACGGTGTGCCAACTATATAAACAGGCCCTCTCTTCATTATTGCAACAGGACTACGTCGACTTACACGCTGTTGGTAAACCCGTTCCTGTTTCAAACAGCTAGTGTAACCCCCATTTCTTATAATTATCACTATTTGTATTTGTCACCGACAGTGAACGATTAAAAACTTAATGGTGTTAATGTAATGACCTTATGATTGGACGGTATTCTTATCTTATAGACCAGTGTTTTTACCAAGAATAATCACATAAACCACATATCAATCGTAGTGAAATTGTAATATCTGTTCAAGTGGTGACCTTTAATTCCCTAACTGTTTCTACTTTTTTATATTTTCTTTCCGTAGCATTAATTATACTTGTAATTGCTGTTCTATTGGTGATTATGAACTGGAAAAAAACCAATTGAATTTACTCGAAGGTCACTGTCGGAGTCTACGATCTTTGATATTTATTGATGGGTGAACTTTGTGGGCCTGTTGGTGTAGTGTTTAGAGTTTGACTTCCGGAAATTGGTAATGTCCGTTTACAGGTCTATCGGTACACGACTGGAGGCAATGCACCAACTTCATTAGCATTCTTCTCAATTCAATTTTATGTAGGAAACCTTATCAGACTCGACTAAACTTGTGACGTGTTTTACAGCGGCTAATGCTGCTCATATACTCTTCCAAAAATGAAACGCACATGTAGATTTTTAGAAAATTAATGTACCTAATGAAGTCGATATATTTAATTTAATATCAAATATGAAATTTTGGAGCTCGATAGTCACATGTTGTCGTTGTACAGTGGCATTGAAAGCTGTTCATTGTCATGTCACATACATAAGGCCACAAGGTTGCTGCGCTGAACTCAGTGTCTCAGTGTAATTCTTGGTCGGTCGGTCCTCAGACGGTCTGCGGTGGAATTGAACTGTGTGTACCGGTCCCAAATGCGGCAAATGATGCTGTGGTGGACGTTGAAGGGGCGTGCAATAGAAGACTGCGATTTCCCTCTTTAGATGCGTCCTATGGAGATCAGCAGCGCTGAGTCTCGGTATTTTCGAACTTGAAAAATGCTGACAATTGAATGCCAAATTAGTGGCTTATGCTTGCCTTTTAATAGCCACTACCACGAGTTACGAATGCCATAACTTGCACGTGCATTTTGCTTTACTGTTTTCCTCCATGACATTTTTGAACAAGTGTGAAAACAATGCCTTTTAAGACATTTCAATTCGACAATGTCTGCGTTTTTGACGCACCGTTTGTCGAATATCAGGCCACCAACATTTTCCAATAACATGTATCTAATTCATATACCGGATTTTTTTGTGTAGTGAACTACATACTACCTGTGCGTTTCATTTTTTGAAGAGTGAATATGCTCACAATGCTGTTGAAAAATGAATTGATTCCTAGACAAGCAGAAGAAAATCATTCATTTAACTTCAATAGATAAATCACAATCCTCGATTATCAGATGTATCTGCTTTATATTATCATTAATATCCCAGACACAAAGAAATGTGACTCAGGCTGATAACTACATGTAAAGAAATGTGACTCAAGCTGATAGCTACGTCATGTAAAGAAATGTGACGCAGGCTCATAGCTACATGTAAAGAAATGTAACTCAGGCTGATAGCTACGTCACGTAAGCAAATGTGACTCAGGCTGATAGCTACGTCATGTAAATAAATGTGACTGAGGCTGATAGCTACATGTAAAGAAATGTGACTCAGACTGATAACTACATATAAATAAATGTGACTCAGGCTGATAGTTATATGTAAAGGGATGTGACTCAGGCTGATAACTACATGTAAAGAAATGTGACTCAGGCTGATACCGACGCCATGTAAAGAAATGTGACACAGGCTGATAGCTTCGTCATGTAAAGAAATGTGACTCAGGCTGATAGCTGCATGTAAAGAAATGTGACTTAGGCTGATAGCTACGTCATGAAAAGAAATGTGACTCAGGCTGATAGCGACGTCATGTAAAGAAATGTGTCTATGGCTGATAGCTGCATCATGTAAATAAATGTGACTGAGGCTGATAGCTACATGTAAATAAATGTGACTCAGGCTGAAAGCTACATGTAAAGAAATGTGTCTCAGGCTGATAGCTACGTCATGTAAAAAAATGCGACTGAGGCTGATAGCTACGTCACGTAAGCAAATGTGTCTCAGGCTGATAACTACATGTAAAATAATGTGTCTCAGGCCGATAGCTACGTCATGTAAAGAAATGTGACTCAGGCTGATAGCTACATCATGTAAAGAAATGTGACTCGGGCTGATAGCTAGGTCATGTAAAGAAATGTGACTCAGGCTGATAGCTACGTCATGTAAAGAAATGTGACTCAGGCTTATAGCTAAGTCATGTAAGGAAATGTGACTCAGGCTGCTATCTACATGTAAAGAAAAGTGACTCAGGCTGATAGCTACGTCATGTAAGGAAATGTGTTTCAGGCTGATAGCTACATGTAAAGAAATGTGACTTAAGGCTGATATCGACGTCATATAAAGAAATGTGTCTCAGGCTGATAGCGACGTCATGTAAAGAAATGTGACATAGGCTGATAGCTACATGTAAAGAAAAGTGGCTCAAGCTGATAGCTACGTCATAGAAAGAAAAGTGACTCAGACTGATAGCTACATGTATAGAAATGCGACTCAGGCTGATAGCTACATGTAGAGAAATGTGTCTCAGGCTAATAGCTACGTCATGTAAAGAAATTTGTCTCAGGATGATAGCTACGTCATGTAAAGAAATGTGACTCAGGCTGATAGCTACGTCATGTAAAGGAAAGTGACTCAGGCTGATAGCTACGTCATCTAAGGAAATGTGACTCATGTCTGATGGCTACATGTAAAGAAATGTGCAACAGTTGGGTGGTAAATGGCTACGCTCATGAAGTTCATGAATAATACGCGCACTTCTTCTTCAAGTCTTGTTATCTGAAATGTCTCTTGATGAATTGTTTAAGTTGCCTTTCATACGGACAAAGAGCGACAGTCACGTAGGCAGTCGATGCTAACCAAGCTAAACCTTCTGTCAGATGCCAACTTCCTGCATGTCCAGTGTCAAAAAATGGTAAATGTCAAGTACCAAATGTTCAATGCCCAATACCAGTATGTCCCATTTCAAGTATCCGTCCAGTGCCAAGTAGCCGAATGTTACCTGATGTGTCAAATACCTATTTTTTAAGTGTCAAGTAACCGTTTCGTGAAGCTTCGAGAAAACTATGTCTTGTGTCAAGTACTGGTATAATCCATATCAATCGTCAAAATTTACAATGTTTAGTAGAAATATGCATCAGTGTCTTCATTTTATTTTATATTTTTGGGTTAAATACTAAGATACGAATAAGGGTATGTTCTATGCGAATTATTAATGTGCTCTTTGCTACAAACTAATGTTTTGAAAACCAGTACCATGTAAACTCAGGAAACTGTTATCCACTATTCGAGAGGTTTTACACCTAATATTTCGTAGCCATATTTCTTACATATGCACATTGTCGTTGTACGATACTAAGCATTACTTATTAAAAAGTCCAATCTCTCCAAAATGAAAGAAGTTGAAGTCGGTTTAGTGTTGCAAGCAGCCAATGCGGGTCATGTACAACCGACTCCATGGCCCCTGGAGGGAACTCATCAATTACCGATTCAGTTGTCAACAACCAATGTGCCGATTGCTGAAGTTCCACTTTGATGCGTAATTCATCACCAGTGTTGAAAGAATTTGTTTCCGTCAGGGCCTTGAGAACTTCATCGGTCTCTGTATGCTTATATTTGAAGTGGACACCGTGACTGACACAAAAAACAACCAGTTTACCTATCAGTTATGTGGCAGTTGTGCATTTGATTTGAATGTATTGTCTAAGGTACTGGCCGTGTTTGCAGTGAAGGTCATAATGGATGCATGGTATTGATGTTTCCGGTGAACAGGGAACCTGGCTTACGACCTCAACTCAATGACCTTTGTCTGCCACGTTGTAATCGTTTCCGGGTGGCTGTTAATGATTAATTCTTGCATGGGTATACTGAACAAGATAGTGCTGTGAACCCGACACCTACAGGATTAACAGATGCAGGTGGTGCTGCCAGGCCGACACCTTTAAGATTAACAGATGCAGGTGGTGCTGCCAGGCCGAAACCTTTAGGATTAACAGATGCAGGTGGTGCTGCCAGGCCGACACCTTTAAGATTAACAGATGTAGGTGGTGCTGCCAGGCCGACACCTTTAGGATTAACAGATGCAGGTGGTGCTGCCAGGCCGACACCTTTAGCATTAACAGATGCAGGTGGTGCTGCCAGGCCGACACCTATAGGTTAAACAGATGTAGGTGGTGCTGCCATGTCGACACCTATAGGATTAATAGATGCAGGTGGTCCTGCCAGGCCGACACCTATAGGATTAACAGATGCAGATGGTCCTGCCAGGCCGACACCTATAGGATTAACAGATGCAGATGGTGCTGCCAGGCGGACACCTTTAAGATTAACAGATGCAGGTGATGCTGCCAGGCCGACACCTTTAGGATTAACAGATGCAGGTGGTGCTGCCAGGCCGACACCTTTAGCATTAACAGATGCAGGTGTTGCTGCCAGGCCGACACCTAAAGGTTAAACAGATGTAGGTGGCGCTGCCAGTTCGACACCTATGGGATTAATAGATGCAGATGGTCCTGCCAGGCCGACACCTATAGGATTAACAGATGCAGATGGTCCTGCCAGGCCGACACCTATACGATTAACAGATGCAGGTGGTGCTGCCAGGCCGACACCTTTAAGATTAACAGATGCAGGTGGTGCTGCCAGGCCGACACCTTTAGGATTAACAGATGCAGGTGGTGCTGCCAGGCCGACACCTTTAGCATTAACAGATGCAGGTGGTGCTGCCAGGCCGACACCTATAGGTTAAACAGATGTAGGTGGTGCTGCCAGGTCGACACCTATAGGATTAACAGATGCAGGTGGTCGTGCCAGGCCAACACCTATAGGATTAACAGATGCAGATGGTCCTGCCAGGCTGACACCTATAGGATTAACAGATGCAGATGGTCCTGCCAGGCTGACACGTATAGGATTAACAGATGCAGGTAGTGACGCCAGGCTGACACCTATGGGATTAACAGATGCAGGTAGTGACGCCAGGCTGACACCTATGGGATTAACAGATGCAGGTAGTGACGCCAGGCTGACACCTATGGGATTAACAGATGCAGGTAGTGACGCCAGGTCCACACCTATAGGATTAACATATGCAAATGTTATTGCTAGGCCGACACCTTTAGGATTAACAGATGCAGGTGGTAGTGCCAGGCCGACACTTATAGGATAAACAGATGCAGGTAGTGACGCCAGGCTGACACCTATGGGATTAACAGTTGCAGGTGGTGCTGCTATGTATCCTAACACAATCCTGCTTTACGCATGATGTTTACTTCTTCCTACCCATGTGTACAATTGTCCTACACACTAAGTTCACAACACAATCGGTTGGCCTAAATGTATGTTTAAGGTCAAAAGCTGCTTGTCGCAGTGTGTTTTTTTTGTAACCAACCTAATGTGCATTTCGGAACTGTTTGAAATACTAAAATCACTTTTCCATTTTTCCTTCTTCGCGTTTTCACTGCAACTGTCAAGTGCCCAGCAGTGTTGCAACATATAACCAGTGATCTATAATTGACTAGCAAGGGGATATAATTGGCTCTAACTGTGCTATAATTGTTCATTGTGGAACACAAATCAAACCTCGCGGTGATTTCTCACCAAGTGTTTGTGTGTATTTTTTAAACGGCTGAAATTAAATCAATGTCATGTACGAATAATTTAACAACTCATACGAGTCGGGTGTGCCTCATGTCTCATCGCTTAAACTATTTTGGTAAACAAAGTGTAGCCCTTGTAGTACTTCTGCAGAGGAAAGCATACACATCATTATTGTGTTATGATGTCAAAAGGAAGCTGTTAAAAACTGTCGAAATATCGCCGGCACGGTAATCATACTGAAAGCACAAATTGAATATTTATTATTATACTGACACCATTCTAAACGTCTGTATTAATCTATACAGTGAGATACAGGTTATGCTTTACTTCAATAGTAAGCCATGCAGTGAGATATAGGTTGTGCTATACTTCAAATGTAATCCATGCAGTGAGGTATAGTTTATGTTTTACTTCAGTGGTAATCCAAGCAATGAGATATGGTTTATGTGTTACTTCAGGGGTAATCCATGCAGTGAGGTATTGATATATGTGTTACTTCAGCGGTAATCCATGCAGTGAGGTATAGATATATGTTTTACTTCAGTGGTAATCCAAGCAATGAGATATGGTTTATGTGTTACTTCAGGGGTAATCCATGCAGTGAGGTATTGATATATGTGTTACTTCAGCGGTAATCCATGCAGTGAGGTATTGACATATGTGTTACTTCAGCGGTAATCCATGCAGTGAGGTATTGATATATGTTTTACTTCAGTGGTAATCCAAGCAATGAGATATGGTATATGTTTTACTTCAGTGGTAATCCATGCAGTGAGGTATTATTATTCTATAGTATGTGTTACTTCAGCGTTAATCCATGCAGTGAGGTATTATTATACTATAGTATGTGTTACTTCAGTGGTAATCCATGCAGTGAGGTATTATTATACTATAGTATGTGTTACTTCAGTGGTAATCCATGCAGTGAGGTATTATTATACTATAGTATGTGTTACTTCAGTGGTAATCCATGCAGTGAGGTATTATTATACTATAGTATGTGTTACTTCAGTGGTAATCCATGCAGTGAGGTATTATTATACTATAGTATGTGTTACTTCAGTGGTAATCCATGCAGTGAGGTATTATTATACTATAGTATGTGTTACTTCAGTGGTAATGCATGCAGTGAGGTATTATTATACTATAGTATGTGTTACTTCAGTGGTAATCCATGCAGTGAGGTATTATTATACTATAGTATGTGTTACTTCAGTGGTAATGCATGCAGTGAGGTATTATTATACTATAGTATGTGTTACTTCAGTGGTAATCCATGCAGTGAGGTATTATTATACTATAGTATGTGTTACTTCAGTGGTAATGCATGCAGTGAGGTATTATTATACTATAGTATGTGTTACTTCAGTGGTAATGCATGCAGTGAGGTATTATTATACTATAGTATGTGTTACTTCAGCGGTAATCCATGCAGTGAGGTATTATTATACTATAGTATGTGTTACTTCAGCGGTAATCCATGCAGTGAGGTATTGACATATGTGTTACTTCAGCGGTAATCCATGCAGTGAGGTATTGATATATGTGTTACTTCAGCGGTAACCCATGCAGTGAGGTATTGATATATGTGTTACTTCAGTGGTAATCCATGCAGTGAGGTATAGTTTGATTTTTACTTCAGTGGTAATCCAAGCAATGAGACATGGTTTATATTTTACTTCAGTTGTAATCCATGCTGTGAGGTATTGACATAAGTGTTACTTCAGCGGTAATCCATGCAGTGAGGTATAGATATATGTTTTACTTCAGTGGTAATCCTAGCAATGAGATATGGTTTATGTTTTACTTCTGTGGTAATCCATGAAGTGAGGTAATGATATATGTTTTACTTCCATGGTAACCCATGCAGCGAGCTATAGAAATGCTATAAGCCAGAGGAAAGCTCGAACTGATGCAGGTCTTAGATGTTTACCACTTTGGTGAAGACCACGATTACAGGTATGATGCTTACTTTTCATATTTGGATGGTACACGCTAGTGTTTTTCCGTGCAGTAAGATACAGGAATGCTATGCGCAAGAAATAGTTCAATGCATTGAGATTCAGGGATGCTTTACGTCAGTGATATTGCATGCAGCCATGCTATGTATCAGGGGTATTCCATGCAGTGAGATACAGGAATGATAGATATGATTGATATTCTAAGCAGGGGGATACTTGAATGTTTATACATAAGTGGTATTCCATGCAGTGAGATACAGGAATGCTGTTCATCAGTGATATTCCATGCACAGAGATACAGGAGTGTTGTCCATCAGTGGTATTCCATGCAGTGAGATACAGGAATGTTGTTCATCAGGGATATTCCATGCAGTGAGATACAGGAATGTTGTTCATCAGTGATATTCAATGCAGTGAGTTACAGGAATGTTGTCATCAGTGGTATTCAATGCAGTGAGATACAGGATTGTTATTCATCAGTGGTATTCAATGCAGTGAGATACAGGAATGTTGATCATTAGTGATATTCCATGCAGTGAGATACAGGAATGATGATCATCAGTGGTATTCAAGGCAATGAGATACATACTTGTTATACGTCGGTGGTATTTCCATGCACCGGAATACATTAATGTTCCACGTTAGTGATACTCCATGAAGTTATATACAGGGATATCATACGTTTGTGATATCCAATGCAGGTGGAAACTGGAATGTTATACATTAATAATAGTAAATGCAGTGGAAAACTGGAATGTTCTATGCAGGTGATATTCCTTGCAGTGAGATGCAGGAATGTTATACGCTAGTGATACCATGCAGTGAGATACAGAAATTGTATACATCAGTAATATTCCATGCAGTAGGATACAAGAATGGTATACGTCAGTAATATTTTAGATAGTGATATATAAGAATGTTTTACGTTTGTAATATTCCATGCACTGAGATACATGATTGTTATACATTAGTAATATGCTATGAAGTGAGATACAGAAATGTTATACATAAGTGATATCCATTGCAGTTATATACAATTATTGATATTCTCAGCAGACATTATTGATATTCTAAGCAGGGAGAGACCCCATTGTTATACATGAGTGATATTCCATGCAGTGAGATACTTAAATGATACACATTAGTGACATTCCATGGAACTATATACAGGGATATCAGACATTATTGATATTACATGCAGTTGGATACAGGAATGTTATACGTAAGTGATATTCATTGCAGTGAGATACAGGCATGTTGTACGTTAGTGATATTCATTGCAGTGAGATACAGGAATGTTATATATTATGGATATCCATTGCAGTAATATACAGGAATGTTAGACATTATTGATATTTCAAGCAGTGAGATACTTGAATGTTATACATAATTGATATTCCATGTAGTGAGAGACAGGAATGTTATACGTTAGTGATATTAAATGCAATGGGATACTGGGAATGTTATAAATTAGTGATATTCATTGCAGTGAGATACAGGAATGCTTTCCGTTAGTGATATTCCGGGCAGTGAGATACATAAGATACAGGAATGTTATACATGTACTTTAGTGATATTAAATGCAGTGGGATACTGGAATGTTGCACATTAGTGATACTACATGCAGTGAAATACTGGAATGTTATACGTTAGTATTATTCCATGCAGTGAGATACAGGCATGTTGTACGTTAGTGATATTCATTGCAGTGAGATACAGGAATGTTATATATTATGGATATCCATTGCAGTAATATACAGGAATGTTAGACATTATTGATATTTCAAGCAGTGAGATACTTGAATGTTATACATAATTGATATTCCATGTAGTGAGAGACAGGAATGTTATACGTTAGTGATATTAAATGCAATGGGATACTGGGAATGTTATAAATTAGTGATATTCCATGCAGTGACATACTGGAATGTAATATGTTTGTCATGTTCCATGGAATTGTATTCAGGGATATCACACACCATTGATTTTCCATGCAGTTGGATACAGTAATGTTATACGTTAGTGATATTCATTGCAGCGAGATACAGGAATGCTTTCCGTTAGTGATATTCCGGGCAGTGAGATACATAAGATACAGGAATGTTATACATGTACTTTAGTGATATTAAATGCAGTGGGATACTGGAATGTTGCACATTAGTGATACTACATGCAGTGAAATACTGGAATGTTATACGTTAGTATTATTCCATGCAGTGAGATACAGGCATGTTGTACGTTAGTGATATTCATTGCAGTGAGATACAGGAATGTTATATATTATGGATATCCATTGCAGTAATATACAGGAATGTTAGACATTATTGATATTTCAAGCAGTGAGATACTTGAATGTTATACATAATTGATATTCCATGTAGTGAGAGACAGGAATGTTATACATTAGTGATATTAAATGCAATGGGATACTGGGAATGTTATAAATTAGTGATATTCCATGCAGTGACATACTGGAATGTAATATGTTTGTCATGTTCCATGGAATTGTATTCAGGGATATCACACACCATTGATTTTCCATGCAGTTGGATACAGTAATGTTATACGTTAGTGATATTCATTGCAGTGAGATACAGGAATGCTTTCCGTTAGTGATATTCCGGGCAGTGAGATACATAAGATACAGGAATGTTATACATGTACTTTAGTGATATTAAATGCAGTGGGATACTGGAATGTTGCACATTAGTGATATTACATGCAGTGAAATACTGGAATGTTATACGTTAGTATTATTCCATGCAGTAAGGTACAGGAATGTTATACATTAGTGATATTCCATGCAGTGAGATACAGGAATTTTATACATCAGTAATATACCATACAGTAGGATACAGGAGTGGTATACGTCAGTAATATTTCAGATAGTGATATATAAGAATGATAAGCGTTTGTAATATACCATGCAGTGAGATACAGAAATGGTATACGTAAGTAATATTCCTTGCAGTGAGATACAGGAATGTTATACGTTAGTAGTATTCCATACAGTCAGATACAGGAAGATATACATGGATGGAATTCCATGCTGAGAGATGCGCCCGACTTGTGCAGCAGTAGTTAGCTCCACCTATGTCCTGTTCAGAGATCAGCAGGCGTCTGTGCATTATGTTCAAGTAAGTATATCAGAGACGTGGCCAGTAAACACAGTAATGGGCAATATATCTGTAATGGAACCAACATGAATGTCACAAAGGTTTCGTTAAAGGATCCAGCAGGTTGCACCAAACTATATGCTATTATGACATTTGGCAGGAAACATCGTTTGGCAAAATGACAAAATTGCCTCAAGTGTGTTGGCTTAAAGGCAAATTACAGACAAAATAAAATTAACGACACAAAGATTTAATCCTCACACATAAGCAGGTCGACTACCCATTCCCCTTTAATCTATAAAATGTCGTCTCAAATGACTATGAACCTTCGTTGCATGAAATCCATAGGTATGTTATAGCGAATACATAAATGCATATTCATACGTTAAAATGATTAGTATTATATAACAGGTTTAAAAAGCGGTAGTACAGGGAATTGTGCTATGTCGTTTTTTGTAAAAAGACTCACTAATTGACTTTAAGGAGATTCACTAAAGGCAATCCCTGGGTGAATCACAGCATGCAAGGTTGCAGGGCAAGCGTACAGTTGGTATAAATCCGGTTTCGGCGTGCCTTGTCATGGCGGCATTACACTTGGGAAGTACAGTGTGTTTATAACAGCTGGACGATGTATCTGGGTTTGTTTGGAAGGTTTATTGTAAAATCAGATCTCATGGTTGCCAAGTTTTTGCGTCAATGTATACGCATGGCGATTACAACCAGTATGATGCAGTCTTCTGCTGTGTTCTACATCAGTAGGTATTTAACACCAATGTATAGCAAAGTGATGCAATTGGCACACAGGTTCTTTGGCAGGATAATGGATTCGGTTGCTTTGAAGTTTAAATAAAACTACGGTTGTCCATCTTTTCATTGTGTACTACTTAACAAAGGAGAATAGATATCTTTTTCTATAGCTGGAAGCAGTGATGAGTATAAACGACACGAAATTGATGCTGTGGTTGTCTGTCACTGCGTCGCCTCGCTACTTTTGTCCCATTTATTTCACTGGCGTTCAACACTCCTCACTACTATGCTCTGACGTCACTCACCGAATGTATTATGATCGTACAAGATGGATATTGTGTCCGTCATCGGTTGTGTGCATTGATACAAGGTGGACAGTTCGTGTCCACTCACACGTCTTGTGTTTTGATACAAGGTGGACAGTGTGTGTCGCTCACCCGTCTTGTGTCTTGATACAAGGTGGGCAGTTTGGGTCACTCACCCGTCTTGTGCACGTGTCTAGGTGGACAGTTTGTGTCACTCACCAGTCTTGTGTCGTGATACAAGGTGGACAGTTTGTTGGATATCTATAGGGGAAAAAATTGAATGAACGTCAGTGCGAAGGTTTTTATATCAAATACTTTATTACTTACATATTTCATTCATTCCTATTTCACGAACCTCCTACCAGCTATTGCCTTTATGAGAACTTCAGTATAGGCCGAGATATAAATTCAAGTGACTACATTGTCTCACACTGGAATACAATTTTAACCTGACGTCAACAACATACATGTCTGACTGTCAGCCTTGTTCTGAGATAACGATGTGTCAAAGACAATCAGTTTCAACAACAATGCTGTTGATTTAATTAACCCAGAAACTATTACTGCTAATTGACTAGGGATCAAACTACACTCATATCAGCCCGTATTTTGATAGGGGAATAGAGAGAACACGATGAGGCCACGTATATATGTACACAAACAGTTTTGTAGCGCAGTCGTTTAACTCTGCTCAAACATTTCTCAATTTTGTTCACTGTTAATTGCAGTGCCAACACGGTTCTTGTGGCTTCTTCTTGTGTAATTTACTTTTGGTATAAGCGCAAATAAACGTCACTATTCCCCCATTGACCGCAACAGTCTATTATTCAGTATGAGAAATGGACTCATCAGCAAACACATATAGATATCCGTCAATACAAGTGCAATATTGTATCTAACAAACTTTTATCGATATGGGATATAGGATTTTACACACACACACACAGACACACACACACACCACACCACACCACACCACACCACACCACATACATACATACATACATACATACATACATACATACATACATACATACAAACGTGTCCGTTGCCTTCTGACTATAGGATTAGGGCGTGTCTTCTTGTCATATTTGTGTCAGTTGTCTTCTACAGATAGGGGTCATGTGGGTGTCAGTTGTCATGTCTTGTGAACATTTAGGCAAGAAGTAGGCACCCCAAGGGTACCAATTGTGCTCCCCTTCTTTCTGATCTGTTTCTTGATGCGTATGAATCAATTTTCTGATCGGATTGGCAAAGTCAAAACAAGGTACCTGAACTAGAAATAAAGAGACCAGTGAGTCCCTTCATCTGTTTCATATTTAGATCACAGTCTATGCATTTAGATCACATTCAGAGTGACAAAACATTCTCCACAAGTATGACAAGAGGGGTGACTTCAACTTTCAAGTGGTCAACTGTGCCTTATGTCGAGCAATTTCCCTCCAGCTCCAGCCCTTGCTGTCTACATTTCACAATTTCGGAGGTACAGTCGAGCATGCTCTTACTACCAGGATTGCAAAGAGCGTGATGCATCTCTTGCTCAGAAGTTGTTCGATCTAGGTTACAACATTCATGGCCTCGGTAAAGCTTACAAAAGGTTTTATGGTACACATGTGGACATGTGACCAAAATAGTGTCCGATGCAATTCCCTATTTTGACTTGTACCATATGGTTTCGTGATTTATTTTTCAGGTGAAAAAATAACTTGGTTTTGCGTGTGTTTGTGACGGGTGCCACCGGTGGGGCAGGATACGCTTACCTTTTCGCGAACACCTGGTATCATCACTATTTGATAGTGATTCATAAACACATGCATTTCATGTCGGAATCGTACACTCGACTGTAGTTTTGGCAGGAATGTCTTGTGATAATGGAAAGGAATTTGTCCCTTTTATTTTTCTACACATGGGGGTCATATGATCGCCAGTTGTGACCTGCTTATAGGGGTCATTTGCCTGTCACTTGTTTTCTACATTTTAGGGGTCATATGTGTGTCAGTTGTCTATTACATAAAGGCGGTGACATGTTTGCCAGTTGTTGTTTACATATAGGGATCATATTATTTTTACTGCCTAGGGGCACTGGAAGGTTTTTACATCCACCACACATATCGGGTACCAATTCCCTGTTGGGTGAACAGAGGCACATTTTACCTATTGGCACTTGTGTTTCGGGGGTATCTACGTATTCGTGTTTCCACCATCTGGTCATCTACCATCGGACGAGTGGGTTCTTTAGAGTGCACAGGGTTTCTGTACTGTACACTAGGGGTAGTGACAACACTGTAAACACATGTAAACATTGATGGTCCCAAGGTTGAATAACAACCCAGTCACTAGCGGGGCACGATCCCAGCACGTGGCTATTATCGGATGCCATATTGTGACAGTTATGTTCCACATATAGGGGGTCATATATTTAATCTACTTATTAACCCACTTATAGATGTCATATAGCGACAGTAACTGCTGTGTTGCACATATAGGGGTCATATGTTTATTCTACTTATTTACCCACTTATCGGATGTCATAATGCGACTGTTGTGATCCACGTATAGGGGGTCATATGTTTAATCCACTTATTTACCCACTTATCGGATGCCACAGTGTGTCAGTTCTCAGGTGTACAGAGTATCCTATATATACAGGTGTACTGGGCGTTGTTTTATTTGTGGTACATAAGTGCCATCGGTGTTTTCAGTTACAAATAATGACAAGCATGGTACAGACTTATAACGTTATGATATTATGTCAGTAGTTCGTTATTCCTCATATAATGGAATATGAAAAATATAATGTTTTCAACTTCAATGCCATTACACGATCTTTAAGATCACACAGACTGTTTCAAACGTTTTGTATTCACAAATAGCAATAACACTGATATGAGTATCTGTAAATAGGTATTGTTATTAATATAAACCAGTATTTAAGCTGATTTGTATGATATTTTACATGTAACCGATGTCTATCATTTGGAGTAAACTTAAAAGTACAGTTTCTATCTATTTCATTTCTTTAGTCACCATACTTCCCTACCATACACCAGTTTTAGAACAATTTTCATGACAAACACTTTAAATGCATCTTTTAGAGGCGTGTTATCTTTTCTTACAAGTGATTTTATTGGGAAAAGGGATTGCTGGTACGAGCTAGCCACTTTAACTACGCTGTTATAAAAAAACCAAAAGTCCTGTTTTCAAAGTGTCCATCATTTCTAAGTACAATTTCTTTTCGAGATTTATATATATATAGAACAATATATATTGTCAGATAGGTTCCTTCCCTCCTAAATGTCTAAGTACAATTTCTTTTCGAGATTTATATATATATAGAACAATATATATTGTCAGATAGGTTCCTTCCCTCCTAAATGTCAACAGCAGATTTAATATTAGCATACAAACAACAAAAGCACCATGAAAATGTTTCCATGTATACCGTTCTCCTTAAAAAGCAGAAACATCATATGTCTATTAACATGTCAAATGCTTTTCTTAAAATCTACGCAAGCGCAGTAGAGTAGTGAGATTTTCAATCATAGACTGTAATATAAATATATCATCAATTGTGGAGTGGTGTTTCGTGAAACCACCAACTTCACCAAAAGTATCAGAATGTTGGTTTATAAGATATAATATTCAATTCTCCTGCATACGTAAATAGATGCAAATATTTTGACATTGCAAATTGACAGTGGCTGCGTTTTGACGCACCGTTGTCGAATATCAGGCCACCAATATTTTCCAATAACATATATCCAATTTATATACCGGATTTTTTGAGTGGTCAGGTTCAATGAACTACATACTACCTGTGCGTTTCTTTCTTGAAGAGTGTACATCAAGTCATTCCCGTATAAGTGAGCAAATATGTTTCTATTCCACCAATTTAGCGACCAATGTGCTTTGCTATTGAAACGCTCAAATGGAAAACATTTGTAATTTGTAAGCATATAATTAAGTCTTTATCATTTCAGCCCACGTTTCCAAGAAACTTATTATTTCAAAATATTTTTAGAATTTAAAGAAATCTGAACTGCTTGTACTTAATTTGTTGTGTAACACGTCATGTTTCAACATAAGACGCTAATAAATCGATGGTAAAGGTGTCACTTGTCTGAGGCATTCCGCACATGCAACTCAAAATCTAGACCCTAAGCGCTGGAGATATTTTCTGCGTAGCACCAATTCCATGCTATCTGTAAGGTTTAAAGTTACACCTGACCTGCTGCTATTGGTCGGTTTCAGTCTGCCCCATAGTGGGTGAGCGCTTGGGGTCTCGGACCACCTCAGTGGTTGACACCGATACTAACGTGAGATCGTACTTTCAGTCTTTGCGGTAAGTGAAATCAAGTTGTTATGATACATAGAATTATATTTACATACACACACACACACACACACACACACACACACACACACACACACACACACACACACACACACACACACACACACACACACACACACACACATATATGTGTCATAATTCTATGTGTGTGTGTGTGTGTGTGTGTGTGTAGACTTAATGTCCGTAGAAAAACAGAATGTGTGCTTATTTTGGAGTTTGTAAGCATTAATGAACACATGTGTCATTTTAAAATAATACGTATGATTCATTATATACTTGGACTAGTCAAGTTTGTTTGTTTGTTGTTTAACGCCGCACTCAGCAATATTCCAGCTATATGACGGCGGTCTGTAAATAATCGAGTCTGGACCAGACAATCCAGTGATTAATATCATGAGCATCAATCAACGCAATTGGGATCGATGACATGCATCAACCAAGTCAGCGAGCCTGACCACCCGATCCCGTTAGTCGCCTTTTACGACAAGCATAGTCACCTTTTTACGGCAAGCAAGGGTTGCTGAAGACCTATTCTATCCCCGGAGTCTTCAAGGGTCGGACCAGTCAAGTAGTACATTGCAGTGTCTACCGTGCAGACATGAATATTTCTTTGTGTGTGTGTGCGTGCGTGCGTGCGTGCGTGCGTGTGTGTGTGTGTGTGTGTGCGCGCGCGCGTGTGTGTATAGACTTACTGTCCTTAGAATATGGCTTATTTTGGAGTGTGTAAGCATTAATGAACACATGAGTCATTTCAACACAATACGTATGATTCATTATATACCTGGACCAGTCAAGTAGTACATTGCAGTGTCTACCGTGCAGACATGAATATTTCTTTGTGTTCGTAATTTGGTAGTGTTCTCCCCCTTGTCCTTCACGCTATCTGTTGCAGAAGCTGAAACATGCATACATGTACATGAAACCAGAAATGTGTTCCTTAAGAAGGCAATTACATCATTAAGACGTACGCTCAGCGGATTCTGATTTGATTTAATGTGGTATCAAATTTAGTGGGTTATCATTAATATAATGATTCATGTTTGTAGAAATATATATGGTACCGTTTTGATTATTTTACCCTTTCGTCTAACCTTTATGGTATGAACCTAAATACTTTAAATGGTATCTATGTTTTTAATATACAGAATTTTAGGTAATCTATATGTAATCTAGATTTTTTGTATGGATATGTCCAACTTCTCATCACATAAGGCAGGTGTTCTCAAACAAAGTTCTATATACACCATTCTCTTTTCGTGCTGGATCTGACCATGGCTAATAAAACTGACCACTGCAAACATCCTTGAATGGTGCCTCACTGATATTGAAGAGGACGTGAAGAAGTTGAAGCGTGTATGATGTGCGCCATCTCGTTCATCTAGTTGTTTTCAAAGTGTTGCTAATTTGCTTTCTGTGAAATTTGGGATGCACCTGTGCATCTCTAAAGAAATCTATCTAAATCCAGAATTTACATCTGTGTCTATCTTACACTATATTTATGTACAAGTTAAAGTACCGAAATAAAGATACATTCGTAGAAGTCATGCCTACGCTATGAAAATTTTATCATCAGCATATGTCGTAGAAAGGATATTTTTTGGTCTGATCCTAAAAGTTTTATCTTTGAGGCGGTTAATATGATAGCACTTACTAACTTAATATCCATAGCGTGTATCAGAAACATATTGACATCATTGTGTGTAAAACTGAGGACGCTTACAGTTATCTATCTTTTCAGGAAACAGTGCGGTAGTCTTGACCTGACACAACGTAATGTAATGGAGGGAGATTGTGTCGTCTACTTTCTCGGGTTTCTCCTGCTGTGTGCGCAGAGGGCGGTGGATGCAGTCAACAATCCAACAGTCGTCACACAAAATGGAGCTGTCCGTGGAATTACACACGAGTTCGGTGGCAGACAAAACAGAAAGTCAGTAGATGTTTACTATGGTATACCTTATGCTCAACCGCCAGTAGGTGATCTTCGTTTTAAACTTCCAGTTCAAACAGATCGATGGGATGACGTTTTGGATGCTACCAAGAAACCAAATACTTGTATGCAAGGACACGATACGGTATGGGGTAATTTTAGTGGGGCCATGGTTTGGAACCCAAATACAGAAACATCCGAGGACTGTCTATACCTCAATATTTGGGTCCCCAAAAGTAGCCGTTCCAATTCAAATAACAAAGCTGTGTTTGTCTGGATATACGGTGGAGGTTTCTACAGTGGATCCTCAACTTTAGAAATATATGAAGCAAAATATTTAGCAGTAGAAAATGATGTTATTGTTGTATCTATGCAATATCGTGTTGGTGCCCTTGGGTACCTTGCAATGGGTCATCCACAGGCACCTGGTAATATGGGAATGTTTGATCAGAGAATGGCCTTGGAATGGGTTAAACGAAATATTGAGTCTTTTGGAGGCAATTCACGAAATGTGACAATATGTGGCGAAAGCGCTGGAGCGGTGAGCGTAGGTCTACATCTCCTTTCTCCAATAAGCCGCGGACTGTTCGACAGGGCTATACTACAGAGTGGGGCACCACAGACAAAATGGGCTACAATACCAATGCAAGAAGCAGAAAGAAGAGCTCGGAGGTTAGCAGAACTCTTGGGTTGTGATGCTGAAGCCACTAAGTTTGAAGTTATCCAATGTTTAAGAAATAAACCGGCGAAGGAGTTTCAAATGCACGAATTCACCGTGATAGGCGGTGGGGTAGTTCAGTTCCCCTTTATCCCGGTGATAGATGGCAGCTTTCTGGTTGAAAGTCCAGAAGAGTCGATCAGACTGAGAAGGTTCAAAAAGATTCCACTCTTGTTGGGCAGCAATTCGAATGAAGGATCATTCTTCTTGGTGTATTTTGATAAAGACCATTTTAACATATCCACAGAAGTAAATATCAGTAATTTACAGTATACGATGATAATGGATCAAATGTTTAAGACTTACCCCCGACACCCGCATCGACTCAACGACTTTGGGATGGACGCCATACTATTTCAGTACACTAACTGGCTAAACCCGAATAACCAGACTATGATCAGACACAACATAGAACAGGCTGTTGGTGATTTCCATTTCGTGTGTTCGGTTAACGAACTTGCACAGGCGTATACAAGTGCTGGTCAAAATGTTTACTACTACAGGTTCACCCATCGGATGAGCAACCATCCTTGGGGAGACTGGATGGGTGTGCTACATGCAGATGAAATTAATTTTGTGTTTGGGGAGCCACTGAATCGTACGAAAAGATATACAGCACACGAAAAAGAGCTCAGCAAAAAGATGATGCGTTACTGGACTAACTTTGCAAAAACAGGGTAAGTGGTTCTTTTATTTTACGTTTCCGTTATCTGACTTATCGTTAAATGCTCATTAAACTGCATATCTACAAGTTCTAATCTAGAAATATGCACTTAGAAAGAGTAACATGCACTTACAAGAAATGGCAGCTTCATCAGTACATTGTTTTAGTAAAAACTAATAGGCGATTAACTTATATTATATGTTTTATCGTTTCCCGTCGGCCGTACGTCGTGTGTATATATGTGGTAAACGTACGAGATCTCTGAAAGCTCATCGCCTTAGAAGCTGAAGGCTTGTGTTATTATGACCCAAACAATGTAATATCTGATAACTGGCCACGAACTTCTCATCAATGATACACTTGACCACCGTCATAGGTTTAAATATTCATTTGGTGTACTGTTCAGCCATGCCTGCATCTATAATTGTGAAATATGATTTGCATGAATAATGTGGAACCCTTAGTATCATCTTTTTTGTGTTTTGATTTGGGTTTAACTATTGCCTTTGTCTGCATATACTCAGATAGCATTCTATGTTTTACGTATTATTTTAAAAAAAAGAAAAAAGTTTATAAATCCGAAATTACGTGTATGTGATGACAAAAATGGAAGATCTCACTTAAAAAAAGAGACACCGGCAGTCATTCGATGCATTTAATGTGTATTATGCACAATACTATATATACTATATATACTATATATACTGTGCTTCATAACCTATTGAAAGTAACAACATAATGATTGGTCATTCCTCTGATCAATGTTTTATCAAGGCAAATTAATTGACAAAACCCATACCTGGTAACAGGAGACAGAGCGAAACGATTCGATTTCGAACGATGTCGTACCAGTAACGTACGCCATTAACATTACTGGCATTAACAATTTACGTTCTCCTATGACCATTACACTTCCATCCCCCAAACTGACGACGTTGAGAAACGCAGCAAGCGTCGCTATTTTTTTTTCTCGTTGACGCCTGTTGACCCTTGCATTAGAGCTGTCCAGATGGCACCTGAACTCATCTGTGAACAGTATACTGTCCCAGTCTTTTCTTCTAACCCTCCGATGCTTCCTGCACCAAGCTAGGCGTCGACGGTGACGTTGAAGCACCGCTGGGCGTTCGCTGGACGTCGGGACCGGATGTTGTGCTCAGATTGCCTACGGTTCTGCCACTAACCCAGGATTTGTCCCAGCTGTTTGGTATCGATTTCGAAGATTCACCCACCGAATATGGTTGTCTTGTTGATGTGACGTCACACGTGAACGACCGGCTCGTGGCAAGTCGTGAGCATTGCCCAGGTGTAGATAACGTCGCCTAAGAGATGATATTGTGTTACGATAAACATTAAAATGTCTGACAACTTCGTTTTGCGCCATTCCTGTTTGCAGCGTACGCACGGTGCGTACACATTGATTTTCAGCAAGCCGTGACATTGCGTAATCATCACTTACGGTTAAACAAAATAAGCGGTTTCAACTCTATTCGTCTACAGTGCCGATCGCCAAAAAGAAAGCTGTTTTTTAGTGCACTTTGTCTACACTATATAAAATGCACCCCTTACATTAATTGTGGACTAATCCAAAGTATTTTGTATGTTATTATTACTTTACTCTGTTGAAAAAAATAGGGAGTTGCTTTGAAATATGTTGTTTATATATTTCCTCTCAACACCCAGAAGATGAAAGGGGAACTCTGTGCGTTTTCATAAGTTATTAATCATTTGAAAAAAATAGTTTTGTTCATAGTCAAGCTATAATGAACCGCAAAAGAAACATCACCCCAAGTAACATTGCATAAAAAAATCATTTAAATATCTGGGTAATTTTTGTCAAAGTTTCTAATATTTAACATTACCTTGTCCGGAAAAATGAAATTTGATGATAAAAAGTCAAAGCAGATCACAATAAAACCAATCGCCCAAACGCATCACGACAACGGCCATGGTAACCCGATGCACGTAAGTTCCGTGCAAATTGAAATGCACATGCGTTCCCCCATTTCTTGCCCTATAAAAGTCCATCCAGATCGGACAACATTCATTCGTTATTGAATTGCTACCACATGACAAGATTGACAAGAAATCATCGACAACAAGCCATTGGACGATTGCAAGCTGGACAAACCGCCCAGCAAGTCGCCAATGCATTTCAAGGACGATATACAGGCTCCAGCAACGGTACTAGACCACCAACACTACAGATGACCGACCACATAGTGGAAGACCAAGGGCCACCACCCGACGTCAGGATCGTCAGATTGTGCGACAACATTTTCAAGATCGCTTTGTTACTGATGCGGAAACTGATCGACAGATCATGGGGACACACCAGCGACACATTAGTGCGGACACCGTGCGTCGACGATTGACGGGCAGACACCTCCACTCTCACAGGCCACACCGAGGACCCATCCTGACACCACGTCAGTGGGCAACACAGCACCAGCATTTGCGCCAAAGGCAGTGGAGAGGAGTCCTCTTCTCAGACGAGAGCCGTTACTGTATCTCAACAGCAGATGGCAGCGAGAGAATCTGGCGACGCCGTGGGGAACGTTATTTGGATGCTTGTGTTGTTGAGAGAGACTCGTGGGGTGGTCCGAGCATCATGGTGTGGGGTGGAATTGGTCTTGCACAGAGGGTCGGCCCTGCGGTCTTCTAGAACATCGGTCCAGGGAGAGGCAATGGTGTCACAGCAGCTCGGTACATTGATCAAGTCTTGAGACCATACGCCATATCTCATTTGGCACGTCGCCGCAACCACGAGTTTCAGCATGATAACGCCCGTTCCCACACTGCCAGACCATAAAGAGACTTCCTTCAGGAGAATGGCATCAGAACCATGCAGTGGCCTGCCCTCAGTCCCGATTTAAATCCCATTGAGACCCAGTGGGACGACATTCAAAGACGGCTGAATGACGTCCGACCAAGGCCGACAACTGCAGCTGAACTGCGTCAGGTGTTCCTCAGAGTGGGGGCTCAAGGGCCTATGGCCTTCATCAACCGCCTCATCCATTCCATGTATCGACGTTGCACGGCATTCATCAATGCACATGGCGCCCACACGATAAACTGACTAGTATTGTGTTTCACTTTACGAACACTTGACACTTTAATTTCAACCTTGATCATCTTTTTAATATATCTCAAAGTATGTTTACAGTGTTTGGACAAATAAGGTTTCTCATATATCTATCCAAAATTAGTAGGAGCTTAAAATATTTAGTAAGTATTGTGTTTTGATAAGTTAAGAGTTTTGACAAAGAAATAGGTGTGTTTATAGTCAAGCTATTGTTACCTATATCCCACGAGCAGCTAGTGAGCTGCCAAAAAGATCTTTCCTAACACTGATGTACGTGGATGCTTCTCCCACTATACCCAGGCCATATGGTGGAAAGTCCAGAGACTAGCCATGACAAATGCCTACCAGCAGGATCATGAAGTGAACCATTGGGTGAGACTTTGCCCTTGCTGCCGCTGGGGTAAGCACAAGACACCTGGGCCGATGCCATGGGTGAAACGCCAAATCTTCCCCAAGCCATCCCCTTCAATGATTATATAGTGACCAATTGGGTGGATGATGCAGCACGATTCCTCCCAGGCATAGGTAATCACCATGACAATGTCGGACCGCGCTGTAACAACCACCTGGAAGGATGGCATGCTCACTTTAACTGAACTTCCAAAGTGCACATCCCAACATCTTTTGCCTTGATCAAGACCCTGCAACAACTGATCTATAGATCGGTGTTGTGAGCCCGCTCATGTTCATTGATGCTGCTGTGCCACTGCTAAAACTGGACTAACTTGGAACTGACAGTGTCTAATAATTAACAGTGTCAAGTATTATAAGTATTACAAGTATCATAAGGTTTGGATTTCATATTTTCATTGAAAGGTTTTTACAAATGTGAAATGTTTTTCATGATCAACTCTATATGTGCGTTATAGGATTATTTTGGGATCAAATCTTGGATTTTACATTGTGAGAAGTGTCAAATCTTTGTTAACTTTTTTTAATTATGTTCATTTATATAAAATAAACTTCAAGTCTACTACAAGTCCAAATTTATTCCTTATTTGTTGACAATGCCATTGCATGGATACGTTCATTACGGTGTGGGGATGAAGGTTTTGCTGTTGTGTGCCCTGAACCATGAAGGGTTTTTTTCATAACACTGTAGGCAAAGTGCACTGGAGGTAATAAGAGGAGATACCAAATAAGCTTTTAAAAATAGTATTTTGTTTGTACTCTGCCGTTACTTTGACCATCACATATGGCTGTAAATCCAGTTTCAGTGGAAGTTGGACATCCCGTCTGAATCCAACGAAGACCCCAGCAATACTGTCTAATATTCAGGTCTGACTTTATGTGTGGCCGCCACAGCATCCAATACAGAAGATATTGTTGACCATTACTCAGCCAATTGTGAATAAGCCGTTATGTCATGTTTTAGATATTGTTCTAGAACTCTACTCAGCCAATTTATTCATGTATCAACGTGCAATTTTATGTACATAGTTTCAAATTCAGTTTGGATGTAATTCGTTTCCGGAGCAAAAGAATATTGTATACTATATATGTTCGAGTTAGAATAGGTCCCCAGCAACCAATAGTGTTTGTAAGTAAATTGATCGGGTGGTCAAGACTCAGTTACTTCTCACAATATCGATTTGAATATCTGTTGAAATAGACAAAGACAATATTTCGCGAAGATATGTTTAATGAAAGTCAGCTGTCATGTGCCACCCAATTAAAAAAAACATGTGACAGAAGCTGTCTTTATATTAACTCTTCAAGGGAGAAAGTATTATGGCTGCAGATTTACTCGAAACTTAGTTACTTGTACTTCCTGTTTGGATTATGTGACCTCCGGTATTGAAATATAGGTTATCTGTGGCTCAAGCTTGATAAGGTACAAAATTCATAGTATCTGGACCTAATTGTCATTCTTTATTTAACAATAAAAAACATACGATTACAATAATTGACTTTCCCAAAACAATTATTAACAAAGTTAACGTTTTATTTTACACCAGATCCTCCGTCGATGTAAAGGGGGTTAATGGGAGTGTTTCTCATGTTTTATTCACGCTTTTTCTTGTGTCGAAAAAGAGGCGTCAATAAATAAAAGCGACAAAACCCTATCCAAATTCATAAGAAATAAATAAGAGTCAATTGTACGATTCCGACTTTATCATGAGCATGTGATTAAGAACCATCATTAGATGGTGATGATACCAGGTGTTCGCGAAAAGTTGAGCGTATCCTACCTTCCGGTGGCACCGGTTACAAACGCTGGCAAAAGCAAGTCAAATGTTCACCTGTAAAAAACCAGGAACATATGGTACAAGTCAAAATAGGGAATTGCATCTGACATCATTTTTTCACTGATGCGTCAAAACTTGAAATGTCGTCCACATATGTACCATAGAACGTTTTGAAAGCTTAACTGAGTTGTATGGAGCTGTTTGAAATCTTGGTAGCATGTTCGATTGTACTGTAACAGTTGTGAAATATAGACACCAGGAGCTGGAGCTGCAGGAAAAACACCGTTCACCGTCTTTAGCTTGATGGTGGAACTGGTGTATAGGCCAACAAAAAACGTTATTCCGATTTATTTGACGCTTCACTACCTCAGTACAACAGTCAAATTAATTAGCATCTAATGACAGAGTCACATTCCAAATGTAGAAGCTTATGAGATATATGTTATATGCCTTTTCTATGAATTAATGCATTCAGACTGTCTTCAGTCCAATATGGCCGCCAAACGGTAGCGTCTATTGCGTGTCAGCGTCTATTGATGATGCGTCGTGCCAACGCTTTCTGTGAAGATCCTGGGCAGAAACGTCTTATTAGAAGCTACTAGAATCCAATATGGCTGTAACCAAAGCACAGTTTTGTGAATCACATGTTATTGCTACATACTGCTAAGTTGCAACCTTTTCTAAAGCAACCTTTATGACGAACTTAAGATAATTATGTACTAATAATATGTATATTTATAATGCGCCAAATCAGCACCCTAAGCATGCCCAAAGCGCTACATTATTACCCCGGCCAATGGATCACTGTGCACGATTTTCATTCTCCACTCTTCTGGGGAGTATACAACCCAAGCTGCCTGTGAGGCGCTTGAAACTTCCAGACACATTACCATCTCACCATACCGGGTGCCCATTCACTACTGGGTGAACAGAGGCACATCGAAGATGGCGGCAACAAATCGCGATTTCTAATAGCGGTTAGAGTCTTTCGAAGTTGAAAGTAAGGAGACGATCTCGGAAAATTTGGAAATTACTGAAGCAGCTAGATTTAAAGGAAACAATTGCGGAAGATGTCAAATGAGCTCTGAACATGTTGAATCCATTATGGCCGCCAGTCACGTGACTTTGACATATGACCATTAACAGATGATCTTCAGCAGCCAAAAGCCCAGAAGTAGGACTAAACAAGTTTTCTGATGACCTTGCACTACACAACATATGTAGAAGTTGGAAGCGTTTAAACGGAGCAGATTTTGGCAGACCAGTACTGATAAAAATGGTAAAATGCACGGCCAAAACCTTCAATCCAATATGGCTGCCAAAAAATGCCATTTATCGACTTGGGACGTCGTGGCGAAATTGATGGGCACCTGACGACCATTGGTTTCTGAGACAGTTGATGGTAAAAGTTGCTTTCAGTGAATTAATTTTGAACTATCTGCCTAGACCATTGTGGCTTGTGTGTTATCTGCTTTGGATTGGTCCAGATGCTAATGAAGTCTTTTTATAGCGATTTTGGTCACTGGTTGTTCAGTTGTCTTTGGTACAAAACACTGCGGAATGATCAGTGAACAAAATGTCTATAATACTAACTAGAACAAATACAATAGGGCCCTTATCTTAGATGGGGAGCCCTAATTATGCATTTGTTAGACTTTAAATCCTGATCTGAGACATTGTTTTGTTGCCTTGGGACTTCTTCAAAACAAGCATTTATCACAATATTGAAAGGCCCTGTGCTAAACACCAGTGTTCGCTACTTGGGGCACAGGTGGCCCTGTTGTTCAAGGAACCACAACTCACTGTGCAGATATACGCGGTGCGTGATCTGATGATCGTAGGTTTGTCTCCCACTGTATAGTCCCTGTTTTGTCAGCACCATACCGGTGCCAGTGGGTTTCATGAAAATGTTTAAACGACCTGCGTCATTTTAGGCTTAAGTCATATGTAAAGCTGGCACGCCGTGTTCCCTACTAGAACATTTAATGTGCTGTCATTATTTGTGAAGATTTCTGAAAGAAAACATAACAAAGCGTGCCACCAAGTTATCTAGAGCCTTAACACTTCACAACATACATGACATCCATGATTTGGTTTCTATTTGAGAAATTGATCCTTTCACAGTAAAGGTCACTTTTGTAAATATGACGCAAACATGAGGAGTTTTGGTTTTAGTTCATGAGAAAAGGGTTGCATTTACAATGAAAACAAACAAACATAATTCGTTGAACATTGTTTTGCCAATATATCAATAGTCAATTAAGTCGTATTCCACCATGAATTTGGGAATTTATACAATTCTGAATGGTCAGTCTTAGGAATCAATTAACAATAACAACCTCTGATTTGAAACAACGGATGTCACTGTGGAAGATCGGTACATAGGAAACGTCCAAGGTGAAGGTCAGCTACCATTAATAACGCGTATCTCCCCCGTTGGAATCGATAGCGGCCTGACATCTTCGGCCCATGGAAGAGACGAGTATGCGATTCACATCCTGGGGAATGGTTGCCCTGCAACGTAAAAGCCAACTGCTACAACGTCTGGGGTTGTGGTTGACGTCGGCGTAGCCGTCAATCCAATTCATCCCACAGGTGCTCTATCGGGTTAAAATAAGCGGATTTGGAGGGCCAGGGGAGAACATCAACGGTGTTGTTGTGTAGACAGGCTCTTGTGATCCGTGCTGTATGCGTGTTAGAACGTTGTCCTGCTGGAATACACCGTTGCCGTGGGCTGAAATTGGGAGGACGTGTGGTAGGAGAATTTCGTTGATGTATCGTTGAGCCGTAAGGTTGCCCTGGATATGGACAAAACCTGTCCTGCCATGATGAGAGATAGCGGCCCACATCATAACGCTTCCCCCACCAAACCTGTCCACCTGTACACCTGCAGTTTCCGGCGTAACGTTCTCTCCGACGTCTGTAGACCCGTGCACTTCCATTCCCTCAACGGAGGAGAAATCTTGATCCGTCGCTGAACCAGACATCTCTCCATCGCAGTTGAGGCCATACCCTGTGTTGACGACACCAATGCAGTCGTTGTTGACGATGTTGTCGACTCAATATGACGCGTCGAACAGGACCTCTTGCTCGTAGACCTGCTGCTCTTAAACGGTTTCGTACGGTCTGGTCGGAGATTCCATGCAGTCCGGGTATTTTGGATGCGGTTGAGATGGCTGTGGTCGTCCTTTCACGTAGGTGGCACAGTCAGATGTAGCGATCTTGGGCGGGGTGGCTACTTTTGGTCGTCCCGACCTTGGCCGATCACGTGTCGACCCATGCTGTTGAAACCGATCCCATAGCCTTGTGATGGTGCTGGGCGCTACATTGAAAACCCTGGCTACAGCTGATCGGGATTCCCCTGCCTGCAAGCGGCCTATGACGTTGTTTCTTTGCACTTCTGTTAATGTTGGCATGTTGTTGAACTGTCACTGTTCGATTGACGCAGATGCCAGGCAATCAAAAACCCTGCACTTTAATACCGTTCATAGTGCTGCTGCACGTGCAGTACGTACAGCTCCAAGGGCCTTTTGTTAATGCACTGGGTGCGTTTTTCTCAATCGTAAGTGTTTCCCGACTAATGGTTTGCATGTCCTTGTTGTGATCATTTTGATCCAGGAAATTTGTCACTGACGCTAAAACACATTAAACCTCTTCGTTTTGCATTTGGTCCGCCTAATTTTGCTTTTAAGGCCAAAAATATCCGTATCGCGTTTCCTTTTTTTGAAGAGTATATGATGGATAACATTTTGTGTAGAAAACACGATATAAATCGAGAGCGTGTATTTCAAGTTTTGAGGATATCATAGAGCTTGGTATTTGGCGCTTATCTATTGCCGACTGCGACGTCAAATTTTCTGCGCAACAATGAGCGGTGTGACGTCGTAATAGTGACGAGCGGTGTAAAACTGAACCTTGCAATGCTTGATATTGGGTTACACTCTTTCTATGCCTGCCATGTATGCGAATATATTAGATAGCTGCTCGATAAATGGCAACGTAACAATGCAGAACGAAGCGTGGTTTATTTAAGAGTCGACTTTCACTTTGTGTGAGGTCATTGGAGTCGCAAGCTCCGACGTTCATACAGTTTGGCCCTCACTCTATGAAGGTTCATACTCCAATGAACTCACACAAAGTGAAAGTCGATTCTTATAATTTTTTATCAAAATTTCTTACCTCAAAGGATGTAGGCCAAGATCTAAACACAATTCTATTTAGTACGTGTGACTTCATGTTTACACTGACAGCCATACAACAACCAGCTATATCGCGGAGTAAAATAGTTCCTCAAAAAGAGAGATGACATGGGCGTATGGATGCACAACTTGCTCTTCAGAAACATCTTACGCAGCACATGTGTTCAAATCATATCCTCATTACATGAGAAAGGTCTGTAAAGAACTACCTCAGTAAGTCAGTCACAATGACAGCGCGTCGTAATACATTTACATCAAGTACAAGACGTCAAAATGGCCGACACGATAAACGTGACGGGAGAGATTTCAGAAGTTGTTAATGAACCTGTGGCGGTTACATGTGTTAGTCATCATTGATCAACTGGCCAATCATTGAAAGGTGAATAAGATGCGTCAATCAGACACTAAAGTAAATTCATAGATTGACGGAGACGGTCATAGTCAGCCTAGGCACGGATCGAGTCGATACTACGATAGTTTAGATGTGCATTTCTTCGTTTATTCATTAGGATGGGCCGTAGCGAGGATAGTTGTGAACAATAATGCAGACACGCTCTCTGACATTTCTCAATGTATACTGAAACGCTGAGACCAAGAATAAAGAACGCTTATGCATGTTTTCGTGCTAGGGAATTCCCAGGGGTTTTCCCGGGAATGTGGAAGTTGTTGTTGTTGTTGGTTTGTTGTTTAACGCCGCACTCAGCAATATTCCAGCTATATGACGGCGGTCTGTAAATAATCGCGTCTGGACCAGACAATCCAGTGATTGATATCATGAGCATCGATCCACGCAATTGGGATCGATGACATGCATCAACCAAGTCAGCGAGCCTGACCAACCGATCCCGTTAGTCGCCTTTTACGACAAGCATAGTCGCTTTTTACGGCAAGCAAGGGTTGCTGATGACCTATTCTACCCCGGATCCACTTCGGCGCAGTGGTGATTCAGCATAACACCACTGCCACAGGCTAATTTGCATATCACGTGGCCGGACTTTTCTCTTGTTTGTAAACAAACGCGCTTTTTCAGAAATCAGTATAGGACGGACTAAAGCAAGTATTTGGGGCGCTTTACGTGTTGTTTTGCATAATTATATAGATATACTACTACAACCGCGACAGTAAGTTGCATGACAATATATATTTATACATCAAAGTGACCGTATCGCTAGCTCTCCGTTGGGCTTCGATGACAGCACGTGGAGCCGTACAACCAATGTAAACAAAGGATAACTACGCAAAAACAAGTAGATGTTCACGTATGAGGATACTTTCTTAATGAACCGTAACCATTCTTTGACATTTGTTTATGAAAATGTGTAGACTTGTCAAACGTGAAACGGATGAAAAGCATATGCAATATCTTGAATGGACTGTGAAAGATGTGATGAATCGCCACATGGCGCTGGCCTGTGGCAGAGGTACTATACTCGCTGGCTTCCGGCCGCAAGGAACTCTGGATAGGAGAGTGCCCCGGATCTTCACGGGTCGAATGTGGAAGTAGTCCGTCAGTGTTTACGTCATTTCGAGAACACGGCCTCGTGAAAAACGTATGAACGTAAAATTGTGTCGTTCATACACTTATGAACGTCAATTTCGCGGTCATTTGACCGCCCTCTCGTCCAATGGAAAAGTCGTATATCGTGTAAACTTCAAATTTAAAAAAATATTTCACGATAAAACATTGTTCTATCATGACGTCACATCTGGAGATTCGAACGTGCGCTCGCAACTTGATGACGTCCTATATTTGACGTTATTTTTGAGAGAGGAGTGTCTAGTGAGTTGGTCCCCATAGACGTAGCCGGGCAACGCAGATAAACGCGATGGCCGAACGATCGCATCCAAAAGAGGGAGATATGACAATCGGTATTGGGAGAAAAGGGACAGGTAATCGACGTGAGGATTGTGAGAAGATGCGAGAAATATCCCCCTGTGTATAAAATATACTTGTCCGACATTGCCGAGGTCGGATTCTTTTGAGGGAGTCATTATTATTTAAATACGGGTAAATATAGTAAATATTTTTAAAGCGTGTACAGTTTATCATCATGCTTGAAGAGGCAGTACATAATGTTGATATCTGAAATAAACGACTATAAGTCGTCGTTTATCGTACAATAAGTGAGAATAAACCATGAAGGGCGCAGCTCCCACTCGTCCTTATTTCATAAATAACACGCAGATGTAAAGACAATAGTGTTCAAGCACATGAAGCGCAATTATTTGTTTAAAGGCTGTTATCGGTGTTCACCGAAGTGAAACTGCCAATCCTTTCAAAACACTGGATTTACCCATGCCGCTTCACTCAGTATCTTCGCTGGGACTAAAGAGTCGTGGTGGAAGGGAGATAAAAGTACTGTGCGGTCGCTTCCAAACTCAACCAGGCGCGGTTAAATGTACAGGTAACCTCGCTCTAAATTGAAAACACAGTACGTTTATCGTTAAATTATTGTTTGAAACATGCCACCAAATGATTAAGTATAATGCTGTTGCCTTTATACACGCCAACATGATTTCCATCATTATTGATAAGAATACCTTTATTGAAACCTTTCCAACGTCAACGGTCTGTCACTCATAACGAGTATGTTTAACAAATAACAATATTTGGGAATGGCATTGACAGGAACAAAGAGTTTGCAAGAAAATGGAATAAAGTAATTAAGTTACATATTTACAAATGAAAAATTTGAAAAGGTAAATGCATTTTGTTTTTGGAACATTGGTCACGCCCATAAACCCCTCTCATAATGCTTCCTCTTCTATAAAATATAATGCCTTTAATTTCATATAATTTAGGCAAGGCATCATGATAGACATTTTTAGATGAAGTTTGTCTTCCTTTCCTTTTCATCTGCCCCATCTGAAAAGAGGATTAATGATTTAGTCTTATGATAAATTTGACTTCATCCCTCTTAGACACATGTACCAAATGTTATTTGAATATTAGTTTTGGTTGGATACTGTTTCCATTAGAGGATATCATATCATGGATTTCTTCCACGTGAGTACTGCCCGTTGTCACATGGTATAACGTCAAAGCTGAAGAGATAATACATATATTGCAATTGATTCCATTTGATTGGATAAATAGGCATTTTTCTTGCGTTTATGTTACCTTACACCTAAAAACATAGACCCAGAAGGCTATGTTGCTGACTTATGAAGAAATACTTTCAAAACACTTCAATCTTTTTTTGGTACAAATATAGTCAGTGAATATTGTTGCAAAAGATTCTAAGAAAACGAAAGAAAAGATATTTTTAAAACATCGTTTACGATAACTATGATGAGATGCCTGAAAGTATTTGGATCTTCTATTTGTCATTACATTCAAAGGTTTAAGCTTCGTGACCTGTGTTTCTTAAGAATAAGATTTTTAAATTATCTGTAAAATTTTAGGTTTTTTAATATCAAAGAAAATCGTATATAAAACGTCTTCAAGGAAACTACAAGTCAAATTTCCACTTTATCAACCAAGCAGTATCAGAGAACAGAGGTGAAGGTAGTTAAGTTCTTTCACGTGCAATAGTCAGTGTTTAACAGAATAATACTTCAAACACGTCAAAAGTTAAAAAGTATGAATTTAATACCATACAACGGTCCACCTTTATAATTCAGGCGCCCTTTCCACAAAATTATCATAGCGCTAAGGTTATCGCAACTCACATACTTTAAAGGGGCACTGATCTAACGCAATTCCCCGGGACTGGTTGTTGCCTTTGTTATTGTTTTTTCCCAGTGAGTACCCGGATTTAGAGCAGAAATCTAGACTAGCTCGCGACCTCTGTTGCGCCATTCGTAAGCGCATTAGTCACTTTTATGGATACCGGTAGTAATAAGAGCGTATGGTCACATTGATCAACAAAATGAAATACAGTTTTCGAGATAATAAGGAAACGTAGGTATCTTTGTGGGTAGCATCGGTAATGGTGACGAAGTTTTGATAAGTCACTTGCTTGGTAATTTTGCGATTTTCGTTTACACTATTTTGACTTGCAACACAAAGTAAATATTTCACCTGAGCATTGCTTTTTTTATAGTGTGTATATTTTTTTACTGTCAAAATGTGTAACATATTTATTAAACGTCTAAATATTCAGTTAATTTACAAAGTGACTGAAACATTTCCATCTCTATTATTATGATAACGAATTCCAAACATGTTGATGTTTAATGTCATCACCAAGAGACTGAAAATGTTATGTTGAAAAGTACATTTCTATGTTGTTTGGCTTCTAATCCTACATAATAATCTGTTGTGATGTTTGTAGGCCCTTTTGATAGTCTTAATCAATCAGGACAGATTTATTTACACATTTTATAAATTGCCTGAGAGAATCACATTTTACAAATTGACGGTAATATATACACGCTTACAAAGGAAAAGACCTGTGACAACAACGTCTATCGCGCATTGAAGAATTTCCCAACCAAGACGTAGAGAAACAAGAACGAATTATCGGTTCAAATGAATGAAAACAAAATGCAAATACCATAATTACAACCTACCAAATTTATGTGTATAAATTTTAGGCAGCTTCCTTGTTCGAGGAATGTATCCGTGAATATCACACAAAGGAACAATATCCTACTCGTCTGCAGTTGTACACAGAAACTTATTCGATGTCACGTGTCTCTGTAACAATCAAATATTTTAAAAGATATATATCGTTTCGGGATATTATAACCCGTGTTCGTTTCTCAACTGATCACTTGGATTGTTTCAGGTGTTTCACATAGGTGTCAAGTCTCAAGGGTCGGCTGAGAAAGCCCACGTGACAACTATTTTCATAACGTCCACGGTTCCTAAAAAATCCATTGAGTGATAGATAACAATGATCAATCAATCAACGTATTATCAGTCAACCCTTTGAACAAAGTATGTTGTTTTTACATCGGTACTTCACGCCATGATATGAGTGTATTCCCTTTGTTTTAGTAAACCTAGACATGTAAACACTCACTTTTGACATATCCACTGTGCAAGATAACAGTGATTAATCAATCAACGTATTTTCTGTTAATCCTTTGATGACTAGGAACGATCCGTTGATTTACAAAAAAAAGTAAATCAACTGATCATTCATCTCTTGCTGGGCTGCCACGTGCATATTACATAACACACATTTCACCTCACTTCAAACCTGGATTTAGATTGAATAATTACCCCAGACACCATAAATGCCAAATGGGAACCTTTGTCAGGTAATCTAAGTGGTGCTACCACTAATTGTACCTGTAATAAATTCATTAACTGAGCATCAAGTGAATGACGACAAATACACAAGTGTAGGGTTATACGAGAAAACGTGGATGACAACAAGGGAGTAGTAATCGTATTATCGACGCAATCCCAAACCCGAAAATGATTTCACTGCATTGATACTTTTTTTAGTATTAAACTATAACCATCTGGGGTATTTCGAAATGACGACATCCGATGAGCTCCGCCGTTCTTTTTGTCTGTTTGTTTAGGCTGAAGAAATTAATTAACATACGCCCTTTGTCAAAATCTTTATAGATCACAGTTAACCAATCAGAATTTATGCAAAAATGCGTAAAACAAATATTGCCTCCAGCCTCCAAGTTTATTTAACAGTCATTGCAGACGGCAGCCCAGTCTCTGGTCACGCTCAGTTGCGTTGCGTATCATCCGGGTACTCACGGGGAAAAATACAATAACAAAGGCAGCAACCAGTCCGGGGAATTGCGTTAGATCAGTGCCCCTTTAACTGAGACTAACGACTGTCGTTGCGCTACAATACGATCGCCTTGTGGAATGGGGCCTTGCATCTCAAAGTTTACAATCACGTCACAATAATACCCGATGACGTAATTTGTGGAATTTTGTTGCAAGATCCATCGGCGAAACAATGCCATGTGAAGTCAGCATAGCAAAAAGGTTGCTGAGGTCATCGAGTGTGCATAAGCTCCTCTCAGTGATCTATCATCTCAACACCCAATGTCGTTGAATAAGCCAAGGGATGTTGAGAGTTTTCAATCTTTGTTCGTGAAACGTGTTCCGAGAGTACATAAGCACGCGTTTTGGTATTACACAATGTGTAATACAACTGTATGTTTATTAAACGGGTGATCTGTTCACGGGCAAGTAATAAATTGTAGTATTTTGTTGCCAATCACACCGGTGAAACAATGCCCTGTGACGTCAGGGGTCATCGAGTGTGCATAAGCTCCACTCAATGACCTATCATCTTTTCACGCAATGTCGTTGACTAAGCCCACAAATGTTGAGAGTTTTGAATATTTTGTTAGACAATATAGCCTGCGGCGGGGCATTTTATAGGTCTAGATCTAGATACAGACTGGCATCTTAGACGGTGTTGATCTAAATACAGACTGGCATCTAAGAATGTGTTAATCTAGATGCAGACTGGCATCTAAGACGGTATTGATCTAGATGCAGACTGGCATCTAAGACGGTGTTGATCTAGATACAGACTGGCATCTAAGACGGTGTTAATCTAGATAAAGACTGGCATCGAAGACGGTGTTGATCTAGATACAGACTGGCATCTTAGACGGTGTTGATCTAGATGCAGACTGGCATCTTAGACGGTGTTGATCTAGATACAGACTGGCATCTAAGACGGTGTTGATCTAGATGCAGACTGACATCTAAGAAGGTGTTGATATAGATACAGACTGGCATCTGAAACGGTGTTGATCTAGATACAGACTGGCATCTAAGACGGTGTTGATCTAGATACAGACTGGCATCTTAGACGGTGTTGATCTAGATACAGACTGGCATCTAAGAATGTGTTAATCTAGATAAAGACTGGCATCTTAGACGGTGTTGATCTAGATACAGACTGGCATCTAAGAATGTGTTAATCTAGATGCAGACTGGCATCGACAAAGGTGTTAAAGTAGATGCAGACTGGCATCTAAGACGGTGTTGATCTAGATGCAGACTGGCATCTAAGACGTTGTTGATCTAGATACAGACTGGCATCTAAGAATGTGTTAATCTAGATGCAGACTGGCATCTAAGACGGTGTTAATCTAGATGCAGACTGGCATCGACAAAGGTGTTAAAGTAGATGCAGACTGGCATCTAAGACGGTGTTGATCTAGATACAGACTGGCATCTAAGAATGTGTTAATCTAGATGCAGACTGGCATCGACAAAGGTGTTAAAGTAGATGCAGACTGGCATCTAAGACGGTGTTGATCTAGATGCAGACTGGCATCTAAGACGGTGTTGATCTAGATACAGACTGGCATCTAAGAATGTGTTAATCTAGATGCAGACTGGCATCTAAGACGGTGTTAATCTAGATGCAGACTGGCATCTAAGACGGTGTTGATATAGATACAGACTGGCATCGAAGACGGTGTTGATATAGATACAGACTGGCATCTTAGGCGGTGTTGATCTAGATACAGCCTGGCATCTAAGACGTTGTTAATCTTGATACAGACTGGCATCTAAGACGGTGTTGATATAGATACAGACTGGCATCGAAGACGGTGTTGATCTAGATACAGACTGGCATCTAAGACGGTGTTGATATAGATACAGACTGGCATCTTAGGCGGTGTTGATCTAGATACAGACTGGCATCTAAGACGTTGTTAATCTTGATACAGACTGGCATCTAAGACGGTGTTGATATAGATACAGACTGGCATCTAAGACGGTGTTGATCTAGGTGCAGACTGGCATCTGAGACGGTGTTGATCTAGATACAGACTGGCATCTAAGACGGTGTTGGTCAAGATAAAGACTGGCATCTGAGACGGTGTTGATCTAGATGTAGACTGGCATTTAGGACGGTGTTGATCAAACAGACTGGCATCTAAGACGGTGTTGATCTGGATGCAGCCTGGCATGTAGTACTAATGTGTAGCTAAAACCGCTACTGACAACATGTGTACAATCTAGAACTCTACGAATGTTGACTACAGGTCCACATGCTTTAACTGTACGTTTGTTCAGGTCAGTTTGCTAGCATTTAGAATGAATCTGTTAATAACTTTGTTTTCCGTAAATATATATATATATTTGCATTCTCAGAGACCCGAACCGAGGTCCAGACGAAGTGTCATTGGGGATCTGGCCAGAATATTCCGAAAAACAACAGTATCTTGAACTCAACCTCAACCTGCTGAAGTTAGATGCAGCACTGAACGTCGGGACTGGACCAAGGACCAAACAGTGTGCATTCTGGAAACACTACCTACCTCGACTTGTTGCCGGAACAGGTAACAGTAGTGTCACTTCACCCTCCCCCAGCATGCTTTCTTTAACACAGTTCTGTTAAATAAACACTGACAAGTCTGACATTATATGACTTCCCCATATATTCTAAAAAGGCTTTACACACTTTCACTTGTACTCCGATCACATATACCACAACATTGGGCTTTTTCTGTTCTTTTTGGGTAACTTTCACGACCATGTATATGTAACACAACGCATTGCTATCAACCTCTGCTTCATCATGTGACATAACTTTGCCATTAACTCCTAACTCGTCATGTGAAATGGCATTGCCATCAACCCCTGCCTCATCATGTGACATAGCATTGCCATCAACCCCTGCCTAATCATGTGACATAGCATTGCTATCAACCCCTGCCTCATCATGTATGACATAGCATTGCCATCAACCCCTGCTTCATCATGTGTGACATAGCATTGCCATCAACCCCTGCCTCATCATGTATGACATAGCATTGCCATCAACCCCTGCCTCACTATGTATGACATAACACTGCAATCACCCCCTGCCTCATAATGACACAGACCCGTGAAGATCTGGGGTAGAATAGGTCATCAGCAACCCAAGCTTGGTGTGAAAGTGACTATGCTTGTTGTAAGCGACAACTCACGGGAACGGGTGGTCAGTCTCGCTGACTTGGTTGATGCATGCCATTGTATCCCAACTGCACGGATCGATGTTCATGATGTCAGTCACTGGATTGACTTGTTCAGACTCGATTATTTACAGGCCTCCGTCATATAGCTGGAATATTGCTGAGTGCGGCATTAAACAACAAACAAACAAACATCATGTGACAAGCATTGGCTCAAAGCATTGCCTCATCATGTATGAGAGAGCATTGCCATCAACCTCTTACTTACTTACTTACTTTGGAGATTTAACGTGCGCTTTCCGACTGATGCGTAGAAACCTCTTAACGTAGGCTTTATTTATAAAATGTAATTTTGGTCTTTGCTTCCAACTGATCTGCCATAAGTGAAATGGTGTTCAAAGCAGGACCAAGCCCATATCCTTCTCTCACTCCATGTCACACAAATCACAGGTTCGAGTCAAATCTGCGGCAGACCGATCCCAGATGTGTTTCCTGTTTGCGTCATATAACAACAGATGCATGTCCTCTCTGCATTACTTGTCAACTCCGTGTCATATCAACCACAGTTGCGTGTCAACTCCGTGCCATATCAACCACACTTGCGGGTCTACTCCTTGTCATATCAACCACACATGCGTGTCAACTCCGTGTCATATCGACCACACATACGTGTCAACTCCGTGTCATATCGACCACATATGCGTGTCAACTCCGTGTCATATCGACCACACATGCGTGTCAACTCCGTGTCATATCGACCACACATGCGTGTCAACTCCGTGTCATATCGACCACACATGCGTGTCAACTCCGTGTCATATCGACCACACATGCGTGTCAACTCTGCGTCACATTGTGTCCTCCTCATGTCAGTCCAATCAAAGATGCAAGTGTTCTTCGTGCTGTAAACATACACGTTTACAGTAATAATTAATCCATATAAAAAATCACTCATCAAAGTATATCGATCTATTTCAACATATATGAAATTACCGTTTGGCTGTTGAATGTTAAGCCTCACTCAACATGTCATTGTCTGGATGAGTTCAATCCGAGATGCCCCGCATGACCTCTAATCAGTCTTGCACGTGACAATACTAACAAGACTTGCTGCAGTTTGATATCCCATCGCTGGAGGAATGCTGCCTATTCATATGGTAATTAACATATAACGTCATTTGTCTTGTACCCGTGTTGTCCACGTATTGCATGTTTGTCTGCTCCCTCGGCCAAAGGGCCTGCGTGAGTGTGGAGCATTATAAGCAACCGTCCTTCACTTTAGTTTGTGATATATCAAAATAATTATATTCAGAATGTAGGTCTCTCAGCCCATAATTCTCGGTACAAGCAGTTTATGTGATAAATGATAATACATAATCGTAATTGTAATTACAAATGCGTACAAACAAAATACATCATATAGCTAACCTCTCCCGGGCGACTACAATACATAATGCTTACAAATGCAAGTGGCTTAAAGTGATATGCTGTGTTTAAAACATCATTCATAAATATGAAACAAATTCATCCTCAGTAAATATATTCACAAAAAGGTTTTTCATCCAAAACTGGCTCCCACAGGAGATATCGCTTAGGTGAGGAATTGCATCACAATGCTTTGCAGACCATTGTGATGTCACTGTTACCATGACGTCACAATCAAATGACATCACAAATGGCTCTGTTACTGAAGCTGTTAGCAGTACTTCTTACACTAAGACTCTGGGCCTGCTTATTACTGTACACAAACTGAAAAAGTTGGAAGAATGATGTTGGAAGATAAATAAAATCTCACCCTCGTGTCCTTTGATATCAAATATATATCAACACTCGTTGATAAAAGTGGAAAAACACAAGCCTTGGAGTTTTGCCACTTTTATCAACGACTGTTGATATATTTGATATCAAAAGACACTTGGGGGTGAGATTCTCTATTTGTCTATCCAATACTACCTTTGGATAAAACTGAAATAATAAAAAAATACTTTCCAAGCTATTTTTCACTGTTACACATGTTTAATACGGTATTCATACATCAGTAAATGTTAGATGACTGTAGATAGTTCTCTCTGTCACTGCTATATATTGGACAAACAAACAGAAAATGTTTTTCATCTTCCACAACAGAGATATCAGCTTCAGAATGATAAACGCTGTCTCTGGGAATGTCTACCAACCTGCCCGTCGCTATGTTTAAATTATGACTTTGAATTTGGAGCATTTAATGTAGGAGAGATAATTTTCTGTATGTAGAGATGCTGTATACTTCTAGATTATCATTATCACGAATATTAGATTTCCATTCCTGAAGGCACCCATCTTTGTGTCGTTGATGAAAAGCAACGAGATAAAAGTACTGACACAGCCAACACCTTGAGCAAACGTAAAGAAAATAAAAAAATACGTATATCACCAGCCCAGGTCCTACGGCCAGCATTGTCAAGGGATATAAGCATTTGTTAAGTACATTCTGAACATTTCAATATATTCGTTCAACAATGGGTCTTGCCTTATTCTCACCATACAATTGAAATAATTGCTTAATCCACTTTCTGTATTTACACACGATATCAACTTCGATTTCTAGGTTTGTCAGCACCCTACCCGTGTTCGTGGGTTTCAGCGAAGTGGTAAACGTCTGAGACCTGCATCACTTCGGGCTTTCCTCCAACATTAAGCTGTCACGCCGCGATATAACTGGAATACTGTTAAAAGCAGCGTTAAATCAAACTCACTCACTTTGAGGACACTGCACTAAACCCAACATTTACCCCTTTATTCGATTTCTTTCATAAGAACTCTTCACTTTGATAAGTATTTCTGAATCATTGATTGCAGCATGAAACTGTATCACCAAGTATCCTGCTCTGTAGCCAGCCTGCTCCTAAAAAAACCTTACTTTTCATTTCTGCCCACTCTGAAATTCTCTTAAGATACTTGTTAATATTTTCCCAGTAACATTAAATAAACAGATACCTCTAAAGATATTTGGTTGTGCCTTGTCACCACCTTTGTGCAACTGTGGAACAATGCCATCACTCCATTTCTGTGGCAACTGCCCATCTCCCAAAGATTTATTAAATATAACTAATAGATAAGGTAGGATGTATGTCAAAGAGTGTGCAATCATGTCAATAACTATTCCATCAAGCCCAGGACCTCTTTTGTTCTTAAATTCTGGATTGCTGAAATTATCTCTTCCTCTGTGATACTATTGTTAAGCTCATCACTATAAAAATCACGTATGTAATCTTTCTCAAATTCCTGTCTAACCAATCGTTCAAAATTATCATCTATAGCTTGACTGAGAATCTATCTTTCTAGCGATCTTTCTGATGAATTAGCGAATTTCTGTACGAAACAAAAAGTTTTTCTTTCTTCCACAAATCCTTTATGCTATAGTTACATTCATATAATTCCTGAAGGGTTGTATTCTCATAAACTGTCTTTTCCCTGTAACACATTTATTCATTTATTTATTCACCAGTGAATCAGAATTAGTATTGCTTTTCCTGAATTCACTCAAAAGCTTATATTTAGATTGTTTCAAATGTCCACTGTTCTTCGAATTCACGCAGAGAAATTAACGAGAAACCCCAGAATATGGATACAAAAAACTCAAACCAAACATAAAACATTGAAAAGTGTTCACTTACGTTATACATACGTTTAGAAAACTCAAATGTCCCTGATAAATCACCCCAGTGATACTATATTTATTATGATGTAGACAGGTTAGCTGTGGTCTGACCAGTCGAGCTTGTGGAGAAATTAACATTCTCCAGATCTAGCCAAAGGTTAAGGATGACAGCTGTTACTATTATGTTTGGCCTAGCAGATGACTACCGGCATGCACTTGTTGGGTGGCTTCATCTCCTGAAAGAAATGATCTTAATGTAACAGACATTGCAGGAATGTTTAGAATGTCTTTCTTCTGGTGTTCTCCAGACAGGTTAAATATTCCTGCATCATATTAAACCTATAATCAGTGAATTTTGTCTGAAGTTTAAATATCTATTTGTTTCAAGTAAGCAAAAAAGGTGACCAGGTTCTATGTTCGTGTGTGTGTTTGTTAACTCCACGCAGAGCTTCAGAGCAGGTGGGAGGTAGAATCGCAAATATATATATAAGCTTCTTATGGTTGAGAACTGATAACTTATGGATCCTTTTTGTGCTATATTTGAAGTTCAATGGTTTTAAAAGCAAAGGGCTTGAAAAACAAGCAATAGGCTGAGTTACTTAATTTCTTTGAATATTGTCTTGCCCCAGTCGATTGTGTGAACAATATGTACATATGTTACGAATGACTTATGGCATAAAAGCCATGTTCAGCACGTTCACTATTTTAGGTACACATTATAGTAAATTCAGAGTTTTTTAAGCAGACAGCTGCTAGAACTGCGACCTTGCGAGAACAGTGTTGAACTGTGTTTTATCTGTTGCAGCTGATATCAGTTCTGTGGAGAAGGACTGGAAGGAATCGTACAACGAATGGAAGACTCGCTACATCGTAGACTGGAAGCATCAATTTGATAGCTTCCTGAAGAACTATGAACGCCGATTTCAGACATGCGGAATGCCGTGACTTGTACATTAAACATACAAAGGAGTTTTGTTTAATATTTACAAAAATATATGTTTTATAAATATAAAAAATAAAATAACTTGAGGCTCTATTGACTCTTAGTTATTAGCAAAGGAAAATACAAGTAATGTGGTTAAAGATTTATGACCACATAATTCATCATTGTTAAAAGATCCAATATTGAAATTCATTATTTAGAAGGTTAGAGCTAGTTTTATGATAATCCATATTTGCAGCATATGTATTGCAGTTTCCTGTTGATAGTCTGTAAATCAGCTTTTTTGGGGACAGTACTAGAGACATGGATCACAGATGGCGGGAAGTGAAGTAACTGCACGCTACTTCAACTGCGAAAAGCTGCAAGAAGCAGGGGCAGGAGCAACTGAGTCATTATTTGTTTCGTGTAACCTCAAGACAGTTGTTACAAAACTGGAGTCTGGTTCCAGCATTTATAGTTCATATGTATATAATGCATCACAAATGTTTCCGGGTATTACTATGTACATAACTGAACATGATTCACGGTGTAACCTTTACAAAATTTACCATTTTATACCCATTCTTTATTTCTGAACATTGTTGTGCACCCATTGTCACAAGGTTTCTGCCCCCAGTTGTTTCTTCATTGCCCGCACTTGCCATATCACATATTCCAGTAACAGTAAACTGCAACCAAAGGTCAAATGAACTTTCATTTTCATTTAATGGGCTAAAACTAACCTGGTACGGGATTAAGAATTTGCAGTTAGAGCAAGGAGGCACAACTAAAGTAGTCACGGACACAAACAGAAGTAGACATTGTCCTCTTATTGTCAAGTGGGAGCTCATTAATTACTATGTTCCCGGCAAATCAGTTAATAACAATAACAATAACTTGGAAAAATGATCATTGTGACCGGCAAAAAGGGGAAGAAAACACTGTATCGGAGCGGCCAGACACTAACCACTCCCAAGAGTACTAAAATAAGAAACACAATAATATAATATGCAGTGGGCACATTGACACAGCTCATTCGTGTATCATACAACCTGACGCCACATAGAGAGTTTGTGTATAAGATGTTTTACATTACCGGAAATCAGAACCTACTCTCTACACTATAAAACTAAATGGTGACGTAGACATCACAGTCTGTGACAATACGCTTTTCAAAGTTGATGTTTGTATAATTGCAGGCACTGAATACAATTATTTTATCAAAGAAAAGGACCAAAAGGCACCCCCTATTTGTTATAACAAATTATACTTGAATGGCACATGGTTTGCCATGTAAACAGGTGTATGACATTGTCAATAAAAGAAAATGGAGGGAAGTCACAAAACACAAAAAGGGGAGTAAAAATTACTACGACATTGGCAACAGAACTTTACTGGGCTTACCCGTTAGATGCTCAACCACAAAAGTGTTCCAATTGTGTAAACAGGCAGGACGTACCAATATCAATGACTTCCTAAGCCAGTGTTGCTACTTGCCTGCTTCAGATGGCCGTTACATGGTTAAGCAAGACAAATTGTGAACATTCTTGTTTATTCTGTTTCTTGTAGTGATTTTGTCAACTTGTCTGGCACTTTCCTACACCAGAGAGTTCCATGCTGCAAACCCCAACACCAAGTTCATGACCATGTCTCAAGAGAGACACTCACCACATATGACTGCCTTTTGTGGTCACTGTGTTGCTAACTTTACCCTGGACAGTGGCGCAACAGGAAACATGATCCGTCTTACTGCAGCTAAGATGCCTGGAGTTCACATTCAGCACAGGAACCAGTCAGCCCATCAGATGCAGGATTCGCATACCCAATATGACTGACCAACCACAGAAGCCACAAAAGCATGACAGGTATCAATTTCCGACGGTTCCAACACCTCCCAACCAATCAAACTCCCTGCCTCGTCTCCAGTATACCTCACGCACTCTGCCTAACCACTCCGATTCTGTGCATCTTGATCCCGACAATTACTTCCCAGAAGACGCAAGGGAACTTAAAAATCTTTGGTGATTTACTACGATGATGACCATTTCTGGCTGTTGTCGATATAGGCCAAGTTCAGCATCCTCAGCGTAAGAAACGTGTACCCCAGAACTCTAGGGACAAGCTGGTTGAGCTCCAGAGCAAGTTTGACGAGCTTGTGTCCATGAGAGTGTTTGCTGGCCCAGATGTTGGTATATCTGTTGAATACCTTAATCATTCGTTCCTTGTGAAGAAAAACAATGGCGGATTTCGTTCAGTTACGGCCTTTACCGATGTGGACCGTTACAGTAAGCCACAACTTTCACTCGTGCCCGAGACTGATAGCATCATGGTAGAAAATCATCACCACAGACCTGATACTTGCATTTTACCAAATCCATCTAGCCCGCATAGGATATCTACGTTATCCACATGTCCAGCTCCTGAGGGAGTGAGTGGGTTGAGATCTTGCTTATAAGGTACTGGCCCTGTGCTTCCAACGTTGGCTCACTCAACAGTAGTCAGGCTAAGATAAAGTGGATGGATCGTCTCTTACATCAACCCGCATGATCACCCTACCACTTCCCAGTGATCAACTATGGATTGTCACTGATGGCTCCTTCAAAAAACATGGAATAGGTGCCATACTCTATGTAACCTTTGATGACAAGTCAAAGCTAGCTGGCTTCTTCAGTGCAAAACTACGTGGCAGACAAGTTACCTGGTTACCTTGCGAAATGGATGCACTTTCAATCGCTGTGGCTATTAAACACTTCTCACCCTACATCATTCAGTCCGAACGTAAGTGTTGTACCCGCACTGACAGCAAGCCTTGTGCCCAGGCCTTTGAGAAGTCGTGGCGAGTTCTGTGCTAGCCCAAGTTTCCACATTCTTGTCCTCCACTAGCCGTTACCAAGCTTCAGTACGGCACTTGTCTGTCACAGCTAACATCCTGTCTGACATTACGAACAGAAATGCTGCTGACAGCAAAATGAATCTTGTCAAGTGTGCTACTTCGTTCAATCTACTGTCCTTCCCCTCTCTACTCAGGATACTATTCGTGGCGATGTGAGGTTAACTTACATGAGCCGAGCTGCCTGTCTTGCCATCCTGTCCAAAAGCTCTGACCTACGATGTACCCATGCCCATTTTATCCAGGGTATCCACCCATCTAAACAACAGACAATATCATTAACATCAAATGCTACCTCAACATGGCATCCATTGCCAAAGATTGCCTGCTTGTGCTTCCGAATGAACCAGTAACTGCAAGGGAACGCATCATCATATCTCGGGAGAATCTCGACGACTTATTGACAGCACTCCACATACAACTAGATCACCCATCCTGTCATCAACAAAAGCTTGTTGTCCACCATTACTTCTATGCCCTTGACATGGACAAAGCCACTATTCGTGCCACTATGAAATATCACCATTGCTCATCCCTGTCCAAGATGCCACATGTTCTGTAAAGGCAATCAACTGGTGATCCCCAAGAAACTGTTGGCCTCCTCTTTGCTGCAGAAGTTATGAAAAGAGAAGCCCAGTTAGTTCTTGTGGTAAGGGAATGTGTAAACATCCTCTACTGCAGCATGCATAACAGGTGAATGCCATGAGACCCTGTGTAATGCACTCATGCAGTACATCCAACTCAAGCCGCATTTCATGGTCACATTGTTGTACATACTCCTGTCCAACACTGTCAGTTAAAACTAATTAACCTGATCTGGGCAAACTGCAAGGGTTTTGTGGCCAGACACAACATGACTTGAACGTTGTCCTTTGTGAAAGGTCTAACATATGCATAAATTTCACGGATAACACCAGAAGTTTGGCAAACTGTAGAAGTCCATGTGATGCGTATAGAGCAGGAATACCATCTGCAGCATGGGGTTGACGTTAGGCAGGTGAATGCTGTTATTGTTCATTTATCAAACACAATCCCTGTCCTCATGTTTCCAGCCAAATGTGCATGCAGGTGGTGACATGGAGAACATGTTACAATCAGTTTCAAATTTGTAGTCATTTGTAGTAAGGTACCATGAGTCTGCAAGGGCCAATTGACATGAACTGATATTTAGAGGTATTGCCAAGCAAATACACATATTAACTGAATAAAGCGCTCAAAGGTGTTTTTGGTTGTTATTTCCGTGACTACTTGAGTGAAATTGATTTCATTGAGAACTCTGTTTTGATCAAAGCATCACGGGAACACAGCCAAGGAACACCAACCACTTGTGAGATTCAATTTTGTTCTTATATCTGAATTCATCATCGCATATGATTTCTGAAAATAATGACGATGAGATTATAACATTTTAACAGGAAAGGTATCTTTATTAACTAAAACATTTTGAAAATAATAATTTGTCCTTGATTTCGAAATTGCACCAGCTTCATGTGCATAACCGTGACTAGCGTTAACGAAATACTGAAACAGGATCCGCATCAGCTGCATGAAAGAGGCACTTCATTCCTCAGATCAGTAGGCGCTTACCTTGTAAAATGAACAATCCATGTCACGATCAGCAGGAACAAATCATGTGCTACTCAACAGCTAAAATGTATATCCCTTTTATGCCACATTGATGTATTGAATCGGGTATTGTAAACAGGCATTTTCAAGCACCTATTCCGTTTGTGTACATATATTGTAAAATGTTTTGAGTGTGTATGTTTGTTAGTAGGGCACATCAGTCAGCATATAGAGTCACAAAGCTTGTTATTGTGTGTATATATAATTATATACATACTATCAGACCAATAAATATATACTTTCGAATATGTCACTTCGAATTATTTGTATTGATTATGACCCTATACCCAACCCAACAACCCAAGACTCAACAAGCGAATGTACAACATGTTGATCACCTCAGTTTGTGTTTTACTGGTACATTCCATCTGGCTATTGTACCATTAGCTGAGGCAGACAATCACATTTTACAGTCTGCTTTCAAATGACACCGATGAATTGCAATATATCGGTGGAAATATAAAGTTTGGTGAAAACTAATGTTGTTGATCGTTACGAATACCACGGACCCAGTCAAATTTTGCTTCAGGTTTGTCCAGCGACACTCTGTGGAAAAGTATTTCTGTTGCAACCAGGACAGCATGTCACCTTTACGTCTACATTTGACCTGGGAACCTTACTCTTTGGGTCATGTTACTATATATGATAGGTTACATTGTACATTAATTAATATATGAGACAAATTTGTCCTTGGCACATTTCAGAATACGTTTCGGTAAAGATTTGTGTGTTTGTCCCCGTTATGTTTAATTTCAATTATGGAGACAATGGGAGAGACATTAACTCCTGCCAGGTCATATAATATAGATTGAAAAAAACACCCTTTTTTCACAGAGAAGCATTCTATTTTCTTCAGTAATGTATTCAATACTTAAGTTTCAAAAGGACATGCCTTGATACTGCAAGATTCTCAACATATATTAACTTTCCGTTTAACACTTTCCAATTACTTCCCTGACTGATTTTTTATCAGCCATATGCTGATATAGATACACCTAAGGCATGGGGTACAAGCGTCATGTATTTATTGACACCATAAATGCTTTTCATTTAATACGGGTGTCTTTTCGTACTGACCAATGTGGACTGCGTGGCCAAATTCACACCAAGCGTGTGAATCATCTTGTCTGTCATGGCCAAATTCACACCCAGGATGTTGACCATCTTTTGTCATATTATAATCACAATTTGTAATCCCCACTCTCATAAATGACATAGAGAAAGGTGTAATTGTGTTCATTTTCCTCTACAATGTAAGATTTTCACCAGATATTTGTATTTTCTTAGATATGATGCATAACATTGGTGACATTTGTAGCCAAGCAGGCAGTACCCTGTACTTAGTCTCACCTCGATTTCTCACAAGTTGTCTGATGTGTTTAAGCAGAGGGCATTCATTGTGCATGACCTTATGGTCATCTTTCTAAAGTTAGCAGGTAATGAACACCTGTACAACTTATACACTTGTGTTTGATGCTGTGATGGTCGGGAGTAACCCACACATCCACAACCTGTACACTTGTGTTTGATGCTGTGATGGTTCCGTATAACCCACAACACCACAACCTGTACACTTGTGTTTGATGCTGTGATGGTCGGGTGTAACCCATACATCCACAACCTGTACACTTGTGTTTGATGCTGTGATGGTTCCGTATAACCCACACCTCCACAACCTGTACACTTGTGTTTGATGCTGTGATGGTTCCGTATAACCCACACCTCCACAACCTGTACACTTGTGTTTGATGCTGTGATGGTCGGGTGTAACCCACGCCTCCACAACCTGTACACTTGTGTTTGATGCTGTGATGGTTCCGTATAACCCACACCTCCACAACCTGTACACTTGTGTTTGATGCTGTGATGGTCGGGTGTAACCCACGCCTCCACAACCTGTACACTTGTGTTTGATGCTGTGATGGTCGGGAGTAACCCATACATCCACAACCTGTACACTTGTGTTTGATGCTGTGATGGTCGGGAGTAACCCATACATCCACAACCTGTACACTTGTGTTTGATGCTGTGATGGTCGGGTATAACCCACGCCTCCACAACCTGTACACTTGTGTTTGATGCTGTGATGGTCGGGAGTAACCCATACATCCACAACCTGTACACTTGTGTTTGATGCTGTGATGGTCGGGAGTAACCCACACCTCCACAACCTGTACAATTGTGTTTGATGCTGTGATGGTTGGGTGTAATCCATACTTGCATCGCTTGTACAATTATGTTCAACCTGATGACAATAAGGTATAACCCACACTTCCACCTGTGTTTGACGCAATGACGGTCAGGTATAACCCACACCTGAACCACCTATATGCTTCGTTTGATGCTATGACAGACTTGCACAACCCACACCTCAACCACCTTAATGCTACATTTGACACTTTGAGAGTCTTGTATAACCCTCACCTGCACCACATATATGCTACGTTTGATGCTATGACAGTCTTGTGTATCCCACACCTGAACCAACTACAAGCTGCGTTTGACGCTATGACAGTCTTGTATAACCCACACCTGCACCATCTATACTGAACTAAATTAAAAACTTCACAATCCTAAAATTTTAACATTTTGACCAGTTTTCATTGGGCCCTTATTGTGTATTTAAACAGTAATGGCCACGTATTGTCTTCAGATAACACACGTTTTTGTGCAGGTGAATCGATCAAAATCATGTGCACAGCACTATAGTGACAAAAGTGTTTTTTCACGTGCAACTGGACACGTGGCAATAATACCGCACGTATTTCAGCCATACTTGTTAGCAGTCATTAACATAAAAAAGAAAAACACAAGAAAACAAAAGTCTTTAAGGCCATTTGTCATGCCACGCCTTTCAAATGTGCAACGTGAACGTGCCATCGGCATGTTGCAGACGGGAACGTCTGTAGCTGAAGTCGCAAGGATGATGGGTTGTAGTCGACGGACTGTTTATGATTTACAGACGCGTCTACAGCAAACGGGTACCACCGCTGATCGCCCTCGGCCAGGTCGACCCCACGTGTGACGTAACATGCAGAGGATCGTCAGATTGTCTTACGTCACCTCGGTAACCGATTTTTGACGGCTACATCAACCAGAAATGAACTGTTTAGGGGTAGACTGAGTGCGCAAACTGTTCGAAACCGTCTGAGAACTGCTCATCTTCAAGCACGACGGCCATATTGCAGGCCGATTCTGACTCAATTACACAGACGTCAACGTCAAATGTGGGCACAGCGACACTTACAATGGACTCAGAGGAATTGGAATTAAGTCGTCTTCAGTGATGAATCCCGATTTAATCTTCGATTTGCTGATGGTAGGGCAAGGGTGTGAAGGCGCCGTCATGAACGTTACGCCCACTGTTGTGTACAGGAAGTTGACAGATTTCGAGGCGGAAGTGTCATGGTGTGGGGTGCTTTCTGTGGCAATGCACGTTCCAGGCTTCTTGTCATCTGTGGCAACCTCAACGCTGCTGCTTACCGCGAACAGCGACCAGGTACTGGCACCAGAACTTCTGCCTTTCATGGCACACATGGACCCGGTTTGATCTTCAACACGACAATGCCAGACCCCATACAGTAATTTTGACAAGGAATTTCCTTCAGAATGCGGGAATCAACGTCATGGACTGGTCGTCAAGGTCTCCCGACCTCAATCCCATCGAACACGTCTGGGATGCTCTTGGCAGAAGTCTGCGCACTCTCCAGAACCAACCACAGAATTTGCAAGATCTTTTCACCATTTTGCAGCAACAATGGCGTCGTCTTCCCATTCATGTGTTCACAGGCATCACAAGGTCCATGCGGAGGCGTTGTGTGGCAGTTGTCAACGCACATGGTGGCCATACACGCTTCTGAACTTGTGTGCCATCAGATTCTCGTGCTTTGGACTCATGATTTAAACTGTTGATATTATTACCGAATACCGTAGGTGCTTGGAACAAATTATGGTTACCACCGTTAATTAAAATCCTTCTTTGGACATTAATGATTAAAAATTACCTTCTCTGATACATTTGTCCGTTGTATATCATATATAGGATTACTTTTAAAAATGTGAAGTTTTTAATTTGACTCAGTATATATATACTACGTTTGACGCTATGACAATCTTGTATAACCCACACCTGCACCATTTATATACTACGTTTGATGCTATGACAGTCTTGTACATCCCGCACCTGAACCACCTACAAGCTGTGTTTGATGCTATGACAGTCTTGTATAACCCACACCTGCACCATCTGTAAACTACGTTTGATGCTTTGACAGTCTTGTTGTATTACCCACACCTGCACATCTATATTACTACGTTTGATGCTATGGCAATCTTGTATAACCAACACCTGCACCATCTATATACATTTGATGCTTTGACAGTCTTATATAACCCAAACCTGCACCATCTTTATACTATGTTTGATGCTATGACAGTCTTGTATAACCCACACCTGCACCATCTTTATACATTTCATGTTTTGACAGTCTTGTATAACCCACACCTGCACCATCTATATAATGTGATGCTTTGACAGTCTTGTATAACCCACACCTGCACCATCTTTATACATTTGATGCTTTGACAGTATTGTATAACCCACACCTGCACCATCTATATACATTTGATGCTTTGACAGTCTTGTATAACCCACACCTGCACCATCTATACACATTTGATGCTTTGACAGTCTTGTATAACCCGCACCTGCACCATCTATATACTATGTTTGACACTATGATAGTTCATCTTTAATGGAAACATTTCTAACACTAGAGGACCTAATGCAATAAATATTTGTACATATATATTACGTAACTTGAATTTCAGAGCTCAGTTAAAAAAATGATTTGATAAACAAACTCGAGTTTTAAGAATTATGAAACTGTATGAAAGTCAACATGAACCCTAAGTAAACAAAATTAAAACGGCAACTGTTTTGGCAAAATATCTTCTGCTGTATTTCATCATTTTCACTCATTATATAGATAAGTACTGTAACTGCTTTACACTATCAGAAAAGGATATTTGACATATTTTGTCAAATGTTCTGAATGATATTACAAACTGATAAAGATGTTGAGGAATACATGATTGTATTTACCTGGCAAATACTGCTGTTGTAGAGTGGGGAAAATGTACAAGTGTGTGCTATATTTCTAACTGAAACCTGGTAAAATAATTTTTTACAGTTTCTGGAAGGTTCCAGTTATACTCTGAATGTCTTAATTCTGTATGGATACTGAAGGTCCCTACATTTCGTCCATCTGGTTCTGGAGAATGTATTTTGCAAAGAATCTTCTTAAAATCTATCCATTTCTCACCAACGGAACTCAGCCATTTGAATGCATGTCTGGGTGAGTTCTTTGGGGAACACATCTGCAGAAAAGTCATGAGACAGTCTCCATTGTTATTATCCATTGTCTTTGACACTCAACTGCTACCCAATCGTAAGTGTTGATCTGGATCTGCTGATGTTGATTGTTGTTACCAGAATCTGCCTGCTTCAGCTCTTGTTCAGCTGGTTCCTTACTTTCCTTCAATGAGTAGATGTCATTTCCGTCTTGTACATGTGTCTCAGGAACACACCTATCCACATCCGTAACTTTATTATCCAGAACAGTTACTTCAGTTGGGTTTTTCAAAGTATTTTAATTCAGTAGACATGAGAGAACCCAGTTGTTTTGGTAGTTGCCAGCTAAGCACTGCTCACAGTAGCATGATGTGTGTGTACCACATTATGAATGAAAGAAAGAATGCATAATGATAAAGATATGAAAATATAATTACACTTAGGCAACCAGTGGGGTGGGTTGGGATTTGTAGGGGAGCAAGTCTCCAGTCTTGTTTCATCTGTTGAGCAGCGCATTGTGCGCTTGGATGTATACTGTGTTACCATTTGTATCCTGAGGCCTATAAATACACTTGACTTGACTTGTTTAAAAAGTTTTCACAAGTCCTAGGCATACAGGAACCACAGAATGTACTGTCATTGTTCCTTTGACTGGAACAGTTCTAGTTCAATTCGGCAAATTCTTAAAATGCATTGTCATATTCATCAGTGTTTACAAACACATAGTAAGCACTGGTATGGAACCTCTTCCCACACTCATAAAACTCATGAGCATCTTGTATGCACACTTTTCCTTGTTTGACTGCGAGATCAGCCATTCTTTTTAGCTGTTCCTCCAACCCAATCACAAGGTCCTTTTCCATTTCCTGTTTCAAAATAGTTCCATGATGCTTGGACATTCAAGAGTTGCTAGTGATCAGACATAGAATGCTCTTTTATTTCTATACTAGCCACATAAAGAAACTGTGCACGGAGAAAATATATTCTGGATTGAAATACAACAGTGCATCGGCGACGCATGGAGTCCACCAAATGGGCATGGAAGGCCTCGGGAATGGCCTGCCATATCCTCCTCAAATATTGTGCCAAGTCACGGACGTTATCTGGAGGATGTGGAAGACGACGCAGACAGCGCTCCATTTCATCCCACACATGCTCTATTGGGGAGAGATCTGGAGAAATTGCAGGCCATGGCAGTAACATGACATTGTTATGGTGAAGGAAATCCATTGCGACCCTAGGCGTGTGAGGACAAGCGTTGTCCTGTTGAAATGTCAATCCTGGGCCATGACGTTGCAGGAAAGGAATGACCACAGGCCTCAGAATCTGATCTCTGTAGCCAACACCGGTGAGAGTGCCTGGAACAACCACCAAAGGGGTTCGGTGCCGTGCTGTTATCCCACCCCATATCATCACAGAGCCACCTCCAAAACGATTCCTCTCCACAATACAGTTGCGTGCATAACATTCTCCCAAACGCCGGTAGACACATTGGCGCCCGTCACTGTGGGAAATGTTGAACCTCAATTCATCTGTAAAGACAACATTTCTCCACCATATTCGAGGTTGGCGAACATGATTTCGACACAATCTTAGACTGTTGACTCGATAACGGTGTGTCAGGATGGGACGTATGGCAGGGCGTCGTGGTCGAATCCTGTACTGACGTAAACGGTTCCCGACAGTGTTGGGATGGTTACGGCGCAGTCCAGGAATTGTCTGGGACGTCGTTACTGTCGTTTGGAACCTGTTTCGGAGATGGGTAACTCGAATCCATCTGTCCTGTCTTGGCGTCGTTACTCGGGGACGTCCTGAACGTGGGTGGTCGGCAACGTCATTTGTGTTCTGATAATGCCTCACCAATGCCGATATCGTGTTACGATGGCATTGGAAATGTGTTGCCACCTGTTGTTGCCTCATTCCCGCTCGGATCATTCCAGTGGCTTCATGACGCTGTGCAGCTGTCAATCTTGGCATGATTTGCTTGGGATATGCTTGGGATATGCTTGTGTCTGCGCTTGTGTTTTGAATGTTTGAATGACCACAGATCATGCTTTCCAAAGTGACAGCGAATTTTGAGTTGCACATGCTGTGTACAGCTGCACAGGATGTACGTGCAGTAACACATTGCACGTCCATAGGCCCCCATCAATGACGTCATATCGCATGGCATGTGCATGAGCGTTTGAATGTCTCCAATAATTGCTGTGTTCAAACCTATCTTTCATATATGGACGGTGTGCCCTTATATCTATATTTTCTCCGTGCACATTTTCTTTATGTGGCTAGTATATATTGAAAGAATGGAGTGTCTGTTCAATAGAGCACCCATGCCAAATCACCAAGACATCTATTTATTTCAGGAACCAGCTTCTTCAGGATAGTATAAACGGTACAAATATTATGACCAAAGCAAACAGAAACATACACAAAGCTATTGTGTTTGAGATCCTCTTTACCAATTGCCCTGTAATACACTACTACTGGATGAAGGGTCACAGCTGTTATTCCAATGAGCACTACGTACCATGTCAGCTGAACAGCAGCTGAAGTTTTCGGCAAAATCCATCTGTACAGATAACATGACCATTAGAAAGGTTAATTCTCTTTAAGGTCTGTGATGGCTTTGTACTGATCCTTCACTCTGTTTATGTGCTGGAGAAACTCACATGATTCTCAGCAACGATCTCACAAAACTCTTTTCTTGATACCTTTTTTTCCAGACAATCTTTGTTCTTTTCTTCCCATTAGGCATATCTACCTTCAACTTTCCATAGGAAACACTGTCTTCTTTTGGGTCTGTTCAAAATTCTGTTGGCATCACATCTCCCAGTTTCCGAGCACATTCATCTTGGTTGATTGGTACCTCACAACCACAACCTTAAAATCCTTTTCAACAGCAACGCCATATTCTGATCATTCTGACAGAGGTACTAGAATCTTGAGATGTACTTTGTAAGAGTGACATGTTTGGATCGCATCCTGCAAAACGTTGCAAGATAGATTAATTGCCACAGACCTCGCTGCATTCAATATTTTCTGAGGATATTCCTGGCACAACTCTTCAGGTGATTTGATTTCCCTTCAGACCATTGGCATGTCTTGCAAATTTAATCTCATCACTTAACTCATTTCTGAAGATAAGTCTAGTACGAAACTTATGTGATACTTTTCTTGGACTAAGGACTTCAGCCTTGGTGTTAATGTGCATAACGCAGATGAGTCATGATTACCCGCGTTATTTTGATTCAGTTTAGGAGTCAACCTCTCATATCTTCTGCATACACGTTTATTCATTCTTTGAAGGATTTCAGCTTTTCTACTTCAAAGAGTTTATATCTCGCCTTAAATTAGCTGTAACCCTGCTGATCCTTTTCCTTGTCCTTAACTATGAATCACAGCGAGGTATTTTAACAATGTTGATGAAAACCCTTCATTTTCATGTCTGCCTGCTATCAAGGTGCTGTTCAATGATACTATCCAATGGTTGGGCCTCATCCTGGCTTGAGGAGTTTCCAAGAACATCATCATCTGCCTTCTTTTCAGACTTTTTTCTCTGTCTGTGTTATTTCACATTTCACTACATTGCTTATCTTATTGTGTGTATATTTTATAGTCAAAATGTGCAAATTTTTTACTTATAGACAATTATAAAACACCTAAATATTCAGTCATTTTACAAATAGACTGACAAATCTGTCCTTTTATGTTATTATGATAAAGAATTCCAAACATTTTTATGTCTTAATTTCATCACCAAGTGACTATAATGATAGGATTAAAAGAAAATGAAATTCGTAGTTTGGGGGAAAAGGGGAATATTGGGGTGTTTTACCCTCATCCATGGCAGGAACAAACAAGTGGACTTTTATCCTCATCAGTGCAGTGCTTTCAGAGATGATGTTTGAGACAGAAGAAGAAAGATTGCCCCAGCATAAGTGCTAGGGCGCTTTGATAGGTACTCGAGCACAGATTGGGTTTAGATGGCCTCCAGTCCTATGCCAAGCACTTTAATAGCTGAACAGGACAGATAACTCACTAATTAATTTGTTACATCTTCACTTTTCAAATAAGCATACTACAGACTGGAAGAATAAATGTCAAATGTCTTGAATCACATTGACTAAGACGATGCAAAGAAATAGACACGATGAAGGATGTGTTGCCTTGTCAACAGTGACTTCATACACTAGCCCTACCAACGTAAGACTACTCCTTTGGTTCATATATCATGCAGCTAAAAGTGTCTAACATTGAAATCAGGTACTCAAGTTAATTTTTTTTCCACCAATCACACCCTTAAGCTCACTTCACATTCAGTTAGGTGAGCTAAAATTACAGAACACTGAGAAAACCTTCTGACATTTATTTTCAGATTAAACTTTCTTCTCTACATCCACCTTGTTAAGATATAAATCATGAGTGTTACAAGTCAAATTGATATATCCTGCAATTTAACCAACACAAATGTCATATTCGGTTATTAAGTGCCTCTGACCAACTTCTAGACCAATCAGCAAGAAATATTTAGAAGTGCCCTGTACAAAGCCCAAAAGTTTACATGTTTTTTCATAAATACATATGAACACATGTTTTAAATGCCAAAAACTGTCATAAAATGAATCATAGTAGTTACTTGGCCTATCATAATTCAATCCTTAACTTGAGTTGTGGGTCTGTCAGTTTTCTGTCGTAAACTATGAAGGCCTTTGAAGCAGCAACTTTCCATTAATGATCCCAGCCATGGTGACTAAAAAAGTTGCTCACATAATTGAAATTAAACTTTTAACATGGCTACCATGCCAGCCATATTGAAAATGTTCTTTTTGCTCTATAATCAGCCACAGAGTCACATATCATATGCAGCATATGTATGATATGTTAAACTTGTTGCTGTGTTCTGTAATATTTGTCAACAGAACCCATGCTTATTGAAAGAAGTGACTAACGGGATCGGATGATCAGACTTGGTGACTTGGTTGATGCATGTCATTGTATAACAATTGCATAGATCTGTGCTCATTATGTCAATCACTGGATTATCTGGTCCAGACTCCACTATTTGCATACCACCGTCATGTAGCCAACAAACACAACTTAAACGTTTGACTTTTATGGAAGGATGTGGCTGCTAATAGAGTCATGATGAACATGTGAGCATGTAATTTTGGCCATCGGCAAAGCCAGTTATGGTTTCATTTTTGGTAGAATAATGGTTGTCAGAATTATTTCTTTGCACAATGTAATGATGTGGAGAATTACATACTGAAAAAACAGTTTAGTGATCAGGGCGCTTAAGATGGCACATAAAGTATTTGCAAAATAGCTTCATTGCTGGTAAATGCTGTAAAATTGTTTGTCAAAAGGCTTGTCTTGAGCCTTACAGACAATAATTTAGTTTATAAGGCAATTATCTACATGATGGTTTATGGTCTCATTTGAAGTTCCAGTTGGAAAATCCCTGCCACAAACTGGACAATTCATTTCTCTCTTGTCATCCTTCAAACTGGTCTGTTTAGCAAATGATGAAAAGAGTGACACCTGCTTTGAGCGTTTAGCTGGCTGTGTACTGCTTCCACATGACAACCTTTTCTGAGTTCTGCCTTCCTTTTTGGTTCTTGCTCTGGGAATAAGGTCAGAAGGTTGTACTTTATTTGGATAAGTGACAAGATTCTTTTCCTCAATTTCAAAACCAACAGCATCTTTTTCTTGTAATTTGTCCTCTGTCCTTCTGACCTTGGTTTCATTGACTTTGACAATGATGTCAGTAGAGACATCTTCTAACTCTCCAGTGTGCTGTGAAGACACTGAAGCAAAACACTCCTCATTACTCAACTTAGAAACAGGTTTGAAGAAGTTTTTGAGGGTTATGGGTGGGTTAATTGCCCTGGCAAAACATTTGGGCACAACTGGAGTAACATCTTCCTTTATGACTTTGAACTGTTTTGTTGAATCTTCTATGGCCATAACAGCATGGTGAGTAGTAGGCTGGGTCTGACAAGCAGAGAGGTTCTGCAAGTAGAAAGAGTGACAACAAGACTTTAGACTCACATGGAAAAACAAACCAAGATCAAGGCTGGGTATTGTGTTTGCCTTCATACACCCAAAATAAGCCCAAAATCTATAATACAGTTTAAGATTAAAATATCATAATATCTAAATTAAATGTTAAGGTTAACAAGAAATCTTTGCAAACAGAGAAGCAGCCTCTTCATTGCCTTTTTTCTCACATGAATCTTCCTACATTAGTGAGAAAATTATATGAACTGACATGGTGAAACGACATGACTTCCTGATTGGAATACCCAATACAACTTTTATACAGAAATCAAAACAATGCTTATCATTGATAATACTTCTGAGAATTCTACCTCTATTACTTCAATGCCACAAACCCTATATTTTGGCTGTAATCACACTATAACTAATTTTTTCAATTTTCAACAGAAGTCCTCTTCACTGTCAACTATACTTAACTAGTTGTTCCCAGACAGCACCAAGCCCCGTACAGCTCTCCCGTGTGCAAAGGCCAGAAAATCTTCACTTCTTTCCAAACATCTACCAACTAGAGTCAGATGATTGGGGAGTTTGAAAGGAGTACTTCTGATGTAATCGTGGTAGTATTCTTAGAATTACTAACAATGATGTCAATTGTTCCAATAATTCTTATGAATCTGATACCTCTATTTTATCTTTGTCAGAATATTCCAGAGGAAAAGGCGGATTCTGCCTCAAGTAAAATCACTGTATAACTGACAGTAGATAATAGTCTTCTTGTGATTCCATCTATTAATCCAAATCCAGAGGTAAAAATCACCTCAAGAGGGCTTGAAAACTGAAGGAAAACAGTCACATATGTGGTATTCTCCAGAACTACAGTTATATTTGTTGTTGTTCATGATAATGATGTCATCAGAAGTTTTAAAACCATCTCTTAAGACCATCATTTCTGGTTGTGACATCACTTTCGGTACATTTCATGTTTGGTTTTGATGTCACTTCCTATTTTTCATCTGTAATGATGTCAAAAATGATGTCATTACCGGTTTGTGCCACCACTTCCGGCCACCATTTACTTCTGATTATGTCACTTCCGGCATTTTTGGTTATGATGGCACTTCCTGTTTCCTTCCAATCTATGATGCCATTTCCGGTAATTTAAAGACCATGATGTCATTTCCGGTTAATTTCTCCTGACTAATCCAATGCTCAATAATCAAATAATAAGGCCGTGTGCCCACCTTCTGAAGCTGCAAAAGTCTGCTCCTTGCCAGCCCCCTTCTGAAGAAGGCAAAAACTACTGGCTCATGAGTGGCAGGAGCTACAATAATTTGACCTAAGGAGTGAATCCATACAAGGTCTGGCCAATTATCATGTAAGTAAAAGTTTGTGTAGTGTTCAGTGAGCCCCACTAGCAGGATACCAGTAGTTCATTTGAGACTGCTGATCAGGATACACAGTTTGTAACCAAAGCTCTAATTTCATGAGCTGAGCAAGATGCGAATAGAGGAGTGGAATACTTGGCTTAATAATACTTTCAGCAATGGTGGACTGGAGCCATCAGGCAACTGTGGCTTTGGTAATGTCCTTGTGAGAATGAGTCTTGCAGGAAATAAAATGTCTCTTTCTGTGTCTTCTTAGTGGATCTATCGCCGCAAGATAATATACTGAACTGCAAAAGAAACATCACCATGGGTAGATATTACCTGATTAGATAAACCTTATTTGTCCAAACACTGTAAAATATTGTGAGACATCTGATCATCGAACGGATCATCAAGATTGAAATTAAAGCGTCAAATTTTCTTAAAGTTAAAACACTAGTCTCGGAAGATTTGGCATCACAAGTCAGTATTTCGTGTGTCCGCCATGTGTATTGATGACTGCTGTGTAACGTCGATACATGGAATGGATGAGGCAGTTGATGAAGGCCATAGGCACTTGAGCCCACTTGCCTGGGGGCAGGCCACTGCATGGTTCTGATGCCATTCTGGTGGAGGAAGTCTCTTGTTGCTCTCGCAGTGTGGGCACGGGCGTTATCATACTGAAACTCGTGCCAAATGAGGTATGGCGTGTGACACTATTGCCTCTCCCTGAACCGATGTTCTGGAAGACCACAGGGCCGACATTCTGTGCAAGACCAATTCCACCCCACACCATGATGCTTGGACCACCCAACGAGTCTCTCTCAACAACACAAGCATCCGATTAACGTTCCCCATGGCATCGCCAGACTATCTCTCTGCCATCTGCTTTTGAGATACAGTAACAGCTCTTGTCTGAGAAGAGGATTCTTCTCCACTGTTGGTGGCGCCAATGCTGGTGCTGTGTTGCCCACTGAAGACGGTCCTGGCCATGACTTGGTTTCAGAATGGGTTTTCGGTGTGGCCTGTGACAGTGGAGGTGTGTACGCACGGTGTCCGCACTAATGTATTGCTGGTGTGTCCCCATGGTCTGTCGAGCAGTTTCCACAGCAGTAACAAAGCGATCTTGAAGATGCTGTCGCACAATCTGACAATACTGATGTTGGGTGGTGACCCTTGGTCTTCCACTACATGGTCGGTCATCTGTAGTGTTGGTGGTCTGGTACCATTGCTGGAGCCTGTAGATGGTCCTTATGTGGACTTGAAATGCATTGGCTACGTGCCGGGCAGTTTGTCCAGCTTGAATCGTCCAAGGACTTGGTGTCGCTGATTTCTTGTCAATCTTGGCATGTGGTATATTCAATATTGAATGAATGTTATCGGATTTGGGAGGATTTTTATAGGGCAAGAAATGGGGGAATGCATGTGCATTTCAATTTGCACAGAACTCATGTGCATCGGGTTGCCATGGCCGTTGCTGTGATGCGTTTGGGAGATGGGTTTTATTGTCATTGATCAAATTTCATATTTTTGGACAAGGGAACGTTAAATTTTAGAAACTGTGACAAAAATTACCCAGATATTTAAATGACAACTTTTCATGCAATGTTACTTGGGGTGACGTTTCTTTTGCAGATCAGTATATTTGATTGTACGAAGACGGCAGGGAAGACGGTCAACTGTCGGAGCCAATGTAGAAATCGAATAGTGTCTTTGATCCAATGGTCTGAGTTAGACAGATTCTTGGTAACAATTTCAAGTACAAATTCCTGAGGGCTAGTACAATTTCCTAGTTTCCCCATTGTTTGGAGAACATTCATAATCCAGGTTAGTAAAGCTTTGAGTTTAGTTCTAACCCTACCAGGAAAAGCCTGGTAGCTTCTACCTTGGTGATCACAGATGAGTGAAAACAAAGAAAACTCATTCGTGACAAACTCATGTGATTAGCGACTCGTGCCCCTCTCATGGCCAATTTTGCGACCGGGTTCCGTCTTAGCGCAAACGGGCATACCTAAAACAATTGTCAAGTCGTTGCCTAATGGCTCACATATATTTCCCCATATATATATATTTCAGATGCAATTTAAAGCACATCGGGACGTGCAGAATTATACAGTGTGATTGAACACATTTAAATGCGTCTTGGGTATATTTTTAGATGCAAGAGATATGTAAAATCAAAAATTAATTCTGAGGCATTCTTTGACAAAGAACTTGAAATCATACGTGCATTCTGAATGGTTTGTCGTATTTTCGCACATAACATTCATTGATATGGGGACGAGTCTTCTTGCGGGTTACGGAAAGGGCGAGTGGTGACGAATGAAAGAAAACTATCCCCTGCAATTAGTCACATTAGAATTCTGTTTGTTCATATAGTTGTGAATATAAACTATAAAAACGATTTCAATAAAGCCACAAAAGGCCCCTTCTCACCCGGATCGTGTGGGGCGTCGAAGGCTCAATGATTGAAGTGTTGTCCGGAAGTATTGGAAAGACGATATAATCACTCTAATTGTGTCTTCATTGTGCCTAAGGTGACACCACATGTGGAACAATTGTTCCATAACAAACTATTCATTAAAGATCTTCGTCGCCATAACAAATTGAGGCTAGCCCTCTTCCTTGATTGAGCTGACCTGGAAAAGGAGCTGTTGTCTCTGGGTCCATAGTAGTGCAGATGACATCCAAACCTGAGTATGTAATGTCTTCTTGTATCCAAACTTTGGTGTCAAGAAGACTATGAATTAACTCGACCTGGACCATTTTGACAGTGAGAGGGAATTACATGGCGAATTTCAGCGGCAACCCAGATGATTTAAGCACCAGTATCTATTGCTAGTCTAGTTGCAGCGAAGAGATCCTTGACCCACATTGAGTGCAAGGCAGTTGAAGACGGACATCAGGTTTCATCTTAAAAGAGAGTCGAAGGACTGGTTAAGAATTTGACGTGATCCACTCGGCCACGGGAGTGTATGGAGAACATGGGATGATGGACTCGGGGCATGGCAACCCGCTTCATCTAGTATCTGCACCAATTCTGTCTCTTCAGTCTTGGGTTGCCAATCTGGCATGATTGTGCTGTAATTGCTACAACAATCAGCAAAGGATCAGGTTTATAATCCTGTTGAGAGTAATCCTAGACTGTATAGTACTCTTACAAAATAACTTGAAAATCACAAGGTGTTGGCAAGTTCCTTGGATCCATGAAGTCCCAGTGCGTTTCGTAATCCAACTGTGACGAAGACTCTGGCATGAAATTGGCATGTGGAGGTTGTGCTGTTGAACTGCTGTTAAAAGGTAACTGCATTGGTAGGCTGGTTATCAATAAACTCACTAGGATTGCTGACTTTGAGAGCTGCATCCCGACTGGTGACCGTGGCAGATGTCATACACTTCTGTGAAGCTCATAGAGTTGTAGTCTGTAGATTAATAACCTTTGGAATCCGTGCGGAGACCTGCATGGTCCCATACCGGTCGGCGACAGGTAGCTTGCAGAAACCGTGCAGGTACTGTGTGGAGGTCAGGAGGACACCTTAATGGTAGCCAGCTGGTAGTTCATGTTATCCACTTGGGAACCGTGCGGTCATCTAGAAGATCCTGTGATCATAGGTTGAGCGTCTGGGTCCATGAGGATTGGATGCTCCTTCTTTGATAGGCATTTAGAAGTTGGAGTACTAAGTAAGGATAAGAATGTATGGATGAACAACTTCTTTATTACAATTAATTGTAATAAAGAAGAATAAAGAATAAAGAAGTTGTTCATCCATAAATTCTTATCCTTACTTACTACGCTGCTGTTTGTCGGTGTCTTCTCATGTGTCCCATCCGACGGCTACTGATAGCTAATGATAATAGATTAGGATTGTCTGGATACAATTCCCCATGCAGCTTCTTGGCTGGGGTATTCTTCTGAGCCTGGTTAAACACGGTTGTATGATTGTGGTGATAGCTGATGATAACAGTGGAAACATTCGTCCATGCAACCTCTTGGCCGAGAATACCAAAAATAAACAACCAGCTTACTGAAGACAACTGGGTTAAAAATGTAAAGTCTCTAAAGAATGCTTTAAAGGGACAGGGCCATTAATTCTGAAGCTTTGTTCTTAACAATAGCTGAAATCCCGTGGGTGAATAAAGAATAAAGAAGTTGTTCATCCATAAATTCTTATCCTTACTTACTACGCTGCTGTTTGTCGGTGTCTTCTCATGTGTCCCATCCGACGGCTACTGATAGCTAATGATAATAGATTAGGATTGTCTGGATACAATTCCCCATGCAGCTTCTTGGCTGGGGTATTCTTCTGAGCCTGGTTAAACACGGTTGTATGATTGTGGTGATAGCTGATGATAACAGTGGAAACATTCGTCCATGCAACCTCTTGGCCGAGAATACCAAAAATAAACAACCAGCTTACTGAAGACAACTGGGTTAAAAATGTAAAGTCTCTAAAGAATGCTTTAAAGGGACAGGGCCATTAATTCTGAAGCTTTGTTCTTAACAATAGCTGAAATCCCGTGGGTGAGTGTTTTGGCACTGTGTGATAGGATTTGGGAGCATGTAGAACAAGTAGGAAATTGCAGATAGACTTATCAGTATAAAAAATAATTAGTATTTTGTAACTCATCCATAACAAAAAAAAGCGCACAAGCTTTCCCCTCAATTTGCCTCAATAAAAAAACATGACTGAAGCCCTCTCATCACAGCCCTTGTGTTGTTGGTTTCACTGTGTGGAGCTCTAATGGTTTGAAAACCGCATTGGGCATGCAATGTCACACTCGGAAATTATTTCATGCATGATTTAAAAAATCACTGAACCGTCGTACGATGTACTGTCCCTTTAAATACCATCTAATCACGCTGTTAAGTCCTTCAAGGGTGACTGAGCTTGACACACATAGCAGGTCTTGACAAAGCGGATATATCACTGAAAACATAATGTTTTCTCACTAAGGTTCTTCTGAGTTAAGTGCCATTTTTTACAATGGGATCTCCCGTGACCTTAATTTGGCTGGGTGGCACAGCAATCGGGTATTGGCAATGTTAGACCTTGGAGCTTTACTCCTTAGTCTTACATTGCCAATACCCTCTTATCTCGGTCTTGCTTCCTCGACCATAACCATTGAGAGTCATGCTTTATCTCACTTATACACCGTTTAAATGCAAGAAGTAACAGAAATACTAAGAAAACATTGAGATATCTAAGAGTGAAACAATACACTGTGTCACGGTATAAAGGAATGCAATCAAAGCATGAAAAAAAGAAACATGTGCAGCATAGACAAAACTATGTTATGACATTTAAAACTGAACATTCTAACACCTGCCCCAGTGGCTCAGTGGGAAAACAGTGGGTTACAAAACTTGCAGGTTTGATTTCCGTCATCCATAATGAAAATTTAATTTCTTGTCTTCAATTTTAGAACATTGGATGTTTGAAACACTAAGTCAACATTCCATCTTCTACTCAAATCATCAGGTCTTAGTTGGAAAAAGTAAAATCTCATACCATGTTTTACTTGGAAATTGTAAAAACTCATACCAGGCCCTAATAGGAAAAGTAAAACCTCCCAAGAGCTTTCTATGAGACAGAAAAATGCCTACAATACAATAATAATTGGCCAAATTGGCAGTATGTTTAAAAGCCCAATTTTGATTCTCTTCTCAACAGTCGTCTAAGGCGCCGCGATTCGCTGTGCAGAGTTGCGTCCCTTGGGCACGCCAGAAACCTATGATTGTGGGTTCGAATCCCGGTTCGCCCCGATTATGTTTCTAGGTTTGTCAGCACCATACCCGTGCTCGTGGGTTTCACCGAAGTGGTAAAAGTCTGAGACCTGCATCACTTTGGGCTTTCCTCCCACATTAAGCTGACACGCCGTGATATAACTGGAATACTGTTAAAAGCGGCGTTAAACCCAAATCACTCACTCACTCTCTTCTCAACACACTCATGTATGTGAAGGTTGGTCAAGTTCCATCATCCAGTCAGCATGATCTCAAGTAGGATGCTTATTTAAAAACAAAGTATGAAACCATGGAGCAAAATCTTTTTCCAACACTTTCTTATTGACAATGTATATAAGTCATTTCAGGAGTGAATGTCAAGATACTGAGAATTACCGCCTTTATTGGAAACTCTTAGGTTCTCCTAAGTAAGTTGAACAGCACCTGCACTTGGAGCAGGGGTCCGGAAACCGTCATATGCGCCGGACATGTCCGATTGGGAATCTCAAATGTCCGGTCTAAAATATTGCTTACCGGACATTTAAATTTTTCTGTCCGGACATTCTTAAATTTTGACCGGACATGATCAACAGTTGGGACTGAGCAATTTCTGTCTGCAGTTGTAACACAAAGAAGATTATCTACACTGACAAGCTTTGTTTGTTTTGATTGCTGTAAATACATCGTACCTAGAATGATAGTCCAATCGGTCAATCACTGTAATAGGCAATAAACTGAGTTGACACTGATTAACCGAGGATTTATTACTGAGAACATCTTGTTGATTTGAGTAAAATGTGTTTACAACTGTACATAAATACCAACTTGGAGGTCATACTTTTCTGCTTTAGTTTCTGGATGAGATAAGCAAAAGAACAGATGCATAGAAATTCAACAATAGTGTTTTCCTTGAATGGCAGATTTACATTCTAGTATTTCCACACACTTGTGAACCTAAGGCATTCCCTAATAATAAATTGGAAATTATAGTATAAATTGTATATTCATATACTTATCCTATCTCACACTTTGCATTTTTCCCTTCATCTTCGATCCTATGTGGGAACGTGCTTGAATCATGTTTCCAGCTTCTAGAACTAAAACTAACCACCCAAGTCCCCCTGCATCTCCATGGTTACGTCCAAAGTTAGGTCAATTAGCTCTCATGCACGCAGTGCCTGCTTGAACTGACCAAGTGTGCACCTCTACCAATTCATTCTCTTTCGCAGAGCTTTATAAGGCTAGAGTAAATGAGATGCGGGGATGGTTGGGTGGGCCTATCACGTGTGAGATAGGATAAGTATATAAATATACAATTTATACTAAAATTTCCAAATTTTTAAACTTATCCTATCTCACACTTTGCATTTTATTCCACAGTTGGATGGTGGGCCGCAGATACCCTAGCCTGTATAGACTACAACTATGAGATATGTGCGTGGAAGCTGGTTCTAGACAGTGTAATTTTGAATTTGTTTCAGAATTTTGAAGAACTGTCTAGCGTCTAAAGACATGAACTCGTGAGCGGGAAAAAAATACACATGATCAATCGGTGTTAATGATCCTGATACGTTACTCAAACGAAACAGCATGAGATCGGGTATACATACCGAACATTTTTTCCCTTATGTCATCATACATATAGAACGACCGCGTAGCTGTAAATGCATAAGCGAAACGGCAGACGACTTGAAATCGATTCTGGAAGGGCATCGATTCTTCAAACAAAACACAGCAACTATCTCCCACGGACCATAGAGTGCATTAGATTTTGTAACTCTTTTAACGCTTTGTCATGGTTATCAAACACGTTCGAGTGTATGAAGCGAACCAAAAACTGAGAAGAGGAACGATCGACAATATTCCATAGCAATGGACCTTCAAACCAAAACCCCACATCACAGATACCTTAGACAGAGGTGAGCGGAATAAAGGTTCGGGACACCGATCTTTTTTGTTGTTGTGTTTGTTTTGTTTTGTTTTGATCGGCCGCACTGAATGGTGACTTCGCAAATTAAGACAAAAAGTCTGTACAGATGAGCTTATCCACCCTCCAAAAGGGACTCAATCTGGGAAACCCGAACAATAAAAAAACATGTAAATGTTTATTGATTGATACTGTGTATACAATTGTAACCCGCAAGGATTACGAAGTATAACAGTTTATATTCTGCGTGAACTGGGGCGAGACTATTGTTGTGCCAACACCAATGAACCGAACTTGTTGAGCCCTTGTACGATTGTGGAGCCCTTGTACGTCTGTGACTGAAATGTCACGAAGGTAGTGGGATGCAAACACAGCATCCGACTTCCAAAAGCACCCTTCCATGATGGTTGAAAAGGTGCAGTTACTGTGGAGGGCCATGGTGGAAGCAACCGCAAGAATCTCGTGAGGATTGGACATTGTAGGTGGGGGCAGCCCGGCGAAAGTATATGCGCGCAGAATGATGGAGCGGAGCCAGAAGGATAGCATCGTCCAAGAAATTTCCGATGTAGATGCGGTTGACAATGGGATGAAAAGTCTCTTCCGGGAGTGTCTGTGGAGGCGCGACGTCTTCAGTGTAACTGTCTTGAAATCCTTCTCCGTCAGTGGTTCGTAATCACCAGAAACCAGGTGTTGAAGAATAACGTTTAGGTCCCATGAAGGAGGCCTAAAACGAGCAGCTTGGTCGGCTAATTTGTAGGAACGGATGAGCAATTGTAGTGCCATAACCGTGGAAACCTTCGCACCAGAAGTGGTGGCGATGACGGAGTTAAGAGCCGCGAGGTAGGTTGCCAAATGCAGGTGATGTAAGTATTCGGGAATCTGTTGAGGCGAAGCCGAGGTAGGAGTGGAAATATCAAGAGCGCGACAATAAGTCTAAAAAGTCGTCCACTTGTGGTCATAAAGGTTCCTGGTGGAAACACAATGGGCAGCAGAGATGGTCTTCGCTACGCGCTGGGAGTAACCTTTTGCTACTAGGGACTTCTGCAGATGCGCCAAACGCAAAGATGGAGCGTTGTCAAAGACTGATGGAGCCACCGAGAGTGCGGTTGAATGAGGTGGTCGTCGCAGAGCAGAAGGGGATGAAATCGTTTGTCGGCGAACCTAAGCAATGTGGGGAACCAGTTGCGTGTTGGCCAATAGGGCGCGACCAAAATCAGAGACAGGTGATTGGTGGCTGCTACCTTCTGTAGGACCCGCGGAAGAAGCCCTGTTGGGGGAAAGGCGTAGGCATTGAGACCTTCCCACGAGATCGCCAACGCGTCGTGCTCCCAAGCCCGAGGGTCGGGGATGGGAGATACAAATCAGGATAGTTGAGCGTTGAATCAGGTGGCAATGAGATCTACTTCCGGGGCCCGATAAAGTTGACAAATCCATTGGAATGATTGTGGATGAAGAGACCACTCGGTTGGTGATGGTCTGTCTGGTCGGGACGGGGAGTCTGCTATGACATTGGATATCCCTGGAATGTGCCAAGCGCGGACATGTATGTTGAGGGAGTCGAAGAGATGAAAGAACTCAAGAGCAAGTGAGAGTAGGGACATCAACTTTGTGGATCCTATCCTGTTGATGGACCACCCCACCGCCGTGTTGTCGGACTGGATCATGAGGGATGAGGACCAGAGGAGGTCTGACCAATGCAAAATCGCTCTACGTTCTATGTCGGACCACCGCCCTGCTACTTGACGATCTTGAAAATGTGCTCCCCAACCGACAGTTGAAGAGTCGATGAACAGATGGAGGGACGGGACGAATGGCGTCAAGGAGACCCTGTCGCAAACGTTCGACGCCACCAGCCATCATTGAAGATGAGGGTGGAGATTGAGCGGTAGAGAAAAAAGGCGTCTGACAATCGTTGATCCTGATAAAGAGCGCGAGACACATTGGAGAGGTTGCAAATGAAGTCAACCCCGTACAGTGAACATCCGACCTTGCCGAGTGTCGAACAGGGCTCCTATGAACTGGAGTTGTTGTCTAGATAAGAATAGAACACGATCCCGCGAAGATGTAGGATCTTCGTGATGGGTCGGGTCAGGTGGGTAAAAAGCCATGGGGCCGAAGAAATTCCAAATGGGATCACCTTCCATTAGTAATGGTGGTCTTGAAAAACAAACCGGAGGAAGTGACGGTGCTCCGGATGGATGGGAACGTGCAGATAAGCGTCTTGGAGATCGAGACTGATCATATAATCGCCGGGATGAATGAGCGTATGAAGGAGCGCGATCGATGTAATGCGAAAATGTGGTGGGGTTTCGAGGTACGTAGCGTTGAAAGTCTTCATGTTGAAAATGAGCCGTAGTTTTAAACTGTCCTTTTGGGACAAAAAGGGGGAATAAAACACAGGGGTCGCAGGAAGTGTGCCGAGACATTCGATGGCGTTTTTTGCTAGTAATGTACCTACCGTTTCGATCAATGTTGGTAGCTGCCTGGACGGATACGTTTCCGATGGGGATGGAGTGTCACAGGTGGTGGTGCGATCATCGGTAATCGATACCCTTGTTGAAGCAGCTGCGTCACAAAGGGGTCTGCGAGCATGGTCCAATTGTCTGCAAAAATCTGGAGTCTTCCGTCTACGGGCGTTGCTATAATAGGAACGTCTGGGGGGGGGAAGCTCCCAGTCGTGCCGATTTTCAAAGGAGTCAAGTTCCTGCTGACCCTCCCTCTTGGGAAGGTTCGCTGGCACTCTTGGGTCCAGTCAAGGCGACCGATCGAGCAGAGGAGGTCTTTGAGCCCCGTTGACGTCTTTGACCTCTGCTGCGCCCTGGAAAGGGATTAGGCCGAGACGAAATAAGCTCACGTAAATCGCGCTGGGCAGGAACAAATTTGAGATATTGGCGATCCTTTTTCTGTTGAACCTCATATTGTCTTTTCTGGAGACGTAGAAGGTCCACCGTGACCTGAAGGCTAGAATCTCTCTGCACGTCCTGTGCGACCTGTTGTATCGCGACAGCAAATAAGGAGCGGTAAGACCAGGGTTGCTGATACCTTAAATTGGTCATCCCAGGGAGAATGTTGTAGCACACCACAGTGACAACGAGCCGTCATGGAGCGGCGTGGTGAGTAAGGAGGTCCAAAATCTGCGTAAGCTTGTCTTGTGTAAGGTTGATTAATCCCCGAGTAAAGGCCTCTTCTTGGGAATGAGTGGAGAGAGAGAGGTCCATTGCTGACAAGATAGTAGACACGAGTGGGAGGGTACGGCGGACTGTGGTATCCAAGTGTGTTAGGTCCCGATCTTCAACCACATAAGACGAGGTTGAGCGCTTCTGAGACAGAGTAGAAACGTCACTGTCAATATCGGGGGAGGCAACCGTAGTAGACATGCCATGAGTGCCTGTGTCTGCAAGGATGAAGCGGGGGATATGGAGATGATCCCGTAGTCGACGAAAGGCCGCGAAAGCCATATCTAGGTTAGAGTTAAGGTCCAGTAAGACCGGTCTGGGAGGGAGCATGATCTTGGACAAACTAGCCGATGGAACTGCGAATCCAGAGAACCTATCCGCAGCCGAAGTTGTCCGCTGTAACTGCAGTATATCAGCTATCCAATGCAAGACTGATTTAGGGTCCGCTGGTTCATAACTCCCAACAGATGAAGGCATTGGGGTCGACTGGGAGGCAACCGGAACCAGAACAGGATCAGTAGGTTGAGGAGTCAATGAAGGATCCAAATGGTGAAAGAGGTCAGTGGATATTGCTTTCACCAGAGAATTATACGATGGTTCCGAAGTTGATCCCTGTGATCCCAACTCGTGGGTAGGATAGGTGGACAAGGGTCGGGAGAAACCGATCTAGAAGGATGATGCTCCGGCGATCTGTGCGCCGAACGAGAATGGCTCCGAGAATGACTTCGACGATCTCGTTTTTTATACGAAGCCAAACGCCGATCCTGTGAACTGTGAGGTGGAAAGGCGTAGCCGGCAGGAGAACGGTAGTCAGGAAACTGCTGGTAATAAGCGTCATGGTAGATCGGGTAGGTATCCCATCCTCTATGGGCCATGTGATATCTCCCGCTATGCTGGTAGTCAATGATGGATTACTGGTCTCTATATGCTCATGGAAACTCAATCAAGAAAGCCGATCCTGTGAGCGAGATCTCCGATTGTGTGAGCGCGAACGTCGAACCTGTGAGCGAGAATGCCGATCCTTTGAGCGAGAGCGCTGTTCCCGTGAGCTGGAACACCAATCCTTGGAGCGAAAGCGCCGATCCTTTGAGCGAGAGCACCAATTCCGGGTGCGGGAATGCCGATCAGTCGTCTTGGAGGGTGAACGTTGTACCGAAGTGTGACGATCTAATACGACCCGAGATGAAGTCGTATTGACGACCGTATCTCTAGCCCCCAGGGGGGGTGCAGAGCTTGCCGAATCCAAGAGCGGGACATTGAAAGGACTGGAGCAATCTGTCGCTGGTATAACGAGAGCAGGACCCAGGTTGATCAGACAGACCGGGTGCACATCGACCTGCAAATCTTGCTTTGGAGTTGTAGACAAGTCGCGAGAGGACAAGTCGTCTGTAAGGAAGCTGTCTGAGAAGGTGTCGTCTGTGACAGAAATTACAGGTTCGACAGGATTGTCTTTAAGGCGTGATGAGCTGGAACTAGCAGACGACAATGTTGCAGGAAAAACTTTAAAAGCCAAGTTAGTTCGGGAATGACATTCCGCACATCGGAAACCCAGGGTGCACTGTCCCCGACAGTCGCAACATAATGAGTGGGGATCTGACGTGGAATAGGTACCTCTGCATTCTTTACAAGCAGGATGTTGATTGTCCTTCTTTCCCATAATTTTTAATATAAGATACTCGAACAAACTGGCGAAGGACAATAATTCTGGGATGTTTTCAAACACGTCGCCACACGTAATTGACCTAGCTTTTGGATGTAACCATGGAGATACAGGGGGGCTTGGATGGCTATTTTTAGTTTTAGAAGCTGGAAACATGATTCAGGTACATTCCCACATAGGATCGAAGAAGAAGGGAGAAATGCAAAGAGTGAGATAGGATAAGTTTAAAAAAAAAAATTTCATCTTGCCAACATCCATTGTTGCCAAGTTTTCTTATTTCTAAAATATTCCGAAATTAATTTCACTGTACTTTTAACATTGATTATTGTGAAACTATGATCAAATGTGATTCTTTCAGTCAGTGGAAAAAATTTCAGTCGATTTCTTAAATACCCCAGAAAGAGGGGACGTCAAAACATTTGAAATAAGAAGTTTACAGTCAAGCAACTGTATTTTCCATCATCTGAACAGCAGGTGCAATCGAAGCACACATTCCTCTTCATTCATATATTTAATCATTATTATGAATAAAATATGTTTTCTTTCAACGTGTCATCTTCCAACAGATGCTACCCAATATTTAAAAAAGATCTACACTTAGTTATCCATAACATTATTAACTATGTATTTGACAATATATGCATGTTACTACGAAGAGCTAATTTGGTTGTAAAATTACATTTTGGGAAGGAAATAACTGAGAGATTTAAAAAAATAACTGAACTTATCTAGAACATTAAACATATATAGAGTCAATTTTGCACATCATTCAGATAAATATTTCTCCATTTTGAAGAAAACTGGCAAAAGATCACAAGCACTCAAACAATGTGTTTGCACAACTGCGACAACTGGTCGCTAGCCAGTACGTTTGAGAGAACTTTCATAACATTTGACCATATTCTCCTTAAAAATGGCGACAATGTAAGAACACAGAAACGTCAGGTAGCATGAGAACTATGAGACTGATGCACGTGCACAGGAAACATGAATAGGCCTATAAAAGTTGCGGATTGCTCAGTAAGAAACTGTTTACCTGTAAATCAGGGTCCCTGGGTACCATGTCTTGACATTGGTATGGGTACTAACAGAATGTCACATGACCACCCCATGTCAGGCTGACCATGTTACAACGGCTGTCCAGTCTACAACAGCAGGCCTTCATGAAGCACAACTCAGATAATGGCCCAACCAGCGATTGAGAACTGTTTGGTTCAGCAATGATTCAAGATTTATGTGGGCTCAAACTGATGGCAGAGCCAGGGTGTACCACCGTTACCATGAATGTTTTTTCACCAAATTTATATGGTGGACAGTTTTGGGCTGTGGAAGTGCAATAATCTGGGCAGAAGGATGACCAGGAACTGCTTGATATTGAATTCTTACGACTATGACCTTTGTCATTTTATGTGTTATGTCTTCATAAAGGAAACATGTCCACTGTTTGAGTGAGTGAATGAATATTGCAATCCACTGTTTGAAAAAAAAACAGCTTCCAATTTGTTTGTGGTGAGTACAAGTCAATGCATAATCACCCATGTCCCTACCATATATTATGATAAAGAAGAAATTTTAATTACTCACAAGTAGGTACTGCATTAGTTAAACATTTCAACATCAGTTTCGATACATTAATTATGGAAAAATTGTTTAAGTGACACTGATACGACAGTGTGTTCTTACAGCTGTCTATCTTAATTAGAGGAAGGCTGGATTGTTCTGATTTGAAACCAATCGGTTATATTGAAGCATTGTTAAAAGTTAAACAAAATGTTCTTTTTCTCCACAACTTTGCTATCATCAACCATTTCTGAAAATTAATGTTTTCTGACTGAGATGAAGACTTGGTAAATTTAAGAAAAGTCCATTTCATACCATGGCTGGTAGACTTTGCTGCATGAAGATGTGTTGTTCCTTCAGTGATCTCTGCACTTCCTGTATAAGGACTTCTGGGTACCTTATTCCCACCAGTCTCTCTCCGTTGTCCAATTCCACACGTACAACACGCAGCTGTGTGTCATATTTACTGAAAAACAGTTAATTAAATTTCCAGTATTAGATTAGACAGTGTGTTTTTTTCAGGACACAGCTGTTAGTTGTGTACCCAGGTCTTCATTCGATACAAAAAATAAACTGTCAGGATCCTGCCACCTTGCACAGCCATTTGAACTCCAGGTACTCTCAACACATCCACTGGTCGTCTACCCTTGTATTCACTCACAACACATCCACTGGTCGTCTACCCTTGTATTCACTCACAACACATCCACTGGTAGTCTACCCTTGTATTCACTCACAACACATCCACTGGTCGTCTACCCTTGTATTCACTCACAACACATTCACTGGTAGTCTACCCTTGTATTCACTCACAACACATCCACTGGTCGTCTACCCTTGTATTCACTCACAACACATCCACTGGTCGTCTACCCTTGTATTCACTCACAACACATCCACTGGTAGTCTACCCTTGTATTCACTCACAACACATCCACTGGTAGTCTACCCTTGTATTCACTCACAACACATCCACTGGTAGTCTACCCTTGTATTCACTCACAACACATCCACTGGTAGTCTACCCTTGTATTCACTCACAACACATCCACTGGTAGTCTACCCTTGTATTCACTCACAACACATCCACTGGTAGTCTACCCTTGTGAGGGAAAACAAGGGTAATTTGATCAACAAGTGGAGAGGAGAGTTGTCATTGTCACCTGTTTATGTTGTGATTGTAACTTGTGGAATTCGTTTCAGATAAGGATTTGCATTAACAGGCTTTTTGTTCACTGGTGTTATAAAAGAAGGATAGATACGGAAATGAATCAGGACGGTTCGCAACAAGACTGAGCAATAAAGTGAAGTGAAAAAACACTAGATTGCTGTAATGTTGCTAACCGTACCGATCTGTCTATCCATCATTTTATAACACCAGTAAAACAAACAGACTACCAAATCCTAATCCATGACACATTCCACAATTTGTAATCACAAGATAAACAAGTGACACACATCACATTCTGTGCTTGGTGTGGATCAAATGGCCTGTTAATCCCTGATAGACACATCAGTTGAACGTTTCTTGGAAGTCAGGTGTGACTGAGTGTAAGACAGTAGGCACTTTGACACATTTGACTCAAAGCAGTGGAGATTTCCGGCTTGTTTAAGTCTTGTTAATTCAACCATGATGAACGATGAGTCGTGCTGAGATCGTCTTATCAGAGTAAATTTGTGTTGGAAGAACATATTTGGGACTGGAAATTTAATTTTGAAACATCTGTAACTTTGACACATCAGATTTGACAAATCGGAGGTTAAATAATGATGAATAAAGAAGGAATACACAGGGACCAAACTTTTACTTGGAGACAACTGTAAGTTTGACTTGAGAAAGTTCGACACAGTGGCGTTTGAATGTATATACAAAACAAATGTTGTGTTCTGCTGAGAGCCACATGAACATAGCGTTCACAAACTATGTCAGAAAGACAACTGCCTTCTTGATTTTTCATAATTTGAAAATGTGACAAATAGAAGCTACCATATGTAGCAAAAGTCATTATTTTATTTATCTATTCAAGTTCTTCACAGTATTCATTTCTAATCAATCCTACCACTCTTCCCCTCATTGAGAAGCATATGGCACTGTGAATCTGTCACTATGTTCACAAGTCAAAACTGTAAATGTAAAAGAAGACCAAGCATATACATATTTTCAGTCTCCAGCTTACCTCAGCCCAAGTTTTAGAGCAAACTTGTTGATGGTGGTTTCCAACACTGACATTAATGTTACAATGTTCCCACATAGAAGGTGAAGTGGATATGTTCTACTTCCAACTGAAACATACATGATGTTTTAGATTAGATAGTAAAACAACGCAGACTCGTTAAGTTCAAATCCGGGTGACTCAACCCCCCAAAAGTATGAGAATCTGTACTTTACTAAGAAAGTGTTATCCCAAATATAACATTTGTAACACAGGTTCAGTCTATTTGAGGAATACATATAGATGTATGTTTCCTCATAGCCAGAGGGTTCCTAGCCAGGCTCTGTGAACCCAAGGTACAACTCTGGATTCTAGGGTGGTACACATCAGGGATTTGGAAATGTATCCCTCTGCAAGTACTAAAGTGACTGTATGGATTTTAGGACAGATTTGTCAGTTTTTTCATAAGGGTAAAAATATTATTTATACTTATCCTGACTCATACTAATTGCTTATCCCATCTCATTCAGAAAGGTAGTGGAAACTTCCTGTGCTGTGTTCCTGAAGAACAGAGAAAACATCTCCCCAAATGCACCCTTCATATGTGAAGGAGCACCCGAGCCAGGTGACCAAGGCCGGTAACCCGTCACTCTCTCCTTTTTTCCTACTTCACAGACTGAAACATATCAGTGAAGAGCGCGGATGGATGGGAGGGTGCTCTCGCGTATGAGTCAGGATAAGTATAAATACCTTATCCTAACTCACACTAATGGCTTGAATATCATAGTAAGTGGTGAGTTCCATCTTTATGTGTCATAGTTTTGACCTGTTCTAAACCCCATGGGAATGTGGTTGAAATTCTTGAGTTGTAATCTTCTTCTGTCTATTGGGGTACCACCTTCTTTTTGTGAAAAAAGAAGTACATCTTGAAGATTTTGTGGATTTGCTAAGGCTTACATAAGATTAATCTTGTTTGCCTTAAACAATTGTCATCATAAGAGAAGAGCATAAACTAAACACAATCATCATCACTCATGTGCTGAATTACGAAGTATAACGGGGGGCCTGGACTCTCATTGGTTATGGACCAGTAACATGACATCAACACGTCTATGTGATTGTGGGTGAATGTAATCTCTTAGTCTATCTGCTGGTGACATCTATGGAGAAATCTCCTAGATAATGGTTCACGAAGACAGTGTCCAATCTTCAGAAACAACCATCAATAATCGTCACGGATTTGTAGGGCTAGAGTGGAGTAGCTCTGACTCTATGTGGGTTGGATGCTGACTGAGGGTCCAAACCTGCTGCCCTGCTGAGTAGGACTGCTCTCATCCAGAAGGAGATGGTTGTTCAGGAAAATTCTCATGAAGCATTTCTCGATAAAGAAATATAGTGTCTCTATAAATCCTCGTCTTCGCGATTCTGGTTTTTGTAGATAAATCCATAAATTCCTCTCCTGCGATGGAGGAGAATGCTGGGAGAATGTCTTTCAGGCTGTTCAGGCAGCTGATGAAGTCCCTCTTAACATGAGGTGGGCCAATGCATGATCATTGATGTCAATCTGGTATGACAAAAGTCAACTGCATATACCTCAAGACATTCTGGCCGCCGTGGCTAGTGTTAGAAGATAAAGGATTTTAAAAAATCCGCTTGTTGAAGAGGTTCGTACGCATCACATGTAAGATGTTGTAGCACTATGCTTAGGTCACAAACTGGGGCTCCAAACTTTGTCTGTTGACGTTCAAGTCTAACATCTCAATAGGGTTTTTAGTTCGGGAACTTTTTGTGTTTTATTCCATTAGACATAGTCAGAACGGAACTAATCACTGCAAGGTAAGTGCCCAGAGTAAATTGTTTGAGATTTTTTATGGTTCTTGAATGACACAAGATATCTGCTACTTGTGGAGAAGTAGCTATAGCTCCTGTAAACATTTGGATTTCACAAACTGGTCAGAACTCTTCCATTTGTTATCATATAAATTCCTTTTTGATCTATGATGAGCTTGGGAAACTGCCTCAGCTGCTCTGATGGAAATCCTTGTTTTGTGAGGCTGTTTGTGATATGTTCCATGTGTGTAAGCTCGAAGAGCCCCGGTCTTGAATGAACCTGTTTTGAATGTAGAAGAAAATTTGACCTGTTCAGAGATAACAATGCTGGTGGAGGGAACGCATATGCATGAAGTATCTCATAGTTGGTCCAAGCCTGAGGGTCTGGAAATAGTGAGACAAAGGTTGCTATCTGTGTGTTACAAATATATCCACCTATAAAGTGCGCTCCCCAACTGAATGTCTGAATGTCGAGGCAACGATGTAACGGAATCAAAGTCAAAGCTGTACTGGTATCTGGTAGATCACGGCTGGATATATAATTCTGTGGTCTCAATGGTTATACAAAGTAGGGTGATCGAGACCATGCAGAAGTTACCAGGAAACTGTGCCTTGAAGGAACGTTAAAGATCACTGGGACCGTATGTTGCATCTATGTGTCTATATTCAACAACTCCTGATCATCAATAAGTGAGGGATGACTTGTCCTCCAGGGTTGATCCTCGCTATGTTGACATGTAGTTCTGGTGAAGAGGGGATGTCGTGTAAGTGTTTCTTGTATTAAGGCAACGATGAAAAGCTCATTTCCCCAAGGCAAGGCTGTTAACTGACTATAAAATCCAGTTTCCACCCTTGCTGAAATAGGCTGGAATTCCAGAGTTACAATTTGGCTGGGCCAACTAGTCTATGCATAGTCAAATCAAAATCGTGTAATGAACTAGACGTCTGGTTCGTAAACAACGTGGATTTCAACATGCAGATTTCGGTCTCCTACAGAATTTGCAAAGCATGTGTACCATCAACTGGGCATCAACAGATATTTTCCAAATGTTTTCATGTTCTTAAACAAAGTGCTCAAGTGATCTGATGCACTTCATGAGGTAAGACCCTTTCTAATACAATATAAATCTTGACTAGCAAAAAGATTGTCTTGACTGGGTGCCGCCATTTTGTTTGAAGCAAATTTTGTAATCATGCAAACCAATCTGTAAGAGTGTACAGCATGGCTTGCATTAGGTCAGTCTGACCTATTTCCAGGATAGTTGGGTTTGTTAACAGTCAGAGAAATCTATAAAAAACCCTGCGCAGGAACAAGGAATCTTGCATTGAGACGAGGTTCAATCTCCACACACTGACAATCCAGTGTAAACTGTATGGTAGACAGGAAACTTCTGAAGCATAATGGTGAATATGTAGTTATTTTTGTTGTTGAATGTGTGGTGTGGCTGGTGCAGTTGCAGGTAGATCTAAGCAAGCATCTAAATAACTGAAAATTGTCAACATTCGACGAAACTCTTCCCATTGTAGTGGTGAACTTTCGATGAATGACCCAGTTAATGTCTTATCCTGTCTTGATTGTCAATGAATGACGACTCTTGAGTGTCTAATCAATTGTTAATTTGTTATCGATGTAGGTTCAATGTTGGCTGAACGATAGTGCTCTTGTAATAATTTCATATGGATTCTGGCATATGGCAGATTATGACAGAAAAAGTGTGTACTTTTAAGTCCAAAAATATGAAAAGATGTAGGCAAAAAATGAAAAAAAATAACCGATGAATACAAGGACTCGTCAAAAAGTTCCATCATAACCTTCCTGCTTTTCAATACACTTCTCATATTGATAGTGAAGCTTTTCAATTGCAGTCAGGAAGAAGTTTTCTGAAGCCACCTTTGATAGAATCTCTCAGGCAATGAAGAAATCAGCATAGTAGGTACTGATCGTCTTTTGACTTTCTAAGTAATCAACAAGGATCACACACTTTGTATCCCAGCATACAATAGCCATAACTTTCTTCACTGGTCTTGAAGACTTCAATTTATTTGGTGCCGGAGAAGTGGAATAGTGCCATTCCATGGAATGATGTATGGATTCGGGATCATAGTGGTAGACCCATGTTTCATAACCCGTTAGAAATCTTTTTTTGAATTTGACGAAATCCTTCTCAATTAGCTCTAAATTTTCTCCCTGGCGATGTCAATTCTTTTTTCCTCTGGATCAGAATTTAGAAACTTTGGCACCCAAAGATCAGATATCTTATTCATCTGTAAATGTTCATGAATAAAAGTTTCATTGGATCCATGGCTTACCCTGTGTCTTCCTCAAGTTCAGCAATGGTAATATGTCTATCTGACAGTATAAGTTTTTCTATCTCCTTGATTGAATCTTCATTGATGGAAGTTGAGGGACGTCCAGACCTAGGTTCATCAAGGCATATTCTCCCAGCATTAAACATAGCTGCCCAACATCTAACAGTGGAATATCCCCATACACTTGTGACATGTGGTCATGAATTTCTTGGGGAGTACTTTTCTCTAAAGTCAAATACTTCATGACTGCTCGGTACTCGTTCTTTTCCATTTCTGTGTCCATTTGGACCCCGATCACGTTCAACTGTTTTTCACTAACATACAAACGGCCTCAACAGCCCAAATACAGTTGCGATTAACTATGAGTTTGACAGAGATGTTTTCTATGTTCTCCTGCACAGGAGATTTCCACTAACTTCCTGAAATGAGATGAGATAAGTAATTACTATGAGTCAGGTTAATATATGATTTATCATTTTGAAATATTAAAACAAAAGAAGCTACCAATGAAGAAATAACACTGATTTAGACAAGATAAGATATCTCACTAACAATCAATCTGCATGCCCAATTTCAGCTTCATCAATCAAGCAGATTGAGAGGAAAAGAGGAAAAAATATTTGAGAGTGCAAAGGTCAGTGTTAGGGTCACTGGGGGTCACATGGTCATGTAAGTAGTCCGTCTCAAGAAACAGACCCCTCTTTGAAGTGCTGTTGGTCCCTAGCCCTTGCTCCAATGGCCTGAGTAATAGCTGTTTTTGATTTGATCAGTCAAGAGGTAACTAACTTGATAAATTGGCAAAGGTGCTGGCCCAATGTCTGTGGACAGTTTGTGCCCGCTTGAACTTGTATGGCTATTTTCTCCCATTTTAAATGAGTATAGGATGGTGAAATTGTGCATGGACCTCCACTGAGAGACAGTTAAATTTGATTGCCATAGCAACCATATGAAAAAACCTACCATTTGCCATTGCACCTCCAATATATGAAGATAATTTGATAAAATTGTGCAGTGGGGTTTATTGGCAATTACAGCATATGCAGTGTAGTAACGCCAACTATTTTGCTGCAAAGGTTGAATCAAGGTAAAAAAATAAATAAAAAAATATCACCAAAAATTTAATTAAACCTGTGTCAAATTGCAATCCAGTTTGAAAACAGGCGGTGATTAAAATAGCCATTAAAGGGGTTCTAAATATGGTCAGTGTGATGGCCATGTTTAAACTCGGGGTCAGACATCTGAGAGCAAGTGTTGGAGACAATAATGTAAAGTTTAGACAACATATAACTTTTCCGTCTGATGAGAGGTTGGTCATGTTATGACGTTCATAAGCATATGTAAATAAATACATAAGCATTTAGATCCTATACTCAGCATATACTGGGAAAAGTCAGAGTTTAACTCCATGCCTGTTGATGAATATCCTCGCTATGATGCATCACATCCAACAATGAACTCGATCTGTGTCTAGACTGACAGTGACCGACGACAGTGACAATCTCTGAATTTACCCTTAGTATCTATTTGACACATCTGTAAACATTTGTAATTGCCACAATAATGCGGACAGTGTGTGTGTGTGTGTGTGTGTGTGTGTGTGTGTATGTGTGAAACTTGTATGACATTATAAAAGCATGCAAACAGAAGAAATGTCATGTATATGGTATGGTGTATTATACCATATTATTATGCATTGTGGCATGGCATGGCATGGCATGGCATGGCATGGATGTATTTTATAAATTGGGGTGTACTTTGTACACATGTGCTATCGTTATTCAACTTTACTTTAACTACGATGTATCTGTTTTAAAAGCGTTTCATTAGCCAAATTGGCTGGGTGCTGGTATTTTTTAAAATTATGAGTATGAAATGACTTATGATGAACATAGATGTAGCACATGACACTGGAATAAACAATTCTTCTCCTTCTTCTCCTGTACTCCTCATGTAACTGGTGAAGGTTGTCCATACACAGAAGGTAGGGTGTCCTCCCATTTTTCTATACATATATATATTCTTTGTCATATCAGTGAAATGATCAAATTAAAATTTGAATGTTTGTATTTTCAGATCAATATAGCAACTGTACCCGTGCAGAGTGGCCGAATTCGGCACGTACGGCCATGGATGCACAGGTCTCGACTCTGGTCGTAATGTTTCTTCCATCCTTCTTCTGGAATATAAGAGGATGACACTGTGGCAAACAACAGCAAGAATCACACACTTGTACAAAGGCCTTTCATTCCAGTCAGGAATAATATGTTCATGTCAGATTATTCCTACAATAGGTTATAAGAGTAATAATACTACTGTAACACAATATGTAAAGAACTAGAAACACTTTTGTATCCTACAATAGGTTATAAGAGTAATACTACTATTGTAACACAATATGTAAAGAACTAGAAACACTTTTGTATCCTACAATAGGTTATAAGAGTAATACTACTATTGTAACACAATATGTAAAGAACTAGAAACACTTTTGTATCCTACAATAGGTTATAAGGTTAATAATACTACTGTAACACAATATGTAAAGAACTAAAAACACTTAAGTATCCTACAATAGGTTATAGTGTCATACTGTAACACAATATGTAAAGAACTAGAAACACTTTTGTATTCTACAATAGGTTATAGTGTCATACTGTAACACAATATGTAAAGAACTAGAAACACTTTTGTATTCTACAATAGGTTATAGTGTCATACTGTAACACAATATGTAAAGAACTAGAAACACTTTTGTATCCTACAATTGGCTATAGTGTCATACTGTAACACAATATGTAAAGAACTAGAAATGCTTTTGTATCCTACAATAGGGTATAGTGTCATACTGTAACACAATATGTAAAGAACTAGAAATGCTTTTGTATCCTACAATTGGTTATAGTGTCATACTGTTACACAATATGTAAAGAACTAGAAACACTTTTGTATTCTACAATAGGTTATAGTGTCATACTGTAACACAATATGTAAAGAACTAGAAGCACTTTTGTATCCTACAATAGGTTATAGTGTCATACTGTAACACAATATGTAAAGGATTAGAAAAACTTTTGTATCCTAGCTACAATATATATCTTTCACATTCATCTTTTAAACTCTGCATTTATCTTATAACAAATACAAATTTCATACTTTTCTGAATGTATTGTAGCAATAAAGTACAAAGGCATATCTCAGGGTGCCCTGACAGTTCTGTGCATAACACTGAGAAGCATGCCATGAACACTTGTGGGACAGTTCAGTACATTGTACTCTTGCGATTCAGGAACTGGGACTCGCTGTGGGAAAAGCATAGAGCAGCTATAGATTAAAAAAACAAACCTGAAATATTCAGTTACTGAACAGATGACAACAGCTGTCAACACAGCAACCTTTCTATACATGATGGTAGAAAATGTTTCTGGAAGTCAGGAGTCAGAATGAAGAAAAGCAGTTTCTGAAACCTTTTTATGATGTGGAATTTCCAAGCTAAAACAGTACATCCCCTTGTGTCTCCACTTGGGAAGGAGATGAGATGGACATATTCACAAAGCCAAACTAAAGTGGTACAACTTACCAAAGGTATGAGACCTGACAAGGGTACATAACAATATACCCTCCTGTACAAGTGCTCTGCTGTACAATGACATGTTGAAGCATGCAGATAACAGCTAGGCTAGACCTTGCAAAACGTGTTGGATATTTTCTGTGAGAACAACTCTGCCTCTGTTGACTGGCAAAAGAACAATGCCATTATTGAAAATATCTCAGGACTCCTTGCTCCACTTGTACTACAGTGTGTGGATACACACACATACACAATTGCACAACAAGCTTGAAACCTTTACTCAATGTTGTCATATGTTGTGATCAGAGTGGCCTGAGCAGATGCAGAACAGAGCCTTGTCTTAAATGTCAGTTTATGATATCCATGCATAGATCATGGATAGGGATTTGTTTTTGAATTTTTCTTGAGAATCAATGTGACTTCTGACCAGATTCAATTTGTAATGTAATTTAATTTTAATTGATCCCACTTTATACATACAAATGATTATTACAAAACTATGTATCTACTAGACAAAGCATTGCTTGACTACAGGAAGTGTGCTTCTACATATTAGTCATTAGAAACCTAAGGATCATTGTCACATTCTCATCCATCATATTTCATCATGGACATGTTTCTTGTACATTTACTGTCTACAGGCGTGCTCCCGATAACGACAAGGACAGCCTTATCCATAATAAAGATCACTATACTATAGCAACTGTGCACATATTTTCTTGATAGAATCCATAGGTAGTCACTTCCTTATATGTACATTATCTTTGGAACTATTTATGTCATTGCTAACCTAACCTAAACAATTACCCCAAACAGAGCAGTCCTTTACTCACCAATTACTTCTTTTAATGCAACACCTTTGGCTTATTTACTTTCTTACCTATCTTTAAGCAAAGGGGGTAGGCCTGGACAAAATGACAATGCCAGCAAAGTTTATTCAAGTTGTTTATAATCCACTGTTAGTTTTCTAACTCAACTTTCATCTGGCAGACAATCATTACCCAAATTACCCTTAACACAATGTCCCAGTTTCACACATGGCACTACTATTACCAAAAACACAATGTCCCAGTTTCACACATGACACTATTATTAACACAAACACAATGTCCCAGTTTCACACATGGCACTACTATTATCATAAACACAATGTCCCAGTTCCACACATGGCACTACTATTACCAAAAACACAATGTCCCAGTTTCACTTATGGCACTACTATTACCAAAAACACAATGTCCCAGTTTCACACATGGCACTACTATTACCAAAAATACAATGTCCCAGTTTCATACATGGCACTACTATTATCATAAACACAATGTCCCAGTTTCACACATGGCACTACTATTACCATAAACACAATGTCCCAGTTTCACACATGGCACTACTATTACCATAAACACAATGTCCCAGTTCCACACATGGCACTACTATTACCAAAAACACAATGTCCCAGTTTCACTTATGGCACTACTATTACCAAAAACACAATGTCCCAGTTTCGCACATGACACTACTATTACCAAAAACACAATGTCCCAGTTTCGCACATGACACTACTATTACCAAAAACACAATGTCCCAGTTTCACACATGACACTATTATTAACACAAACACAATGTCCCAGTTTCACACATGGCACTACTATTACCAAAAACACAATGTCCCAGTTTCACACATGGCACAATTATTACCATAAACACAATGTCCCAGTTTCACACATGACACTACTATTACCATAAACACAATGTCCAAGTTTCACACATGGCACTACTATTACCATAAACACAATGTCCCAGTTTCAAACATGACACTATTATTAACACAAACACAATGTCCCAGTTTCGCACATGACACTACTATTACCAAAAACACAATGTCCCAGTTTCACACATGACACTATTATTAACACAAACACAATGTCCCAGTTTCACACATGGCACTACTATTACCAAAAACACAATGTCCCAGTTTCACACATGGCACAATTATTACCATAAACACAATGTCCCAGTTTCACACATGACACTACTATTACCATAAACACAATGTCCAAGTTTCACACATGGCACTACTATTACCATAAACACAATGTCCCAGTTTCAAACATGACACTATTATTAACACAAACACAATGTCCCAGTTTCAAACATGACACTACTATTACCATAAACACAATTTCCCAGTTTCACACATGCCACTACTATTAACACAAACACAATATCCCAGTGTCACACATGGCACAATCATTGCCACAAACACAATGTCCAAGTGTCACACATGGCACAATTACAGCCACAAACACAATGTCCCAGTTTCACATGTGGCACTATTATTGCCCCAAACACAATGTCCCAGTTTCACACATGGCACTACAATTGCCCCAAACACAAAGTCTCAGTTTCACACAAGGCACTACAACTGCCCCAAACCCAATTTACCAGTTTCACACATGGCACTACTATTAACACAAACACAATGTCCCAGTGTCCCACATGGCACAATTATTGCCCCAAACACAATGTCCCAGTTTCACATGTGGCACTATCATTGCCACAAACACAATGTCACAGTTCCCCACATGGCACTACAATTGCCCCAAACACAATGTCCCAGTTTCACACATGGCACTACAATTGTCCCAAACACAATGTTCCAGTTTCACACATGGCACTACAATTGCCCCAAACACAAAGTCTCAGTTTCACACATGGCACTACTATTACCATAAACACAAAGTCTCAGTTCACACATGGCACTACTATTACCATAAACACAATGTCCCAGTTTCACACATGGCACAATCATTGCCACAAACACAATGTCCCAGTTTAACACATGACACTACTATTAACACAAACACAATGTCCCAGTTTCACTTATGGCACTACTATTATCATAAACACAATGTCCCAGTGTCACACATGGCACTACTATTACCATAAACACAATGTCCCAGTTTCACACATGGCACTACTATTACCATAAACACAATGTCCCAGTTTCACACATGGCACTACTATTAACACAAACACAATGTCCCAGTGTCACACATGGCACTACTATTAACACAAACACAATGTCCCAGTTTTCCCACATGGCACTACAATTGCCCCAAACACAATGTTCCAGTTTCACACATGGCACTACTATTAACACAAACACAATGTCCCAGTTTCCCACATGGCACTACAATTGCCCCAAACACAATGTTCCAGTTTCACACATGGCACTACAACTGCCCCAAACACAATGTTCCAGTTTCACACATGGCACTACTATTACCATAAACACAATGTCCCAGTTTCACACATGGCACTACAATTGCCCCAAACACAATGTTCCAGTTCCACACATGGCACTACTATTACCATAAACACAATGTCCCAGTTTCACACATGGCACTACTATTAACACAAACACAATGTCCCAGTGTCACACATGGCACTACTATTAACACAAACACAATGTCCCAGTTTCCCCACATGGCACTACAATTGCCCCAAACACAATGTTCCAGTTTCACACATGGCACTACTATTACCATAAACACAATGTCCCAGTTTCCCACATGGCACTACAATTGCCCCAAACACAATGTTCCAGTTCCACACATGGCACTACAATTGCCCCAAACACAATGTTCCAGTTTCCCACATGGCACTACTATTAACACAAACACAATGTCCCAGTTTCACACATGGCACTACAATTGCCCCAAACACAATGTTCCAGTTTCACACATGGCACAATTATTGTCACAAACACAATGTTCCAGTTTCACACATGACACTACAATTGCCCCAAACACAAAGTCCCAGTTTCACACATGACACTAACTACAAGATAAAGACTTGATTTGAAATTGGCCCCAGAGCATTGTCTCCCTTTCACGCAACAAAAGAGAGAGTGTAACATTGCCTTGGAAAGTATGATAGATCTCTTCAATGTAAATATGAAAAAAGCATTGAAAACTAACACATATCACTGTTTGGGGTAAATCCATGCATCTGCTTAAGGGGAAGTTCCATGTACCTCCAACATGGTGAGATATCTGAAGCCTCAAGTCTTTAGTCTCAACACACAAGTGTAGAGCTTCACCTCTTCCGCTGTTTTCATATTTGGGGTATTTAGCTCCAATTCAGTTGAATTCCTAAACAAAGATACTCCCTCATCCACAGTAGAAAATATACTAGTATTTATCTGGATAGGTAGCACACTTATTCTGCTGGTTGTGAAACTATAAACCTCTGCTGTTGCAGCTATTTGTGTGTAACTTTCCTGAAGAAACATATATAATCTTCAAACAACTTACAAATGCTTAAATGTACACAGGATTGTTTCATTCTTAATGTGGCTGTGGAATGAATTGGAAAGATTGTTTCAAACTACATAATTCTTATTTCACTAAATTGATTATTTCTTGTGAAATGTCATCAAGTTGTACATGACTGTAGGGTTGAGTGTTTAGTCCTGCAGGGCCTGGGGCTTGTAGCACACATCTAGTGGTATATTAATCATACATGCATGTTCTTAGTATCTAGGATAAGGTTTAGGCTTGCTACTCCATGTTTCCCTCATTGTTTGTTGAAACATAATATTGTACATACATGTTCTTGTCAACGACATTTTTTAGAAGATATACAGTTGATTCTTTCTATACATTTCTGACCAGTTTTACATTTAATGTATCTCATATCAGTTTGCACAAAATAATGGTCCATGTTTGTTACTTCTCAGTTAGAAAGTTGACATCTATACATATGCATAGATATTGTTCATCATTCATTACCAGTAAGGCTGAATGTGATTACTGACACACAGTACTTGTTATTGCTTTCCTTGTGGTTCACCCTATTCTTGTTTCTTGCTGGCCATGTGATATCATTCGTTTATCAGAAAGTGTCACTACAGCATAGCCAGAAATGCAAAACTTTTTATACTGTTGTATCCTAAAATATATTCATAGTATCGCCTGTTAACCTTTCTTCAATTACACTTTGTATATGGAAATAGCATAAATGTCCATGACTAGTCTTAAAAAGGACACTATAGTCTGGAAGGCAATTTAAGGTACCAACATTTACTACAATATCTGAAAAACTATCGGACCTACTTCAGTCAAAGCTGGTATGAGATTATAATATTTCATCAACAACCAGACCTGTTCGTCACGGGGCCATATGACACAGTTGAACCAATCAACTCAACTCAAAAGGGTGCACGGGAATCAAGCACGTTGAGACGCCCAACGCTAACACTGTATTCATGCGTGTGTGATTCCCGTGCACCCTTTTTCGAGTTGAGTTGATTGGTTCAACTGTGTCATATGGCCCTGTGACACAGGGGTAGTATTATGCAGATGGCTGTTACAATGAATGCTTGTTCCACCCGTGACGAACAGGTCTGGTTGTTGATGAAATAAAGTGATAGCTAAATAGACAGAATTTTTATTCATGCACCGATTGTCTTTAAATGTAATATCCAGTTATGTATGACTGTTTAATAATCTCATACCAACTCTGACTGGAGTAGGTCCAATAGTTTTTCAGATATTGTAGTAAACGTTGGTACCTTAAATTACCTTCCAGACTATAGATGACATACCACGTTTTTAGAAGGGCACCAGTCAGGCCAGATGACATACCATGTTTATCCACTGTTTACTTTTGTGTATCTTAACTGGACAATTTAGATTAAAAACAAAAATTTGATCACCAAGGTTTCACTGTTTAATCTTTAGTCTGCAGCCAAAATGAATCATATAAACTTGTGTGATTCTCTATGATATCTCTTTGACAACTGTTATATAAACCCATCTTATATGTCTTCTTGTTGAATGTCCCCCTCGGCTTGTTTCAACACATACCCTCCTTGTTATCAACTATCTATTATGAACCACTGTTTGTGGTAAATTGTTTTTTTGTATGACTTGTTTTTGACAATAGTGGTTATTACAATAAGGCTTAAAGAATAAAAGAATTGGTTCTCAGGCAATGTTTGATTAAAATATAGTGGGTGGGGGTGTTCAAACAAGTATGTTACCATATAAACAGTTGTGTTAAGAATTAACTTTCACTTTGTGTAAGTTTACTGGAGTATGAACCTTCATAAGAGTGAGGGCCAAACTGTATGAACGTTGGAGCTTGCCAATGAGAAAGCAGCCTTCTCAAGCTTTATGGCACTCGTTTCAACCTTGCGACTTTCATTTCAGACTATGCTTGAAAAATATGTTGACAAAGTTCTCGATTAAAATTTTGAAAACTGAACAAACAAACATTCCAGAATGTCAAATATATGGTTGCAATTGTATGGCAGTGCTTCCCAATTACTGTGCAACACCTGCGTTCAAATGTTTATCCCACAGAAGCAAGATACAGAAGATAATTTTGACGGAATCAGTCTAATGGGCGATAACTGTCTTTTGGAATACCCCGTGTTAACATTTTCGAGGTTGCATGATTAGAAATCACTTTCATGATCTGGTAAACCACGCTTGATTGGTCGGATGAAAGGTCTTTCTGATGTGATCCGTAATGGGATGTCCTCAGATCTTTGTTTAGCGATAGTGAGAATTAAGATCTGATTTTAATGAGATTGGCTGACACGATAAATGTGATGGGAAAGATTTCCGAATTGTTTAATGAACCTGTGGCTATTACAAGTCTTAGTCATCACTGATCAATTGGCCAATCACTGAAAGGTGATTATAAAGATGTGTCAAATAGATACTAAGGTAGATTCATATATGGCTGTAGACTTTCACTGTAGTTTAGACACGAATCGAGTTACTACGATGGTAGTTTGAATGTGCTTTTCTTCGTTTTGTTCTCTAGGATGGGTTGTAGCAAAGATACCTTTGATCAGACATGCAGTCGAACTCTGAGTTATCCCAATGTATGCTAAAATGTTAAGTTCAAGATATTAGGTCTAAATGATGAGAAACAATGCTTCTGTATTTATTTGTGCTATGGAATTCCCAGGGGTTCCCCCAGGAATGTGGCAGTTGTCCGCCAGTGTTTACGTCATTTCAAGAACACGGTCTTGTGAAAAACATATGAACGTCAAATTGTGTCGTCAATTTCGGGTCATGTGACCGACCTCTCGTCCAATGGAAAAGCTGTATATTGTGTAAACTTCAAATTAAAAAATTTGTTGTGTAACCAGATAAACAATTGTGTACAATCAACCTGGGAAAGGGCCTCCCTACATAAATGTATTCCTTGATAAGTAATACAGTATTTGACAACCTTTGGACTTTTTTATATTTTTTTTAAAAATGGAAATAAAAATGAAACTGGCAGTGAACTTTATGATGATGCGGCTGGTGCCTGAGAACCAAGACTATATTTTTTTTTAGCCTAATGTACAAGCAGTAAAATAAGTTTAATTCACTGCTGCAGTCTGTACAGACCACTTTACCTTTTTTTAGTGTTTGGAAGTTGTTAATATATCCTATAATGAAGCAATTATATTTAGGAGATAAACTTTTGTTTCCAGATTTGTCAGATGCCAGTGCACTGAATAAGAACAGCAAATCTGAAAACACAATGTTTATTATGTTTTAACAGTGTAAAATTTTGGTAATTCCTGTAGCTCCAACTTTTGTAAGACAGGCAAGTCTCTCTGGAATACAATGTCTGCTTTTCTGTCAAATATTTATAAACAAAATGTATGATAAACATGATATTCATATTTCCATGCTGAATACATTTTCCAATTTTGTGACAAAGGAAATATGGGCATATTGACATATTCACAAAATACTAATCACGCACTGTAAAAAATGCTGAAGATCTCAGGGCTTTGAATCCCACTTAATGTTTTTCAACCAATTAGACTGGGGTAGAAACTCAATTGTGTTACAATGTATTACATGACAACTGTACGAAGGTATTAATGCTCCTTGTTGACAGCATGCTATTTCAGGATGTGCATGTTCTCCCAACCACAGGTAGCATACATCCATGAAACAACAAACCGACCTCCTATCATACATGTTGCAACTTGATATTTTGTTGTTTTGAGTCAATTAAGGAACCTAATTACTTAATGACAGTAAAACAATAAGATCAACAACGACAATAATAATATTCATCATTATAGCAATTTGTTACTTACTTAAAAGTCATCAGACAAAACAAATGCTAACAATATTGTATCATGATCAATGGTAATTTTGCCACATGATAAGTAAATTCCATTGAACAGACCGCAGTTTTCTTAAAATCAGTAATTTCAGATTTCTCTTCTTATTTATCTAAACAGCCTTAACAACAAAATTAGAACTGACCTGGTAAACATATCTGTTTTAGGACTATTATCATTTTCAATGCATTACCTTCTTAACCCTACCCAATCTTTTGCAATCCTGAGACAGGACTGAATTGTTAATTTGCCACACAGTACAGTAATGCAGTCATCAGATTTGGAAGGCCCCAGCTCTTCTTATTTGGCATCACAAGGCAGTTTGAGTACACTATATAGAACAAATACAGTAAGCCAAATAAGGCTCCAGCTGAATTATAGAAGAGAACAAGAAATATTAATATTTCATCAGCTAATGAGACTAACTGTTCATCTGTAAGATGAAACATTCACATAGTTGTGAATATAATCTATGAAAAAAAGGAGTCCTATAAATCCTTAAGAAGAGATAGGCACTTGGGTCGCTTTATCGTAACTCTGTAAAAAAATAATTTATGGGACCAATTTTTTAACTCAGTCTTGACATGTATCTCTTAGATAAGCATCCAAACTTTCAGTCATGTAACTTCAGTAGTTTCTGAGAACAGTTGTTCCAATTTCATGCATTAGGCACGAAGTTGAAAAGCATGAAGCAAGGGCCATAACTCTGTAAAAATTCAAATTCAAAGCAAAGGATAACTCTGACCAGATAAATAATTGAATAAATAACGATTATAGCCTGAGTTGCCAACAACCATCCTGCCTGAGTTCATATTGTGACTGTGTTCCAGCATGCATGCCCATGTCTTCTCATTTACCAATAGCCAGTACATGTACTCATCCCAGATATCTAGTGTTAGGATGTTTTCTTTGTTTGTTTGTTGTTTAATGCCACACCCAGCATAAATCCAGCTATATGATGGCTATTAGGATGTGTAGACAGACCTAAATTTTCTGTGTTGTGGAAATCTACAATTTTTCAATGATAATCAGAACTGAGAATAGATAAATAAATTTTAATCATGACAACTGAAGTTTGTTATCATTCAGAATGTAAGACAAAGATGTAACTGAAGTAATAATACATGCATCCAGCTTTTCCTGGACTGGAGCCAACACTTACCATCAACTGAATGGGTCTTCCTACTACCTGCAGTATATCAGGTATTGAAAACTGGGCACAATTACTGCAGGAGCAACTTAAAACCTGTGAACAGCTTCTCAATGTGCATCTCTCCTATCAGTGCACCTACCTCAACCATTTGAACAATATCTACAATTAATATCAATAAAATAATAATTTCATGTGTTGGACTACCATGAAAAAAAGAGATTCTCTGTCATGAAGTTACATGAATAGGTAAAATTGTATTGAACAAAGACCTGATTATACAATTCCTATATCCCACAGATATCCTAGCTTACTGTTGTAAATGTGGAACAATTCCATTTCATTGGAGCTCACCTGGATGTGGTCAACAGTCAAACATGTCAACAAAGAAAGCAGTCCTCATAAATATTCCACTATTGTCTGTCTGAATACAGAGGTCTGACCAGATAGCCAGTCAACAGTCAAACATGTCAACAAAGAAAGCTGTCCTCATAAATATTCCACTATTGTCTGTCTGAATACGGAGGTCTGACCAGATAGCCAGTCAACAGTCAAACATGTCAACAAAGAAAGCTGTCCTCATAAATATTCCACTATTGTCTGTCTGAATACGGAGGTCTGACCAGATAGCCAGTCAACAGTCAAACATGTCAACAAAGAAAGCTGTCCTCATAAATATTCCACTATTGTCTGTCTGAATACGGAGGTCTGACCAGAAAGCCAGTCAACAGTCAAACATGTCAACAAAGAAAGCTGTCCTCATAAATATTCCACTATTGTCTGTCTGAATACGGAGGTCTGACCAGAAAGCCAGTCAACAGTCAAACATGTCAACAAAGAAAGCTGTCCTCATAAATATTCCACTATTGTCTGTCTGAATACGGAGGTCTGACCAGATAGCCAGTCAACAGTCAAACATGTCAACAAAGAAAGCTGTCCTCATAAATATTCCACTATTGTCTGTCTGAATACGGAGGTCTGACCAGAAAGCCAGTCAACAGTCAAACATGTCAACAAAGAAAGCTGTCCTCATAAATATTCCACTATTGTCTGTCTGAATACGGAGGTCTGACCAGAAAGCCAGTCAACAGTCAAACATGTCAACAAAGAAAGCTGTCCTCATAAATATTCCACTATTTTCTGTCTGAATACGGAGGTCTGACCAGATAGCCAGTCAACAGTCAAACATGTCAACAAAGAAAGCTGTCCTCATAAATATTCCACTATTGTCTGTCTGAATACGGAGGTCTGACCAGAAAGCCAGTCAACAGTCAAACATGTCAACAAAGAAAGCTGTCCTCATAAATATTCCACTATTGTCTGTCTGAATACAGAGGTCTGACCAGATAGCCAGTCAACAGTCAAACATGTCAACAAAGAAAGCTGTCCTCATAAATATTCCACTATTGTCTGTCTGAATACGGAGGTCTGACCAGATAGCCAGTCAACAATCAAACATGTCAACAAAGAAAGCTGTCCTCATAAATATTCCACTATAGTCTGTCTGAATACGGAGGTCTGACCAGATAGCCAGTCAACAATCAAACATGTCAACAAAGAAAGCTGTCCTCATAAATATTCAACTATTGTCTGTCTGAATACGGAGGTCTGACCATAAGTTAACCCACCCTATATGAAAACTTAAATCCAACTTGTTGCCATGGAAACGTAAAAAAATAATAATAAAAAATTCCTAAATAGCAAAAGGCACCAGTTCAGTATGTGCCTGGTAGACATGCAAAGTTTTGTGAGAAAGTATTTAACGGTTTTTGAGTTGCGCTCCGGAAACTAACACCACCCTTATAGAACCTAAGTCCAACTTGTTACCATGGAAACATAAAAAATAAAAATTTATAATATTCCTAAATAGCAAAAGGCACCAGGTCAGTATGTACCTGATAGACATGCAAAGTTTTGTAAGAAAGTTTTGAATGGGTTTTGAGTTATGCTACGGAAACGAACACCACCCTTATGCTACGGAAACGAACACCACCCTTATAGAACCTAAGTCCAACTTGTTACCATGGAAACATAAAAAATAAAAATTTCTAAAATTACTCAATAGCAAAAGGCACCAGTTCAGTATGTGACTGATAGATATGCCAAGTTTCTATCAATTACACTGAATTATTTTTTAGTTCTGCCCCGGAAAAGGAAATGATTACGGACGGACAGACGGATGGACAGACAGACTGGCTGATCGCTATATACCCCTGCATTATATGCCGGGGGGATAAAAAAGTAGGAGAACCTGTACTTTACTGAGAAAGAATTATCCCAAATATCACAGTTGTTACATTTTGACCGCTTTCTAAATGGCATTGTGTAATCAAATACTACATCTATTACATCATAGCCATGATTGCTTTAATTTGGATAACATCCAACTAAAAAAACCTTAGATTTTCAAAAAATGTCCACTTTAGCCACCCCATCCAGTTGTTAGGTAAGCCATACCTTGTGCAGAAGCCTTTGCACACAGTGGAAATCATCACTTCTTTCAAATCACTACATCAGTTAGATTCAGACAGATTGAGGAGGTGGGAGGGACTACTTTCTGATGTAATAGAGGTAGTAATCTTAGAATTAAACACAATGATAACTATTGTTTGATAATTCCTTGGAATACCTTACTTCTATTACATCATAGCCAAAATACACCAGGGAGGGATTGGTGGGATCTAGCATATAGTAATCCAGGATAGCTGACAGTAATGATGTTATAATACATAGAAACTGTAGGAAGCCACATGATTACAGGTAATTACAGTCAAGTATCTTTAATCTGACACTTGTTTTTTTTACAATTAGCTTTATCCGACAAAAATTATGAGAACCGATTAAATCAGTGTTATTTAGACCTGTTAATCCGACATTCTCGCACTCTGACTCCGACACACCTAATTTGCAACAAATAGCTGAAATTTCTCATTAATCAGTTTCCTTTTTCCAACACAGAGATCAGCATACCTGGTGGTTACATATTCGGATTATAATGTAACATGACAATTTGAATATTTCCTTTTTTTTAATACGTGTTTGTATCGTTATCTATCGTGTAGTTGTCCAATTTTTTATCACGGACGTTGATACTACTTAATTTTGTTTATCCAACATACTTGTTAATCTGACAAAACCATATGCAACCAATCATGTCGGATTAATGGGACTTGACTGAAAATAGCCACCCGATGTCCCTTGCCCTGTTTTTAGGAAGTATTGGAAACATCCTATAAATTTGATGCAAGTATGTCTAGAAGTTGTATGCCTCTTGTAGTCAATTGTCTCTCTTATTAAGTTTTGGCCATAAATAGTTCCTTTGGGTCGTTTAGGGTGTGAGCATTTTCCTACTTGAGTGCTCAAGACGCATTTTCATCATGTTGTATGTTCCACTGAACAATACGACAGGAATGCTCTGATTGGTTGCAAACAGCGTAGCTGGTGAATGGCTGAACAACAGGAGGTTCACCTCTGATTGGGTCAAGAGTCAGCCTAATGGTATAAAAGGAGCTGGTCCTGTAATAGTCAGTCCTTGAGGCGCTTAGACAGAATACAATACAAAGCCCTAATGCTGGCCACGGGCGCAGCAACAGGCACCTCACTAGAAGCACTACAAGTAGAAACGGGAGAATGGGAAACTAAGAAGAGAGCAGGCAATATTATCGTTCTTGGGACGAACATCAAACCCTTTGGTTAAAAAGATATGGCAAGACAAAAACACTCGAGATGAAGCCCTAACTCGAAAAAATCCCTCACTAAAGCCATCTGGGATATTAGTATGTGAACTCATTCGAAGTCACAATTGTGATGACATTCAGCCTCCAGAAAGTCACTACAAAGGGTTACACCCTCCCTCAAATCAAAGCCTCCATAGCAGAAAGATGGCAAGCCCAATGGGACGCAAGTAAGATTGGCCAATGGCTATGCAAAAAATTCAACCCAAGGTCCAACAAAAGCCAAACTCATACTCAAATGAAAGGAAAATTGAAATTGCTATCTCACGCTTCAGACTCGGTCACAAAAAGCACTATGACAAGGTTTGTTCATCTTGCAATCAGGCTGAAACCATTGATCACAGGTTACTAGAATGTCAAGACCATGCCCCAGCCCGGGCTAAGTTAAAACAAGAATTGCAGTTAGATCCGCTATCTGTCATAGATCTGCTAAAGCCAAGAGATGCAATAGCGAAGGCCAAACTAACTCTATTTCTGAGAGATGGACAGCTACTCGAACATATATAAACAGAGCAGCCAAGGATAAAAATGAAATCATATCAATATAAGAAAATAGAAATCATATCAATACAAAAACAGAAATTATGTGAACACCAAATTCACAATAGATATGTGTACCCCACTCACACACAGGAGTCCCAAAGAGGAACAGGTCAGCCGAAATTGCCTAGGCAGAAGGCGACCTCTTAAACACTTAATGCAACAACAACAACAACAGTCAGTCCACAAGTCCACTCTTGAACAGATTAACATGATGCCTCCATTTCTTTTACTCTTAGAATAGGTTGTTATGCAGCTGGGTGCTGGAGAGAGTATGACATAAGAAGTACAGTAAGTATGTTGGAAGAACTATCATTACTAGTCAAGTGACAGTCAAAGTGTTTATTCAAGTCAAATTATACTTAGAATGAATGATCAATCATAAAAATTTAAACACACATCACTCAAGTTGCTCATTTTTAGTTACTCATTGCCTTTGAATCTTAGTTAAATACTGCAATACCAATTATAATAGTCTCAAGATTTAAGAGCTACTGTTCACAACTGGTAGTAGCCACATAAGTACTGATCAGTTACAGTTGTAGCTGTTCTGTGTCCATAGGGTGTGGTCCCTCTTCTGGACCTCTTCCCCCTGTATGCACTGAGTCACATTCATCAACTTTGACAGTGTCTGGGATTTCAGCCTATCTGCTTGTAAAACATCTGATCTTTGCTATGACACGTTATACACCATTTGAACGGTCTAATGCTACTGTTTATTTAAATAATGCATTTACAACTAAATAGGGTGTTGTAAATAAAAAAATCTAAGCAAACACATGTCTAGATTGAGGACCAAGGAAGCGAAAATTTGTTGGTTTTTTGGCAAACATAAGATTTAATAAAATCCACTTACCTATTTAAATTTTTATTGTTAACATAATCAGAAATTAATTTAAAAAGAATTATAAATAACATCTGCATCATCATTTTCCCGATAACAGGGGCTGTCCACTTAGTAGCATGAAGAAATATCTTCGTTTTCAAAGCTTCGCATGAATAGCACGCGCAATGTGACACACCATTATCTACAAAGCTTATTTTGTCATCAATACAACAGTAAACTCGCCTAGAGTCTTTATATTACTGTAACATGCGATTTTATTGGTTTCTAATGACGCTTTCATGCCTAAATCTGCAACAAGATTTGTGATTGGTCAAATTTGAGCATGTGACCTAAGGCAGTCAATCAAATTACAGCAATGGTACCCTCCTTGTGTATGATGAATTTCAGATTTTGACGAACGTTTTTGTTAAATCGTGTTATTCTGAAGTAGGAAATTGCGATCTATATTAAAAATATGAAACTTCATGGATGTATCGTGCTAGGTTATGAGCTGTGACGAAGATATTTCATGCATATATTTTGGCATTAAACATTGTCCGTGTGGAGAAATCGAGGTGACAAAAGCCGAGATGTCATTTGACTCATATTACATGAGATCGCACGGAAAGATGGATGTAATAACTTAGATGTAAGTGTGACAACTTTTAGATATATTTTTGTTGATTTTATTTATTACTTTGTATAATATATTTAAAGAATTGATTGGCACATTTTTATTTTGCTCTTTGACTTGTTTGATATGGACCTACTGTCGAAGTGTGTCAATAACATTGCGAGAAGTAGATCTAGTGAATGATCTTTTAATGTATAAAACATAATAAATTGAAAAAAGCATGAAATACTCATATCCCCCGCCAATATTACATGTCTGGTTGTGTGCAATGCATTAGGCGACATTTTTTTTTCATTTCTTGGTTTACGGATGCGCCGCTCTTTCAAAGTCTAAATGTTAAAAAAATAAATAAATATGAATATTACCCTTTTTTTATTACCGCAGATCTTTTTGTCAAAAAGTTCAAAAAAAAAAAGATTTCATTTCCTCAGCGAGCTTATAGCAAAGGGAAGTCGGTCTGATATTTCTCGCTGGGAGTCTTCTCTAATACCATCAAAGCTTGTCAACCCAATTTAAAGTGCAGTGGTGACCAATTTAACTCTTTCAACACTGTTGGCCGGTACACCGGCCAAGAAGCCATGATTGAGTCACCAGACACCGCAGGATAGACTGGCCAAGCCACGTCAACATAGTTTATAATTTTATTAACCTACTTGCCACATCATTCATTTATTAAATCTATCACATTTCACAATGTCAGAAATACGTATTTAATTTGATTTTATCTTTTTATTCCATAGATTAAAAAATTATTCACTAGACCTTTTTACCTCAATGTTATTGAAAATAAAATTCTCAGACACACTTCGACAATGGGTCCTCATCGAACATGTCAAACAGCAAAATAAAGATGTTTCAAGCAAATCTTTAAATATATTATACAAAGTAATAAAATCAACAAAAATATATCTAAAAGTTGCTAAACTGACATTATTTCCATCTTTTCGTGCCATATTGCGTGGAATGTAAGTGCAATGACATCTCGTCTTTCGTCGCCTTGATTTCTCGGCTCGGACATGTCTTAATGCCAAAATATATGCACAAGAAATCTTTGTCACAGCTCGTAACCTGGCACTATGCATCCATAAAGTTCCATATTTTTAATATAGATCGCGATTTCATGCTTAAAGGGGCACTGATCTAAAGCAATTCCCCGGGACTGGTTGTTGCCTTTGTTATTGTTTTTTCCCCCATGAGTACCCGGATGATACGCAACGCAACTGAGCGTGACAAGAGACTGGGCTACCGTATGCAAGTACCACTAAATAAACTTGGAGGCAATATTTGATTTACGCATTTTGGATAACTGATTGGTTAACCGTGATCTATAAAGATTTTGAAAAAGGGCGCATGTTAATTATTTTTTTCAGTCTAAACAAACAAACAAAAAGAACGGCGGAGCTCATCGGATGTCGTCATTTGGAAAAACTCCAGATGGTTATAGTTTAATCATGAAAAAAAGCATCCATGCAGTGAAAGCATTTTCAGATTTTGGATTGCGTTGATACTACGATTACTACTCCCTTGTTGTCATCCACGTTTTCTGGTATAACCCTACACTTATGTATTTATCGTCATTCACTTGATGCTCAGTTAATGAATTTTTTACAGGTATAATTAGTGGTAGTACCATTCAGATTACCTGACAAAGATTCCCATTTGGCATTTATTGTGTCTGGGGTAATTATTCAATCTAAATCCAGGTTTGAAGTGAGGTGAAATGTGTGTTATGTAATATGCACGTGGCAGCCCAGCAAGAGATGAATGATCAGTTGATTTACTTTTTTGAGAATCAACGGATCGTTCCTTGTCATCAAAGGATTAACAGAAAATGCGTTGATTGATTAATCGCTGTTATCTTGCACAGAGGCTATGTCAAAAGTGAGTGTTTAAATGTCTAGGTTCACTAAAACAAAGGGCATACACTCATATCATGGCGTGAAGTGCCGATGTAAAAACAACATACTTTGTTCAAAGGGTTCCGATAATACGTTGATTGCTCATTGTTATCTAACTCAATGGACTTTTTTAGGAACTGTGGACGTTATGAAAATAGATGTCACGTGGGCTTTCTCAGCCGACCTTTGAGACTTGACACCTACGTGAAACACCTGAAACAATCTAAGTGATCAAAGAGTTGCAGTTTGTACTCCAAGCGAGCAACACCTCCCAAGCCAGCACAGAGTATTGCCTGTTAGCCAGCTAAGGAGAACTCCACCATCGGTAATAATCACGTTATCCTTTCATCCTTAATCACATACTCTTAAAATCATTCTCACCAAATTAATCACAAAACACCTAAATCTTTAAAAAACAACACCACTAAAACACACCCTTCGTCTCAAACTCCTAAAAACAACAAAACACCTAATCCCCCCCATCTCCTAAACACAACTCACACTCTTTCCTACTCACCACCCACGCCCACCACTCACCTCTATTAATACATACCTCAACTCCTTCACCTCCCCCTCCTTACCACCGCTCACCACCTACAACCACAAACATCTCACCTCACCCAAGCAACAACACCCCAACAACATGACTGACACACGCATCATCACACAGACATCCCCGATCCTAACTCACCCACACCTGCGGAAGCACACAACACTTCCGGGAGGACAATCGAACACATCGTCCCGGGCGAGTATGGTAAAAACACAGAACAAACCACCCTCAACAAACCAGCCAACTCGCCTCCACAAACCGTTAACCCAAAAAAACACAAACTTGACACTTCTACTCCACCACGATCACCCACATCCACCCCGTTTGCATTCGTCTGAAGCCCCTAAACACATCTCCTTCGGAGCCCACACTAACTTAGAAGTAAAACCTTATATCAAACAGGTCAAACAAGGTCAACTGCTCCAGATATAATCACATGGCCTCCCAACGCACATTCAAAAAAACTAAATGTAAAAAAGTGCGCCCCAAACAGACTGCCCAGGCATATGCTCACCCTGGTGCATCCACTGCAAATGCATTGAGCACACCTCGCTCTCAAACCAATGCCCTCACAGACACACCCTCACCAAACAGGCCAACAAACACATAAACATAGAAACAGCCAAAATCCAAACATGTAAATTTGCACCACCGACATCCAAACCACTCTTCCCCACACCACACCCAAACACCATCCCTCAAACAAACACCACACCAAAACTCCCGGACTCTGTCTGGGGCAACTACATAGAAACCGCACCCACCTCATACACACACCCAGCCACACAACCACCCACCAACTCCCCCATACCTCACATAGCCATAACATCAACACCCACAAACAATAAAATGACCGCCATACCACGACCCTCATCCAAACAATCTACAGCCCACAAGCAAGCACAAAAAAAACCCACAAACACTAAAGAATCCACAGCAACAGCCACCCCTCAAGCACAAACACAACCCTCCACACCACAAACACCCCCACAAGCCACCCCCATGGAAACGCAAAACACTTAACCTAACCGACGAAGATGAGTGCACTACCACTGAAGAAATAAATGAAATTACTACCACTGAAGAAATAAATGATATTACTTTCTCAGCCCCTAAAACAAACAATAACTTCAAGCGCAAAAGTCCCCAAATAACTAGCATCAAAAACCGAAATAATCTCACCTTACTTCTAGCCTACATGCATAAACCAAATGCTAGCATTAAATCATCCCAACACCAACTCAAAACCAGGAACCAAAATTTCACTATAACAAAGCTAACTGGGACAAATTTCAGGAAATCTACAACCAGGCTAACCTAGGCGATATAGAAGGTAACGACCCTGAACCATATTGCAAAAACCTAACAGACTATATAATTAATGCAGCCAAAAGCTCCATCCTCTTTTCCACAACTGAAATAGGCAAACCTACGGTTCCGTGGTGGAACGAAGAAATAGAACAAACTAGACATAAACGCAAAACCGCATTTAATAAACCCAAACGTGACTTCAAACATCTAAAAATAGCACACGAGCTAAACCACCAAGTACAAAGCCAAGTCAAAACGGCTAAAACAAGAAATTGGAAAAGATTCTGCGAAGAAATTAATCACCACACAGACGCTAGAATGGTCTGGCGCAAAATCTGGGCCATTAGGGGCATTAAACGTCATAAAAAAACTCCCAACATAAACAATTCAACCAACCCCTCTCAAAAAGCAAATAACCTAGCAAACCACTTTTCGACCGTCAGTAGTAACAGCAACTTCAACCTAAAATTCCAGGAACAACTACAATCAGAAACCAAATTTACCAAAGAACCAAAAGATAATAACCTAGAAATAAATTTCCCATACATAATGGAAGAACTACTCCACGTCCTCAAAAATAGGAAAAAGGGCACAGCCTCAGGCTTAGACCTCACTTCCTACCAGATAATTAAACAACTAACCCCCAAACTACTACAAATTCTTCTAAAACTCTATAACCTCATATACCTAAACGAACAGGTCACATCACCTTGGAAACAAGCTCTGGTCATACCGATCCCCAAACCAAACAAACCAGCTGACCAGGCTAACTCATACAGACCAATTTCCCTAACTTCTAACTTATGCAAAGTAATGGAATCAATGGCAAAAAACAGGCTCCAATACTGTTTAGAACAAAACAATATAATCAATCCAGACCAGAAGTTTCCTTACAAACTGTAAAAACACTGTGGGCATAGACCAAACGCTATCGCAGCATCCTAAGCCCCACACTCTTCAATATTATGATCAACGACCTTTTCGAGGGATTACCCCCCCCCCCACCCCCCCGAATAAACACATCAAAATTCGCGGATGATGGAGCCCTCTGGATCCGCACTAAAAGCATTAAAATGGCCAAAAACTTACTTCAAAAATCCCTAAATAAAATACAGCAATGGGCAGACAAATGGGGCTTCTCCCTAAACTTCTCACTTAACTACAAACAGGCCACACCAAACTAAATAACCACCTTAAAATAGCTAAACTACACGCAACAGGAACCTGCCCACACTGCAAACAACAATAAACACCAGAACATGTACTCATCCACTGCACACACTACCATACACACCGAACAACACTACAAACCACCCTAAATCTTAATACTGCACTTACTCTAGAATCAATCTTAAATCCACAAAATAAAATAGAGAAATTCAAAGCCTTAGGCATATACTTAATTAAAACAGGACTAATTATTCGCATTTAAACCCCAAATAAACTAATAAAACCAAAATCACATAAACTAACAAACCACCCACCACACACAGCTCCCTTAATTCGCCCCCTACCCACTCTTGGCATTTATTCCAAATCTCAAAATCCCAAATTTACTATAAAAGCAGCCCTTAGATCCCCCTCCTGGGGTGCACCACCGCTTCCTTTTTCCCCCTTTCGGAAACACAGTAAATGGCCGGGCGGGCCCGTGTGCGACATACGCTAGCAGTCGGAAAGCACACGTAAAATCTCCAATATAAGTAGGTAAGTAATCTAAGTGATCAATTGAGAAACAAACACGGGTTATAATATCCCGAAACAATATATATATTTTAAAATATTTGATTGTTACAGAGACACACGGCATCGAATAAGTTTCTTTGTACAGCTGCAGACGTGTGGGATATTGTTCCTTTGTGTGGATATTCACGGATTCATTCCTCGAACAAGGAAGCTGCCTACAATTATACACATAAGTTTGGTAGGTTATAATTATATTTGCATTTTGTTTTCCTTCATTTGCTGTAGCATTGAACAGATTCATTCTTGTTCCTCTACGTCTTGGTTGGGAAATTCTTCGATGCGCGATAGACGTTGTTTTAATAAGTCTTTTTTTGTAAGTGTGTATATATCACAGTCAGTTTGTAAAATGTGATTCTCTCAGGCAATTTATAAAAATGTGTGAATATTTCAGTCATTTTGACTGTCCATTTCTTTAACAGATTGATTAAAATTGATTAAGACGATCAAAAGGGCCTAAAAACATCACAATAGATTATTATGTAGGTAAGATTAGAAGCCAAACAATATAGAAATGTACTTTTCATCGTAACATTTACAGTCTCTTGGTAATGATATTAAACATAAAATTGTTTGGAATTCGGTGTCATAATAATACAGATGGACATATTTTTCAGTCAATTTGTAAAATAACTGAATATTTAGGCGTTTAATAAATTTCCTAAGTGAAAATATAAACACCGTAAAATAGGCCATGCTCAGGTGAAATATTTACTTTGTGCTGCAAGTCAAAATAGTGTAAACGAAAATCGCACAATTACCAAGCAAGTGACTTATCAAAACTTTGTCACCATTACCGTAATGCTACCCACAAAGATACCTATAATTTCCTTATTATTTCCAAAACTGTATTTCATTTTGTTGATCAATGTGACCATACGCCCTTATACTATCAATAAAAGTGACAAATGCTGTTACGAATTGCGCAGCACAGGTCGCGAACTAGTCTAGATTTCTACTGTATCATCCGGGTACTCACGGGGAAAAAACAATAACCAGTCCCGGGGAATTGCTTTAGATCACATAACTTCCATATTTATAAACAATAGGATTAATTAGACCTTTCAAATAGTGTATAGCCAAACATGTCGTAGCAAAGATGTTTTACAAGCAGATAATTCCCTGGGAACTTGGTGTCACAGCAGTAATCTTCTAGTTGGCTGGTGTTGAAAGAGTTAAACGTCGCCCATGCTGCCAAAATAGCAGCATCTTTCATGCATTTCCACCAATGACATGAACATTGTTATATTGCCATTTGTGCAAGCTGAGAGCCAGGGATATGATAAAATGTTCTTGAAAGATTGAGTTGTTTTACTTTTGATACTCCAGAATATTTTTTATACCTACGTAACTTTTTAGGATAAAAATCAAGTAAAAAAATCTCTGATACCTTTTTTTTTTTTAAACTGGCCTACCTCACTTCTGAAATGAGTTTGAAATCCGTAAATCAAGAAATAAAATAAAAATGTCGCCTTACCTCCTGTGAACTGTGTTCACTGGACCTTTTTGTAAATGGCGTAATTGCAGCACTAAAAAGTTATTACTGGTGTTGTTTTGCCATCTGCAGTTTAGGATAGAATATGTAACTGTACTAGTAATGAGCTGTGTCATTACCTAAACAATAATGAGAGAAGTAAGGGAGTTCTTACTTTACTTAGAGATCATTGAGAGCAGGGCTTATCATGAGGTGTACTGAGAAGTACAGCACCAATCATCTGATGATCTGAGTAGTAGACTAGTGGCTACAGCACTGGCATCATCAGTAAACAACAAGTCCAGTGTAGCTCTAAGACAGTGAGTTGGAGAGTGAATGAGTTGAGTCATTTACCGCACATTAAAGAAATCTTCAAGTTTCAGCTTTTCACTCAGATCACAGTTGAAATCCACAGTAACTAGGACATGTTCACATTCATGCTGCTTGGGGAGATCCTGAAGTCTCTGCATGAAATGAGTAAGTGAATGGTTGCAACTGTGTCCATGACACTTTTGGAGGAACATACACACAAGCAAAGCAGAACTTGCCAACAAGAAAGGAAATGTATTCAATACTGTGAGATGACATATCACATAGTTGGACACTGTTCTTGAAACTTGTTGAAACATACACAGCAACACCATGTGTAGTGTCTCCTGGATAGACTTGATATCCTGGCAGGTCTCTTTCACTGTAAATTGTGTTTACACAAAAATTCACCATATACCTTGACCAAGTTCCTATGTCAAGTGGTATACATCTCAATCAGGTAATTATGGTAACGGTTCTCAGACAACCCCGCATAGAGGTTTTTGTAGAATATGTAAACTGTTTCCAAGTTATGCTCTTGCTAAGGAAACATTCGTAAAAACTCATAAACTATCAAAAGGCAGCAGTTTACCACTAGACCTATTTATATGCCAAGTTTGGAAGAAATATTGTACGGTTTTCAAGATCTGTGACAAGTTTGATGATTTTCAGAGTAAGTCGTTGCCATGGAAACTCAAAAAATTATTATCTCAAAAATCCCAAGTATCAAAAGGCACCAGTTTTCTACTAGACCTGTTTATGTGCAAAGTTTGGTGAAGAAATATTGTACGGTTTTCAAAATCTGCTCCAAAGAGGAGGACTACCGCCATTTTCAGTTTAAGTCAAAGTCATTGCCATGGAAACTCGAAAAATAATTTTTGTAAAAATCCCAAGTATCAAAAGGCACCAGTTCACCACTAGACCTATCTATGTGCCATGTTTGGTGAAGAATTATTGTACAGTTTTAAAGATCTGCTCTGGAAACGAGGACTACCGCCATTTTCAGTCTAAATCAAAGTCGTTGCCATGGAAACTTGAGAAATATATTTTTTTAATTTCTCAAACTATCAAAAGGCACCAGTTCACCACTAGACCTATCTATGTGCCAAGTTTGGTAAATGTATCTCTCATGGTTTTTGTTTTCTGCTCCGGAAACAAATGTGACAGACGGATGGAAAGTCGGATGGACGGCACCCATTCCTATAATCCCCTTCTAATTCATGGCGGGGGATAATAAATTATGTATTTCAGACATTGTGAAACGTGACAGATGTAATAAATGAATGATATGACAGGTACGTTCATAAAGATAAATACTCTTTCGACCTGACTACAACTTGGCCGGTCTACCGCCCTGCGATGTCTTGGGACTCAATGTTGAAAGAGTTCATCATTTTCCAGAAAGAAAATTCATTTTGTTTTTGCACATATTCATTAAAATTAGTTTTACATTCGAGTCATGATTATCAACACAAATACTTGTCAGTCACTTTCATCGATAAATTAAGTGTGCCAAAGGGGCACGCAGGTAAGGAATTCACCATGCCATTACAGTTTCAGGTGTGCCCTCAGCACAATGGCACGAATAATTACGAAACCTGACTAAGTAGGCTTATTATGGCAGGTGTCAAGGACTTACCCCAATTGACAGAGACCAACTAGAATGAGAATGGGGAATATTTCAGCCTTTACTCTTCAACAACTACAGATAGCTGACATATGGACAGCTATTAAGTAAAGCGCATGCTTACAAATTGCCTGATCAGCTCACAAACAATGTCCAGCTCATGGAGAATGGTCACATACTGCCTGTGTCCAGTGTAGAATGTGAAAGGGGATTTTTGTGACAAAATGTCATTAAGATGCGACTGAGATGTAGATTAATGGACAGACTTGTGCGTGTATCGCTTTGTGGACCAAAACTGACAAACTTTGACCCAACACCGACAATGCAACGATGTAAGGCTAAACCCAACCGACAGTTATACAGTGGAAACCATTTAATAGCCAAGTTAGTAAAACCTATATTTCCACAAGTTGCAATTGTAGGAATTAGATCTGTGTCCCTGAAAATGCAAATGTCCGATTGGCAAAAACATATTTCTGGATCCCTGGGGGTAGGTATATTTGGTTTTGCTGGTTTGTTTCTTGTAGGTATATACATACATGTAGTTAATGATAGGCAGTTAAGAGAAGGTGCTTTCTCCGCATGATCGTTGAAGTTATATGCTTTTATATTTTGTTGAATATTTTTTACTTTGGTTATTTATTAAAATTCATTTTCCACAAGTCTTTTTGTCTTCATTCACCAGTTGCCTAATGCATGAACCACATTCTCACAGTTGGCTCATTCATGGCTAAACCATCTAATAGACACAATGCAAAGGGCCGTGAGTCAGCAGAGGGGTTAGATCTAGACAGTGCAGAGCCAGTGAACTCTACTGTCATTGGGCGCCTATTACAAAATGCTAAGGAAAAGCACAATACCTTGTATTGATACTTTTACTGTTATAATAGAGATATTTAGCATCTTCACACTTCTGTCTAGAGCAGGCTTTGGGTATTACCTAGAACCTAACAGGCCTCCCGCCATGGTCTGATTTTTGGCAATGTATTCTGGAAGAGCCAGCAGAATTATTTTACTCCAATCAGGTGCATGAGTGAGTGAGAAAAGGGCATCGTGTTCTGACACTCTAGCCGCTGTTGGCAAAGAAAGGTTTGCAAAATAATTGCTTCATGCACAGGCTAACATAGTGCTTCCATAAGAGCAGACGCAGCAACAGAAAATATTCCACTTTGGGAAAGTGAGGTGGCACTTTGATATCTTCAAGTAAAAAAATAACTTAATAAGTTCATATAGTGGTTCAGTCATGCTGGGGGACTGATGCTAATCGGTAACCCTCAATTGTGCGATGTCTTCTCCTTCCATACATGTTGCAGAAAATCTGCTACTATGTGAATAGTTACTTGCATGTGCTTGATCTCCTGACACTTCGCCACTGTCCGAACCTGTGAACAGGGAGTCATCAATGTCGGAAGAGGAAGGTCTCCAAGACCATGCCACAGCGTCGAAGGCATCCTTGGAGAAACAGGAAGCCTTCATTTTTGTGATGATAGTTTCTAGGTGTGTATGTGGAGATTTTGGAGGCTTCAGTGGAATACATCCCATTGTGGTTGACGGAGCAGATCAGGACGTAGTGGGAGCTGGCGTGGAGCTGTCATGAGGAAGGGAAACAGTCTGCGAAACCAAGATCCTCCAGTGTCCCCAGGACTCTGTCCGTATAGGACAAGGGGGAAATTTTACAGCAAACTCATTAACAGGACATCCACATGGGTTTGGTACTAGACTGACATAGAAACATCTTGTGTTTGAGACATGTCACAAAAGAGTCGATATGGAGAGTGTCCCATGTCTTTGATATCCACTTGAAGATTTGGGGAAGTAGAGATCACTCCAACAACATGATCTTGTTCCTCTGGGATAAACAATCAGCTAAGATGTTCAGTTTTCCAGGAATGTGACGTGCTTCAAATTTGCCAAATAAACTCTTAGTCTGTTGTAGGTAAGCTACTACTGTGGTGCTGTCTCAAGCATATCAATACCCATGACTGACGTAACCTGACTGCCCAGGCTTGTGTTGCATGGTAAACTGCCAGCATCTCCGGACAGATGATATGAATGGTTTCGTCCATATCTGCTCTTGTCCCCTGGAATGTAGCTCCGTCCATGTGAACCACCCAACCCTGTCTGGATGCATCTGTGTTGAGGTGGTGGTTTGGTGGAGGAAATATCAAGTGAATGCCCGTCCTGACATTGATCCAGTCCATCAACCAATTCAACTCGACTGACCGGTCTGATGACGGTCATACCAGCGCAATGACATTGGGGGATCTCGTCAAGTTCAACAAGCTGAGAAGAAGTTGTTGATATAGCCATGTAATGTGACAGGCTTGAGATGAGCAAATTTGACGATCAGAGTTGTTATCTGAGTGAATAACCATGGGGCTATCGATATGCATCATGGGAGCATGTGTATCTCTTCCTGTTGACCATCAACAATCAGGATTTATATGGACATGGAGATATGTATCCTGTAAATCTAAGCTCTGGGTCAACTCCGGGTTGCAATAATATTTATTGAACTAAACTACACAAAACTTATCCTTGTTTAATAACAGTTGGATGCTGATGAAAGCCAAACAAAATCTTGGCAAACTTTGCAGCATAAAATGACACAGAAAAGCATGAGAAACTCCCAAAACAATTTTACATGTTATAGATTATGGACGGCATAGAAAACGTTGCAAAAGATCATATTGTCCCTCAGCTGGCATTTTGAGATAAGCAAACACAGAGTCTGATCGCCAGTCACCAAGAACCTTGATAGACTCAAGTGGCACTCCACGCAGAAGCTACCATGTCGCACCCCCTCAGCAAAGGCTATGTGCACTATAATTGTGCACAGTGAGTCCACTTGTGGTAAAGGCATGTCGCAGACATGAACAAACAGCACTACAGTGAGTAGGTTGCCAATTGTCCCTCTGCTGATACAGTGAAAATCGTAGCTATTGGGGGCACTGATCCGGCAATCTAAAAGAAGCGCACAAGTGTCGTGGTTGGACACCTGCCCTGGATACAGGGGTAGGGTCACATAATGGCATCTTTCATTGAACTGAATGGTTTTTGAATATTGCACGAACAGAACTGCTCCCTTTTTAGTGAACCTCAAATCCGATCGGCACACTGACTTAGCATATTTTGCAGATACAGATCCTGCAGTAACATTGCTGATTCTCAATAGTCCAAAGAAGCGCACAAGCCAAACCGCAAGAAAACACGTCATCTGGCTTGGTTGAGGAAACTGTACGTTGAACTTGCAGTAGCAAGTTCGGAGTGAAAGGCAATTGCATTGAAGTTAAGAGAAAATTGGCCGACAAGGTGTTAGAGAACCTAAACATCTGATGTAATATGCGAGTTATGTCCAAATACTGGGGAATCAAACTGTAAGCATGGGAGAGCCTTAATATGCAGCATAGCGACATATCGTCTAAGGTGTCGCTAGTACGGGCACACATTTAGATACATCCTCGCATGACAACGGTATGTTGATCTGGTGGTAGGAGCAAAACATTCCTGGAGCCACTGAAAAATTTCTTTGTCCAGGCTGCCTGTGAGTTCATCAACTCTCAAACCTGCAATGATATGGAAAGCAAGGTTTTAGGAGACATGTGGTAGGACAACCAGTAACCAGGTGGCGTGTCCCGGGGTACACACCAGACACCATATCACGAAGGAAGCGTTCGAACTGTGAAGGCATATATAACCTTGATATAGCATCAGCTATCACATTCCCTGAGTCCGGCAGGTACTCAGCAAAAATAGTAAAATTGTACTTAATAGCTAGGTAGTTCAGTTCCCTGAGACAATGCATCTCCGGATAACAATCTGAGGTACCATTGTTAATCATCCCAACAGTAGCCTGATTATAAGACATCACACACACACGTCTATTCGACCATTTAGTACACCATTTCTCAGCTGCTATGTTGAGAGTTCTTTCAGTCCACGTAGACCTAATCACACTCTTGGAATGCTCCACCCGCTCGTGTGCATGCGTTCGCGAACAGTTTCAACCGATCAGAGATCCCAAATAAGACGAATGTTCGCTCCTTCAACAAGAAACAGATCCATGAGTAACTGGTCTATTCTGCACTTGTCATGTGGCAGAAAGGCAGTTGAATATAGGCCGGATGTCTAACCGCCCCAAGAGATAACAAGTGATGCCCAACACTGCTTGCCAGCAAGGTTTTCCAATTGACGTCCCGAGGCTCTAGGTGTGGTCATGAACTCCTGCACAAATTCCACCAGAGGCCAACACCATTCATTGAGTCAATGTCAATGCCCAGGAGAGTGATGTTGGTGGCAGGGCCTTCAACCTTGTTCCAGCTTATTTCAAAGCCCAGTTGGCCTTAAACTCTAATCAAGTACAAGAGGGCAAGTTCACAGTTCCCCGAAGAAATGTCTACGCACAAAGATTCAAACTTGCAAAATATCGGTTGATGGCTTGGGTAATGGGGTTAAATATGAAAGGACTCTGTCTGCCACCAAATGGTAAACGCTTATCAATCATATATGTGGGTACAGTATCTCCTGTAAATGTCCACTTAACACCTGTACACGCATTGTTCGAAGGATGTACCGCCACACTCCTATAAGCTGCATTAAGGTCAACTTTAGCCATATAAGCCCCTGGCAGAAGCTCATCGAGCGCATCATGAATTGTCCGGTAAGAGGACTCCTCAGTCGCAAAATCATTCGCTGACCCTCCTTTGGGTAAGCTGAAATCATGAATCAAACGGATGTCCGTGCTACCCTTTGGCACAAAGAGCACTCACAATGAGGGGCAATGAAGATCTTCCTACATCTATAGGATGCTTTCCAAGGCGGAGTAGGCACATAAAACTTGGATCAAGTGTCATAGTCAGTGGTATCTGGTGATAGACCCGTGTAGGATTCTTGAAGAGGGGGTAGGACATGACACACCCTGTGGACAACCAGTTTGAAGCACCTATGTCCATTATCAAATGATTGACCAATTCCAAGTCCTTGAACTTATTCATAGGGACATTCATTCTAGTCAAAGGTGACCTGACAAAACGATAAAAGTCGTCGTTGATAGAGGGTAGATAAGAAAACAGAGACCCATGCGTTCTATAAGTTGACCACTTAATAGAATGCAGCAGGAACTTATCATCCAATTTGGTGTGTGAGAAATTGTCATTTGCATCCCAAATTGCTTTGGTTGTGCATGATGGCCATGGCAGAGTATTGAAGATGGTGTCATGGGAGAGGCCTTCGTTCAGTGAACTCAAGGAATGAGTTGTCCAGACAAAATAATCTGGAAAGTTCCCAACTGGCCTCTGATACTCGATGTATGCACTTCATGCTAGTCGGATGTTGCTGTTAGTAATCGTCCAAACAAGACCGACATTCATGTGATGGGGACTCAATTCTGGCTGAATGAAACAGTCCCAATTTTTCCTTGCTGTGCGGGAAAAAATGGTCTGTTTCTTCTCGATTTATGCCTTTCAAGATCGTGCAGTCCTGTCAGATATTTCTTGGCCTCAAATGTTTTTGCAGACCTGTCAACCCCTCATCATGACAATGTGGAAGATTTGACTTCAAAATGGGGGAGATTTGCCTCCAAAGGGGGAGATTTTTTAAATACATGTGGGGAAGATAAGATAATTTCCAACTTTTATTTTTATTAATGTTATTAAGAAAACCAAATATTTTAAAACAATAACAAATTAATAAGTTTCTTTTATCATATAATGGGTAGGTTTCTCGGCAGGATAAAGCCAACGGATAAAAACGATATCCGTTGGGGTCATATGCGGATAGAGATGCAAATATCAAAGGTCAAGTAGGGACTACCATATTTTCTTGAGTATAGCGCGCACTTATTTTTCTAAAAACACAGCTGTGTAGAAGGGGGTGCGCATTATACACAAATTAATGAGTTTTGATGTTTTTTCCCCGAGCACGTAACACCGGAAATACCATGTCAACAAATCAATACTGAAGTCATGTATTACACTGTCTGGCTATAAAAAGTGTTCTTTGTATATCAGGACTTATGTTTGTAACTCATTTTATTAATTTTATTCAAAATTCCTTTTAATATTGTTTTAATTAAGTTCAGCGAAATCGTGTGTGAAGCGATCGGAAGATCGCACAACTCACCGTTATTAACAGCAACCACGGTCAGATTACCACTATTGACACCTTGAAACGAACTTTAGTTGACAGAGAATGGATACATATATCATAAATGCCATACTGTGACTCGTTAAAAGTCATATTTGTTTTTGTTGGACGATTCTACCTTCACTGTTTATAAAGAAACATGGCGTCACCCTTGTCATTCGGCGATCGAGTCAGAATTAACCATCGGGAATCTGGATAAACTAAAGGGATAATTGCTATCTAATATACTGAAAAAATCAGTGTCCAACTGTGACATAGCTAAGGCATTTTATAAGTTTTAGCAACTTTGGAGACATAAATTTCGAAACAATTTTGCGAGGGCAATAGGCCAAGCCAAGGGGGATCAGTAGCCATATCTGTGCTTGTCGACCTCTGCGGCTTGAAACCTTTTCCACAAAATAAAATAGTTGGACTTGGCTGAAATATGTTTGAATTGTTACCTTTTTTCGTTTTGTTGCTGTGTGTACATCTGACTGCACTTAACGTTATGACAGGACAGGCCGACTGTCAACAACGTCTGAATGTGGCCGTGACGTCTCATAGACTAGGGTTAGAGTAGCTTCCCTTTGACAAAGGGCAGTTACTCTAGAAGACAGACCGATGGATTGCCACGAAAGGCTTGTAAAAACAATTGTTGTTTTTGCGTATATGTTGCTTCACCAGTGTATATAAGAAACAGATTTCAGTTTGAACTATATTGGTTACTGTCACTGTCCGACTGACACATCAATTACCCTGTGACATAATAAATATTATTGCACACATTCCAGGAAAACTCAATGTTTCGGTAATGTTTGTGAGGAAAAGCGATTTTCAAGCACAGAATTAAAGAATGACATTATATGATAAAGAGGTTATCACGCTTGTATGTTTGGGGATGGTGAATATCCTGCATTAGGAATACACTATAAATTTAGTGAGCCTTGGCGTTCTCTACGTTCTTAAATTATGGAAGAATAAACATGCTAAGAACATGAAGACAACAGTTCATTTCAGGAAGTTATGAATACTCGGCTCATGATGCATTTAAAGTTCAACCCTTCAGGCACCTGTTAGGACTATCCGAGTTTTCTTTACAGGTTACATTGTTCAATCATTTACCATATGAATTGAATTACCAGTTGATTACTAGACAAAGGCCCATCTGGGTCCCCCTGCGGTTGGCTGTGATAAGGGTTGCTAATCCGGGAGCCTACCAGACAGATCGGGACGTAAACTTCCCGTTCTTTGTTTTTACTCAAGAGACAATGGAGACAAATTTTTAAAATAATGAAGAATTCTGTTTTGCGGGAGAAATAGTCCATGATGCGGGAGACTGGGTGATTTCATCAAAGTATGGGAGGGTTGACAGGTCTGTTTTTGCTACAAACAGCAGACCGTCTTGCAGTTAAACACTGGGCACGTGATCATCACGTGAGAGAGAGGTACCGCTACACACAGATAAACTTGGATCATGCTGCTCCTCAACAGACAATCATCAAGCGTCTGACGTGTCTGGGATATATTTCCCTGAACCCTGGCTACTATAGTGATCGTCTTCCTAGATTTCTTTCAAAGACAACAATGAAGCAGCAACACCTTCCCATTATGATCGTAGTATGACAAAAGACGAGTCGGAGACATCAGTGCATTCTGTGCATCAAGATGTATAGTGAAGAGCTCTGCTCAACTGATTGCACCTAGAATTTAGGTCACTGACAATAATGGCATTGTAGCAGGCTGGCAGGCAATGGGTTTGAGTCTATTCTCTCAAAAAGAGAGATACTATATACTACCAAATCCTACCTACATGTACCCAGAAAGGAATTAATGTATAGATTTGTCTTTTGGAATTTTGAAATATACTTTTTAAGTGATATAATCAAAAAAACATGTGGAAGTGTAGACAGAAATATTAGACGTGTTGTAACTTGCACACACAGTAAAGAGGTGGGTGAGGTGAAATGGGGTTTAACGTTGCGTCCAAGATTATTGCACTTATATAGCGACGTGCTTGTACGTGTGTGTGTGTTTGTGTGGCTGCTAGTACAAGTCCGGACTGATGCCGATTTATAGTGCTAGCTCACTGAGATACCATGCCGCAGTTTAACATGAATACCCCACTCAGACACAGTATACTGACTCCAAGCCAACCAGTCCTTGTTTTAGCCCCTTAATGCCGAGCGCCAGACAGGGTAACAAGAAATACCATCTTTTAACATCTTTTGGTACGACACGGTCGTGGATCGAACCCCAGACCGGTCGCTCTACCACTAAGTTAAATGGGGTTTAATGTCGCGTTCAAGATTGTTGCACTTGTGTGTGTGCTTGCATGCGTTTGTCTGCTTGTATTAGTCTGGACTAATGATGATTTTATAGTGCTAGCCCAATGACACACCATGCCGCAGTTTTAACATGATCATGAATATCTCACTCAGACACAGTATATTGACTCTGAACCCACCAGTCCTTGTTTTAGCCCCTTCATGCTGAGCACAAGACAGGGTAACAACAAATACCATCTTTTTAATGATTTTTGGCATGGCGTGGCCGGGGATTGAACCGCAGACTTTTCGCTTATCTTTTTAATGATTTTTGGCATGGCGTGGCCGGGGATTGAACCGCAGACTTTTCGCTTTCCGGGGGTACACTCTATTTGCAGGTGATCTGAAAATCTTTTTACTGTGATGTTAGTCAAATTGCAGGAATTAATGCTATGATGTAATAGAGGTAGGGTATCCCTACTCCACTAACCTGCTTTCTCTGCCTGTATGGGAACATACTTGTGCAGCAGGTCAGTTTTCTCCTCATCAAATGTAGACAGGCCAGTGTTGGGTCTGGGGTTAAGATAAATTGTCAGTTATTGCATCCTTGATTATTCTTACAGATCAAACATAATAACAGACTTAAAAGTACTTCTGGTAAAATATCCTTGACCTTCAATCTCAAGTATAAACAGAAATATACATAAGCAACAAAATTCTTTCCAAAATTAAAGAAATTCTCTTGTCCCTTGTACAACTACATCATGAGCATGTGAATAACCAACAAATATTGATGATACCAGGTGTTCGCAAAAAGGGGAGCACACATTCTGTTTCACCAGCGACACAAACACATACAAAGGCAAGTCAAGTGTTCACCTGAACAAACATGGAAACATATGGTACACATCAAACAGAAGAATTGCATTGCACATCAGTTTGGTCACTGATGTGTCAAATTTGGAAATTTTCTTTACATGTCTACCATAAAACCTTTTAAAAGCTTTACTGAAGCCTTTAAGCTATCACCCTGATCAAAACACTCTTGACACTTGACACCTGACACTCTTTGAAATCTGGTGGAGGGTCTTTCTTTGTCACTCTGAATGTTTATGCATGGACCTTGCATGAAACAGGTGAGGTGGCATAGCTGCTCTTATTATTGTTCAGTGGATAAATCAGTGGAAGTGAATTGGCTATTTGATCATTTATGAACGACATCAAATTATTGATACACCTGAAGCTTTTTTGCCAAATTCCCATGTTTTCATTTTGCCAATCCGAGAAGAAATTCCAATTCCTGTGCCTTAAGAAAGAGTTAAGCAAGGAGGTGAGCAAGGAGGTGAGCACCACTGCTTCCCACTGGGATGCCGACTTCTGAGAACATGACTTGCTGCAAACTAATGTCTAAAACCCAACTTGTCCTGTAGGGCAAGTAGATGCCATATTTTTGTAGTACAATATTTTCACTTGCCCTATTGAATGTTTTATGTTCTCAGTTATTATTATTATTTGCTGTAATTAACCTTTGAGTTGAGCATATTTACTAAAGACGGTCCAAAAGTTAACAGTCACTGACATCCACATACATCTCTGCCCATTCAAAGTCACACAACCATGAACATTACGTTTTTGGTTTGTAGTGAAATTGGTTTTTATAATTAAATACATTTTTCTTGTCAACCATTCCACATTTAACAAGAGCCATTACCCTCACAAAATCATTCACTTTCACTTTTGAGAATTAGTATCAAGTAGCCTACAACAAAAACAACAGATATAATTGTCTCCCTTTAAAAAATGCTGTCTATTTATGATATAAGTGACATAGTTTGTTATTGTTATTATGAATGTACAAGAAATGGAAACATATTTTAGGTTCGAAAGTAACTTGCATATTTTATTGAAAACGATTTGAGATGAATTGATGCGAATGAAATATATGTACTCGCCCAGTAGGACGTGTGTTTCTTCACTTCCATTTCACCTGGACAAGCTGCCACTCGTCAATACGAGCAGACGAGTGAATTTTTCGAGCCCTGTATTATGATTACCATACCCACAATACTATGTGAATGAAACTATTCACAAGTCATGAGCAACCTTGACAAATGATAGATGTTCAGTTTGTTACTTTGACTCACTGACTACCTTTACCTTATATTTCATGAAATAATCTGAGATTTCATTTTTTTATCCATGTTCCATAATTTGATCTCTATAGTAACCTTGCATGGAAGTCAGAAGTTCATGCGATTAAAGATCATGTTCTAATCATTTATATTCAAGTTTTTGTGTACACCAAAATTCATACTGAGTGACCTTGACCTTCAATATGTTAGAAAATTTCCCAGAGATATATGGAAGGTATATTAGGTATGAAGTCTATGTCATCAGCATGAGGTTGAGAAAACTAGGTCATATAATTTGAGAAAACATATCAGGCAGCTTCCTTTACATGGGGCTGCTTAATCAGGCACCTATTTTAACATGGAGAGGAGGTGAAATGGGGTTTAACGTCACTTCCAAGAGTATTGCACTTATGTAGAGACTTATATAGCAAGCATGCCTGTCTGCGTGTGTGCATGTGTGCGTGCTTTAACTAGCCCGGACTGATGCCGATTTATAGTGCTAGCCCACTGAGTTACCATACCTCAGTTTACATGAATACTCCACTCAGAGACAGTATACTAACTCCAAGCTGATCATTCCTTGTTTTAGCCCCTTAATGCCAAGTGCCAGACAGGGCAACAACAAGTACCATCTTTTAACGTCTTTAGGTATGATAGTCCGGGGATCGAACCCCAGACCCTCAGCTCTCGGGGTGGAAGCAGTACCACCAGGCCATGGAGGCGGTCTATTTTAACATGGAAGTGTTGAAATAAATATATATAACATGGATCAATACCTTCTGGTAACCATGGTCATTCAGCCTATTTACCTTGCTATCTTGAAGAGATGTGTGGAACTCTCCTTCTGAGTGGCCAGTATGTAGTGCTTGCTACCCCAGATATCTCGCTTGGAGACATAGAAGCCATCTTGCCGTCCTTTGTAGTTGTTAAGACGGATCAGGGCCGCCTCCCAGCTCATGCCTCGGTCGACAACCAGCTGGATAGATCTGTAAGTGTTCACCCGGCACTTTACATTCCTTCCGTGTACAAATCCATAAATTACTAGAATTGAAGCATGACATTCAAGGGGTAAGGTCAAATGTTATTTTATTAAACTTCAGGACCCCCTACATTGCCAACACTGCAATATAAACTTATAATTACTTCCATGGTATTACCAAATTAGGATTTGAAAGGGCTGACTTATATGTACATATGTCACAGGGAATATGTATAATCTCTAAAATTTTCAGGTATTATACATATTCTCTGATGTAACAAGTCAACCCACTAGGAGTGAGTGCGTGAGTTGGGACTTAAAACCGTTTAGAACAATATTCTAAATATCTCACGGCTTGTCAGCTAAATGTGGGTGGAAGGCTCAACCTGATGTAGGTCTCAGAGTGAGCGAGTGAGTTTGGTTTAACGCCGCTTTTAACAGTATTCCAGTTATATCGCGGCGTGTCAGCTTAATGTGGGAGGAAAGCCCGAAGTGATGCAGGTCTCAGACGTTAACCACTTCGGTGAAACCCACGAGCATGGGTATGGTACTGACAAACCTAGAAACATAATCGGGGCGAACCGGGATTTGAACCAATAATCATAGGTTTCTGGTGTGCTTAAGGGTCGCAACTCTGCACAGTGAATTGTGGTGCCTTAGATGGCTGGGCCATCCATGCCACCCGTGCCTCCTCCTCTGCTGTGTAGCACATTAGAATTGTGCTTGTTCATGCAGTAGTGAATAATATGAAAGTTAATGTCAAAGGGAAACAACTCTCAGTTCTCTAACCGGCACCGTTCTAATTAGCCCCCGTAATCAGCATATGCCAATTAGTGTCAGTTGACCCACAAACTGAGCTTGGACCAGCGATGGAGCACTTGGTGGACCATGTTAACAGAAAGGGGGAATCCTTGCATTTGATTGAATGATTCTTACTATAACCTTTCACCTTGCAAATAGGGCCCGTAAGTCTCACGAGGCACTACTACCGGTACCAGCATTTCCGGTGACATGCCAACACTCATGAACAAGTTCTGCTTTCGAAATGAGCGACCACCAATGCTAGCTTTGCTAGACGGGACCAAGTAACTACCATGCTTGGTTATCACCACTATTGATAGTTGTTAGTAGACTTATTTCAGAATAACATGTTCGGTTATTTGTCATTCCTGCAAAGTGTATTGGTTCCTGACTGACAATTGACAACAATGGGACCGGTTGTAAAGGTATGTGTTCTTTTCCTTTACCTTAAAAATAATTTTGACAACCATTGTGGGTACTATTGTTCAGACATGTATTTACGTAGCAAGCAAACAGTGTTTTATGATATCACATAGGATGTATTACTTGTTTTTATGATGTGAGATTATTTATGGAGATACAACTACTAATAGGTAAGCCAAATTATCAAAATGACCATGGTATTCTGGCATCTGTCAGCAAGAACAGTGACATGGAAGCCGTGCCTTGGAAGGTTTGGCGAGGCATTAAATTAGGAAAGATTTAGAGGATGAAATTTGGAAAATCTATGCTAGGAATTTGTAAACGTGAAATGTATGTTAGTAAATTATATATATTTATTTCTTAGTAACATAGTACTTAATACCGTAAATTGTGAAATTCATGCATCTCCAAATTAGTACGACTGCTGACCCCTAGCCAAAAATGTGAATCAAAATCTATGTGACTCCCCCAACCCATCACCAGTGGAATGATACATATCCTTACCATATCCAACCTTACCTTAATCCATTCTAATATCATGATATAACATTTATACTAAGTTTTCCTACAATAATTAGATCCACATCAAGTGCTTTTATGACTTATCATGGTGTAATATTTATACATCAATTCATATATTATAGTTTAGCAACTAATACTTATCAGGTAAAATGCATATATAAAATATCAGTAGTTTCAGTTATAGCTTTTTAGATAGATGCTAGCCTAAGGTAATGGGAGCGCATCTCTTAGACATACTATTCAATAAGACAACAGTTATGTCTTCATAGTTTAATAGATTTGAAGCTTTTAGATAAATGCTAGCCTAAGGTATCAAGATCCCATCTCCCAGACAAAAGATATGTCTACATAGTCTTATAGATTACCTTGAACTATTTTATTTAAGTAAATCTGTCATCACCTATATTAGAATAACATTCAGCAATTACTTCAATTTAGACTCATTAAGGATTAGCCCCCATACAAGCTCGTCTATAGTGCATTAAGGATTAGCCCCAACACAAGCTCGTTTATAGTGACACCATAATCTCTTTCAAAGCATCCAGTAAATATGTCAACAAGATTAGTGCCAGTCCAACGGGATTAACAGGATAAAGTAATCCCCTCTGTCTAGCCATTCATTTAGCATAGGGCACAACCAATCGTGTATCAACCAATCCTATTCCTTTTTATTGTTCAAATTTTTGTTAAATACATACTGTAACAACATGTTAGGGCAGAGAAGGGGTTTGTCACTCTAACCAAGCAGATCTCTCTCCCACAGCCCAGAGGTTGTACCGACTCTCCGTGGCACCCTCAGCTATTTTTCTAAGAAATTGTAACTTGCTCATTGTTCTTGTAAATAAAATTGTGATTAGTCTCCTGTGACTCTGGCTCTTTGCTGACTAATTCCCCAAGAAAACCAGCACGCCATTTGGACGGTTTTGTTCACCCATAACAGTCCATGATAATTTGGCGGAGAATCATCGATTTCGGAACCACAGAGTCCAGGAACTAACTACGACCAGCTACAAGAACCCATTGGAGGACATGTCCAACCGTGATCATCTGATGGAATAACAAGCAAGTTGGATCTACCTCTGACCTCAACACTGGATTAAAGACAACCAACTCCTCCAAAGACACCAACAAAGGAAGAAAAAGTCTTCAAATATTGTAAGTACAGCATTACATTGTTGATTACTTGTCTTTCTTTAATTTAGTATGGTACATACTAATAGGTGTCATGGCAAATATGGAGTCTGGAATGGAAAGTAACTTTGAAAGTGAAATTCCAACAGTGTCTTTAGTTACGCCCCTTGCCAAAAGTGTAATTCAGGCACAATTCGGTACAAAAACAACAAATTGTTTAGTAGATACAGGGGCATCCATTTGTTGTATTTCGTCTGCTTTTCTTGGCAAAGCTTACTCTTGGAAACTCACCCTTTCAACAGGTTAAAGGTGTTGGCGGCGAATTGCATAAAGTGTTAGGTTCAGTTGTTTTAGATTTTGTCATTGAGGATCAGGAATTTTCTCAAAGGCTTCATATTCTGCCTACACTTCCAGAGGCAGTGATACTAGGTGAAAACCTCCTTGATGACAATGATGCAGTCTTAGATTATAGCTGTCATTCCTTGATACTTAACAACAGCACCTCAGATAGGCAATATATCAATTTCATAGCCAGTTCAGTGCAAGAGATTTGTGGATTAGCAAAAACAATAGATCAGATTTACATCCCCCCTCAGAGTGAAATTCATTTCAAGGTAAGACTATCAGAGACCAAAGAGGATTCCCTCATCCTGATTGAACCCATTGCTTCCCTCACTGCTCATTCTGAAGTAGCAGGTGGTAGAACTCTTTCCAAAGTGAAAAGCAAAACTGCTACATTTAGGCTTATGAATCCCTCCCAAGAAGAAAAGGTTCTTGACAAGGGTACAGTTGTAGGCAAATTTAGTTACAATGACAAAGACTCTGTTTTTGAAATCGACTCATCAATAAATACCGTTAACACTGACAATGAGAAGAGAGACAATAACACCAAGGACTATGTTAAAATTGCACAAGAATTAGGATTTGATTTGACAATTACACAACTGACTCCAGACCAACGACACAGACTACTTAGATTTTTGGGACAAAATAGAGACATGTTTTCAACGGGTCTTGCAGATTTAGGAAAGACTGACATGCACCAACATATCATTGACACTGGTAACCACCCACCCGTTAAGTGTAGACCATATCGCCAATCACCTCATCTCCAAAAAGTCACCGAAGAACTTATAGATGATTTTCTGAAGTATGATTTGATTGTGGAGTCCACTTCTATGTATTCAGCTCCCATTATCCTAGTCAAGAAACGTGATGGCTCATATAGATTTGTTTGTGACTACAGAAAGTTGAATTCTGTCACTTTACTGTCTTGGCCTCTTCCTGATTTTGATGATGTTGATCACATCGCCAATGTCCAAGCTAAGATCTTCTCAACTTTAGACCTTGCTAATGGCTTCTTCCAAATGCCACTACATGACGATTCAAAGCATAAAACTGCATTCGTCACCCATCAAGGCCTTTATCAATTCAAACGTTTACCACAAGGTCTGACAAATTCTCCACTTTGTTTTCAACAGCTCATGAGCAAAGTGCTAAGAAAATTGCTTTTTAAGGTTGCGCTGATTTACATTGATGATTTGATAATATACAGCAAAAACTTTGAAGAGCATCTCCAACATTTGGAGCAAGTATTTTACTATCTCAAACAGGCAAAATTAACACTAAAGCCTTCAAAATGCAACTTTGCAACACAGAAAGTTTCTTTTCTGGGTCATGTGGAGGTGTTCAAGTTGATGACAAAAAGATTGCAGCAATTAGAACCTTTCCAGTGCCCAAATCACAAAAGAAGATTCGCTCCTTCTTAGGTCTCACAAACTTCTACAGGAAGTATGTGAAAAATTATGCTCACATAGCGCTTCCACTGAATGCTTTGCTAAAGAATGCTTTGCTAAAGAAGCATTCAGAGTCAGAAGTAGGAAAGAAACCAAAGTTCCAATGGTCACTTGAGTGTGATCAGGCATTCAACACACTCAAACATGCTATGAGTAATACACCTGTTCTGGCTTATCCAAATTTTGACAAAGAATTTCTTCTCGCAACTGATGCCAGTGAGCATAGGTTTTGTTTTGAGTCAAAAAGATGAGAAAAATAATGAACATCCAATAGCTTTTGGTGGTAGAGCTCTTCATGGCAGCGAAAAGAACTGGAGCATTACAGAAAAGGAAGGCTTAGCTCTGGTTGAAGCCATCAGATCATTTCGTCCATACCTTGCAAATTCCAAATTCACAGTCTACACTGATCATATATCATTAAAAATGGCTGAAATCCATCAAGGATGCCACGGGTAGGTTAGGGCGATGGGTTTTTGGAACTTTCTACCTACACTTTTGACAATGTTCACCGCAGCGGCAAAGCCAATGGAAATGCCGATGCTCTCTCACGTAGGGAATATGAGGAAAATATTAACTGTAATGATCAGACAGGAGAAGATGGTGAGAAAACATTCATCTCAGTAACTTCAACTCAGCAAAGCAAATCAACTAGCAGTACCACAATCTTGCCAAACACCCAATCATCCACACGGGTCACACAGACAACTCAGACTGAGGATATTTGCACATCTATTGTCAATCACTAAGAATCCGACACACAGACAACACATTGGTCAGTCACCTTTGAATATGAAGAGGATTATCAGTCAGTACCATTTAATGTTGTTGCAGCATTACATGCTACAAATGCTGATGTTACTCAAGACACATTGGTTGAAGTAAGTATAAAAGAACATCCAAATTTACGTCACCTACAAAGGATTTGTCCAGATTTCATCCAAATCTTTGACTACAAAGAGGATGATGTCCTTCCACAAAATGAAAGGATCGTCAAAAGATTCTTATCGAAGCCAATACTTTTGAAATTGATGAGGGCATCCTATACAGATTCGTTCCACAAAGACAGAAAGACCATGATGACAAGTTCATTAAACAGCTGGCAGTCCCAAGAACCCTCATGAATCAAGTCCTGCAATCCTATCATGACTCAGAGTTTGGCGGTTGCCACCATGGGAAAGAAAGGATGCACAACACCATGAGACCTAAGTACTACTGGCCCAAAATGTACAGTGATATTACTACTTATGTCCAGACATGTGAGGTATGTCAACAGACAAAGAGACATTCTCGGTCCCCTGCCAACAACACCAGACAAGTACAAGTACATTTTGGTCATCACAGATGCATCATCCAGATGGTGTGAAGCCTTTCCACTTCGGACCCAAGAAGCCAAAGAAGTAGCAGATGTTCTCGTTAGAGAAATATTTTGTCGGTATGGTGCTCCAAGGACCTTAATTTCAGACAGAGGTCAGAACTTCATGTCCAAACTCATCAAAGCAATTTGTGAACTTTTGGCAATTAAATTTACCCATACCAGCCCATACCATCCTCAAACAAACAGCTGTGTAGAAAGGCTCAATTCCTATATCAATCAGTCACTAAGAGCCTATTGTAACAAGTCTCAAAATGATTGGCCCTGTTATATTCCTGGCATCATGATGGCCTATCGGATGGCCCCAAATTCATCAACACAAAAATCCCCATACGTTATGCTTTTTGGCCGAGAAATGAGAGCTCCACAAGATGTAGCATTAATTCCAAAAGAAAATTTAGGCCACAATAACAAAAGTTATCTTTCAAATTTGCTTGATGAGCTGGAAATCACTAGAACAATTGCAGCTGAAAACACTGCTCGGGCTAAGGAGGTGTATTCACAATATAACAATAGAACAATATAATCGAAAGGCTAAAGAACCAGAATTCGCCCCAGGTCAAAGAGTTTGGCTTTATTGTCAAAAAGCTGAAAAAGGCCTTTCCAACAAATTAACCAAAAAGTGGTATGGTAGCTATTATATCGTCCATACAGGTCCAAATTATACCTACAAACTACGCCGAAGTTCTGACGACAAAATACACAAACCACTGGTCCATGCCAACAGCCAGGTACAACCTCCAAGTCCAACATCAGGTAATCAAACCAAGGTTATCCCTCAGGTTTTCAATCCAGAGGACATCCACTCAATTGTTAGTTCCAAGAGAGCAAACGGCAAAATCTACTAAAGAGTAAAATGGAAGGATCCAGAAAGGGGAAACACATGGGAGTATGGCAGCAGCATTCCAGACTCCATTCGGAGAGAATTTCACCTCAAAAGAAGTATGTCAGGAAAACGACGAAAACGTCCACTGAAGAATCATAAGTTTTTCGACCAAAAGGAATCAGCACAAGACAATAAATCAGCCAATGTTCTGTCAGGGAATACAATGTCAGGGAATGTCCAGCAAGTCAACACCAAACCATGCATAGAATTAGATGTCAAACCATATCCGTTTTTTCCAAAACACCTACGAAAAGTAGATCATAAAATAGAAAGAGTTATGGGCATTGAAATTATTCAAGGAGACTGCTATGTCAAGGTCTCATATAAAGAATATCCTGATTACCACACATGCTATTTTGAAAGTGTTCCTCCCCACCTCATACAGCGCTACCTTGATGATAGCTGGAAGGATCTCCGTAAGTGGTGCTGTGGAGAAGATAATCCTCCATATGATCCAGATTAACTGCCAATTTATAAATCCAAAAGGATTATTTTTCCAGATAAAGACTTTGGAAACATCAACACATTTAGATACCGTGCTGCAACAACATACCATAGACCCAGTCTACCATTCCTGGTCAATATCCCTATATATATGTCGATAGCTGCCAACTGAACATATTCTTGACCAAAATACAAAATCTCCTGAATAAACGGTGCAAAACACAAAACAGCTATTAGCTGTATCTTGTTATGTTTACTGATAACTTTAGTTATTGTGTCCAGTCTTTTCACTATGGGTCACCAGTTTCGCCAGTTGAGAACAAATAACATCAGCCTGATCATCTGAGTTATTTGAATCACAACAAATTTTTAGCATTGACCTGATCAACCAATCTCAAAAGTGAAACGAACCAACCAAAGTGAACCATAATGAATCGAAATGAGTCAAACCAAAATGAACCAAAACAAATCGAAAGGACTCAAAGCGAAGCAAACCATACTGCAAATCACACCGAAACCGTACCAAAACGAAGCAAACCATACTGCGAATCGAACCGAAACCGTACCGAAGCGAAGCAAACCATACTGCGAATCGAACCGAAACCATACTGAGAATCGAACCGAAACCGTACCGAAGTGAAGCAAACCGTACCGAAGCAAAATAAACTGAACTGAACCGAACGAAACCAAACCCTATCGTATAATCAAAGCGAAACGAATCAATGCACTTGTTATATGCACATACACACATATGTATATATAATGTCTCTAATGATTGTGAGGCGCCGACAATGTATGAAGCCCATTTCTAGTGTCCCCCGCCGTGATATTGCCCGAAAATTGCTAAAAGCGGCCTAAAACCAAACTCACTCACTCTAATGATTGTATCCAAAAATAGAAGGATATTTTTTAATCCATTATATACTTTGTGTAATTTGCCGCCAATACATTCTTCCTGGTCATGACACCATTTAGTAATGCATGTGTACCTAATAATGTACTGATTTTTATTTTACATCATGATTATCATATTTGTTTTATTTTCTAGCTATTACAGACAAACTGAGGAAGTATTTATATATGACATATATATTTGAACATGCTAACTCTCTTTTCTTTGTTTTCCATGTAAAACCTCCATGGACACAGCCAACTATCCTAAACCTCAAACCAGGATGTGGAACTCAAGGCCTCCTACATCACCCATAAAACCACCAGTACAGAGTGCCAAGACAAGCAAGCTCCACATGCAGATTCCCTGATGACAACAGAAAGAACTTTTACATTATGTTTCCTTATACCAAAGAGACTCTATGATAATTGATATTTACTATACTACCAGTTTTTGTCCATCTAAGCCATAATTATTTTACTTTTTACACGTTTTGGGTCCGAACTTTTTTAGACGGAGGGGAAGTTATTATGACATAACATTTATACTAAGTTTTCCTACAATAATTAGATCCACATCGAGTGCTTTTAAGACTTATCATGGTGTAATATTTATACATCATTTCATATAATTATAGTTTAGCAAGTAATACTTATCAGGTAAAATGCATATATAAAATATCAGTAGTTTCAGTTATAGCTTTTTAGATAGATGCTAGCCTAAGGTAATGGGGGCGCATCTCTTAGACATACTATTCAATAAGACAAGTGTTATGTCTACATAGTTTAATAGATTTGAAGCTTTTAGATAAATGATAGCCTAAGGTATCAAGATCCCATCTCCCAGACAAAATATATGTCTACATAGTCTTATAGATTACCTTGAACTATTTTATTTAAGTAAATCTGTCATCACCTATATTAGAATAACATTCAGCAATTACTTCAATTTAGACTCATTAAGGATTAGCCCCCATACAAGCTCGTCTATAGTGCATTAAGGATTAGCTCCCATACAAGCTCGTCTATAGTGCATTGAGGATTAGCCCCAACACAAGCTCGTCAAAAGTGACACCATAATCTCTTTCAAAGCATCCAGTAAATATGTCAACAAGATTAGTGCCAGTCCAACAGGATTAACAGGATTGATTATTCCCCTCTGTCTAGCCATTCATTTAGCATAGGACACAACCCATCGTGTATAAACTAATCATATTCCATTTTATTGTTCTAATTTTTGTTACATACATACAGAAACCTTGTTAGGGCAGAGAAGGGGTTTGACTCTCTTACCAAGCAGATCTCTCTCCCACAGCCCAGAGGGTTGTACCGACTCTCTGTGGCACCCTCAGTTATTTTTCTAAGATATTGTAACTTGCTCATTGTTCTTGTAAATAAAATTGTGATTACGGTAGTCTTATGCAGAGAAGGTGTCAACAAACTTGTAGGCAGAAGACAAGACAAAGGTTGTATATCTGAGGAGTGTGATGAAGCCTATCGGTGCGCGTTGGGTCGTGTCGGCCCCTTACAAAGTGTTGCATGCATGGTGACTGTCTGAACTGCTGGTGTGGTCAATGATGCCCTTTGTGACACGAGTGGGTAGAACTCTTGACCCCAGCAGTGATAACTCACCGGATGCCCATTGTGCAATTCCTATTCTTTGAATGACATTGTTATATACTTGTTACATCTGCTGCTCAATAAACCATGTTTGTGCTTTTATTCAAGTTGGTATTTTGCTGCTATATTCAAGGTGTGCAGTGAGGCCGTCTTATTGTTGATAGTTAATTTGGAGACTTAAATTCCAAGTTTCATTAATGTGAGCATTTTTCGCATTTTATTCACGCTCGCATTAATTTCAAGATTTACAGTATACCAGTCAGAAACTCCAAATTAAATATGCATTATATTTGGTCATACTTACTGTCACGCAACTTCAATTTAAGTAATTAAAATAAATAAATTATATATTTATTTATAAATTAAATAAATTATATAAGTTATTTGTTAAGGTTTTTTTAAGGAGGCAATTGGGTTTTCTGCAATGTAGAAATCAGCTTGTATATTAAATGTGAATAGATATATTAATGCAGATGTATTATTTTTTGCACTTTTGCAGGCTTGCACTAAAACAATTTTACTCTCGTCCACATGTATATAAGTGAAACTTCTTTTATAAACACATGAAGTTTAGTGTCACAAATCAATCCATAGGTTAATCAAATAATCATGATAACAAGTGATTACATTATTTTGGTAACCATAATTTAGTATTTGATGTAAATATATCAACCCCTAACCTCTAAAACACACACACAAAACCCTAAATTTCGAATTCCATTGGAATATCTGTTATCATTGTCATAATGAAAGTATGTCAGTCCAAATGTTTTATTGTATTTGTATATTTCAATTAAAGACCTCTTGGTCTAAGGTGGTTTGGGGTTTGTGCAAAACAAGAAAACAGCGTTATGACTATCCCCCGCCATGAGGCACATTAAAAAAAAAAATTCACATCGTAGTGAAGATATACTGTAAAAAAGAGCCCTATAAAGGCTTAAGAAGAGAGAGGCACGAGGGTAGCTTCATGTCATCAGAAAACATGAGTAAATGTGAAAATAATACACACTGTGACAAAAGGCCCTTTCTCTGGTAAAACCTTAAGTCTTGATAAGTAAACTTGTCCCCAATTCACACAGTAAAACACTAAGTTAAAAAGGAAGGAGCAAGGGCCATAACACTGTAAATAAATCATTGATGAGACCAATTTTCGAACTCAGTTTTGAAAAGTATCTCTTACATAAGCATGCAAACTTTATGTCACTTCAGTAGTTTCTGAGAACACCTGTCCCCATTTCACGCAGTATGCAATAAGTTGGATTTACGGGATTGAATTGAATTTACGACACCAATTTTCGAACTCATTTGAGATCATGACCAGTAACATTAGTTTGAAAAATTTCATTTCTCTGACTTAAATAATTTTTGAGAAAATCTGTCCCCTTTGAGAACCAGAAGGAAGGAAGAACGGAAGGATGGACTATTTCTATTTTGTGGCATTATCCACACTTAAAAGACAATAAATAAGCTTTAAATTTATTCAGTAATTTTATTCAAAGGTCATAATTACTCACAAAGCATTAAACATTCTTGGCAAATATTCCCAAATGCCATGCCCGAACAAATAACTGTGCCAGTGCGAATTGGAATATTTCTAACAGCATGCCCTGTTACTGGTGTCACACAGTTGTTCAAAATGGACTTTCTGTGAGAGTCCCAAGATGTTCTGCAACACCACGTAGGTCCTATTCCAGCAAGTGTCCAGTGTACATGGTGTATTCTGATGGTCACAGACATCATTTACAGAGCCAGTACTTCACATTGCCAGTGTATAGGACTTTAATACATTTACAACTGTTTACATAACACAAGTTGTTCTTTCATTGGCAATACACATGTGTATTGCTTGACCACAAAATATTCATGAAATCTGAAGATCTGTTGCAGTCCGTGTTGCTCTTGAGGTGCAGTTATACTTGACATAATCATAATTATGGTGATACATATCCATCTACTGTTGATTAAGATCAGGAAGTCTTTCTCCCCTCAAATATGGAAATCTGGTCCAACTGCAAAAGATAAATAACACTTATGAGATCACATAAGACATACTTCTAAAATACCAACAATTCCTCACCCTGCTTACATCAAGATATATTTGATAAATTTAGCATGCAGACTTTATCTTTAACTGAATATTCTGCACAAATGCTAAATGGGGTTGTAATGATCAAGTCTATTTACATCATACAGGATACAGATTACGTTTAAGTGAGGTCACTTTTTAGAGATTTTAAAAACAAACCTTGCTAGGATTTAATCATCATTATTTACAAATAAGATTTATAGTTGTTTTTTTGCAAACATCTTATTTTCAGTGCACATAACATTATCATCTTGATATTGGCAGTGTAATATATGTTGAAGCACTCCTAAAATATCCATGTTAGCCCCATTATCCCCACAAGCATAATACATGAAAGGGGAAACCACTCCGAATAACGAAGTCTTACAAGTGCAAGCCAAGTGTCTTCATTGCTAGACATTATATTGCGTCAGAAATCCGAACCCATCAACGTCATCGGGGAAGATAAGTCGAAAATACATGGGCAGATAAACAATTTTAGGATCTATTTAACAGTATCTCACACTAATTTAAAAAGTTTGATGTGTTTTACAAAGAAAATTTGATCAAAATGTCTAGTATGGCTGGATCAAACCCAGTTATGAACTGGGACTGGAGATTTGCCGACAACATGGAAACAGTTTAAAATTCTGATTTCATGTTTGGTGGCCCTCTGTAAAGCAAATCAGAGGCAGAAAGATGTAATTTCTTGATGTTATGGGTTGGAGATAAGACAGAAGCATATTCGAAACTTGGAATATGACTGAAGATGACCTTAAAGTACTTAAAAACTACTATGATCGGTTTGAGAAATCCAACAGAGTATTTTCAAGATACAAGTTCCAGTGTAAAGTGCAGGGAGAATCAGAAAGTTTCTCCCAGTTTATAACAGAACTGAAAATGCTTGCAACTGACTGTGGCTATGGATGAAATGATCAGAGACAGAATTGTGTTTGGTGTTAATTCATCTAAAGTGTGTGAAAAGCTGATAAACGAGGGATCTGATTAATCATCAGATAAAGCCATAGACATTGTGCAGACACGAAATGTCACAAGAGCAGTGCCGTACTTGATTATCAGAACACTCCGATAGACAGCAGTAGTCTATCGCCAGCACAGTTATTCATGAGAAGGAGGCTGAAAACAACGCTCCCGACTGCAGCGCCATTGTTGAAACCAGACTTTCCCACAAACATCAAACACATGCTGAAGAATAGACAAGTTAAACAGAAGTTTTACCTTGACAAGGGTAAAAGTGAATTATCTCCCCTTGATAAGGGTGAGAAAATTGTTGTGATGAACAAAGGTAAATGGGAACCAGCAATAATTACTGCGAAACATTCAACACCAAGATCCTACATAGTAGAAACCAATGATGGAAGAAAATATAGCAGAAAATTGCAACCAGTGTAAAACGAAAAAAAGCAGCATTCAACATGTAAGTACAACTTTGATGTCACCAGATACAGAGCAAGTACATCTGTACCTACGAAACCATCTTCAAACAAGTCCAGAAAGATTCAGTGACTTTGTTAAATATTAAATTTCATTATTCTATCAATGACTCTAGAGGTAATGTGTTCTGAATGTCATATGTGAAATGTGTTGTCAAGATTGACAAATGTGATTTGCATTGTGTTTGAATTTAATTGCATTGTAAAATGTGAAGTGTTTATTTTCAGGCAATTTCAAAGATTTGAAATGAACTGTGTCAGTGTCATTTAAGTTTTGTTTAATTACCGGTATAATGTTTAAACAAGTGTGCTCAGAGACATTGAGAAAGACTTTAAACCAGTGAATAACAACAAACAAGTTATTGAGCATTCTACCATGAATTTGGAATTTACTCGATTCTGATTGGTCAATCAGAGGCTATTGAATCACAATAAACCCCTGCTGATTGAACAGCTGGTTTGACGGCCGCATCACTGACAAAGCTTATACTCCTAGAATAGTGCTATTTTCAGTCATTGTCAGTAGGCATATTTACATAATTATATCTACAATTATAGGTTACAAAATGCACAGATGCAAAGGATGTATGGCAATACATTTCGTGCAAAAAACATGATAGTAATCTACAAAGGGAATTATTTACGTTTTGGAGACAACAGAGAGCTTGGAATTTTGGTGCTTTTCTATGTACGACTGTGACGTCATATATTTTGCGTCACAATGAGCAATATGACGTCATAATGGTGACATGCGATGTAGAACGAAAGCCTTGCAAAGCTTGCTTGGTTTACTTTAGGGATTCCCATCTCACGTTAGCTAACCAAGTTGCCGTGCTTTATGCTTTAAATGCCTGTTATATGCTCGAGTGAAGTATAACAGTGTAAACAAACTGCTTGAGTATATACAGCGCCATATTTTGTTCGGTAATTCCGTAATTCAGATCGACAACCCACTTAAAACACTGGACTCAACCCATGCCGCTTCACTCAGTATATTTGCTGACACCAAAGAGTTCGTGTTTTATTTAGTCATGGTAGAATGGAGATAAACATACTGTGCTTTCAATGTAGAGCTAGGTTACCTGTAGATTTAACCCCACTAAATTGAATTTGGAACCGAACGTGCAGCATTTAATATTGCATTTATTGCAATTCATTATCATTGGTTTAATGTTGCATTTAAATATATATTAAATTAGTACTGGACTATTAATAACTTGCGTTTGTCAGAAAAAGAGGGATGTGCCGTATTCGACGTAATAAGCGCCCACAACGGTATTTGCTCATATATTGGCTAGTGAACAATCCCAATCAGCACCCCTTCTGATTGGTCAATGTACACAAGACTTGTTTATTCGCGTACAATACTCACTCATGTGTTATATGCACCCTTAATTGTGGGCAATTAAATCTGATAAATATATCTGTCGTACATAAACATTTCAGGCTGTCAGCATAAACCACGAAATGTATCTTTCAACTGTTTTTTTTCTACCAAAATAATATTCTAATAAGAGCCACCTATTTCTAATTTTGAGATTACGTCGATTAGGGTAATATATATTGTGATGCACGCCTAAAATATACATGTTAGCCCCATTATCCCCACAAGTATAATACATGTAATGGGAGACCACTCTGAATAACGAAGTCTTACAAGTGCCAACCATGTGTCTTCATTACTAGACACTACAGGCACATAGCATTTTTATTAACACAGGCACCCCTGTAAGTGTCTTTGCACAACATAATTACTTAGAGATATAACAACTCTATTGACAAAAATTCCCAATTTACATTGCCAACATGCACATACCAGGTAAAAGGCCTTCTTATGATGATAATTTGTGTCATCTTCCCCTGGACACAAAAATATGATTCTGTGACCTTCCTAAGAGCTGAACATTTAATATTGGAAATGGCTCAGGGCAGATGTGATGGAAATTTGCCACAACATTGTATGGTGCATGAAGGGGGAGCATAAGTTAATTAATTCTTTTTTTCATGACAATAAATAACAACCATTTAAATCAAATCAGTCACAGAACCACGGTTTCTGCTCATATTTCAACGCTATCATCACTGTACGTGTGATGATTAACTGATCATCAGACCTGTCAACCCTCACGCAATTTGATGAAATCACCCAGTCTCCTGCATGATTGACTATTTCTCCCGCAAAACAGAATTCTTCATTATTTTAAAAATTTGCCTACAGTGTCCTGTGAGCAAAAACAAAGAGCGGGAAGTTTATGACCCGATCTGTCTGGTAGGCTCCCGGATTAGCGACACTTATCACAGCCAACCGCAGGGGGACCCAGATGGGCCTTTGTCTAGTAATCAACTGGTAATTCAATTCATATGGTAAACGATTGAACAATGTAAACTGTAAAGAAAACTTGTATAGTCCTTACAGGTGCCTGAAGGGTTGAACTTTAAATGCATAATCAGCCGAGTATTCATCACTTACTGAAATGAACTGTTGTCTTAAGCCCCTATCTCACATACACGATTTAAGAAATTGCGAACACGATTTAAGAAAAGTTGAAAAATCGTGTTGATTCGTGCTCGACCTTGTGGTTTATGCAAATTTCTTAACCAAACACGACCCTCATACGACCAAAAACGACCCTCATACGACTGAACACAACACTCATACGACCGTCATAAGATATTCATACGATACAACACGATTTAACCTCATTTAGCACGACTGTCATACGACGCCCATATGACTTAACAAGAATCAACACGACCGCCATACGATTAAACCCGAATCATTACGATGTCCATACGACTACAAAAATAAACTCGATCTCCATACGACTGAGCAAGACCTTCATACGACATATTTTTGTTTATTTTGGTCACCTGGGTCATGTAGTATTTAAGCTGCATTGCAACAGCATTTCTGTGTCAGTCTTCACTGGCAATTTTGGTAGTGGTTCAGAGGTTTCAGCTGGCTCATCTTGTCCCGGGTACCGGGTGGATGTTCATCCATGGTTGGTGGTGAAGGATGTTTCCCTTTCGAAGATTTTGCTTGGAGGAGCTTCTGTTTCTGCGCCTGAGGTTTGGCATGGCTGTAGAATGAGCTTTCACTTTCAGGGAGTTTCCCACGTTCCCACTCAGTCACGTGATGGGCTCTTCCGGTCGTATGACAAACATATGGATTTCGTGTTCAGGCATATGGGAGTCGTATGAAAGGCGTATGAAAGTCGTGTTGAATTGTGTTAAAACGTATGAAGGTCGTATGAGTTTCTTCCCACGCTCCCCAACACAACTGAACGCGACTGAACATGATCTTCATACGATTGAACACAACTGTCATACGACCTACATACGACTGAACACGACTTTTCAGCTCGGCTTAAATCGTGTTATAATCGTGCATTGCAGAAATTTACAACACAATTTAAGCCGAGCTGCGACGTCCATACGACTGTGCGCGACCGACCACGACGTTCCAAAACGATTTAAGGAAAACGTTAAATCGTGTTCATTCGTGTTCAGATTCGTGAATGTGAGATAGGGGCTTTAGTGTGTTTATTCCTCCATAATTTAAGAATGTCCAGTCATGCATGACTTAATTGTTTTTAAGATAATGTCAGAAACTTTGTCAAAACATCAATATACCTCAAAGTTACATCATTAAACTCTTGTAAATGATAACAAAATATAACCTGCAAGCGCCGTCTTCAGAAACAACACTATGCATGATTGATTGATTCGGTAGTCAAAATAAATGTATAACACAGTCGGGCTTCCACATAGCTAGGGTTTCAAAGTCAAAGTTTAAAGTGGATCTTATAAATTTCCTTTTGACTGACACCATGACTTGTGTGCAGAGAAATATCAAAACATGGAACTTTATCAAATTTCAATGTATCCTGTGATTATTTTACACGATTTGATTGGCTAATAGTTTGCGTGTGTCCCAGATCTGCAATCTAATTCCCATACATCAGTACTAGTCAACCAATGAGATTAATACACGTCGAGGTCAGAAAGGTCAACAACGACAACGAGACTCATTCATTCATAAATTGAAGTAAAACGTAATAGTACTTCCAAATATGGCATCCATTTCTTGACATGGAATAACGTGAACATTTCTAGCGAAGTAATTGGACTGGCAACAGACAGAATTAAACAATACATCTTATTGAAATTAGGGGCGGTCATGTTGCGTCAGGATAAATGCATTTGATATTAGATACATTTATTTTGTAACCAAACTTGCACCGAATACTCAGAAAACCTGCACCATAACGAAGCCTGACAACTGGTCGGATTGAACATGTCATCAACTGGTCAAGCTACCAATCGTTAAATTTCACTATCTGTTTGCGTTTATCTGAGATGATCTTTGAATGAAAGTGATATGGGTAGATTGTGCTAGGTTTATTCTTGGAGGAGGAAAATGCAAACAGAAATTAAGCAAGCTGTACGTATAAGAAGTTATTAATTATTTATTGTTTAAAAATATCTAGTTTTCTTAGTAACAATAATAAAAATAAAAGGTGGAAATTATCTTATTTTCACTATTTTAAAAATCTCCCCCGTTTTGAAGTCAAATCTCCCACATTGTCATGATGAGGGGTTGACAGGTCTGCTGATCATTATTGACTTATCAACACTGAGAATCATACCACCCTATCAGAACTTGTTGAAAAGAGAAAACTTACCTCAATTCATGAATGGGTAGCGGCCAGTTTGACATCGATCATGGGACGTCTTGACAACACTGCAACTGCTTTGACAAGCATACACTTGCTATTCATGCTACCAAACTTAAGTGTTCTAATGTCTGTGACATGTCATGGTTTTCTTAGTTACACTACTAAATTACCGAATATGATTAGCTGGGCTCTGTCCGACGTTACACTGCTATCGCCATTACGGTGAAACGTTGTTCGTCACAGGAAGTTCCAATACAATGTAAGGTCTCGCATAGTCCCATGGACCTAATTGTCTGGCCCTATTTGTCTGCGTGTGTAATGTATATGTACAATTATGTACAAAGAAAATTTATGTACATATTATTTTTGCAACATTCAGTTCATATACTCAAAACAGCAATGAACCTTATTTTTCAGGGAAATTGCATGTAATACAACAATTACTACACCCTTCTTGTAATCCATGTTTCATTGTATAACCCTACACCTGTGTATTTGTCGGCATTTACTTGATGATAAGTTAATGACTTATTACATAACTAGTGCTAGAACCACTCATATTACCTGACAAAGACCAGTGGATTTGTCAAAGGAAGTGTTTGTATACGTAAGCGTACTAAAGCGGATGGAATACACTCATATCTGGGTGTGGAGCGCCTATGTAAAAACAACATACTTTGTTCAAAGATTTAACTGTTACTACGTTGGTTGAGGCTCATTGTTATCCAAATTTATGTTTTTTCTAAAAGAACCATGGACATCATCAACATAGTTGTTACGTGAGCTATCTCAGGTGACCAATGAGACATGACACCGATGACGAACACCTGAAACAAACTTTTCATAATAATAAAATAATAGATTCAGATACAACTCATCAGGTACCTGCATCAAAATTCTTTGAAGTTATATTATTGGGTATTTTTTAACCGAATCACCGGTAGATTAGTGGTGTTCATGCAGTTTGATTGCTATTACTGTCTTAGTTGATGAGAAATACACATGGTGATCTACTTTTCTTCAAATAAAGCAAAGCAAAGCCAAGCAGAGCAGAAAATACAATTAAAATGGTAAATCATCATGTCTATTGGTAATTTATCTCAAATTTCACATTCTTATTGACCAAGCTTGTTATCACCTATTCCTTTACCTTTTGTTTGTTTTGTTTGTTACAAGGTAGACACAATTTTATGGATAACAACTTTTTTAATACTGTGTCTACCTAGTCACCCGTCAACTTCTAACACCTCACTCAGCAATATTCAAGTTATATGACGGCGGTCTGTAAATACGGTCGGGACCAGACAATCCAGTGATTAACATCATGAGCATCGATCCACACAATTGGGATCAATGACATGCACCAACCAAGTAAATGAGCCTGACCACCTGATCCCGTTCGTCGCCTCTTACGACAAGCATAGTCACCTTTTAGGTCAAGCATGGGTTGCTGAAGACCTATTCTACCCTGGATCTTCACAATTCTATTCCTTTACCTGAATTCTCTGAAGGATACTACATGTATGTAGTTTTACTGTGCATAATATGATGTTGACTGATAGCTTCACCCTTATGAGTCATGTACCGTATATGACCGCGTATAAGCTGACCCTGTAGATAAGCCGAGGTGTTAACTTGACCATTGAAATACGAAAGAAAAATGATATGACCCGCAGATAAACCGAACCAGGAAGTGAAAGGCAAAAAACACTGCGAAGTCGGACTGCAAGACATGCGCTGGTACTCGCAGATATTCAAAAATATAAGATGAAAAACGTTGTAATTATATTGAAAAAGTCACTATTACTTCTAATAAAGATTTAACAAACCAGTCATCCACTTTCATAATGTGGGAAGCTGTTTCTCTTGGGTTTTTTTAATCTCAAAATGATCGTTAAATGTTGCCATCAACAATGAAGCGCCATTTTGTGAAACAGTGTATACAGAATTATGAACCCGTGAGAAAATATATCAGCTAGAGTGAAGACTCGCAGTTTGAATTCAGCATCGTAAGCATGGCGTTTTCGTTTCAAACTCATGATGAGAATGTCAGTCAGCAAAAATATACCAACTTTTACAACCCCCCTTAATACCTCTTTTGTATGTTAATCCAATTGAATTAAATAAACTATGAACACATTGAATGACCATCACTTACTCACAGGCATCTCCAGTTTATTAAACTAATCTCTCGAAAACAAAGGAATTAAGCCCCTACTCCCAACACGATCGCTAAGCACCCACAACTTGAAAATGTTTGTGTAAACAACATGACAATACCAATCGGCCCGTTATGATCAGTGCTCATTTCCTTGTGTACCGTGTTCCTTTTTAAACAACAGGAAGCCATCACAGTGGTCACCGTTTGTGACGTAACAGGAAACAGCTGATCAAATGTTTTTGCAAATGGCGAACGGAATACCTTGCCGATACAGTTGTTTATTTGCCTCTTTCAATAAAGGTAGACACTCGTTCACTATCAATTTATTAACTTTGCAAAACGTACGTAATAGCTATTCATCTGGGGATTATATATTATAGCTGTGAATTACATATATTGTTACATGTAAAGATTGTGGAGTTTATGAAAAAAGGATAAACTTTGAAAATTCAATTGAAAACTTATTATCGGAAGTAGTAACATGCATAAAAAATTTTTAATAACGACAACATTGGTGTATCTAATAATAACTTTATTGATAATTTATAACAATAATGGCTCTAGTCGTGGCAACTTCCAAACTTTCGGGAAGTTGTAATCTATCGGACCGTCATTAAGGCGATGTTTCTGACAGATCACGATCTGTTTGTTTGTTTGTTTGTTGTTTAACGCCGAAATCAGCAATATTCCAGCTATATGATGGCGGTCTGTAAAATAATCGAGTCTGGACCAGACAATCCAGTGATTGACATCATGAGCATCTATCCAGGCAATTGGAATTGATGACATGCATCAACCAAGTCAGCGTGCTGAACCACCCGATCCCGTTGGTTGCCTTTTACGACAAGCATATTGGCCCCCTCATGGTAAGTATGGGTTGCTGAAGACCTATTCTACCCCAGAATCTTCACGGGTCGATCACGATCTGAAAAATACGATCATGAAAGTGTATCCCGTGGATAAGCCGACCCCTTTCTACAGAATCTTTTTTCTGGTCCTCAAAATTCGGCTTATACACGGTCATATACGGTATGCATTAATCAACAACAAAAACACGTCAGTTTGGCTGCAGTTCTTTATTGTATATCTTTTGTTAGTTATATAGAGGCTACTTCATGCTTTTTGTCGAATACGATTTATATTTCGTCTAGTGAAGCCTCAAACCCCATATTGTTTCTCGATCTTCGATCTCGAAACAATATGGGGTTTGAGGCTTCACTCGACGAAATGTATTCGACAAAAAAGCATGAAGTAGTCTATTTATTATATACATCTCCAAATTTTACATATTTTAAATTGAAATTTAGTCAGATCTTTCAACTACGAGAACGACGATGATATTTCTCGCGTCGTCACCTGCTCACATACGACCTGTCACATTTACTACGATGAAGTAAATAGTTCACTCAATTTATACTCATTTCAAATTGTCAAAGAAAACAAAATACAAATGTGAATCAAAAACATTTATTCAAATTGGCATTTTAACAATTTCTTAATTTATTATTGTATACAACTCATTGTCCAAACAATGTTTCGCACTAACGTCAATGCGTAGGAATACATAATAATCCATAGCCAGCTGATAGTGTTCAGAGAAAAACAACGTCACACACTCGCTTCGCTTCGAAAGTTTGAACTTTTGTCAACAAAGTCAACAGCGTAAAAGGATATAACAAACACTGAATATGAGCGTGAAAAGGTACGTCCAAACATATTTTGTTGTCAATATTTCATGACGAACATTATTTATGCCATATTTTCAAGATGATCTTGTCATTCTATTGCAAGCATGGTCTTTTCGGTGGTAACTCGTCTTCACATGTGTTTGATGTTGTCGCATTTGCAGTGTGTTTTTCGGATGACATTGATACATCGAACATGTCAGTTGATAGACATATGTTAACATTTCCGTTGATTGTATTTCCAGACAACAAGCTTGTCAGAAAATGTTGATTCTGAAGGCGGTTGGACACAGATTGCATCGCAAATCCACCCTGCATTGGTGCCGAGTCCGGATTTCGATCAGCTGTTGTGACTGTGCTGCTGGCGGTGTTACTGTTTGACAGAATGCGAGATATTCCTCCCTTCTTCTTTTCAGTATTCATACTTTATCGAATTCACGTTTTTGTGGCCTGAAATTTGGAAAACAAAATAATTCTAAATAACGTTTTATCCACATTTTGAAAGATGAATGAATGATATTTGTCTGTTAACTTCTGGACCAGGTGTTTCCTCATACTGAAAAAAACCCAAATGATTCAGGTTTATTCAATATCATGCCATTTATTTGATATTTATTACCTAATTTATTTTGACTTACTTTACGGCTGATTGGCATTGTATTTCCCAATATTATACTAAAGTGTTTATCCAAAACTAATATAGATATTGAATATTTACCTGTATGGTGTCAATCTTTTGTCATCAGCTATGTCAGCACCTTCTGTCATAGCCTTCATAATTCCATATAGCTTGTTGACACCTAGTGGGGCATTTTTGTACCAGTACGACTGTTCCTTCCTGTTGTTATTGACTGCTAGAAAAAATGGACTGTCTGGTGTACAAGAGGCTGGTGGTCCTCTTTGTCTGTACAATTTATATGCATTGACAGGGCATCTTTCCAGGTCTTCTGGTGTTGCATAGGCTCTTGGTTTCATTTGCCGTATATTTTTAGGATTATCCCCAGGTCTTGTTTTTGTTTGTCGCTCACTTATAAAGATAAGATACTCGGATCCATCATCATCATTTCTAATGTCAATGTCTCCCCATTGTAAATTTCTGGTTTCCTTTCCGGTTCTCATGCCGAAGTTCAGACAACAAATCATCCACATGGTGTGAAGGAGGCTGTGTGGGTTATCACTTCCAAGGGTCTTGGCATCGTACATGGCATCAATATCCATATCTGACAGCTCTTCAGCAGCCTTGGGTTTGTTGCCTTTACCCATTGATTTAAGTTCTTTTTGTTTGCATTTGAGTGTTTCTCTAGATCTTGCAAATGTGATATCGGAAATGATGTTAAATGTAGAACCCATTTGTTTTAAGTATCTTTGTAGGGAAGATTGGTAGCTTTTTAGACTGACTGGTTCATATTCTGATCCATCATTCTTTTTTACTGACAGAAAAGATCTTGACAAATAGGAATCTAAAGACACTGCATCGATTTCTTCAATTTTTCTAGTTTCCCCCTCAACCATCACTAGGTACTCACTGATAATTCTAATGTCTCTATCTGTCTTCTTTCTTGTGTTTTCATTTTTCAGATCTCGAAGAAACCTTGAAACATCATCATCACTGATAGATGGATACTTTTTATCACCAAGTATGCTGTAATTTATTGCAGATAATAAATTATCCACATCATCTCTCTCTATGTTGTCGCTCATTTTGGCTAGCAGACGATCCAAGGGAGGTAATCATGAAATTATGTCCCTTTGTATCAAAGGGAAGTAACTCAAGATGAAAGTAGTTTCGGTTCAAACTTTATATTTTCACCGGTGAAATATCATTTTTCAAATTTATTTCACAATACCATTTATATTTTCACTATATATCTATATATTTCATACTTATGTATATAATAAATATCATTCTTCAACCCTCCGACAGGTGTCACTTCGCACAGCGCAGCGAGAATAGTGCCAAACAAGTCAGACGAGTCGAAATTTTGATTCCGCGAAGAAACGATCAGTATTACAATACTTTCAAAGTTGGAGCAGTGTTTTCCTTTAACAAACCAATTGCAAACCATCAACTAAAGCGACCTGGAATGAATGATCAGCTTAACACTATCGCCTCACCTTGCCACTGAATGACCTACTATTACAACGAAGACAAATGGATATTCTGCCCATGCTTCAACATCAACATTACTGACAAAAGTGAAGGCAGCACTAGTTATGTCCAGTGGTGCAATAGTAACATGTCCCACTGATATGGAACATTCCACATGCACTGTCAGTTTAAGGTTTGACCATCCCGGTCAGCCCATCTAGCGGGATAGTGAAGGGAAGATAAATTGGCAAAGAACATCCATTCAGTGAGCACATTTTAGAGACACCATAGCTGGGACCAAATTAGATCATGTTTCAGCTTCATAGTTAATGTATTATAAGGAAATGTTGGAAATGTACACGTCAATGATGGAGGGAGGTCAGACAATGTGTCATGACAGAAGTTCACTTGAGTTTCAATCCAAGCAAAGTTTCAGTTTCATAAACTTTGTGGTTTCATTGAAGATGGCAAAACATGTTTCCGAGTCTGATAGATGGACAGACGGCACAGTGTGTACAAGGCCTGCTACAGTAAAAGTTCACCTACTTTGTTGATCCTCCTCCTTTGGCAAAATCTTTGAAGACTTCCTTTGGATCCTCAACCATATTGACAGAAGCAGCAGTGATATCAAGCATGCCCTCATTGTACCTGGAGTCAGCATAAAACAGTCTTGATAACATGCTCACTGGCCAGATATTCACCACTGTCTTGACAGCTAAAACTGTCTCTTTAACTTAAGTTTAATTATTAAGCATTTGTCATAGATTACTCAAATCATAGTTTTTAGGTAAAAGAAAAAAATCCATAATTTTTTTCAACATGGTCTATGGCACTGAAGTTCAAACTCACGAATCACTGCATATAGCCTTGAATTTTCTAATATTCAGTATCATTATTATCATTCACCTAGGGTTTACATTTCTGCACCACATACTTGCTGTATATTAAAAGTCATCATGATATGTGCTGCACAAATGAACTGAATAATGGACAAAAAATCAAACAATAGTTGTCATAGTGAATTCTTTTAAAGAATAGTACCTCTATGACATCTTGTATTTTGGCATCACAATTTAAAAACTTTACATTTGCAAGAAATCCTTTTCACTGGTGAATTATCCATAATCAGTTGTGCAAGTAATAGTTACTTGCTGGCCAAGGATCTTGCATCTGCGCAAGGCAGTAAATTGTACATCCTTCCAAGATCAGCTCTATAGATGCAGATAGTTAACAGACGTTTGTGGTTACCTAATAAATCCAAAGCCTTCAAACTGGCGAAAGACCAAAATTAGGTTAACATTGTAAAGGAATCACCTCAAAAGACCAGTTCAGAAAGATCTCAGGGACATTTGCAAACATCTGATAAACTTCGATTGAACTACTGTTAGTGTCACTACCGGTTCTGAAGAAGTCACTTGCAGTGGCATTGACATGATTCCTTTGACCTCCCAATGTGATGTCAGTCATCAACCTGTGATCTGCCCTTCTCTTAGGAGAGAATAATGATTAAAAGGTTTAGAACTTTGATCTTATGTCGCGTAAATGATCCCAACACAGGAGTAGATAGTTCTGTGTGGTGGTAACTATCTGTAATCAGGGTCTTAAATTATCTTCAGACTATGGCCTGAGTTATATCTTTGTCAAAGGCAGGTTGCAGGATATGAAGAGCCGCTTCCTGTTAGCTCTGTTGCTGCCAAATTAAACCACTTGGATTTGACGGAGTCCACAGTTCTACTTTGAGCAGGAATGGGATAATGTCTATGCTCCAGGGGACCTAGAGCCAATGGCTGGTTATATGGCTATAAAAACTCTGCGTGCGTGAGGCCTGATAAATCAAACGCCTGAAACACTGAGATGGCTTGTAGATAACCTGTTTTCGTGGTCCTCTGCAGCAAAGAGTAGACAGAACATCCCCCCCCCCCCCCAAATATTCCTGCTTTTTTCAATCTGTTGAGAATGGGTCGATTTCCTATAGCCAGATCTTCATGCTGAAGAACTAGAGAACAAGGCTAATGGTGACCTTTGACCTCTATGGTTTCACATTGCAACTTATTATCCTGGTAGAGACAGAGTAACAAACCAGGATTAAGTGAAAAGTTAAATCTTCATCATTACCAAATCCTTATCTTCTTCTATACTGACACTACTTGTCCCATCTGTTGCGATAGATGGCATATGAAGAAGGTCACCAAGATCATGCCACTGCTGGAGACTCTCGTCCATTATATCCGATCTGAGATGATGGAAGAAGTCTCGTTGCTCCGGTAGTTTGAGTGGTTCTTCCAAATTGAAGCTATGAGCATGATTACACAATCTGTGAATTCTAGCTTTCACAGGACTGTGATAGGCCAAGGAGTGAAAACTTGGGCAAACATCCCTGTCCAGTCCATGGATAATGTGCCTACTTGTAATGCTTGTGGATCCAACTTTGGGCTGACATACACCTGGAGCTTGTTGCTGAAGTAAATCAGGCCAGATGAGGAGTGTCCCAAATCCACTTGAAGACCTCTGGATGGAGACACTATTCTGTAGCCACCAGCCTAATCATGCTTGGCTGGAAATGAACTCGGGTGTCCAACTTGGGAGTATCTAACAGAGTTCAACCACAGTGTTGAAGTGGTCATTGCAGAAGTCTTCCTCTGTACATTAAGTCTTGCAGGGGCAATAAAGCACATTGTTGGGTCATTCCCATACTTTGATGACCATATGAAGAATCTTTTTTAAGTATCGATCCTCCAGAGGACATTGGATTCCCTTGTGAAGCTGGTGCCGATGTAGATATGTCCTGAACTGGCTTGACTTTTGGAATTGGTTGTATGAGTAAGTGACTAAGTAAGTGAGTATGGTTTTAAGCTTCTTTTAACAATATTCCAACAATATAAAGGCGAGGGACGCCAGAAATGGGCTTCACACATTGTACCCATGTGGAACTGAACCCAGACTTTTGGCAAACACTTCACCACCAGGTTACTACTGTCACTTGGTCATATGAACTAGAAAGCCAAGATGCGATAGTAGTTGGATCAGGAATCTCAGATTTAGCTGGAGCCTATTCCTGTCTGATGCACCTATAGGAAATTGTCGAAGAACCTATGGAGGCTGATTAGATGGATGTGCTCAGAACTGATGATCGCTGATGATCAGAGTAAACAGCCAAGATAGTGATCAGCATGCCAAATGAAAAATTCAAAATTAGTAGCGACATCTGTGACTACAAACTTAAGTATTTCCAGGATCCAGTATGAATTGGTAAGTGAAAATTAGCATCCTGCAATGCAATGCGCAGCTTCCGAACTAATTCCATCTGGAACTTGGATGGAGGAACTAGAAATTCCTTATTGATAACCTTTACATCCTTGATCATACATACGTCTGTTATATCCTTTTTTCAGGACAAAGAATAGTACCCCTGACGAGGTCTGAATGTTGAAACCTCACAGTGGTAACCTAGCAAACTTCATTAAAGATCCTGTGAAGCTTGTCGTTAAAGCAGTTTTTGCCGGTGATGGGATGCAACAGGCCAAACTTCCTTGACTGTTCTGTCACTGCTCTAGTCCAGACTTGTCAGTGAAGGTGTTGTCTCGGTAACAACAGGAGCTGGCTGGACGACCAAACTTGGGAAGAGAAGAACTCCTCTAGCACTCTAACAAATAGTAATGATGCTATCCAGAAGGCTGTGAAAACTTAAACCGTCTGCATGGTGGCTGGAGAATCTCCAGGAATGGCCTCGTAATATTCTTGAAGAGGTGGTATGACATACAATGGTGTGTCTATTGACAGCGTTGAGATCCTTGACATATGCCATGACATCCTTGAATGAAGTAATCCTCATCAACGGACAGAGGATCGGGTGAGGGAAAGTTATTCATCCGGTAGACATTTCTTTTGAGGGAGAGGTAATTTATCCCCACTCCATAACTTCCTCAGGTTATAATTAGCTTGATTTATCACTTGAGATGCATAACTTGGCTGCCAGGAGGGTATGACGTTAATAAACCGAGGCTGTGACATCCAGCATATCTTGAATGAGATGGTATATCTCTCCAAGATGACTTGACAGCTTTTTTCATAGAGACCCACTTTCCTGTCCCACTCATGGCCTCTTGGACTGGGGATGTCTGGGTATGGATCTCCGATGAGAGTGCAGACAGAAAAGATAGCGCCTAAATCTTTTTCTTCTGACTTTGTCACCCTCGTGGCCTCTTGGCCTAGGAATGTACCAGGAGTCTGCCATCTTTACAAGAAGATGAGCATCTCCAAGCTTTGCACTTTCAACAAAGCATGTTCAGTCCCATGCTGATCAGCCCAAATGCAATTACGTACATGTAAATAACGTAAACAAAAGATACACAATCTTCTTCAGCTGGGTCTCAGGATAATGACAACTCTAATCTTAGGTATAATTGAAGATCTAATTGCAGTGTGACAACTACCGAGGTAATGTGCTACATCAACTCGATTTGTTTTCGTTTTCATTCAGCACCCAGGGGAAAGAAGTGAGGTTTATTGCCTTCCACATGAGCATGAGGCTTGGGCAGCAAGATGCTATTACTTGCACAACTGATTATGGACAGTTGACAGTAAAGACTACAGTTGAAAGTCTAACGATTTTTACAGTTTGATAACAGCAAAGTACAGAATTTATGGCAATGATGTAATAGGGGTTTTGTATTCACAAGAATTTGACAGTTATGACCATGTTGGCCATGTTGAAAAATCAAATCTGAATTCTGTGAGCACTCAGACGAAGTTTCAAAGATGACATGGCAAGCAGAATGCATGTGAACCAGACATGGCAACAAATCAATGACATCAGCTCACAGTAATGGTGTTATGGAGAACTCTGGTCTTATCATGCTGATATTGTACCATAAAGTTAGTCCTTGGATTTAGTTTTGGAATATTCTGTGTCATAGCAGAAAGAACCAAAAGTTGCGAATTATGTTCACTTCATACAGTCTTCACCTTCCTTCTTTCTTGGCACTCTGGACAATGACCCCCAGTGTTTCTGTGAAGTAGTTGAACATCTACAACAAAAACACTTTTTACAATACACTTGTCTACAGATGTACAAACCCAACAATAGGGCCACAGGGCTCTGTAGCACACCTGACTAATGAAGAAGTAATGGCAGTTTCACACATTGTACCCATGTGTGGATAACGCAAAAGAGAACTCATCAATAATAATTAACTAAACTGACTGACCAAGTTCTGTTTCTCCACACTAAGTCCAAGGATTCTGTTGAGGAACTTGCTGACATCTCCTGCATCCTTGTCCTTGACAGTTGCCCCAAGTCGCAGAACATCAACCTCTACCAGGCCCATCAACACAAGACTCTCCTGAAGGTGCAACAATAGCTTGAAACGGCAAGTTGTCTGACCGACACACTCATTCACACACTATTGCTAGGCAAGGCTAGGCGAGCATCCTACGCAGTACTTCTACAAATGATGTACATTAATGAACAATATTCAAGAGTATAGAATCTGGAGCGTGTCAGTTGCAATATGTCCATGACCTATGTATAATCAAGGGCAGCTAATCTTAGGCTAAAAAAAAATAAAAATAGTCTTGGTTCTGAGGTATCACCTTAAAGACACACATTTGGATTGTTATTTCTTTTAAAAAATATAATATCCTTTAAAGGCATGTGTCTCGAACACATGACCCCAGCAGTGAAATACTAAAGTACTCAAGGAAATGGAAAAAAACTGTTTTTTCGACCTCAGATCTTAAATTATTGCAGTTAATATACAAAATATGTAAATATTCAAACAACTAAATTAGTACTAATTGGGCTCTGGCAGAAATACAGCGTATCAAATGTTTTTATGCCTTTTTACACGTAAAAGTGTGTAAAAATGTGAATAAAACAGACTATTGTGAAACAGGGCATAACCAGGTGTAAGTAGATCAAGGTGACCTATGACACCTTGACGACAGGTGAGAACAGGTGCGGAATGCCTATAGTCTGTTTCTGCTATGTCAATTTGGACTTAATTTTATTTTTGAATGTTGAAAGTGCCGACAAATCACCTCCTGTAAAGTACATTTTGTATTGCTCACTGAGATCAAACTAGCAAATCCATACTAGTACTTTTCGAGTTGTTTTGTTATTTCGTATTTACAGCTACGTAACACTTTGTGTCGATTTTTAATTTGAGAAAAACAGGTTTTCTTCATTTCCGGTAGTACTTTAGAATACTTAAAAACAATGTGATTCAAACTATGTGCAGTTATTTCCCTTTACATGCACACTGCTTTCCTGTGTATCTTGTGTCACATATGGTCATGGCAGCAATAGCTGTTCTTGTGTTTGTTTTGCTGTTTGCAAATTATGTCAATGAAAACATGAAATTTCCAATAAAACATCACTAGATAAGATTATTTATAAAATCAATGGTATTTGTGTACTGTATGCTGGACAATGTTTCATACAAAGAGATTATTATTAGGGCTCCAAGTCGAAAGGCTGTAGAGCCCTATTGTAATTGTTCGATTTATTATTATTATTATTAGGGCTCCAACCCGAAAGGCTGTAGAGCCCTATTGTAATCGTTTGATTTATTATTATTAGGGCTCCAAGCCGAAAGGCTGTAGAGCCCTATTGTAATCATTCAATTTATTATTATTAGGGCTCCAAGCCGAAAGGCTGGAAGCCCTATTTTAATCGGCCGATTTATTTATTATTATTATTATTATCATTATGATACGTGCTCGATTTAGTTGAAATTTTGTATGTGTATGTAGACAGTCAAGTTCTTGATACGTAAAAAATTCCCAAGGCCGTAGGTTCAAAGACCAAGGGCAGATAACTGAAAAACAAGTAATTTTTGAAGCTATATTTTGCCCTTTTGCTCCAAAACCGTTTCACCGATTACTTTCAAACCTTGCATGTGTCTGCTGCTTTAGGTCCTTGACATTATTTGTTCTTTGACTTTGGTCATTGGTTAGTTGGTTTGGCAGCCATATTGGATTCAAGGTTTTCAAAGGGTATTTTGGGTACCTGTCTTCAAATCCCTACTCCTCTGAAACCCCTGCATGAAATGCATTCAAACTTTCTGAGAATTGTCTCCATACACAACACAACAAATTGTCTTCACCGATTTTAGATATCCTTTTTAGTTGCAAATGGGATTCAAGGTTTTCAAGGCAAAAAACTGACAGTTCAAGTATAAATACTGAACGAAGCGCTCATAAAATATACGATTTACCCCGTTCACTGGCTTTGCCTCCACAGCAACAGCCAGTCTTGTCGCAAATGTATTCCGCATTATGTATACTATCCTTGAAGATCAGGGTTAGAATTGGTCTTCAGAAACCCATGCTTGTTTTAAGAGGCGACTATGCTTGTCTGACTATGCCAGGCGATTATCGGTATCGGGTGGTCATGCTCCCTGACTTGGTACTTCATTTCCCAATTGCCAAATGCTATCATACCTTACTTTTGACAGCATCGTGAAAAGCGGAAATGGGTTTAGAACACTCTGGTTCACGCTGGCATACTTCGGTTTCGTAGCGGTAATGTACTGCAAACGGTGACTATCTTTTGACGGAGTTGGTACAGGCAAACCATTTGATGATCCGAACCATGGTCGAAGTCAAACTTGGGTAAAGAACTCACTTAGATAAATGTTGGGATGTCTCGCAAACTGTTCCGTACGTTTGACGACATTGGTACAAACAAACCATATGTGGGTTAGAACATGGATGACGTCTGAAATGGGTTTACAACATCCCGGGATGTTCTGGGACACGTCTGTCTCGTAGCTGCGATGTCTTGTAAGTGTTTCCTTACTTTTGACGGCATTGGTACAAACAAACCATATGCGGATTCGAACATGGTTGAAGTCAAACATGGGTTAAGAACACACTGGGACACATGTGGTGATGTCTTGTAAACCGTTTATAACATTTGACAGCATTGGTACAAGCAAACCATATGCGGATTCGAACATGGTCGAAGTCAAACGTTGGTTAAGAACATACTAGGACACATGAGGTGATGTCTCACAAGCGGTTCCTTACATTTGGCGGTTCCTTACATTTGACAGCTCAGGTACAAACAAACCATATGCGGATTCGAACATGGTCGAAGTCAAACATGGGTTAAGAACATACTAGGACACATGAGGTGATGTCTCACAAGCGGTTCCTTACATTTGACGGCATTGGTACAAGCAAACCATATGCGGATTCGAACATGGTCGAAGTCAAACGTTGGTTAAGAACATACTAGGACACATGAGGTGATGTCTCACAAGCGGTTCCTTACATTTGGCGGTTCCTTACATTTGACAGCTCTGGTACAAACAAACCATATGCGGATTCAAACATGGTCGAAGTCAAACGTGGGTTAAGAACATACTAGGACACATGAGGTGATGTCTCACAAGCGGTTCCTTACATTTGACGGCATTGGTACAAACAAACCATATGCGGATTCTAACATGGTCGAAGTCAAACGAGGGTTAAGAACATACTAGGACACATGAGGTGATGTCTCACAAGCGGTTCCTTACATTTGACGGCATTGGTACAAGCAAACCATATGCGGATTCGAACATGGTCGAAGGCAAACATGGGTTAAGAACACTTGGACACATGTGATGATGTCTCGCAAACGGTTTATTACAAGCAAACCATATGCGGATTCGAACATAGACGGCGTGTGAAATTGGTTTAGAACATCCCGGGACGTTCTGGGACACGTCAATGTCGTAGGGGCAGCGTTTTCTTACTTTTGACAGTCGGTACAACCAAACCATTTGGGGATTCAAACATGGACGAGGTCGGAAACAGGATAAGCACTTTATCTCAGCAATGCGACAGCAACCCGGGGCACTGACGAACTCAGAACGCAAATCCTGTTGACTGGAGGTCAACTGACAAAGAAGTTACAGCCTGTTAAAGAGTCACCAAGCCGAAAGGCTAAAGTGTCCCAAGTGTTATCGTTCAATTTAATATTATTATTATTCCGCCGATTTTAGTACCAGAGCTAGCATAAAAACCACTGGCTCGATTTTGTTCAAATTTTTTATGTGTATCCAGACACTTAAGTACCAGATACCACACAAACTCCAAGGCCATAGACCCGAAGACCAAGGGCAGATAACTGAAAAACAATATTTTTTTATAAGCTATATTTGGCCCATTGCTTCACAACCGCTTGTCCGATTACTTTCAAACTTTGGATGTGTCTGCTGCTTTAGGTGCTTGACATTTGATGTTCTTTGACTTTGGTCATTGGTCACGTGGTTTGGCAGCCATATTGGATTCAAGGTTTTCAAAGTTTTTTGGGGGTGTATGTCTTCTAACGCATACATCTCTGAATCCACTGAAAGGAATGCATTCATACTTTCTGAAAATTGTTTTATACATAACACATCAAATTCTGTTAGCCGATTTTGAATATCTTTTATAGCGACGGACCTATTGGATTTTGATTTTGATTTTTTTTTTCACCAAACTAATACTTTAAAGATCATATCTTGTAAGGTTTTCCACAGAAATTATTGAAAGTTTACATGAAGTTAGTGTGCCATATGTATCTTTTTGTTTGTTCTTGGTTGCATGCTGAAAGTAACACCACTTGGTTGAAATATTTGATTAATATTTGGTACACCTACCGAACTCGCCAATTTCGTGTGACAATTTCCGGTTACTATTTTCTAACGGAGTTGGTACAAGCAAACCCTTTGAGGATTCGAACATGTTCGAGGTCAGATATGGGGTTAGATCAGACTAGGACACCCCGGCACAAGACAATTTCGTAACCGCGATACCCTGCAAGTGGTGCCTGTGTACATTTGACAGATTTGGTTCAATGGAGCCCTTTGAAGATTCGAACTTGGACGTTTGTGCGCAGTGTTACTTGGAGCCCGCCATTGCTGCTTGCAGCTTTAATTAGGGCTCCAAGCCGAAAGGCTGTAGAGCCCTATTGTAATCGTTCGATTTATTATTATTATTATTATTTATTATTATCATTATTTATTATTCCGCCGATTTTTGTACCTGCCCTAGCATTATAACCACTAGCTCGATTGACGGAGTTGCTACAAGCAAACTATATGCGGATTCGAACATGGTCGAAGTCAAACATGGGTTAAGAACACACTGGGACACGTGTGGTGATGTCTCACAAGCGGTTTATTACATTTGATGGCGTTGGTACAACCAAACCATTTGGGGATTCGAACATGGTCGAAGTCAAACATGGGTTAAGATCACACTGGGACACGTGTAGTGATGTCTCACAAACGGTTCATTACATTTGATGGCGTTGGTACAAGCAAACCATATGCGGATTCGAACATGGTCGAAGTCAAACATGGGTTAAGAACACACTAGGACACGTGTGGTGATGTCTCGCAAGCAGTTCCTTACATTTGATGGCGTTGGTACAAACAAACCATTTGAGGATTCGAACATGGTCGAAGTTGGAAATTGGTTAATACATCCTGGGACACCCAGGCACATGTCTATTTAGTAGTGGTGATGTCTCACAAGAGGTTCCTTACATTTCACGGTACATGGTACAGGTAAACCCTTTGAGGATTCGAATATATGAACGAGGTGGGGAACAGGTTTAGCACTTTATCTCAGCAATGCGACAGGAACCCGGGGCCCGGACGAACGCAGAACGCTAATCCGTTTGACTGGAGCCCAACTGACAAAGAAGTTACGGCCTGTTAAAGTGTCACCAAGCCGAAAGGCTGAAGAGTCCCAGTGTTAGCGTTTGATTTAATATTATTATTATTCCGCTGATTTTTGTACCAGAGCTAGAAAAATAACCACTAGCTCGATTTTGTTCACATTTTGTGTGTGTATGTGGACCTTTGGGTACTAGTGCCCTCCAAAAACCCAAGGCCGTAGGCCCAAAAGCCAAGGGCAGATAACTAAAAGAACAGAATATTTTGAAGATATGTTTCGCCCTATTGCTCAGCAACCGCATATCCGATTACTTTGAAACCTTGCATGTATCTGCTGCTTGAGCTGCTTGACATTTTTTGTTCTTTGACTTTGGTCATTGGTCACGTGGTTTGGCATGAAATGCTTTCAAACTTTTTGATAATTTTCTCCATACATAACACATCAAACTTTAGTAGCCGATTTTGGAATTCTTTTTTAATTACGGCCGTATTGAATTTTGATTTTGATCATTTTTTTCAACGAAATTTTGCTTTAAAGATCATATCTTGTAAGGTTCTCCACAGAAACTATTGCAAGTTTACATGAAGTTAGTGTGCCATATGCATCTCATTTATTGTTATTGGTTGTATTCTAAAAGTAACACCGCTTGGTGGTAATATTTGATTTATATTTGGGACACCCCTGGAAGACGCCAATTTCGTAGCGGCGATTTCCGGTGACTATCTTTAGACAGAGTTGGCACAAGCCAACCTTTTATGGATTCGAACATGTTCGAGGTCGGAAATGGTTTTAGAACAGACCTGGACACCCTGGCACACGCCATTTTCCTTGCGACGATACCCTGCAAGTGGTGCCTACATTTGACGGATTTGGTTCAAGGAAACCCTTTGAGGATTCGAACATGGACGTTTGGGCACAGTGGTTCTTGGAGCCCGCCATTGCTGCTTGCAGCTTTAATAAGGGCTCCAAGCTGAAAGGCTGCAGAGCCCTATTGTAATCGTTCGATTTATTATTAGGGCTCCAAGCTGAAAGGCTGTAGAGCCCTATTGTAATCATTCGATTTCTTATTAGGGCTTCCTGCATACAAGGCAAGAGCCCTATTGTAATTGTTCTATTTATTATTTATTATTATTATTATTCTTTATTATTATTATTATTCCGCCGATTTTTGTTCCAATCCTAACTCAAAAACTACTGCTCAGAATCTCTTGAAAATTTCCACAAAGATAGCTTAGCTACTGAAGTTATATCCACAAAAATCTCAAGACTATAGACTCAAAGACTAAGGGCAGACAACTCAAAACAACTTTAAAAATCGCAATTTCAACAGCTCATATCTCCGCCACGAAAGCTCCAAAGACTTCCAACTGTCTTGAATAGGTGCGGAATCAGATGCCCAACAAATTCTCTACACATCTAATGTAGCGAAATTGCTTCGTTTGGCCTCCAGATTGGATTAAGTGTTTTTGCACTGTTTTTTACCCAATTTCTCAGTACTTGACTCCCAAAATCTCCTCAGCTCAAACTACCAGCTCAAAAGCTTCCAAACTCTCCATACTTTGGCTCCAAGTACCATACTAACAACTTTAAAGAAAACATGTATTTATGTCAAATGTGATATATTTTCCTGATAGCCCTTGGTCTGGTGATTCCAGAACACCAAACGGTTTGACTGTAGCTCAATGGACAACGAAACTACAGCATTTTAAAAATGGAACTCTTTGGCCCCAGTCCATCAACTTGCCAAATAGCACAACTCTAGACACCTGTTACTCGGGAACTACTGGTCCGATTTCGGCTAAATTTCGTGTGTATTGGTAGAGTATTGTAGTCACGCAGCATATAAGAGAGAAATGATACATAATTCATGCATAACAACATTTGTTGCTTATTGCTCCTAGCCAGATCATTGACAGCGCAGGTAGATACGGACTATAGAAATAGATTAACGTGAGCAACTTGGTATAATGTATCGACATCGTAGTTTTTGTTTTGTGGAAGCTCATGTCTGAATTCACAATACACAACGGATGTTTATTGACCTCGCAGCGTGCCAGCTTGAGGATGGGTCAGCCGATTGCATATTGGAGCGAGAGCCACGGTAACGGTATAGCAAGATAGCAGTAGCGCTGTAGTGTGCCAATTAAAGTGTATTGTATTACCACAACTAAAGGTATTAACAGAGGGGTAATCCGTTCACTTGATGTTTCGACAGTAGAAGTGACATTTTAACATGGTATGAGTGTGCTCAAGATTTCTATAGTCTGTTTCTGTATAGATTCTCTTCACGCTGTTTGTAGTACACTCTGCCAGTGGAAAGTGCACATTGATAATCCAGATCATATCATAGTCGTACACAGTATAGCACATATCCTTCCTCATATCGGAATCTTATTTAACAGGAGAAAATGCATGAATGGTAATAGATTAGGGCCATTAAGAACTCAGTTTCAAAGGTTTTTAGTACTCTGTATAACCAAAGTGCAATTTTGCAAAAGTACTTCTATGAATGGAGGACAGGATCCGCTTCTACAATCATTCCGATAGGGAGCCCGCCATCGCTGCTTGCAGCTATATTTATTATTTATTATTATTTATTATTCCGCCGATTTTTGTACCTGCCCTAGCAAAATAACCACTAGCTCGATTTTATTCAAATTTTGTGTGTGTTTGTAGACCGTTGGGTACTAGTGCCCGCCAAAAAGCCAAGGCCGTAGGCCCAAAGGCAAAGGGCAGATAACTGAAAAACAAGTATTTTTGGACGATATGTTTTGCCCTGTTGCTCCACAACCGTTTGTCCGTTTACTTTCAAACCTTGCATGTATCTACTGCTTCAGTTGCTTGATAATTTTTGTTCTTTGACTTTGGTCATTGGTCACGTGGTTTGGCAGCCATATTGGATTCAAGGTTTTCACAGGGGTTTTTGGGCACCTGTCTTCAAATACTATCTCCTCTGAATCCACTGCATGAAATGATTTCAAACTTTCTGAGAATTGTCTCCATACAGAACACAACAAATTTGCATAACCATTTTTCGATATCTTTTTTAGTTGCGGCCATATTGGATTTTGATTTTGATAAATATTTTCACCCATGTACAAATACTGAAGGAAGCGCCTCATAAATCTACTATAAACCCCCATTCACTGGCTATGCAGATACCCTCGCGTTCTCCACAGCCTTGTTCAATATTATGTGTACTGCCCTTGATGACCAGAGTTAGAATCGGCCTTTTTCAACCGATGCTTGTCTCAAGAGGCAACTATGCTTGTCACAGGAGGCAATTAATCGGATCGGGTGGTCAGACTCGCTTCAGACTTGATTCTTCATTTCTCAATTGCCAATTGCTACGGTACCTTATTTTTGACAGCGTTGTTTAAAGCAAACCATTTGCAGATTAGAATATGGTCGAGGTCGAAAATTGGTTTAATACACTCTGGGAAACTGTGGCACACGTAAATTTGGTAGCGGTAATGTCCTGCAAACGGTGACTATCTTTTGACGGAGTTGGTACAAGCAAACTATATGCGGATTCGAACATGGTCGAAGTCAAACATTGGTTAAGAACACACTGGGACACGTTTGGTGATGTCTTGCAAGTGGTTCCTTACATTTGAGGATTCGAACATGGTCGAAGTTGGAAATTGGTTAAAACATCATGCGACACCCAGGTCAATTTAGTAGTGGTGATGTCTCACAAGAGGTTCCTGACATTTCACGGTACATGGTACAGGTAAACCCTTTGAGGATTCGAATATATGAACGAGGTGGGAAACAGGTTTAGCACTTTATCTCAGCAATGCGACAGGAACCTGGGGCCCCGACGAACGCAGAACGCTAATCCATTTGACTGGAGCCCAACTGACAAAGAAGTTACGGCCTGTTAAAGTGTCACCAAGCCGAAAGGCTGAAGAGTCCCAGTGTTAGCGTTTGATTAAATATTATTATCTGCTGATTTTTGTACCAGAGCTAGAAAAATAACCACTGGCTCGATTTTGTTCACATTTTGTGTGTGTATGTGGACCGTTGGGTACTAGTGTCCGCCAAAAACCCAAGGCCGAAGGCCTAAAAGCCAAGGGCAGATAACTAAAAGAACAGAATATTTTGAAGATGTATTTCGCCCTATTGCTCCGCCACCACTTATCCGATTACTTTGAAACCTTGCATGTATCTGCTGCTTGAGCTGCTTGACATTTTTACTTCTTGGACTTTTGTCATTGGTCACGTGGTTTGGCAGCCATATTGGATTCAAGGTTTTCACAGTTTCGTTTGGGTACCTGTCTTCAAATGCTAACAACTTTGAGTCCACTGCTTGAAATGCTTTCAAACTTTATTTTGGTTATTTTGCTAGCTCTGGTACAAAAATCGGAAGAATAATAATAATATTAAATCAAACGATTGACTTTAGTCATTGGTCACATGGTTGGGAAGCCATATTGGATTCAAGGTTTTCACAGTGTGTTTTGGGTACCTGTCTTCAAATCGTATCTCCTCTGGATCCACTGCATGAAATGCATCCACACTTTCTGAGAATTGTGTCCTTACATAACCCATCAAACTCTGTTAGCCATTTTTGGATATCTTTCTTAGTTACGGCACTATCGGATATTGATTTTGAAAAAAACATTCACCGAAATTTTACTTTATATAAAGATCATATTTTGTAAGGTTCTCGTCAAAAACTATTGAAAGTTAGTCGGACATATGTACCTCATCATTTGTTCTTAGTTGCATGCTAAAAGTAACTCCGCTTGGTGGTAATATTTGATTAGTAATTGGGACACCCTTGGAACATGCCAATTCGTAGCGGCGATGACAGGTGACTATTTTGGGATGGAGTTGGTACCAGCAAATTCTTTGAGGATTCGAACATGTTCAAGGTCGGAAATGGGTTTAGAACAGACTTGGACACCCCTGCACATGACAATTTCGTAGCGGCGATACCCTGATTTGTGACATTTTGGCAGCAGTAGCTATGGCCAGTAAAAACAAAGTTATCTGTGTCAGATGTTCAAATGTCTCTCTTAAGTGTCACTGGTAAGATGCTTGAGGACTATGTTTAAGTCCCATGCTGGGGCTTTGAATTTCTTCTGTTGTTCTTCTAGTCTGTAACAACAGAGCAGAGCTATCAGTTCAGGAACTTTAGTAACTTTTGATACTGTTAAGAATGGAGCTGACAGCTGCTAGATACAAGTCCAGCATTGAACCCTTGTGATTTATGGTAACTCTGATGTGACAGACGAATACCGCTATTTGAGGCAAAGTGGCTGAGCTGCTGAGAATCCATTACTCCTTGAAAATTGGTCGAAGCTCTTCCATTTGTAATTATACAAACTTCAAGCAGATCTACAAAGTGCAAGGGAGACCACTGTAGCAGCTCTGGCTGAGTATCGTTGTCTGGTCAGGTTGTTTGTGGTATGCTCCATAGGTGAAGCTCGAAGATGTTTGGGTTTGGGTGAACTTGTCTTGAGTGAGGATGAAGAAGTAGATTTGACCAATTTGGAAGTTTTAGTACCGGATTCCCCACTAGGTCGATGAGGGCAACCAGGTTCTAGCAGAATTTTTTCCAGTCTCTACTTTTGGCTATTTGGACTAGTTTTTGAACCTGGTGGTTTAGTTCGTGGGCTAACTTTAGATGTTTGTAGTCGCGTTTTGCTTTATTGAAGGCGGATTTACGTTTTCTTCTAGTCTGTTCTATTTCCTCATTCCCCCATGGTACGGTCGGTTTGCCTGTCTTAGATGTTTTGAAGGGGATGGAGGTTTTGGCTGCGGTTATTATATAGTCTGTTAGGTTTTTACAATAGGTTTCTGGATCATTATTTTCTATTTTGTTTAAGTTAGCTTCATTGCAGATATCTTGGAATTGGTCCCAGTTAGCTTTATTGTAATGGAATTTTGGTTCTTGGTTTTCTGTTTGGATTGGTACGTTTGTATTTCCTATAGTTATGTTTATGGGAAATGGTCACTACCTAGCGGGACGTCGTGCACTTCCCATTGAGTACTTTGAGCTAGATCTGCGGTGCATATGGTTAAGTCGATAGCCGACATTTTTTGGTTTATCTTATCGAACCTCGTGGGTTGGTTGCTATTTAGGAGTACTAGATCGTTTGTTTCTATCCATTCGGAGATTAATTTGCCATGATTATCTATTTTATCATCTATGCTCCATGTAGGATGGTGAGCGTTAAAGTCTCCTAGGAATATAGTAGATTTATCGCTCATTCGGAGTAGTTTGTTTAGATCCTCAGGTTGGACTTTTTGTTCCGCCCAGTGGTAAATATTTATTATGTTTATGTTTCGGTTATTTAATGTGATTTTAATGCCGTTGGCTTCTAGGTTTGGCGTGTCTATTTTTATTTCTTCGTAATTTATATCTTCCCTGATAAATATGATTAGTCCTCCTGCGGCTCTTCTTGTTTTGGGTTTTGCTCTGTCAGTTCTAACTGTTACGTAGTGTAAATTTGGATTTTTTTGAGAATTTGGTTTCCTGGATACAAGCAATGTGAGGGCCTTTATTTAGTTTAAATTTAGTTTTTAGTTCATGGCCGTGGGAGGTGAGTCCGTTGGCGTTCCACTGAAAAATATTTAGTCCTTCCATTATTGGATTCGGGTGATTGGTGATTTAGTTTTTAGTTTTTAGTTTATTCGGTGACTTCTTTTAGAAGGAGGTTAAAGAAGAAGAAGGGTAGATTGGTTAAGTTTAGATTGAAAGCTACTTTGTGGAATGATTTCACCCTAACTTTTGGGGAGTTTTGACTATGCATGTATGCTAGGAGTAAGGTGAGGTTATTTAGGTTTTGGGTGTTGTCTGGTTGGGAAGTTTGGTTTGTTTTAGTTGGAGTAGTTTCTAATGTTTCCTCAGTAGTGGAGAAATCTTCGTCATCAGTTTGATTAGGGTTAGCTGTTTGAGTTTCCATGGGGGAGGCATGTGATGTGGAGGGTTGTGTAGGTGTTTGCGGGATGGGTTTAGCTGATGATTTCTTAGTGTTGTTTTGTTGTTGTGCTTGCTTGAGGGGGAGTGTTGTTGCCATGTGGGCTGTAGGGTGCTTGGATGAGGGTCGTGTTGTTTTGTGGTTTGTTTTGCATGCGGGGGTTGATGTTTTGGCTATGTGAGATGTGGGAGGGTTCGTGGTATGTTGAGTGGCTGCTTGTGTGTGTGAGGTGCGTGCGGTTTTTTGGTAGGGGCCCCAGACAGAGCTGTCAGTTATGGGTGGGGTGTTTGTTTGTGGGATGGTGTTTGGGTGTGGTGTAGGGAGGAGTGGTTTAGATGCAGGTGTAGCAAATTTTTGTGTTTGGATTTTAGCCGTGTCTATGTTTATGTGTTTGTTGGCCTGCTGGGTGAGTGTGTGTCTGTGTGGGCATTAGTTTGAAAGTGAGGTGTTAGGTGGATTTGCAGTGGATGCACCAGGGTGTGCATGTGCCTGTGCAGTCTGTTTTTTGCGCATTTTTTACATTTAGTTTTACGGTATGTGCATTGGGAGGCAGTGTGGTTGTATTTGAGGCACTTTGAACATTGCTTAAACTGCTTTATATAGGGTTTGACTTCTCAGTTGGTGTGGGCTCCGAAGGATATGTGTTTAGGGGCTTCAGGGAATTTAGCGGTCTTTTTGAAGTTGATTATGACAATGGAGGTTGGGACCGTTTTTCCGTTTCTAGTTGAGGTTATTCTACGCGTGCAGGTGATTAGGGGTTGAGGGTTTTGGTCTTGGTTTATGTTAGCTTCTAGAGAGTATAATTGTAAGTCCTCAGTTGTTTCCCTTGGGTTAACCTTAATTACGCCTCGTGTATATTGTTGCCAATTAGGTGTTTGTTTGATTACCGTGACGTGAAATATTTGAGTTATTTTATTTGCTGCGTTGTAAGATTCTCGGTTAGGGAAGATTATCTGGTATCCTTTGTTGGCTTTTTTAATATTGTTGTAATTTATTTTTTCTCTTTTAAACCAAAGTCCTATTTTATCTGCCGAAAGTTCTAGTGAGAGAGTGGTGCCTGAGCCTGCTGAGAAGAAGTAGAGGGCGAAGGTGGTGAGGAAGGCGGTCGGGGAGGGTGTGGGCGATGGAGGTGGAGTGGATGTGTCGAGTTTGCGTTTTTTGGTGTTTTAGGGTGGCGAGTTAGCTGGTTTGGTGGGGGTGGTGTGTTTCGTGTTTTCGCCATACTCGGTTGGGCTGATGTTTTCGAGTGACCTCCCAGAAGTGTTGTGCGCTTCCGCAGGTGTGGGTGAGTAAGGAGCTGGAATGTCTGCGAGTGTGGCGTTGCGGGTGTCAGTCATGTTGTTTGGGTGTTGTGTTGGAGAGTTGGAGAGCATGTGTTGTGGTGAGTGGTGGTGAAGTGGGAGTGGTGTTTTTGGGAGGTGAGTGGGTTTGTTGTTTTTACTGGGTGAGTTGTGTTTAGGGAACGGAGGAGGTTGCGGTGGTTATTTGTTGTTGGTTTTAGTTCAGGTCTTTGCTGCATCTAGTTTTTAGGTTTTGGACATGAGCCTCCCAGGTGAGGTGTTGATCGAAAATAAGTCCTAAGAATTTGGTTTGTTTTTGAAATTTGATTGTTTGGTTGTTTAGCTGGAGGATTGGGGAGGCGGGTTTCATGTTTTTATGTTTGAATACTACTCCTGTTGTTTTATCTAGGTTAAGGGAGAAGCCCCATTTGTCTGCCCATTGTTGTATTTTATTTAGAGATTTTTGGATTAAGTTTTCTGCCATTTTAATGCTTTTAGTGCGGATCCATAGGGCTCCGTCATCCGCGAATTTTGAAGTGTTTAGTTTAGGGGATAATCCCTCGAATAGATCATTTATCATTATATTGAAGAGGGTTGGGCTGAGGATGCTGCCCTGGGGAGTGCCATTTTCTAGGGGACACTGGTCCGATAGCGTATGGTCTATACTTGCGGTTATTTTGCGATTGTTTAGGAAATCTTGGATGAAGTTTATTATTTGGCCTTTTAGTCCTATTTTTTTAAGTTTTTGTATTAGCCCGTGGTGCCATACCATATCGAAAGCTTTAGAGAAGTCGAGGAATATGCCTATGGTGTATTGCTTGTTTAGCTGTCCTGTTTTTATATCCTGTTCTAGTCAGGCGAGGTTATCGATAATTGATCGGCCAGGAGTGAAGCCGCTTTGGTCGGGGTTTATGATGTTGTTTTGGTCTAGGTAGTGCTGTAGCCTATTTTTAGTCATAAGTTCCATTATTTTGCAGAGATTTGAGGTTAGGGAGATGGGCCTATAGGAGTTAGCCTGGTCTGCTGGTTTATTTGGTTTAGGTATTGGGATTACTAGAGCTTCCTTCCATGAGGATGGGACCTGTCCGTTTAGGTAGACTAGGTTGTATAGTTTAATTGATTTGAAGCTTTTAGATAAATGCTAGCCTAAGGTATCAAGATCCCATCTCCCAGACAAAAGATATGTCTACATAGTCTTATAGATTACCTTGAACTATTTTATTTTTGTAAATCTGTCATCACCTATATTAGAATAACATTCAGCAATTTAGACGCATTAAGGATTAGCCCCCACACAAGCTTGTCTATAGTGCATTAAGGATTAGCCCCCATACAAGCTTGTCTATAGTGCATTAAGGATTAGCCCCAACACAAGCCCGTCTATAGTGACACCATAATCTCTTTCAAAGCATCCAGTAAATATGTCAACAAGATTAGTGCCAATCCAACAGGATCAACAGGATTAAGTATTCCCCTCTGTCTAGCCATTCATTTAGCATAGGGCACAACCAATCGTGTATCAACCAATCACATTCCTTTTTATTATTCAAATTTTTGTTAAATACATACTGTAGCAACATGATAGGGCAGAGAAGGGGTTTGACTCTCACCAAACAGATCTCTCTCCCACAGCTCAGAGGTTGTACCGACTCTCTGTGGCCCCCTCACTTATTTTCTAAGTATATTGTAAATTGTTAATTGTTCTTGTAAATAAAATTGTGATTAGTCTCCTGTGACTCCGGCTCTTTGCTCAAGAAAACCAGCACGCCATTTGGAAGGTATTGTTCACCCAGAACAGTTCCATGATATCACTAACATATACATAGTAACTGGTTATAGTTCAAACCAGATCATTAATGTAATCAGTATTTCGGATGACGGTGGAACTGTAGCAGGTCAGAACTTCCGGTTACTTTTGTGTTTGATTGAACATATAAAATACGCTGGAAACAAATTTAGCTGAAATCATGTGTAAACTGATAGGCAGATAGCACAAACTCGCTGTCAACATTTTCCATGCATCAAAATAAGCAGCATTTACTCCCAGTTCAACAAAATTCAAAGTTAGTTGTTAGTTTATTCTTATGCAGCATCCAAAACTGAGCATCTTTTGAGCACTTACCTGCAGCAGCATGTTCAACTCATCAAAATCATACACTCCATTTGTCATCTTAGATAAAGAAACACCTGGAACAAGTTTTTTCTGGAACAGGAAGACAGTCGAACATGTCTTACATTCATAGCTGCACATAACATCTTCAAATTCATAGAAATCCTATTAGAAGAGACTGAGTTGCCATACACTTGTCCATACATAACACTGGAGGGATGCATCGCTTAAAACTGCTATCTGGGAAGGAGTTATTTCATTGCCTTAACATATAAAGCTTGACCTGTTTTTACATACACTGTTTGGCTCAGACTTGATTTTTACAGACTGCTGTCATTTAGCTAGTATATTGCAGAGTGAGGTTTAACAACTAACAAACTGTTTCTACAACCCTGAGGGACCTGTCTTCCATCATTGTTGGTGGTACATCAGTGTTAGTTAACTGGGTTGTACCTGGACAATGTCCCTGGTGCAGGGCTCCACCTACCTGGCAGATGCAGTGGTACATACTTCTCAGCGCACTTCGTCCATAAGGTGTGTCAAAATTAAACTCTGTCAAGTCAGCTCCTGTTGCTGCCCGTCTGTCCCCTTTTGTTAGGGCACCTGATACATATACAAAAACACATACAGTATGTTGATGATAACTAGAGTACAACAGGTACAAAAGCTCACCTTCACCCACGATATACAAAAACGTGATAATGTGATGCTTTTCAAGTTCTTTAGAAGACTATCCTGGTATGACAATAATGACAACTTCACATTGAAAATAAATCAATTTATAGAATTTGAGATTCCTGTATATCTTATTTCATTGTCTTTTATTTCAATACGTTAGGTTTTCATGGTATAGAGTTCAAACAATTTCATTTGAAATTCAGTTTTAGACTATTGTAACCAATACATCTTTGCTTTGTAAAGTACAGCACCATAATGAGGAATCTAAATACATGTCCCATTGGAAGACATTATTCATGGTGAAAGTATTTGTTATAAAAGTTGGGCATCCAGGATTAAGCATATTTTACAAGTCTATGGATTCACAATTATTAATTAGACAAGATCGTTTGAAAAGAAATGTTACTTTCAATTGAATGTTTAGGTAGACTAAAAGCTTCACATCAACAAGGTCATCTTCCCGAGGCAAGGGTGTTAATTGACAACAGAAGCCCAGTTTCCACCCTTGCTGAACAATTCGTGGCTCAATTTGTAGCACCACCAGTGGCTATCATGAGTGGCCCCTCCTATGTCCCTCCCATTGTCCAATCAGATTCCACCTCTCATATCACTTGCATTTGCTTTCAACAAATAGGATGGCGCCCAGACAATCTGATCGACAATCAAGAGCTATATTGTAATAAAACAGAAGTGCATCAAATCATTTGAGCACCTTGATTAAAACCATAAAAAGATTGAAAAAATATATGTTGATACCCAATTGACAGTACACATGCTTTTCAAATCCTGCACGTTGAAATCCATGTTCTTTACTACCCGGATGCCTAGTTTGTTGGGCAGTTCTGATAGGACTACGCATGGACTCGTTGGTCCAGCCTAAATCTGATTCAGGAATTCCAGCCTTGTTCTGCAAGAGTCTTTTTAAGGATGTCAATAAATTGTACAACCTATGGAAACATTTACTCGTTTTTAAATAATGATGACTCTCCATTTTATGTACAGGGGGGGTAAGTTTGGTATTCTCACAATTTTCATGTTGATTACACTACTGCCTAGAAGTTCATTCCCCTTACATGCATGGGCAACGCGTTACGCAACCAGTGTGCATCGGGTTGGTCACGCACCCCGTCCGCCACTCATGTGCAACGCGTGACACACTCATTAGAGGGGGACCAAACTTTTGACCAAAGGAGGACCCGTCTTAAGCTGAACCTGGGGGTGGTAACAAGGAGAGAAAATTCTGTTAACCTGACAAAAAATGATAATACACATGTATTTGCTAGTGTCTCCTTTCTTCATGTGATTTTGTGGGAATAACATGAATACTGTTGTGTTTAAATAGATCTGTCTTGTTTTATACGACCATTGCTTCTAAATCCGATGGTGTTAAGAGGATACATGGTCCTCGAACATGTTATTGCAATTGAAATGCTTTTATTGTGATTTGACATTAACCGTCTGTAGTACGACTTTCAGTGATAATATGTATGAGGTTTGGCAGCGCATTGTTTTTATTGGACCCTTATTACTTTATGATGACTTGGACTCTTTACCTCAGCTCCATAGCCGTTAGGCTGGAAAAGAGCAGCATGTAATTAATGAGGGTGGGTTATATCATTGAGGATACACTTTAGGGAGAGAATACTAATTACCGTACTACAGGAAGAGACCTGTAGACGTAAGCGCGGGGTTGTGTTTTAGCTGGCCGTTCGATAATGGCCGCCAGGAGAAGTAAACAGTGAGCTTTGACTGCGTCATCTAAAATAAATAATTAGGTACAGCAGTGTTATTTTCACGGGTCTGTTGATTAAACTCCCAGCGCTACTGTCAATGTATCTTCTACTTGATCCTTGATACATCATTTTGGCATTCACAATATATAGTATTTCAACGTACAAAGGAGCACTGATCTAAAGCAATTCTGCGGGAGTAGTTGTTGCCTGTGCATTACTGTATTTTCCCAGTGAGTACCCGGATGATATAGCAGAAATCTAGACTTGTTCGCGACCTGTGCTCGCCATTCGTAAGCGCATTTTTATTGAAAGCAGAAGGACGTATGGTCACATTGATCAACAAAAATGAAATACAGTTTTGGAAATGTAGGTATATTTGTGGGGAGCATCGGTAATGGTGATGCAGTTTTGGTAAGTCACTTGCGTGGTAATTGTGCGATCTTTGTGTACACTATTTTGACTTGCAACACAAAGTAAATATTTCATCTGAACATTGCTTATTTTACCGTGTGTATATGTTTACATTCAAAATGTAAACAGATTTCACTAAGGAAATTTATTAAATGCCTAAATATTCAGTCTATTTTACAAATTAACTGAAAAATATGTCCATCTTTATTAATATGATAACGAATTCCAAATATTTGTTTATGTTTAATATCATCACCAAGTAGAGTTCTGTATTATTTGGCTTCTTTTCTTAGCATAATTAATATATTGTGATGTGTTTAAGCTCTTTTGATCGTCTTTATCATTTTTAGTCAGTCGGTTAAATAAATGAATGGATTATTCAGCCAATTTGTAAAATGACTGAAACATTTAGATATTTAATAAATTGCCTGAGTGAATCATATTTTACACATTGACTGTAACATATACACACTTACAAAAGAAAATACTTGTGAATACAACGTCTATCGCGCATCGAAAAACTTCCCAACCAAACGGAAAGGAACAAGAATGATTCTGTTCAAAGCTGCAGCGAATGAATGAAAACAAAATGCAAATATCATTATTACAACCTACCAAAGTTATAATGTATCCAGGAATATCAACATAAAGGAACAATATCCATTGCGTCTGCAGCTGTACAAAAATACTTATTCGATGTCAAATGTCTCTGTGAGAATCAAATACTTTAATAATAATTATTTGGAAACAATATTTGGAATATATATGAAATATATTAAAATATTGAAATATATCGTTTTTAAACGTTATTTAAATGTATCGAATATTATAACCCGTGTTTGATTCTTAACTGATCACTTAGTTTGTTTCAATTGTTTCACATAGGTGCCAAGTTAGCTGAGAAAGGCCACGTGACAACTATTTTTATAATGTCCACGGTTCTTAAAAACATACGTTGAGTTAGATAACAATGAACAACCAGTCAGTGTATTATCAGTTACCCTTTGAACAAAGTATGTTGTTTTTACATCTGTACTTCACGCCATGATATGAGTGTATTCCCTAGGTTTAGTAAACCTACCTTCACATGTAAACACTTACTTTTGACATATCCACTGTGCAAGATAACAGTAATTAATCAATATTTCCTGTTGATCCTTTGATGTCTGGGAATGATCAGTTGATTCACAAAAAAAGTAAAGCAACTGATCATACATCTCTTGCTGGGCTGCCACGTGCATGTCACATAACTCACATTCCACCTCACTTCAAACCTGGATTTAGATTGAATAATTACCCCAGGTACAAGAAAGACCAAATTTGAACCTTTATAATCTGAGTGGTGCTACAACTAAGTATACATGTTATAAATTCATTAACTGAGCAGCAAGTGAATTACGACAAATACACAAGTGTAGGGTTATACCAGAAAATGTGGATGACAACAAGGGAGTAGTAATTGTATCATCCACGCAATCCGAAATCCGCAAATGCTTTCAATCAGGGATACTTTTTTATTATTAAACTGTAACCATCAGGGGTATTTCCAAATAACGACATCCGATGAGCTTTCGACGTTATTTGTCTGTTTGTTTAGGCTGAAGAAATTAATAACCATGCGCCGCCCTTTGTTGAAATCTTCATAGATCACGGGTAACCAATCAGTTTTCAAAAATGCGTAAGCTTATTTAGCTGTCCTTGCAGACTGGTAGCCCAGTCTCTTGTCACGCTCGGTTGCGTTAACGAGCAAATTGACTCACGGCAGCTAGAAAGCCCAAGCGGAAATCCAAAGGTCGTATTACTTGAAGAATCAGCCTTCATTTGCGAAATATCTACTGCTCTCAAAATTAAAGTCAGAACTTTCTAACCAAGGATTACCAGTTGAAACTAGTCGATGGCTGAACATTCCCAGGGAAGACAGCCAGTGTCCACTCTGTGAATCTTTCGCTGTGGGAGATGAATTGCATTATTCATTCCAATGTGAAGCTTTTCACCAACGGCGATATGAACTCTTAAATAAGCAATATCTTAAGTTTCCAAACATTTAAGAAAATTATGACCACTAACAGTGTAAGAAATCTAAAAGGCCTATCTAAATTCCTTAACAATGTGTACAATACAATTGGTAAATTGTATTAGTATCCACGTATCCTATTTTTATTATTTTTGTTAAATTGTACATAATAAAAATTGTAGATAATTGTATGTCATGTTATTCTAAGGATAAATGAGTTTGAGTTTGAGTCCGACACACGAGAAGAAGCCAGAGATTAGTGCCCCTTTTTGAATAGTTTACAATCATGTGTTTTAGGGTTAGCTGTGTTGGCTTAAACGTATTTTTATTTCAAAAGAAATCTGGATCGGTAAACAAGCAAAACTTGCTTATGTAATACCTCTCCAGGTAACAACTTAACAACAGCTGGATATATATAAGAGAGTGATGAACATAAACATACAAAATGCACAAATGAAATAAACGAAGCCAATACACTGAAGCAAGTGGTGTCTGTGAAATAAGGTGATGCAGTTTTCCTTTACTACATGCATGAAATTAAGCTACTCAAACCTTTTGCTTTTGACAATGATGTCGTGAACTGATTTAAGAAGAGTCATGTTTGTAGAACTGCTTAACTACTGCCACGTAATATCATTTTTAGACCATACCCATATGTGTAGAAATACACAGTGTTTCTGATATTATCATATTTTCTGACAGTTATAGAAAAAGTGAATTGCATCTTCAAGGTGATATCCACAAGCGCAGTCTGGTATGTCTGATACATGTCGTCTACACTTATCAGCGTTTAAGTCACTGCAGCCGAGCCTAAGGCGACAGTGGACAATTTGGCATGATCTATGAAAATATTTGAAGTCAAAATTATTAATAATTGCATCAGAACGATTAATTAATGATTTTATTTCTTTTAATGAGCGAGCATTAGTTACTTCATCGGATAGAGGGTTCCACAGGTTGATCATATCCAGAAGAAATTATTATTAAGCATAGGTCTGTGTTCTATATTTGATTGTTTGCATGTTGAATCTATTTCTAAGGTTATATTTGCTGTTATCAGAGAATTGAATATACGCTTTTCAAATATTTTAGATAAGCAACTTATGAGTGCTACAGGTCTATAATTTGAGCATTCATGTTCATCGCTGACACTGACACCGCATCAGCCTGGCAGTGGACTTGACACAGTTATTTGCGCACCGATTATGTAACTCCTACAGACAGGGTGGGGTGGTTGTTTAAAGCGAAATGGACGACCCCGTCTGTTATCTAATAAATGCTGTGCGGCGCCTTTGATCTTGCCTCAAAACATACACCTTATAGAAGTAAACGACGATCAGGATGGCCTGGAATTAAACACGATTCTGTCTGCCCAGTGTATCCACAAATAACTAGAATGCTTCATATCCACAAATATATATATATAGAAAATAGATATTTGCCCACATCAGTGTGGTTTATCAGAACATGTACAATCCTTTCTTACGCTTGGTGAGGCAGATTGAAATTGAACATTAGGATAACGTCAGCAGGGATAAAAGAGGTCATACCAAAGAACTTTATTTACTAGTGGAAAAGTCAGACATTCCGATCAACCACTACAAGGCCCGGCCGGATCTCAAGGTTGACCAGATCAACACCCCAAAGGAACATCTCTACGCCAAACAAGGAGTCCCTTTCGTCATGGTGCACAAGAAGGGGGGACAGGACATCGAGTACGACATCACAAACTACACAGACTTGTACCACTTCTTCCAGAGTAGTGGCGTACTGACCTCAAACCACTTCGTCGCCAATACCGCCGCCCTCCATGCAAAGAGTCTCTACCAGAATCCCGACCCCCAGGATGAGAAGCTAACCAGGAGACTACTAGAAGGATACCGCCGCTAGACTTCTAGCCACACATGCTCGCCAGCCGACGCCGTGCCTTCCCACGCTTGCCCCCCCACCCCCAGGCCCAAACTTTTCCATATTATTGAATATTCTTTTATCACCCACTCCCACCCAGCCAAACCCCAACCCCCTTAACTTTATTAGAATAGGCTGTAAACTTTTTTCTTTTTTTTGGGGGGGGGTGCACTTCTTTATTTAATCATTACGCTTTTTTACCCTAATAGTATAAGTGCTTCCCCGTGTGCGAGATAGGCTTAAGTCGGAAAGCGCACGTTAAATCTCCGAGGTACCTATCTACCAGAACTTTATTTGCTGTTCTGGTCATACATAAATATATGTAAGTTACGTACATGGGGAGGCTAGATTATTTACAGCTTACAGCAATATAGTGCAAATATTATGTTCAATAAAAGAAAACGTTGATAGATCTATAACACACTTTTTGTACTATTAAACAAACTGTGGACTTTTAAGACATTTTCGCTTATTGTAATAACATCTAGCTAACAAATCATGTCTATCTCTGAAATCCACAAGCATAGTTGCTGTTAAACCTAAAAAACATTCAGGGAGGTCAGTTTTGACTTGCCAAGCACCTTAAGGTGAGTTTATTTTTAAACTGTCAAAAGCGATTGTCCCTTCAATACTAGTATATGGCTGGAAGCTGTTTCTCGGACTGTTATGAGTTATGATGTATTTTATGATATTACTGGGGAATGTTCAAATTCGTTACTGTCATTTAATCCAACGTTCTAACTGTCAACTGTCTGAACAGGACCACAGGTTTGGTTATATATCTCCTCCCTGTCTCTATGTCTTAAGTTGTTAATCGGTAACTGCGGTCCAAATGTATCAACTTATTCATCTATTGTTGCAAACTTGACTGATTTAAACATATCTAATTGATCATGAACTACTCAGTCAGTCAAGCACCTGTATCAGAAATGTAAAACCAGCCATGTTTCATGTAGTCCCAATATCACTGAAAAATGCCGATGAAACGTGACATATAAATTTACTCACAGATATATTTTTCGTGAGAGTGAAGCACAATTTTATTAAAGTTTTATTAAAAATTTCATAAACTATAATAATATTAATATTAAAATTCATCATCACTTGCCAAGTTTATGAAAATGTCACCATTTGGGAGATGTCACATATAAACAAGGATTCGAACTGAGTTTGATCGTCTTTGACAATGAGGTTTATCCCCACTTTGCCAGCAAACTGCAGAAGATTAACAGTGAGTGAGTGAGCATCGTTTCTATGTTTATACAAGAAAAGATGTTATGCCAAAAACGCTCACAGTAGTTAGTGAGTAAACTCGCGAACTGTCATGACCTGGTTGAGTGACTTCCTCCAATCAACGTGAAAGGATTACCCACAGAGAAAGAAAGGAATAAAGTCACCCATAAATCTTATCCTAACGTAGTACTCCAACTTCTAAATGCCTCTCAAAGAAGGATTAAAATCCTAAAGATATCCTATCTACGTGGTATAGGTACTCACAACCTCTAATAATAAACTGTTACGTTTGGTATCCCCAGCAATACTCACTATGGTCATTGGGCAAATGTAAAAATCACAAACCCTAACGAGATTCTGTCTACATGGTCACACCCGGTGATTGTGAAGATCTCAAATTCTATCAACAGTCAGACAGCATGGCTGTTCATATTCATTTACAATATCCTCTTATAATTAGTATAAAAGTGTCCCACACAAAAACTTCTTTTATTTATTCTTTCAAAATACAAAACAGAAACTGGGATGTGGGGAAATGGGACATATTCCTACGTGAAATAATGAGACATTAGTAGTGGTGACGGCTATATCATAATTACTGTCTAAAGCATAAATTTGGCGAACGAAAAACGTTATATTTGCAATCAAATGGAATGACTCGTGTGGGCAAATGAATATGTTCGCAATCCACAAACAACCATTTTATTAATGGCGAACATTTACCCACCCGCGACAATCGTGTCAACACGGGGGTTCCCCTAGCGAAAAACTCGAATCTAAATTCACTACTGTTCTACTGTTAGCTAGCCACAATGGCTAGACGGGATCCTAGTGGAATGGTTCATGCCATAAAAGTCTAACAACCGAAAACTAATTAAGACGGGCCGACCTTGTATTTACGGTCTGGTGAACACAGCTCAATGGCCGCTCATTAACTCAAATTTCACATCTCACTGTTTTGTTTTATCTCACTATTCATTTGATCATTTTGTCAACTTCAACTGGAACCCGGTCCCGGGTTACACGCGTTACACCCCGTGTGCAACCCGTTGAGCACCCGTGTCACATGCGTGTTACACGCGTTCTCAACGCGTGTTAGGGGAATGAACTTTTAGGCAGTAGTGTATATGCACCTTTTCTCTAAATACCAATTGTCATATGTCTCCCACTTTTGGTTGCGATCGTTTGGCCATTGCGTTCATCTGCGCTGTCCAGCTTATCTATGAGGAACAACTCAATAGACACTTAATTGCCTCTCAAAAATAATGTCCCATTTACAACGTCATCAAGTTGTGTGCGCATGTTCAAATCTCAAGAAATGATGAACATTGTTTTATCGTGAAATAAACCACGCTTCGTTCTTCATTGTTCTTTGCGATTTATCGCGTAGCTATCTTATATTTCTAAATAAACAACTAAAAACAACAAAATGTGCCCATGCTCCATATTCTACGGTCTTAAAATCATGATGAGCTTTCCATGATATTTGATCCCGTTCCTCCATTTCAAACAATCACATGTGATTTGTACTTGAGTGAGGCTTTACGCTGCTTTTAGAAATATTCCAGCAATATCATGGTGGAGGACACCAGAAATGGGCTTCACACATTGTACCCTTGTCGGGAATCTAACCCAGGTCTTCGGCGTGACAAGCGACCGCTTTAACCACTAGGCTACCCCCTGACATATATAGGACACTTGCTCGTGATATAGCTGAAATCTAACAATCGGCTCTTTTGAATATGGACAGGTTATTTAGTGTATCTTTTATCTTTTTGACAGTATCAGTACGTGTGTGGACAATATCTTATGTTTCTGAAACATATTTCATCACATCAGTATTTCATATCATATCACATTCTAAAGTCAAAATCTGTGGTAACATGAGAGACATCAAACAATAGTTACCTTTGTTGATAATTCTAAGAATACTACATCTATTACATCATAGCCATAAATCCTCTATTTTGGCTGTCATCACACAATAAAAATCTTTCAACTTTCAAATGAAGTCCACTGAAATGTCAAATATCCAGAAACAGTTACACAGGGAATAGTATTCTGCTGCCCAATGCTCTTGCGCATGGGCAAAACGTCAAACCTCACGAGAAAATGAGAAACTGGTGGGTTATGACATCCTGAAATCTTTGGATAGTTAATAGTTGTTCATGGGTACCTAATGAATCTCACAATTAGTCACAATGTGATGGATCAAGATTAAGTAAACATCGTTACTGAATCGCTTAAAAAAGACTAATTCAGAAAATTCAGGGACATTATCAAACACGTGATAAACCTCCAATGAACTACTGTTATATCTGTGCCCCGATCCCACTTCTGGTTCTTGTGATGGTCATTTCCTATGGACCTATTATTCTGAAGATCTCAAAAGGGGACTCCAGCTGTTAAACCTGTGATGTGCCCTACTCACAGTAGACAATAAGGATCAACTGGTTACTCTACCTTCCAAAGGTGATGCCACCCCAGCGAGTTTATTCCTTTTAATCAGGTTGGTTATCATGCAAATGGAAATCATTAATGTTTTGTGAGATTTCAATTGGCAACAAGAGACCATATGTTCTATGGAAATAAAGCTCCATGCTGTGAGGCTGGTTGATGAAGCTCCATACTTTGAGGCTGGTTGATAAAGCTCCATGCTGTAAGGCTGGTTGACAAAGCTCCATACTGTGAGGCTGGTTGATGAAGCTCCATGCTGTAAGGCTGGTTGACAAAGCTCCATACTGTGAGGCTGGTTGATGAAGCTCCATGCTGTAAGGCTGGTTGATGAAGCTCCATGCTGTGAGGCTGGTTGATGAAGCTCCATGCTGTGAGGCTGGTTGATGAAGCTAAATGCTGTGAGGCTGGTTGACAACGATCAATGCTGTGAGACTGGTTGATAAAGCTCCATGCTGTAAGGCTGGTTGATAAAGCTCCATGCTGTAAGGCTGGTTGATAAAGCTCCATGCTGTAAGGCTGGTTGATAAAGCTCCATGCTGTAAGGCTGGTTGATAAAGCTCCATGCTGTAAGGTTGGTTGATAAAGCTCAATGCTGTAAGGCTGGTTGATAAAGCTCCATGGTGTGAGGCTGGTTGACAAAGCTCCATGCTGTAAGGATGGTTAATAAAGCTCCATGCTGTAAGGCTGGTTGATAAAGCTCCATGGTGTGAGGCTGGTTAAGAAAGCTCAATGCTGTAAGGCTGGTTGATAAAGCTCCATGGTGTGAAGCTGGTTGACAAAGCTCCATGCTGTAAGGCTGGTTGATAAAGCTCCATGCTGTAAGGCTGGTTTGATAAAGCTCCATGCTGTAAGGCTGGTTGATAAAGCTCCATGCTGTAAGGTTGGTTGATAAAGCTCAATGCTGTAAGGCTGGTTGATAAAGCTCCATGGTGTGAGGCTGGTTAAGAAAGCTCAATGCTGTAAGGCTGGTTGATAAAGCTCCATGGTGTGAAGCTGGTTGACAAAGCTCCATGCTGTAAGGCTGGTTGATAAAGCTCCATGCTGTAAGGCTGGTTGACAAAGCTCCATGCTGTAAGGCTGGTTGATAAAGCTCCATGCTGTAAGGCTGGTTAATGAAGCTCAATGCTGTAAGGCTGGTTGATAAAGATCCATGGTATGAGGCTTGTCAATAAAGCTCCATGCTGTAAGGCTGGTTGATAAAGCTCCATGGTGTGAGGCTGGTTGACAAAGCTCCATGCTGTAAGGCTGGTTGATAAAGCTCCATGCTGTAAGGCTGGTTGATAAAGCTCCATGCTGTAAGGCTGGTTGATAAAGCTCCATGCTGTAAGGCTGGTTGATAAAGCTCCATGCTGTAAGCATCCACTTGTGGCACTTATGAATCTGGAGCTTGACTGATGTAGCCTGGGAGTTTGTTGTAGAGGCAAGTAGAAAATAGATACAGCTAAGGAGTATCCCATGCCCACATTACGCACTTGAATACCTTTGAATAGAGAAACTATTCTGGTACCATAATCCTGTTCCTCCGGGAAAGACTGTTTGCCAAGATGTTGTATTGCATGGGAATATGATGAGCTTTCATCCTGCAGCAGATCAAGTCTTCCAAGGCATTGAAAAATGACGTCTCATTCATCAAACTCACTGACTTTGTTTCCTCTTGTCTCTGGACATATGCTACCACTGTGGGGTTGTCTGTAGCCACCAAGATCAAATGGTCAAGAAATGACTCCATGTCTCGAGGGCTCAGCTGGTTGCCCTCATCTTGATGCAATTGATATGAAGATCCTTCTCATGCTTACCCATCTTGAGCATGAGGCGACTGTAAAAAGGGGATGGAAAAACTAAAGGAATTCCCATCATTACATTCTCTGAATTCCACCAATTCAGGTTTGGCGGGAAATAGACGAGGACATCCAATTTTGGTGATCCTACAGAATCTTGAGCCCCCACGTTCACTGTATCCTCTATTGGCTCCGACCTTGGAATTGGTAGGATGAACAAGGAAACCCAGATGCAAATTCAGTTGGATGAACTGTTTTCTACAGGAGCTGATTCCTATGCTGATAGGAAGTTGTCTATATACCTGTGTAGCCGAACTAGATGCATATGTGCAAACCTGATGATCAGGTCTGTTTCCTTGTAAACGATTGATCAATATGCCAAATGGAACGACTTGAAATTCGTAAAAGTGTCTGTTTACTGCAAACTGGAAATATTTATGGGATCCAGGATGAATAGGTACATGGAGATAGCATCCAGGAGATCCAAATTGACTGACCAGTCTCCCATCGTGACAGCAGCTTGCAGTTTCCTTACAGATTCCTTCGGAAGAAATTCCTGTTAGCGAGTCTGATAAGATGAGTGAGTGAGTGAGTTTGGTTTTATGCCGCTTTTAGCAATATTCCAGTAATATCATGGCGGGGGGACACCAGAAATGGGCTTCACACATTGTACCCATGTCGGGATTCGAACCCGGGTCTTCGGTGTGACGAGCGAACGCTTTAACCACTAGGCTACCCGACCGCCCCTCTGATAAGATGACCGCCTTTGTTCCCGGTAGCTCCAGTATGAGTTTGAGCGCCTGATGAATTGGATCAAATTCAGCAGTGAATACTGACAGAACCTCTGACAGGCAGACTGAATGTGCTTGGGGTTTAGAGCTTTCGATGTAGATCCCTTAACCAGCAGTGTTGCTGATAGGATTCTTAGATCCATCAGTGTATATGTGGCACCAGCTGTCCCAGGGAGTTTGAAGATTAGTGATAGCTACTGATAGTAAGGAGATTGGGTTTTCTTTTTCAGTGACTTATGATTTAACATTTTACATTCATAAGTGTCAACCTTGGACATTTTTAACGCTCAGGGAGAGTGTATTTTTCATCTCCAGACCAAGGCTTTTATTTCCAAGGTCATCTGACTCGGAATAAGTCATTGACAAAAACAGTAATAATGAGAAGTGACATAGTTGCACAGCTCATTTAGGATGGCTGAATATTGGAGTTCGACAAGGTGAAAACTTGTCACCATTTTCTTTTACACTGTATGTGAACGACTCTTTCATGGAACATAATTTTGATGGCCTTAATTCTGTAGAAAATATTCCTTATGACCTAACTTGAATATATATGAAACTTCTGATCCTATTACCGGTATATGCGGATGATGCCATCATATTTGCTGAATCAGCGGACGATCTTCGAAATGCACTAACTATTTGCTCTGAATCTCATGTTACCTCAATATTTCTCTGAATACCCAACTCAAGAAACATTTATTTTCCTATGCAATGTATTTACAAGCAACTGATAATAAAAGTAGCTAAAAAGTGAGTGAGTAAGTATGGTTTTACACTGCTTTTGGCAATATCCCAGCAATATCACGGCAGGGGACACCAGAAATGTGCTTCACACATTGTGCCCATGTGGGGAATCAAACCTGAGTCTTCACGCTTTAACCACTAGGCTACCCCACCGCCCCAGCAGCTAAATATATCAGAGAAGGTCTGTATGTATTAATATATTACGGTGATGTTTAATCATGTATTTTGTAAATGACATATCAATCATCAGCTCCATGTAAGAGCTGTATGTTCTTTGTGTCACTAGCTGTGATTCACGAGAATAAACTTCTTCATCTTGTTCTTCTCTTGGCAGCGAATAAAGCGATCCTGCATATAAGGAAATAAATGAATGCTAATTTATAAACCCTTTCTATAAGGCCCGTCACATCACCAACACATACAAAATCCCTACATTTGAAAAGAAATTCATTCAGAAAGTCCAGATAGACAATGAACACTTGTGAGGCGAAATTGTGTGCATGTGTGTGGATGTGTGTGTGCGTGTGTGCGTGCGTGCGTGCGGGGTGGGGTAGGGTAGGGTAGGGTAGGGTAGGGTAGGGTAGGGTTTTTGCGTGGGTGCATGACAAAAAATAATAATCGATGTTTACAGTCTACAACACACACAAAAGAATTGAGGTTTCATGCCTTGGGCATGCACAAAAGCATTAGGCAGCAGGATACTATTTCCTGTACAACGTTATACGGACAGTTGACATTAACTCTTTCAACACCTGTCAACCAGAAGTGTTTACTGCTGGGACACCGAGTTCCCAGAGACTCTTGTATGATAGATGAAGCCAACATTTATCAAAGAAAATATCTGCTTGTAAAATATATCAGCTACTACATGTTATACACCATTTGAAAGGTCTGATCCTATGGTTTATAAATATGAAAGTTATGTTTTTCACATTATTTAAAATAATGCATTTACAACTTAATTAAATTTGTTGTAAATAAAAAAATGTAAGCTAACACGTTTTTAACATCCAGATTAAGGACCAAGGAAGCGAAAACTTGACGATTTTCGGCAAATATAAGATTTCATAAAATACACTTACCTATTTCTGTTTTATTTTTATTGTTTACATAATTGGAAAATCATTTTAAAAAGAATTATAAATAGTTTCTGTCATCACCCATTTTTCGATAACAGCGGCTGTTCGCTCAGTAACATGAAGAAATACCCCCGTTTGAGGTTTCGTAAGAATAACATTCATCGAAGAATGGCATATGACACATTGCTGGAAAGCTTATCCCTTCATCTACACGCTCGAAACATCGCCTGGTTTTTTTCGAAGTTATAACAAGCGATTTCATTAGATTAAAACTGGTTTCTAATGACGCTTTCTTGCCGATTTTTCATGCATATATTTTTGCATTAAACATCGTGTCCGAGCCGAGAATTCATGGCGACGAAAGCCGAGATGTCATTTGACTTACATTACACGCGATTGCACGAAAAGATGGAAATAATAACTTAGATGTAAGTTTCATTACTTTTAGATATATTTTTGTTGATTTTATTTATTACTTTGTATAATATATTTAAAGATTTGTTTAAAACGTCTTTATTTTGCTCTTTGACATGTTCGATGTGGACCCGTTGTCGAAATGTGTGTCCGAGAATTTTATTTTCAATAACATCGCAGGAAATAGTGAATATTTTTTTAATTTATCGATAAAAAATGATAAACTGAAATGGAATACGTATTTCAGACATTGTGAAATGTGATAGCTTTAATAAATGAATGATACAAGTAGGTCCATAAAATATATACTATTTTGACGTGACTACGGCTTGGCCGGTTAACCGACCTACGGTGTCAGGGGGACTCGATGCTTCTTGGCCGGAAAACCGACCTATGGTGTTGAAAAAGTTAAAGGGCACTTCTGTTGAAAATCTGAAGATGATACTGCCAAAATACAAAATTTATGGCCGAGATGTAACAGAGCTAGGATTTTTGCAAGAATTATTCTTCTTTTTGTTACTCTGTATACTTATGTGTATTACTGTGTGATTTCCTCAAACTGTCATATTTTAATGATATTACAATAATTCTGCTTTCAAATGAAAATATTAAGAAATTTATGTCATTTGGAAATGTGACATTTTCCGAGGATGACCCATGTACCAAATTTCATTCAAGAGAATTGTTGACTAATGGCCACAAAAAGGTTTCTCAAAATGGTTGATTTGGTCTGTGATACATGCTGAACACAGGACAAACAAGACCCTGACACAAACTCACTTGATTGTCTCTCAGATGAGCTGATAAAAGAACAACATACGTTAACCTACCCAGTGATTGTAATCTGCGAGCAACAGCAGCAGCGAATCTCCTCTCTCCTCCAAGATTGGTAGTTAGGAGTTTGTACAAAGGACCACTGATAATGTCAAAAAAAGAAAGAAGACAAACTGAAAAATACAGCTTGAAATGTAATATAACTATAGATGTTTGTAATGATTCATGCATGAATAGATAGCCAAACCATGCCCCAAAAAACAGATAATGATGTGACCATGTTTTACAATAATCTTAAGCTGACCGTGACCTGTTACTTTTTTTGCCCGATAGTGAATGAATGAAGTGTAACTTCTGTGTCCATGAAAGCAGTAGTAAAATGTAAAGGGCAATCGTGTGGGGTAAGGATGCAGGAGTTGTTGTTGGGAGGTCTCACAGAGCTTTGCACTGGCGTAGCAATTGTGAGTTGGAGAGAGCTAGGTGGATGTGTGCCACAAGATTCTCTTATCAGTCATAGGAGAGACACTGGAAACAAAGTGTGGTGTGGAAGAGACCCCAATGAAAGTCAGACTGTATGAACCTGACTTCTGCTTGTTCTGAGGCTTGTCCCTGTGCTCAATGTGTGAATTCACAACTGAATAATTAAATATTCTGTACATTTTTACTGCAATTTACATTTTTTTTCATGCATAATGATCATATATCATCATTACCAGCAGTTTCTTCAAGCAATGGTTCTGATAAAATATCTTTGGCTAGCAATATTCTACTGTCCCTGATTTTACCATCAGATACATCAGACACTTTTGTGTGCAGAAGTCACACACCAACTAAACAAACATTATGACACAATGTGTCACATACCAACATCAACAACTTAAAGAAAAATAATGAATCACAAAATTATACTAGCAGGGTAAGATACTTTTCATCAGATATGTAAGCATGATTCATTGCCGCACATGCCTGATAAGAAATGTCCATCCGAAACCTTGACATGAGTATTCTTTCGAAATATCTATCCAATTCGCAAAGTTGTCATCAGATACAATTTTGTCAGATATGTTAGAAAACAACAGCACTATCGGAAGATGTTCATTGAACTTCAGTAATCTCAATAAGCTGAATCTTATTGATGCACATGCGCGACGTGCCAACACTCTCCATACCACCAATATGGCTGAAATATTGCCGATGTGACTTTAAATTAACTCACTACATACCACCTAACGTATCTGATGATTAATGTAAGGTATCTGATGAAATTATCATATTTCACAAAGAACAAAGTATGAAAATTAGTAAAAGGTGGCTATTTCTTTAGTGCAAACAGCTCTTTCACTTTGACGACTGTTTCAACATGTTTTTTTCAAGGTTTGATTTTAGAAAATGGCAAAAAGGATGCAGAAAACCAAAAGGCAAGAAATGACAGTCAATATCTAGCCAAAGAACGTGCTTGAGTCGTACAAAATACCATATTGATCAAATGCAAACAAAGGAAAAGAAGATAGTTTGAGAAAGGTATACCGGGATCCAAATAAAAAAAAGAATAAAAAACAAGGTGCCAGCGTAGTTCAGGCCACGGATGTGGTCGTCAATGCAGAAATTGACCAGGTCAACATGGTATCAAGAAGTACTGATGCATCTCGGCAGTCAAGGTCACGCCCAGGTCCTTTCTTGGTCAAAATGGCTTTTCCAAATAAACAGAGAAAACCAAAACACTCGTGTGCACTGAAAAGAGCAAATACAATAGTAAAAGAGTTGACTGAACAACGTTCTAGCTACAAAAAGAAGCAACAGAAATGGAAGAAACAATATCAGAGGATGAAGGCAAAGTATAGGACACCCAAACAGACAAACCGTGCATGGAACAATACTGAAAAAAGCTCGGATCAGGAACAGACAGTCTGCAACAACAGCATGAAGCAACACCTTCTACAACAACCAGAAATGATCCCAGTCAACTGCCAGCCACTGTTGGTGAAATGAAAGAAAGTGTCACATCCAACAAAAAGCAAAGCAAAGTGAATGTAAAGACATCTCTTGTAGGAGGGAAAGTACTTAAGGAGTACAGGTGGGTGTCATGTTTGAACAAGGCTACAGGCTTGTCACAAAAAAGTTTATCTCGGACCACCTCTAAGGTAATAGAGATTCGTGGAAGAGCCTGTCTCACTCTCGTAGCAGAGCAGATTAAGAGACAAATTCATGGAGAGAGATGATATGAGCGTATGTATTCCAAGAGCCTAAATGGTGTCAATCATCAAACAAGAATAATGAATGATTATCTGTCTGAAGTGTATGCCAAGTTCAAGATTGAAAACCAGAATATGAAACAGTCATTTGCATCTCTTTGTAGGCTACGGCCCAGATACATCTTGCTCACATCACACATTAAAGAAAGACTTGCTTATGCAACAATCAGAATATGGCCATGAAACTCAAATGTCTGAAAAGTGTTGGATTACAAGTTCCGAAATCACGGGATATGGCGTTTGACAGTGTATCTGTGGACGCGATGGATCAGATGCTGGAAACCATTCGGGATGACCTAGAATATGATGAGTGGAAGCGTGTGGATGTTGAGGGAAAAAAGAAAATGAAGGTGGTGAAGATAACAAAGAATGCCACTGACTTCAAGAATTATATGCTACTTGAATATGCTGATTTCCGTGACCATGTTGGAAGAGTGAAGTCGCAATATGCAGCTATCCATGAGTTGAAGGATACACTCCCAGATGGCCATATCATCATACAGATGGACTTTGCTGAGAACTTCACATGTTCCAGTATGGATGAAATCCAAAGTGCATACTGGAACCCAACAAATGTCACGCTTTACCCTTTAGTGCTATACCACAAGTCGGACAAACTGGAACCCAACAAATGTCACGCTTTACCCTGTAGTGGTATACTACAAGTCGGACAAACTGGAACCCAACAAATGTCACGCTTTACCCTGTAGTGCTATACCACAAGTCGGACAAACTGGAACCCAACAAATGTCACGCTTCACCCTGTAGTGGTATACCACAAGTCGGACAAACTGGAACCCAACAAATGTCACGCTTCACCCTGTAGTGGTATACTACAAGTCGGACAAACTGGAACCCAACAAATGTCACGCTTCACCCTGTAGTGGTATACTACAAGTCGGACAAACTGGAACCCAACAAATGTCACGCTTCACCCTGTAGTGGTATACTACAAGTCGGACAAACTGGAACCCAACAAATGTCACGCTTCACCCTGTAGTGGTATACTACAAGTCGGACAAACTGGAACCCAACAAATGTCACGCTTCACCCTGTAGTGGTATACTACAAGTCGGACAAACTGGAACCCAACAAATGTCACGCTTCACCCTGTAGTGGTATACTACAAGTCGGACAAACTGGAACCCAACAAATGTCACGCTTCACCCTGTAGTGGTATACTACAAGTCGGACAAACTGGAACCCAACAAATGTCACGCTTCACCCTGTAGTGGTATACTACAAGTCGGACAAACTGGAACCCAACAAATGTCACGCTTCACCCTGTAGTGGTATACTACAAGTTGGACAAACTGGAACACAAAAACTTTATCTATGTGTCTGACGTCAATCAGCACAACTCGACTGCGGTACTCACAATCCTCAAACTGATGTTACCTGAACTGAAAACCACTTTCCCTGATGCAAGGAATGTTGGAACTATTTTGAGTGTGGCCACGGGAAAGGTCCCTCTGATGGACTAAAAGGGACATGTAAACGCCAGGCAGTAAAACAAGGAAAAGTGACAATTCAAGATGCCCACGATTTTTATGATTGGGCGAGACACAATAAAAAATCAATCCAATATAGATTCTACTCTACTACCGAAGTAGAGAAGGCTGCGCAGGTCATATCTACCTCTAACCCAAAGGTTGTACATGGTACAATGAAGTTGCACGCAGTCATGCAGCAGAAAGGGGTTCTTTTTGTCAAGAACTGTATCATGCTGTTGTACAGGTTGTCTAAGCGGCAATGACTTAAGTGCTGGTTGGCGCCGTCACCCTGTTGACCAACCGTATCCCAGGAAACGCATATACTGCAGCCCACACAGGCTTCTGTATCCCCTGTACCTGCTGCACCTGCTGCACCACATGTACCTGCTGCACCACATGTACCTGCTGCACCACATGAACCTGCTGCACCACATGTACCTGCTGCACCACATGAACCTGCTGCACCTGCTGCACCACATGTACCTGCTGCACCACATGTACCTGCTGCACCACGTCCCTGCTGCACATGTACCTGCTGCACCCCATGAACCTGCTGCACCACATGAACCTGCTGCACCACATACACCTGCTGCACCACATGAACCTGCTGCACCACATGAACCTGCTGTCCCAGTTGTTGGCAGATTTCTGGCTGCCATATATGATAGTAACTGTTTCATCGGGAAGGTTCTCGAAGTATACATAGATGACAGTGATACCAAAATAACTTTCATGGAGGAAACACATGACAAAGGCAAGACTTGTACGTACAAGTGGCCATCTCGTCATGATGAAATTTGGATAGAATTTGATGATGTGCTATGCTTTATTGATGAACCGGTCGCAATTGCATAAACAAGGCGCCAGTACAACGTAGATGCACGTGAAGTCGCCCTTATTGAGAAGGCATTCAAATGAACATTCACGTTGTATTTTTTTACATATTTCCCAGATTTCAAACACAATGCCTAAAAGAGCATCAGATATGTTATGTTATAGGTTGTCCTTAATGTCATATGGAGAAAATATAAACCTTTCATATAATTTTTTAAACTTAAGACATTTTTAAGCCAAAGATCGGGCACTTTTGATGTTGATTTAGGTTGACATCAGATACATCAGGTTTTGCAGTTGAAGATTATTGCTGTGTTCTCAGTAAACCAATTTTTGAAGGCCAGGGAATTGGTGTGTAGTTTGTTTGATATTTGTACCAGTGTTTGTTATCAAGTTATTTTTGCAAAATGAACATTTCATAGCCAATACATGTCTGTTATTTTTTTGCTCATATCTGTGGAAAATGCAATTTAATAAATGCTGTGTGATATATTTTGATTGCAATGATCACATGCAGTCAAACGTATCTGACTATAGGACATTTTACTTAAGTTATTTCCATTATCATTAAAAAGAACTCTGATGTCATTTGGGTCACCCAATCATTGATTCTGAAAGCCTGAATACTGTTTTTACTGAAAATTAGTTACTTTTTTCCAATATCGAGAAATATATTTATAAACATTATATATGTGAAATATAACATTTATTGTGAATCATGTGTATCTGGGTCAAACCTTTCTTGGGGACGAGGAATATCGGGGAGTAGAAGCTTGATGTTACATGTGTTCCACAGTGTCCACTGTGTCAATGGCTTGCTTCTCCAAGAGCATGGCTCTGTGAGCAGGGAAGAGATGACCATACTCAAGATTGTGTTCTCAGCTGGGTGAAATGGCGTATTCCCCTCAATCGCCGCAAGTGTATGCAGAGTTGTCTCAAGCTGCTCGACTGGCTGGAAATCAGTGAACTGCAGGTACTGTTTGAAGTCCAGGTCTCTTTGTTGATGCGGCCAGAAAGAAGACCCTGGCGTCTCATGAGAGTGACTGACGCCGTAGTATGGGTAAAGTGAGTCTTGAGGGAATTAAGTAGATTCGCCTGCCAAGTAATCACAGACTGTAACTGCGACGACCGATTCCCTGGGTTCATTTGAGGTCCATCTCCATGGCTGACTGGGACAAGGCCAGAGCGGAGAAGTGAGCTAGGGCTCGATGAGGAGAGCTGAGCATCTGTGACTCTAAACAGGAGTGATGATTGTGGCTTGCTGTATGACGTGACAGATGATCATGTGTTGTACGGGTAGGGATTGGGGTTGACAGCCGCTGATGACGAGGATCAAGCATGGTTTGAGAAGCGGCAACATTGAGAATCACCAAATTGAGTGGTGTCGCCATGGGTTAGACAACGTCAATCTGTCTTCCTTGTTCACTGCGACGTTTGGAGCAGACAAAGAGGTACTTGACGAGGAGGTCAAGAGTTAGATGGTGGCACTCTGAACAGTAACTGCAGCCATACAATCAAGTTTGCAATCAGGACAAATGGTGAGCAGCAGTCCTGACTTGGGTCTATGACCAAACACAAAACACAAAAATGGGTGATAACTGAAAATAAACTACCAAAGTACAAAAGAAGAGGCAAGGGATATAAACCCAGGGCCTCATGCCAACAGAGGGCAACCGAATTGGCAAGATAACAAAAATTATGGAAAATATCAGACCATGAGGAGAGCTGAACATGGGTCTCAAAAAGCCAAATAAACGGATAAACATGTAGTACAATCTGTGGGTATGGTGTGTATTGTGAACTACAGCTAGGGCATCAAATAAAAAATCACACCTAAATACGAAAGGATAAAGGTATAGTTGAACAATCTGAGATCTGTGACCAAGGTGTTCTCATTTAACCAGGGACAGTGATTTTTCACCTTGTTTCAATTACTAATAGGCTATTAATGAATCATATCTGCAGTCAACAGCCTCATACAAGGCTGCTTCAATGACCGACTCACCTGGACTGATTGGAGCGATGTGAGCGTCCAAGCTGCTGAACAGCCTTGTCGGCACTCCACGGCAGCTCCACGGTCAGGTGAACTCGACGTCGCTGATTGGCTGCTCTCATGTCAGCATGCAGTGATATACCTGGTGTACAAACAACTTTTCACCTACATACCAGTTACTCATTTCTGTTATGTCCCCTCTCGCATACATACCGAGTATCCAAATAATTGACAAATGTTTGACATAAAAAAAAATTCTCATCATGAATAATAGCTTTTTTACAACAGTGCATCTACTCCCTTTTGACAATAATTGGTTTGTAAATTGAGTGTAAACTAAGATTTAAACAAGAGTCATCAGAAAGATGACATATTCCCCCGGCAGCTGTCTGTAAAGTAACCACAAGTAAATGTGCAATTCTGTATGTAATGAGTCAAGGGTTGAATGTTCTTTAAGAAGCATACATTGTTTACCAACAGAAGATCCACCATGGTCACATCAATATGAAATGGAAAGTAAAACAAGTGTGTTTCTGTGGGTTATTTATATGCAAACAAATGACAAATTACAAGAAACAATAACTAAACAAGCGTATAGTCAACGAAGTCATCTTTATCTCCCGCCCATTTTAACATGTTATGGTCCCAAACCAGGTAACTGACCCAACATTTCTCTTAGCCCATGTCAAAATAGCTGCAATGGAAATTCTAAAATAAACATTTCTAAAACTCCTTAATATCAAATGGCACGAGTTCAGTATGTGCTTTATATATAGACATGCAATGTTTGGCAAGGAAATATGTAACAGTTTATTTGTTATACTCCATAAGTGAACCCAGCCTATATTAAACCTAAATACAACTTGCCATGGAAATGTAAAAAAGAAATTTATATAAAATTCCTAAATAGCAAAAGGCACCAGTTCAGTATGTGCCTGGTAGACATGCTCCGGAAACGAACTCTACCCTATAGAACCTAAGTCCAACTTGTTGCCATGGAAACATAAAAAATAAAAAATTACAAAATTCCTAAATAGTAAAAGGCACAACTTCAGTATGTGACTGATAGATTTGCCAAGTTTCTATCAAATACACTGAATGGTTTTCGAAGTTCTGCCCCGGAAAAGGAAATGATTACGGACGGACGGACAGACAGACGGACAGACAGACAGACAGACAGACGGACAGGCAGATCGCTTTATATAGAGATATAAACCAAGCAAATACCGTCGGCAAAATATGTGGACTGCGTAATGTTCATACTTTTTATTATAAATATACTTCTACCTCAAATTTATCTTAAGTGAAAACTTCAGGAAATGATGTTTACTGTTTCTGATAATCCATATTCCTGTCTGGTCACCACCAGGATTGGTCAGATTCTCTTTAATTTGAAAGAAAGTCAGAGTTGACTGTCGATACTGTTACCTAGAATCTGTATGGAAGAACCATGTTTTTGCATGTTGTAAACTGCCAAATATCATGTGGTATTCAGCTTCATAGCAAACCAGCATTGTATTTCAGATTTGATTAAAATATGTCCTTTTTGATACTGTCCAAAAGTCACTGCATGAAGAGTCAAGAGCACAGAAGTTTAATTTATAAGGAGGTTTTAAACCCTTCAAATTACATCAAATCTATCAACAAATCTCTGGTACCAGTAGGTGAGAGAGTGAGTTAGGTCTAACACCACTTTGAACAGTATTTCAGTTATATCATGGTGTTGTAACAGTAAGGATCTACAGGAAGAACTAACATGTTCTAAGCTCACATGCATGTGCAGTGAACAGTTTACAATGTCAACATAGGAAGTCACTAAACAAAAGCTATCCAAAGTTACCTGCATAGGTATAATGGGAAATAATTGACAAATATGAAACAATTAAATACTTCTCAACAATACATATTAAACAATTTCACAACAAATTTTATTTCTAGTAAGAATAACTCATTTATTTCATTGACTTAACCCTCTCATCCTTCTGATAGACAAACATTAATGAGAGTTTCTGTAAATTTGGGATAAAACATTCTCAGAATCTTCTTATGGCTATGATCATGCACAAAGAGGTTTAACTTTGTAAGTCTTGAGGTTCTTGATAATAAAATATTTGGAATTGGTGAATTCTTAACAAAATAATATCAACAAAATGTTCATGATATGAACAAAATTAATAAAATCTAAATATCTTTTACATTTGTATACTTATCCTGCATTACTCTTAAATACATTAACTGCTGGTTTTTTTACAAAAAGAAAAACTCTGAGAGGTCCAGCTGCTGAAGAAAAGATGTTCCAACCAGTTGACTAGCAGTACCCTCACACAGTTGGCACATGCCCCGGAAGCGATGTTACATTACTGCTTCAAACATAACATCTGAAACTTCATGAGGAGGTAGCACAATGAAGAGAGGGCACTTTAGACACAGTAATGCAGGATACATATACAAATGTAAAAATATTTAGATTTTACAAAAAAAATTCAATTATCCTGCATTACTCCTTAATGCATCTTTATAGACAGTAAGGCAGGTGGGCATACCTTCAGATGTGATCTACAATAAACTCTCCATAGGCACCAGCCAATCAGGAACAGCGATGTCCGGCATTGAGCGACCATTCCATTTGTTGAAGTTAAAGAACTAGAAACTCAGCCAAGAGTGAGTGAGTGAGCGAGTATGGTTTTACGCCTCTTTTAGCAATATTCCAGCAATATGACGGCAGGGGACACCAGAAATGTACCCATGTCGGGAATCGAATTCGGATCTTCGACGTGACGAGCGAACGCTTTAACCACTAGGCTACCTGACTGCCCCACTCAGCCAAGAACTGGGGTGATGCAGTCATTGGAGCCTGGTCTTTGTCTCAGAGTACCACTTGTCGTTATATAGTCCCTGTGTAGACATATGATGTGCTAATGCAATAGCCTTGGACACTAGCCGAGTACTCCTTGGCCCTTAAGCCTTGCTGCAGATGCACCAGGTGTGTAGACGAAACCTGGTGGGATTAGGGTGTGGTAACCTGGTGTGTGGGTGTAACTGGAGGTTGAGCCACACCGGAACTTCTAGGGGTTGTCACTGGCGAGGTCTCGGAGACTGACAAACCAACTTCTCGCTGGCCACCAGGGTGAGACCAAAATCAGTGTCAGGTTCTTTTGAAGTCCTTAGTCCTTCCCTTGGGACACTGAGGGCATCGACTGCCACTGCTTACGGATCCGGAACCGGTGAGATGCAAGATGTCAGTTGGCAGTTCTGAAAAGTATCAAACAGATCGATGTAGGGGGAGTTCATCGTTTGGCAGATCGTGCTGAACACGTCTGGGTGGAGCTGCCACTAGATGAGGGGCACCTTGTCCGGCCTGGACAGAGCGTCTGCAAGAAGGTTCTTGCAACCTGGAATGTGCTGAACGATAAGTTGCAGGTCAAGCCTGTCCACTAGGTAGAAAAGGCAGAAGGTCTGGATTACCAGGGATGGAGATTCGAGAGTACCCTGATATCGGAGACACCACCATGATGTTGTCCTTGGAGATGGTCAACTGGGCGTGACATAGAATGCTCTGTGAGACGACCAGAATAAGAGCCTCTAGCTCAAGTCCTTGTTGCTGTGCCAGTAGTGTTGCTCTCCGGAACCACAGCCCTGAGACCATCTGAGTTGCTAGGTGAGCTCCTAAGCCGTTTGGATGCATCGACGAACAGGTGGAGCGCGGGATGTAGTACAGTCAATGAGGCGCCATCAAAGACATTTGATTCCACCATGCACCATCCTAAGCGGGTGTCTACAAGACTGTAAAGTTAAAAGGTCATGAGCAGGGGGTGTCCGATCATGTCATGCTGTGACTATAAGTGGAAAAATGTGTCTGCGAACTGATGCCAAACGCCATGTAGACAAAATATGATCGCTGAGGCATCACGTAACCGGTTAGTGGGAAGTCGAAGCTGTATCCAATAGATAAGGCTGAATATCTGTAAAACTGTGGTTCTGAAGGATCACACTGTACGAAGTGAGGTGACCAGTTCCATCCCCTGGATACTGTATAAGCACTCCCGTTCTTGTGTCGAGGTGACGACGAAGGGAGGTCCTTTGTTACTACATGTGTAGTCATCGGAGATCGACGGGACGGTCATGGAAAAAATCATAAAATCGATGCTGTATCTAGTAGTTTAAGCTGAATAGATATAAGTCCTTGTTCTGAAAGATTGTACTGTACAAAGTAAGTTGATCGTTTCCATCAATATTGAGGTGACGACGAAGGGAGGGAACATGTTATTCGGCATGTAGTCATTAGGGGTCGACGGAATGATCGTGGGAAGAAGTACAAAAACGATGGTGTACCTAGTAGCCAAGGCTGAAATATATAAATCCTTAGCTTGAAAGATCAAGTAAGGTGATCATTTCCATCTCCTGAACGTTGTTTAAGCACTCCCGTTCTCATATCGAGGGGACGATGAAGCAAGGTGCCGTGACTGCCGTGTTGGTAGCGGAGGTCCACTGATATTAGTGACTCGGTCACATTGATGTAGTGCGACAGGCGTCTGGTCAAATGGTTGCAGCATTATGTACAAGTAAGCATGCAAACCAATCTTGTAGAAATATACTGCACGGCTCCCATTAGGTCAGTTGACCTAATTCCGGTTGAAGTTTAACCCGCTCGAAGCCAAGTTTTTTTTCTGATGCACATTTTCCTAAGATCTGAAAAGTGAGGATTGTGCATGAATTGTGCTCACGCGTCGCTGGATGTACCTCTCGCTTTCAAAGTACGCAGGAATGTAGCATATTAAATATCCTTTCTGATAGTGTAAATTTAACTATTAAACTGGTTTGAAAAAAGACACTGCTAAAAGTTGTCCGAGTATTTATTCTGTGTTGAAAAACAGCAAATTTCTCCACTTTTTATCATACACCGAAAAAAGTACTATAAGTTGAACGATAAGTTGCAGGTCAAGCCTGTCCACTAGGTAGAAAAGGCAGAAGGTCTGGATTACCAGGGATGGAGATTCGAGAGTACCCTGATATCGGAGACACCACCATGATGTTGTCTGTGGAGATGATCAACTGGGCGTGACATAGAATGCTCTGTGTGACTTTTTATTTAGCAGTTTTACGGAAACTGAGCGAACAAAATACTGCCTTACATCTAAATGACATAAATATATATATCAAATGGATTTATATGTTTATGTATAACGTTATACACTCAATACAAAAAATAGCCTGCTGTAAATGACGAGAACTGATTTTCCTCAATGACGTCAAAAGATGACAGAGGTTACACACATACAAAGATTAGAGGGCTATGCTTAGCACTAGTTTATTGCAACTCATGTCACTTGGTGAGAATTTGCTGTTGATAAGGACAATATATTTTCTTGGTGTTTTGATCATGAGGAACCAAACTATTCCAAAACAAATATCTATATTGAAACTATACGTTTATGTCTACAACAAACCCATAAGAAATGATGAAATCGTACTTCATAAAAAAGGAAGTGATAGCGAAATGGATGGCCCGAACTAAAATATAAATTCCAACATTTTCATGATTTTGCAAGTATAATTGGACTAATGTAGCACCGTTATTAATGGAGCACCAGCCTTATATATGTAATGAATTAAGCCAATGTGGACAAATCCGCATCTAGTGACACAAGTTTAATGCACAACAAACTACATTGCCGGAACTGGAAGGAAGGTGATCTGTGACAAAACGAAAACAGAAAAGAAATCAGTGAAATGGTGCAATGATCTTCTCAAATAATGACATGAGTTTTGTTAAAGATGCACATTAGATATTAAAGGCACCAATGGTATGGGTGAGTCTTGTGAACCCAGTCAGTCCAAAATCCAATCTCCAGATGTCTGCCAAGCAGGTGTTCTGCGAGGTCGGGATGACATCCTCAGAGGAACTTCAGTGACAGGTGTGGTATCATCACATTGCTCTGTAACTTAATCTTCAACATGTTGTGGTCCATTATCATCATGTCCATCATTTTGAAATTGCTGGTTATTGTCAACTGAGTTAGTATCGGGTTCTATCACAGATTCACCAGCTTGGCTAGGTCAAGACTGAATATCTTCACGACTGGGATATTTTCTATCAATACCTCTAATTGGTCCTGAGGATGACATGCTAAGTATGGTAGGTTTTACAAGGTAACAATCTGAAGTTTGAACAGTGTACAACTTGGCACAAAACTGATTTGGTGAACTTTCTAGGCTGAAACTGATCCTCCGAAACTCCAGTAACCATATACTTGTCCCTTACATGTGTCTTTTTTTTTCTCTCTTTTGAGAAATACAAGATCACCAACTTGAAACTTAGTTTCGGCCATGATAGTGTTACCATGAGCTTTAGATTTGCTGCTATGTGAATGGTTATATGTTCTGATGATATTTTGTTCAAGAATGAGTTGCATGTCTGTGATAGGTAATTGTTCTCCAGTCAATTGATCACGTTGGGTAAATACTTCACGCAGACAGACCATCTTTACGGAGTCTTGAATTCATATTGGCTGTGGCAGTTGCCAGGTTAACCCGAGACAATGGGCCACCCTCAGGGCATATATGTAAGCATTCTGTGCCAAGTGCTTCAATGGCTCATTCTGCCACTGGGTTTCTGTTAACATTCTTTGGCGAACGAATCTCAAGTTCAATATCAGACTTCTTCAGGAATGGATCCTTGTCGAGGGACATAAACCCTGGTGCAGGGTAAACCCTGATAGTGGTGCCACTATCACCAAGATGTCTCATGTTGACACAAAGCAATAGGATGGCATTGCGTAGATCGTCACGTTTCTCACTCTCAATCAGACATGTCACTGTGAAGGAAGACACAGTTTCCCTAAGAACAAACACAAGTTGACCAAAGCGTTTCATGATGTCCCCTGCGAAGTTGACACCAATAGAAGCAGGTGGAGGACTGCTTGACCAAGGATAGAATTAAGCAGGTAAAGACACACAGTGGTGACATGATGAATCCACAGCTTGAAGAGTCTTGTCTAAATCTAAGGCAAAAAAGTACCTGTTGGAACAGTTGTTTAGTCTGATATATGGTGGGTGATTGAACCTGATGTGTAAGGCAGTAAGGAGACTATTTAGAACAGTCCTTGGAACAACAATACGTTCACGTACAGGATGAAATGGTTGACTGAGACGTACAATGAGCAAACCATCCGACGCAATAGAGACTTCCTTCAGGTATTTCTTGACATCTGGGATAACCGTGTGTTTCTTGGATGGACTGGTTCCTTGAAAGAGGTGAGAATGAGTCCTTCTAAGATCTGAACAATCATGTTGTGTAGCCTGCCAAGCTGCACGGCTGGTGAAAGGCATTTGAGCCGAGCAACACCATCCACAACATCTTTGACACACAAGTCTAGGACAGCAGATTCTGCATCGTCTTGAACAAATTTACACACCTGGCAACTGTGGTCAGAGCACTGGCTTGGGTGTCGACTACAATAATCAGTGGGAACATTTGCTACAGCAGATATGTGGCTCAGAGTAATTAGGTAGTGACTGACGGTCGATAAGAAAGTAGTGACCCTTGAACGTTTTCTGAGTTGATGCTGTAATAAATGGAGCAAAATGTTTTACCGCAGATCCGATTGCAAGCGCCTCCAACTCACCAGGAAGCCAGGTAATCTGGTGTGTCTTCAATTTGGCATTAAAAAAGCCAGCTAATAAGGATTTTCCTTTGAGGCATGTATACATTGTACCAGCCAAGCCATGAGCTTTTGAAAATACATCAGTGACAATGCACAAACTGTCGCTACGTCTTGGAAGAGTGATTGTCTTGTTATCTGATAAGGCAGACTTGACCTTATTGAATGCATTTGTCAGGTCATCAGTCCAGGAGATCTTTTCTTTAGATTGTCTTCCTGTAGTGGCCTTATCCAGTGGTTGGAAGCGATTGGCATACCCATGAAGAACACAGCTTAGGGCTTTGTACGCACCTACAAACGACCGCAGACCCTGTACAGTCACAGGCGGTGACGCAGCAGACAGTGCTGCTATTCGATGTGTGCTAGCTGATAACGTGCCACTTGACCAAATCCAACCGGGTATGGTTGTAGACTTTGGGCATATCACCGTTTCCGGGGCTGAGAGCCTCAGATTGTATGCTTTCAGGGCACAGAAGACAACGCCAAGTAGATATGACCTCATAAGAGAGTTTCCACCACAAAAAAGATCATCAGCCAACTTAGCAACACATCCTTCTTGTTTGAGAGTGCCAAGAACTCTACACATAAGTTCCTCAAGGTAGGTCTCCGAACCAGGCACATCAAGTGTAAACTCTGATCCCTTTGTCACAACCCCACACTACTTCATAGAATTCTGGAATAACGGAATTTGGTAGGAGGATTTTAATACATCTGTTTTGATAATGTACTTCCAGTTGCCAAAATCTCTCAGTACATTGTCTACATTTGGCATAAGAGACGGTTGAGGCTTGCTATACTGACCTACTTCTCCAAATGATGTCATCAAACGATAACCTCCAGCCGCTTTGCGAACAAGGAATGAGAGGTTCAGATATTCAACAGTAACATTCATTTGTTCTGGGGTAGCCAATTCACCCATTTCCTCGAGTTCATCAAACTTGGTTTTGAAGTTAAGTAAGCATCTCCTTATTGTACTGGGGTAAGCGGCCTTTTCTCTGAGGGGGTGATGTAGGACCCATGTTGACAACAGCTTTTGATGGGCCATTGAATCCATTCTATATGGACACAATTGGGCTGAAAACCTCATCAAATTCCTCATTGAGTGCTTGGAGATTGTCATTGAAACCAGACGGCAATATGTTGTCAGGATCGATCACAACTGTAGCAGAGTTGAGAGGTTTAGCTGATCTGCTTGGGGTTCCCTTCGCCCGAATCAAATGTAGCTCTGCACTTGTAGCAGGTTGCTCCACCGATGATATGTTTCTGATCTGGCAGATATACTCATTTCGCTTCAGTGATATAGGTTCATCAGTGGTATTTGCAACCCTGATAATATTTCCTACTGAAGACACTTCCTGAGCACTCGGCCAAGCCATTTCCGCTTTTGATCTCAGGTTGCTTGGACAGTCCAAGCAGGGCTCAAACGCCCATGATGAGTCAAGTTTTAAAAATTCCACGAAGCTCCCTGGCAACACTGTTGTCTGTTGTGATGGACTGCGTAGAACAAATGTTTGAGCACGTCTCACTGGAGCACCTCTGCATGGCTGTTGTCCATAATAGATTACATTTCTACCTCTGATGACGAATCTGCTTCTTAGCAGGGCGAGTTACTACATCATTGCAAACCAGGAAAGGCTTCCCTGCTAGCACATCAACATCAAGTTGTCGAACAACTAACGCATCTAATTGGAATGTGTCGTCATCTCTGGTCAACTGACAATGCACTTCCCCAATTACATTCAATGGGGTTATCCCATCAGCTTGTCGTGCCATTTGAGAGCCAGGGGTTATCGGTAGCTTTATTGCCCGAGCAAAGGAAGACCTGACCATGTTTGTCATCGCACCAGTGTCTAAAGTTAATCTCACTGGGTGTTGCTGGTAAAAAGTGTTGAGGAAGGGTGAATGAATGACATCAACACGACTGATCACTGGCTGGTCAAGGAGAGTGTTAGGATCCTGATCATTGTCACAAGCTGACTCTTCTACATACGGATCATCTTCTCGTACAGTATCATCAACTCCACCAACAAGACGGGAATGAACGTACATCTGTCGCCTATCAGATTCAGGTAGTGAGTATTGCACGCAGGTCTTCCTGCCGATTTACACAGAACACACATTTTCATTTGTCTAGCCGGTTTAATGTAATTTTGTCGTGGTTTGTCTGTTGTAAAGGAAGCTATTCTTAGGCCTTTGTGTCTTCAATAGTGTCTAATTCATCCATCAGTGAGGAGAAAGCTTGTGAGATCTCTGGTTTCAAAGATGCTAATGTCTGATTTCTCAACTCGGCTCCGTATTTTTGTTTAACAAGCAGAGGGAGCTGAGGATGAATAAGTTTAAGCCATAATACCACGATAATGTTCCCAAGTGTTGGTGTGAGGTCTTCATCTTGATCAATATCAATACCATGATGGGTGATGCCAGCACGAGTCTTAAGCAAATTGTCCTCGATGAAAGCCATCAAACATTGGTAGAGGTCCTCATAACGCTCATCAGGCTGCATCTTGATATCAACGAGACGAAGGAAATTCGCACCTGTAGATCGGAATCCATAATGGAGCCAGATCTTTTGCCAAATATCTTGAACAGAAAAGGAATTACGGATAATTGAATTCCTGCTGATGACAGTACAGTAGTTGGCGATCTGGCCTAATAGAATTCAAGGTGTATGTTTTTCTGCTAAGCTGTTTTCCGCTGATTTTCACGTATATCCTCACCATCATTCTGTAACCCTCTAAGTTGATTTACAGCAGTCTTCTTTAACCAGGTGCTATCATCTGTCAGAACGGGGCGAAATTATTGTCTAGGCAAAGAATGTAGACTAAATTCTGCCTCCAGTTTTTGAAAGAATTAATTGTCTCATTCTTCGTCAACTGCCACTGCTTCGGAGCTCTTGCGTTGGCCATATTTTATGTCCACTTCCCAATATAGGCGACCCCCATGCAAATGTCCGACGTGCGTTTCGGAAGTTTCAGCTCATAGTTTACACACTTATGTTGAATGTCTGAGGGTAACTGGATTCGTATTATGGTTTCTGTGTGCTCTAATCAGTATTAGCATAGGCATCCCACTGCTGCCACCTCGCCAATGTGGACAAATCCAGTCTCTCATGACATGCACAATGCACAACAAACTACAATGTCCGAACTGGAAGGAAGGGGTTTTTACAAAAAAAGGTGATCCGTGACAAAACGAAAACAGAAACGAAATCAATGAAATGGCGTAACTAAAAAAATGACACCATTCCATTTGACGTCATGTCTAGTTTTATGGCACTGACAAGGTTGGAGAAAGAAGACACTGGTATTTTGATAAATATATACCTCCCTTAGTTTTCGTTCATGATAATGAAAATCTCGATGTGGAAAACAGAATTTGACGCTTTTTCAACACAACATAAAATGACTGCTTTTACCATGTAAATCATGTCTTGAATAGATAAACAATTAGATAGTTTACCGTGTATCTTAATTGGACAAGACATGCACCTGTTTGGCATCATTTTTACATGATCAAATATGCCCCAAAATAGCAAAACAAACAAAATTTAACTCAATATTGGACATATATTATTTCTTCTATGCATATCAGGATAATCCTATAAGGTTCGACCAATGGGGACATGGCACAGTTCATATTTATTATACTTTTTACAATTTTTGGAGATATAAAGTAAAGAGCTTTATATCCTGTAATCACAATATTTAAAAAGTGTGAATACATTGATTAAATATTTCAACAAAAATATTATCCATTTTGTTACAGAAATATCTTCAGTTATAGTTATAAATGAAAATTAACCTGTTCATAATGAAATTACAATATTGACTCTTATATTCCAAAGAAATACATACATGTTACATTTTATCTTCTAACACTTGTCTAAAGGAAAAAAACATCATATACTACACTATAAACTTCAATTTCTTATGTAAACAATGTTCAAACAAAGGTTCAATATGTTGTGGCCAAAATCCATGCATGATATCATTGAACATTGATAAATATCCATAGTGAAATTAATTGTGTGAAAAAAGTATAATATATATATGTTAACTCTACATCATAATTGAAACTGTCCACAGCAGGACACAATGATCATGTGTACTCTCATTCAAGGACCTTCACCTCAAAGAAATTACCAAGTATGTACAACAATGTTGATGTATGACATCACTATGCTGACAAAATGGCATGTTCACTGACAACAGTATGTGGATTTTAAGAGGAGACTATCGTTGATTCAGGGATCATATATATACATGAATGTGACATGTAAGTAATCAGAAACATTCTGACAATCAGTGTACTGTTATTTGTTGTTATATTTTTCATTCAAACTAAGAGAAATAGTCAAAAATTTTGATAAATACTGCTGTCAATGATTTTGCATCAGTCATGGCGTTACACAGGACAGAAACTTTGACAGTTTCTGTTGAATTTATCAAATCATTGCAATGTACTTATTTGTAATTCCCTAGTTCATCTTACGATTCTCTTCCCATGCACATTCTGAAAATGTTGAGCCAATGTATGCAATGAATAGACGAATGGATAGCTCAATAGGGGAAAATGCTACCCTGTGTAAAATCTGAATTTTGCTTTGCTTACATTTCAAACAAGTGCAGCTTTCCAAGCACAGCATTCGTTTTTATGCCTTATTTATTTTGCTTGATTTCATCTAGATACTTTGTATTGGTGACAAAGACCATTTGTCATTGATTCTAAAATGTATGAGGAATTCAAGGATACATGTATCACAGCTGAGTTTGATACAGGCGTCTCATAACCGGCACATGTGAAACGTGACTTTGTAAACACAGTCAAAAATAGTTCACTTCGGCGTTCATGTTTGCGTATTTAACGAATCATCCTAAATGATTCTAGGGATATCGGCGGCGTTTTAGAATGGTCATTGGTGATTAGATAAAAGACAGATACCCGTGATCACTAATATGCTATTTTTTAAATTCATGTACCCGAATAAATTTTGATTTCAGTAAATGCTGTAAATAACGCTGTGAATGGTGATTTAGTAATGTGTAAAAAATGGCGATATTTACTATGTACCAAATTTTAAGAGATCATTTTTAATAATTTGGCTTTTCCTAAAATGACAATCGATGATAACAAAGAACAGGGAATTTCCCACAGAATTCAATACTTTCAGTCAGGTTAGCTAAAAATTGGAGAGATTAAGAAAATGATGAAGTTAAGACAACCAGATGGATGATGGACATATTCCGAAACATAAGCTCACTTGACAACACACATGCTAGCTCACACGACAGAGCAACAGGTGACAGTGCCACTCTTATGCCAGGTCATATGCTATGTCACTCTTAGGTTGTATACATTATCTCCGGCTAATGCCACTGCTTACATATTCAGGATGCTGGCAGGTGAAGGACCATTAACTTAAAAGATGTTAACAGGCTTAATGTTACACATACAAATCCTAAAAAGCAGGAAATATTTTCCTTCAAGCTACCTTTATATACACATGTGCATTAATTAAGCACCACCTGGTTAAAAATCCAATTCCGAAAAATAAAGACATACCCTGATCTGAAACCAATTCACTTTTGGGTTGAGCTTGGCTGCAAATTGAGCGCTAGACACCCTCCAATCTCAAAACCTGAATGAACTGATGCAGGCACTGCAATATGTTTCTTTGTTTGTTTCATGTACTCGGCAATAGTCCAGCTGTATGACGGCGGACTATAAATAATAAAGTCTGGACCAGACAATCCAGTGATTGACATCATGATCATTCATCCATGCAATTGGGATACAATGACATGCATCAAACAAGTCAGCGAGCCTGACCAACCAATCCCATTAGTCGCCTCTTACGACAAGCATAGTCAGTCACCTTTTATGGCAAACATGGGTTGGTGAAGACCTATTCTACCCCCGGATCTCCAAGGGTCCGCTGCAATAGTAATGGCAGGGGATCCCAATGTTAAAAAACATGTCTGATCAGGAGGAGATGCCCCGCAAAGCCATATTCACTGCACTATGTGACAGTCCAATTTGTGATTTGTTCAGTGTATAGATACTTTGCTGCGCTGCTGAAATGAACGGTTTTAGATGTCTTTGCATAATGCCAATATATCGGTAGTGATTGCTAGCATCAACATCATTATATGCATGATTGCATTGTAGAAAATTCCCCAAAATTTCAGTCGGACAACCGGACTGGCAACATTGCAAAGTTACCAGACCAGATAAAATGTTGCAAGTCCAGAACTTTCTTGATTAATGAACTAAGTAACAAAAGGGTAAACAAGAGAATAATAATAAACTGGTGGATTGTCAACTTCGCAACTATAACTCCTGTCCATAGGGTGTCCAACCTTTCAAAAAAGATCCTCTCGGACTGTGGGGCAGGTAGGTATTTTCAACACTGTTTATGGTCGTGCCAGGCATTCTCTGTGTCAGTTTACTACTCTTTTGTCAGGTTTCCAACAATGAATCACACTTTTCATATCTTTATGTAGCACATATCCGAAAAAGAGGGTGGTTCAGAATTAATGTTCAAGTGTATGATATACCTCATGCCATGCAGCTTAATTACATCTTCCGGGTATCCCAGTTTGAGAAAAAAAATGCCCAAATGCATTAGAGTGTTAAGCCAACAAATTCCAAAACATTTTTCTTTAGCTTCCTAAATTAGAAAGTTATATGTGCTTCCAGTCTATTTAGTTAACTTCCCAAGGCAAGAGAGTTAACTGACTTTAAAAGTCCAGTTTCCACCCTTGCCAAACGAGGCTGGAATTACTGGGCTCGATCGTAGCACCACCAGTGGCTATTACCAGTTATGTCCCTTCTAAGCCTCTCCTATGGACCAATCAGTTGCCACCTCTCGTATCACTTGTGTTTGCTTCACACAAAATGGAGGCGCCCGGTCAGGACGATCTGATCGATATTCAATCGCTATATTGTCATAAAACGGGTCTTGCATCGCGAAATCCATCAAATCACGTGAGCACCTTGATTAAAAACATGAAAAGATAAGGAAAATATCTGCTGACAACGAGTTGGCGGTGCACATACTTTGCAAATCCTGCAATTGCCCGAAATCTGCATGACACTATACGAACCGGATTTCGATTTCGGTGCGCGATTTTGGTTGGACTATGCATAGACTCAGTAGTTCAGCCAAAATGTAACTCCAAAATACCAGCCTAGTTCAGCAAGGGTGGAAACTGGACTTATATAGTCAGTTAACTCACTTGCCTCAGGAAGTTGATTTAGTTGGATTTAGAAAACACAAAATATCAAGCTTCTAGCTACCTTACTGAGAATTTACTTGTAAACATTTTTTTAACTGATTAGTGTCATTTCTTTTAAAATAAATAGAAATGCTGTTACAAAGTCATGGAGATGTATGAATGAGTGACAGCACAGGGTTTCAGATTGGTACCTGTTATAGGACACCAACATGTGTCCATCTTCCCGAGGCAAGAGAGTTAACAGACTAAAAAAGTCCAGTTTCCACCCTCACCGAACCTAGGCTGGAATTCCTGAGCTCGATCGTAGCCCAACCAGTGGCTGTTACGAGTTATATCCTTTCTATGCTTCTCCTATTGACCAATCAGATTCAACCTCTCGTATCACTTGCATTTGCTTCGAACAAAATGGTGGCGCCCAGTCAAAACGATCTGATCAATAATCAAGATCTATATTGTGATAAAACGAGTCTTACATTGCGAAGTGCATCAAATCATGTGAGCACCTTGATTAAAAACATGAAAAGATTTAGAAAATATCTGTTGACAACGAGTTAGCTGTGCACATGCTTTGCAAATCCTGCAGTCGACCGAAATCTGCATGACACTATACGAACCGGATTTCGATTTCAGTGCGCGATTTTGATTGGACTATGCACAGACTCGTTAGTCCAGCCAAAATGTAACTCCATAATACCAGCCTAGTTTGAAAAGGGTGGAAACTGAACTTATATAGTCAGTTAACTCACTTGCCTCGGGAAGATGACATGTGTCAGAATGTGTCCAAGATTCTTTTCAAAATGAGTTATAACATATAAAAAATAATGAATTGTTTTAAGAATGTCCACATGCCATTTATCTCTAACAACATCTATGCAGTGCTTTATTATGTATGTACTCCTGAGAAGACAATTTGCAATAAAACTTATTGTTGATAACTCATTAACCAATTGTAACTCTCAAACATTACGATATACTTAAATGTATAAATTAAATTTACAATTAAAGTGTGATGAATATCCCAAACACAGTGTCCCTTGAGCTTATCAGTAGCATCATTTATATGGTGGGATCAATCTTTCCTACATTTAATAATGTTTAACATCAGTACAAACCATACCTGTACTGGCTGCGTCAGATATTATAGCCACTAACTTTTTGCCTTCCATGAACATATTTCTCTGAAAGGAAAAGAAATCTATATGAAACATGCAAAATATGTGAAATTTGAAATCCTGTGTTCCCTGTGGCCTGTTCTTAAACTTCACAATGACTCTCATATCTGTCCCTAAAAACTAACTTGTGTACACACAGAACTAATTGCAACACTATCATTTAGAAACAATTTAAATAGTGCCAATGCACTGTAGCTCACCAGGTACAATCAATCTGAACTCAATGTTATCTTTGTGGCTGCAAACTGGCTGAGTAATGGGAAGTGTCTGATGAGAGGGCAGGATGATCTAAATGTAAGTAACTTTTACATGTTTCAAACACCATCACCTCATATGGTAGTTCATATGGTGGCAGCATCAACAAAAGCCAAAGTTTGTTGCAGATGGTGAACAAAAGTAAGGCATAATCATTATCTGCATCAAACTTGTTCACTGTGATATTCTTAATTTAAATAATTTGTAGTAGGTGCCCTCTAATAGGCACCCAGTGACAGCAGAATAGACTTAGGGCAAACGTCAGATGTTTACTGCATGTTTACTGCATGCGCAGTGCAGTGCAGTGCAGTGCAGTGCAGTGCAGTGCAGTACATTCTCTCCTTCCAAATGCCACCATGAATGTCATCTCCATTGTGATGCTACATGTCCAACCAAACATATCAGCTTCGTTAGTCTTGTAGTTTCTGAGATGATCATATACTAAACAGTTTCCACAACTGTAGAACTTAGTTCTACTCACTTTCAAATGTTTCAGATTTTTCAAAAATTTATTTTTCCAATTTTATTTTTTTAATGTCACTGATATTAAGAAATCTTAATTCTGTTGTGTTACTATATACGCCACTTTTGTTTTGTCTTGTAAAATATTGTAAGAAATAAACGATGATAAGGGAGTTAATTATCATACAATAAAACACTGTAGGGACAATGAGGGGTGCAGCTAGGGTGAGACAACGTCAGTTGGTGTACTGTCTCTGAACTCTGACCCGCAGTTCGAGTTGCATGAGGATTGTGCCGTGTAATGGCAATAAGTTGGTGAATCACATTCGTCAGAGCTATTAACATGGGTGTCACGAGTAACAGTGGCTGATGGGGCATGCTCTCTGAGCTGAGAAACATTTTCAGGAGCTGTCTATTATGTCCATGATGACGAGACAAACGCACCTTCCCCCATCCCCACCCCCACCCAAAGATGTAGGGCTGAGGATGAGCCATGAGCATGATGGTCCCTCCTTCCTGTTATGTGAACTGGTAGATCTATCACCTGTTTCAGTATAGGACGCACTGTCCCAGTCTCAATCATAGGATCTTTATCTATTTGCATCCTCCTGTTGATTTACATATTTTCTTCAGATTGTTAATATATCATGCAAAATCATTTCTCAAACATAGCTGACACAGACATGGTTAGAACCTGTGATAATTCACTCATGCTCAAGGGGTTGTAAGGAATAGAGTTGGATGTAGTGGACCAAACTACCCATCAGACCCAGGCAGTGGACTGGGGTCCCACGACCAGAGCTAGACGCCTGCACCTTAGTTTTGAATGGTTGGGTGTGTGTTTCTCTGATGAGGTCAAATTACCACTTGCTTATTTTACTTGTTACTTTTAGAATAGCTGACATAGATGACTATATACAGTCTATCAAACTCGTCTTTGGAAAGGGCCTTTCAATATCTGCAGCTAGATTCAGGTGAGCATGAGTTCTTTCTTCATCCTGGGCTTACTGCGGATCCCTAATCTGTTTTCAATGCCACATCCTGAGCAAACTCCCAATAGCGACAGAGAGGTTTTGTCCATCCCTCGTCCCTTCGTCCAAACTCCCAAACTATCAAAAGGCATCAGATCACCATTAGGATCAGAAATATGATAACATTTTCAAGATCTGCCCTCGAAATGACATTTGGCATGGATGAACAATGTCCATTTAAATACCCCCACAGACTGAGTTACATAATAAAGAGTCAACCTATTTTCATTGTTTTGTTAATTTATCAATAATTATATACATTTTGATGCTATTTTTGCAATAAGTTTCTGTGTTTGAAATAAAATGTATAACGATGAACATTCAAGGATATGTTTTATGATCATCCTAGTTCACTGGGTTTATTTGCTGTGCCAGCTTCACTTGGACTGGTTCACGGATCCTTCCTTTCATCTTGCTGCTCTCCCTTCCAGAAAAGAACGGGAACAAGTCTAGCTAGACAAGACTAAGCTAACCTGTCCAAATAGCATGGCTAAGTCTAGCAGGCAAAATGCAAGAGCTCAGGGAACCATTATTTGCTTTTAAGTCTGGGCGGGATGATTATATTCCTCTCTGCAGTGAGTCAAAGTGTGTCTTTGATTAGTTATGAAAAAACAACGAACAAGGCCAGTTTTCATGGGCGAATATATAAATGCTGTAGCAGTTTAACCAGTCCCGTGGACCCACACGTCTCATTACCGGCCCTGGCTCTACTTTACTGCGCAAAACCAGTAAGTACTGGTAACGGAAACAATGTTGCTTGGTTTCTGAGCAGATTTTTATTCCAGACGCTATGCATCAGACGATGCACAAACAAATAAGCCCTGATATAAGCTCACTTGATTTTCAGTCAGGTAAGCGACAAATGGATGAATAATGTCCATAAATTTTAATAAGCATTAAAAGTTTGGGAGCTATTTCAGAAACACCAATGCTGGTAATGTTTTAGATTCTGAGAGATTGTGGTCACAGATGTCCTTTAAATATAAAAGCATAACATGGACAGATGATAGGTGTTTCACCTTTGGTTAAGGTGAGCAATAATAACACAGAGAACAAGGTTGATTTTGTACACATTGCCAATATATTTTACAACTTAATTATTATGAAAAGTATTAAACTTCCATGTGACTCCATTGTCTTCTTTCAAAATGTTGTTTGTACTACCTCTTTCACATTGAGACTCTCGAGGAAAGAATCCGAGTCATGGCCTCTTTGTTCATACTGTGGCACGTCTCTCTTTGTCCGTTTTACAACACGACCCTTGCGTCCAGTCATCTCAGCCACATTATCAGGGCCTCCGAGACGGTCAATAATCTCATCCAAAGGGCTGAAACAAAAGAATCAATTCATATTTGTTAGAGTGAGTGAATTAGTGAGTGAGTTTGGTTTAACGCCGCTTTTAACAGTATTCCAGTTATATCACAGCGTGTCAGCTTAAAGGAGCACTGATCTAAAGCAATTCCCCGGGACTGGTTATTGTTTTTTCCCCGTGAGTACCCGGATGATACAGTAGAAATCTAGACTAGATTTCGACCTGTGCTGCGCAATTCGTAACAGCATTTGTCACTTTTATTGATAGTATAAGGGCATATGGTCACATTGATCAACAAAATGAAATACAGTTTTGGAAATAATAAGGAAATTATAGGTATCTTTGTGGGTAGCATCGGTAATGGTGACAAAGTTTTGATAAGTCACTTACTTGGTAATTGTGCGATTTTCGTTTACACTATTTTGACTTGCAGCACAAAGTAAATATTTCACCTGAGCATGGCCTATTTTACGGTGTTTATATTTTCACTTAGGAAATTTATTAAACGCCTAAATATTCAGTTATTTTACAAATTGACTGAAAAATATGTCCATCTGTATTATTATGACAACGAATTCCAAACAATTTTATGTTTAATATCATCACCAAGAGACTGAAAATGTTACGATGAAAAGTATATTTCTAATATTGTTTGGCTTCAATCCTACATAATAATCATATTTCCAAGCTTGGATTTGTTTGGATTTGTTTGGATATGTTTGGATACAACATGTCATAATCATATCTGTTAAACGTTATACAACTTTTGATCTTATGTGAGATTAGTAATGACATGAAAGTAAATAATTAAGAGTATTTTGGCACTATTTACCACGAAAAGACCAAATCATGAGCAAATTTAACTAAAAGAATTTCAGTCATTTAAAGTGGCTACTCTTTATATTTAATTTCTTATCTTCCTTGTCTATAATCATATGACATTGACTATGAACTTTGAACAATTAAACAAATATTTTGTTTTCCCATACCGACCTACGGTTGTCGTAGAACAAAGACCGTTTCGAGAATAGAGGGCCTCATTATTATAATTTGAACTAATATACATATGTACATAATAGTACAAGGTATAAATGAATTTTGATAAGTGTTTGTACAAGAATATGAACTTCGAATTATCTCGGAAACATGCGCAACACATAGGGTTGGAAATTTTATAATTGGTCTGGAACTATCTGACGGTAATTCAAAACAGGGAACAAGATTTCGTCAAATGAATCATTGAGCCAGGAATGCAACAATTTTAATGCTGACAAAATGAATAAACATATCTGGAACAGAGATAGACTGTTCATGTGGACAATTATATGCTACGTCTATTGCCAATGAAGTTTATCACCCCATGTTAAAGCATTTGTTTCATATAAAAGATAGAAGCAAAATAAATGGTACAATTAGTTGTTATGAATTAGCTTTACCTCTGTGACATATCATGCAACTAAATGTGAATATGTTTTTCAAATAATCAATTACAGTAATTAACCTAGTGTCCTTATTTATACACAATTTAATTACGTATTGGGGTACAATATATAATACACATATACACGGAATGATTTCTTATTTTGTCAATTGAATCATAACCCAAATCAAACGTGAAAATAAAAGTAGTGACTAACTTTATGATCAGGGTATAAATACTCAATTGTATCTATTAATCCTAATAGTATAACAATAAATCCTGTGTATTTACTGAGCATATTTAGATACAACCAGATCTACGACCGAGTCATATGATCAATCAAGGAAAGTATATTACGAGCTCGTAGATTGAATTAAAAATGTGCTATCACTCAAACAAAATTTTCCGCTATCAACATAAGCCTAAACCTGGGAGAAATAAAGTTCTGTTCTGCTGTGAAGACGCCGTCATGATTAGTTGGCGCCAGTCTAGACAGTCCAATCAATGTGAATATACAAAACGTGATGTTACTTGACCAGTTGATGACACCTGTCAAACTCAAAGTGCCCCTAGTCCTCCACCCACCATGTGCAATACTTGAGCGCACTTGATTGTTTTATTTGCAGTTATATCACTGTTAGGCTGAGTGATGAATTTACATTTTGTTGTTTTTGTTAATGATCGTTTCCATTTTCAACGTGGTAACCTTATAAGTGACTAACTTTTTTATCATGATGAAATGAAACATATTAAAATAATCAGAGGGACTGACGATCGCATTTTTCGCATAAATGTCATGCTCGCATTAATTTCATGATTTACTGAAGATAGATTTGAACATTTCTGAGCAACGATCATGTTTGGGTAAGGGAAGTAATCTTGTCTCCGTTTGCAATTGGATTCAATCGGACGAGCAGTTCCGAGATCGCAGCTTGACTGTTCCGTACGGCCGAAAGGCGGCATCCATGTTGTTCACGCTCAGCTGTTCACGGGGCCTCATTTGTCTGTATTCTGCTTATGAGCCGGGATGCGCATGAAACACGGGTGTCAAAACGAATATATGTACCAATTATATGTACGGTCAATTAGCCAGTTCAAGAGACAATACCCTGGTTCTACCACCTTTAGGTGTAATTACGTTCATGCCCCTGGTTCACGGTTCGTCTGATCTCCCGTCATAAAACCACGATGTTTATTCACCTGGAGCCTCAGACGCCGACTTCCTGTGTACATGTACGTACATGGCAATAAATGGTTAGACAGTTGTTTGACGGAATCAGTGAATAATTATTGACACAGTGATGTAATTAAAATTTGTCACTATTCACAACTCCTATTTTGATTTTTCTATTGTTCAGCTGTATTTTCGATCAGTTTTATATGTATAAAAGATCTTCTCTAATATTTATAAACCAAACCTAAAAACATTATACAAGAACAATTGTGTTTTTAAAACGTAAGTTTTCTATTAAAACAACCATGCAAGTAAGATTTCAGCCATATTACTTTAGTTACTCAACAGATTTTACATCTTATATGCTGCAAACGCAGCGAATGTAATGCTACTACGTCACAGCTGCCTCGGTAATTAAGGGCTGGAATGTTTTTGTGAAGGCAGTTAGAGCAGACGAATTCCCCCCCTAGCTGTATAATGACGGTCGCTAACCATATGTATGTATTTTTCATGTTTTTGGCTTGATTTGATTGTCCTTTGGTGAAAACAAATGTTCAATTGTGAAAGCAAACCCTTTTCCCCTGAACGTTAAAAGACAGGAGACTTTGTTTTTGTCTGAAATATAAATGTTGAAGTCGTTTATATATTCGGAAATCCATATTATGGTAAATATTTATTAAATGCATGTCCTGTTTCATCTTCCCGAGGCAAGAGAGTTAACTGACTAAAAAAGTCCAGTTTCCACCCTTGCCGAACTAGGCTGGAATTCTTGGGCTCGATTGTAGCGCCACCAGTGGCTATTATGAGTTATGTCCTTTCTATGCCTCTCCTATTGACCAATCAGATTCAACCTCTCGTATCACTTGCATTTGCTTCGAACAAAACAGTGCCGCCCAGTCAAGACGATCTGATCGATAATCAAGATCTATATTGTGATTAAACGAGTCTTACATCACGAAGTGCATCAAATCCCGTGAGTACCTTGATTAAAAACATGAAAAGATTTAGAAAATATCTGTTGACAACGAGTTAGCGGTGCACATGCTTTGCAAATCCTGCAGTCAACCGAAATCTGCATGACACTTTACGAACCGGATTTCGATTTCGGTGCGCGATTTTGATTGGACTATGCACAGACACAGTGGTAGTCTGCTGATAATCTTTCGTAAGAAAACAATTACAGTAAATTTTGAAATAGTCTGCCTATCACATACAGCAAAAACAAAAGTCCATACACAGTATCAGTAATTGCCACGAACATGAAATAAAAATGTGACTTTGACGATATAATTCGCGTATTAGTTAATCCGTTTGACCTTGCATGCTCCCATGACCCGGAAACGGTAGACGATAAATCAACATGCCACATGCAAGTTTCTCGGTATCTTTTATTTAAACTTCTGTTGATATTTAAGAATCACCATTCAATGTTACAGTGAATATAAATGGTACATAATTCATATTTCTGCGATGTACACGCTGATAAGTTTCACTACAACAAGTGTATATCCCACGTAATACGTCTATGGATATCGTCGATCAGCAAGATCACCCTCTACAACAGGTGCGCGAAAATTGGCTTGACAAAACTTGTTTCAATATAACATCTCCGCATTGCTGAATATGATAGGGTATATATCAGCAATAAAATGCTACGTACATATTTTCGGTGTTAGTTCCACATTACATTTGGGATAGTTTTCCTTTCGGGAATACATTCATAGATTCTAGCATGATTTTAGAACAGTTTCACGAAGGATTTCTAAATTTATTCCAAAAATATGAAGACCACCATGATTGCGATTGATGATAGATTTGTAATTGTTTAATTATTTACAGCTGTTTACAAGTTTTAAAATTTTAAGTTATATTTAGTAATTATTTTTTCCCCACAATGATTGTGTGTGTGGACAGTAAATATTGGTCTTTGCATCAGCACAGTGTAACTGATCAAACTTCAATTAGCCTATTATCTTTAGTTTAAACATATTTTTTCAACAATTAGTATCTTTCACTCTGAAAAACAACTATGTGAATAAGTAACTCTCTGATGTCATTTTAATTTTAGTATTCCATGAATAATGAATAAATCAGATCCTTAACATATATACATACATGTACTAAACTCATATGGACATTAATCTTGTGCATTGTGTTTTGTTTCCGAATAAAACAATTCTGAAATATAATTTAATAGGAATATGATACATTAATTACAGCAACAGTACCTGTAACAGTACATGACATTTTTGTTTGTTTAATCACAAGAACCATGGTGGCACATAAGCTGGTAAGCTAGCCATATGTTTCTTAGAAAATGCTATCTCAGTCTTCTGGTTGGAATGAAAAGAAACATGCCTGTGTACATGTTTACCCTTGCCAGATGTATTTTTTCCAGTCAGCCAATCCATTTCTTTTGTTCACCTTACCTGTATGTGGTCTATTTTATACATACAGGTACTGCTTCCAACCTGTTTTTCCTTTGTATGCAATCACAGTATCACAACTTCCTCAGCTGGTGTGTATAAAAGTTCCCCTGTCATCATGAAAAAAGAATGATAAAGGAAAGTCATGTTTTCATTCAAAAACATATCTGTCTTTCCTTGAATACTTTTTGTCTAAGTGCCAGAAATGGCAGTTTCATAAAAAAAATTAAAAAAAGATTTTCATAAGGACTTTTCAAACCATGTGACAAGTTAGGTAGAATTATAACCTTCTAAGCCCTCATTTCTGAGGAGTCCATATTTTTCACATTTTTATATATTTTTAGGACAAATTGTGATCCGTGTAGATCTGCCTGTTTTGTTATGTAAAACAAATTCTTGTCTTAAAATGAGAAAAGGAATCATTCAGACGAAATCTTTTTATCCCATAGATTTACAAAAACCAGTTGAAATGTACAGTGGTGACTTTTAACAACGCGTGTCGGTCTGACGTTGATTAATGAACAATTTGCCTACTCGTATATGCAAGGGGCCGACGTATGGTTCCTGTAGGAAGTGACAACTTGGAGACGATGGCTTGCTGTATATACAGTTTTACTTTATACATGTCAATATATACATACAAAAGACACTATGTGCCAGGTCAGCACATAGTGGTAGTGGTTGTTGTCTAGGTGCCCCGGAGCACCCAGCCTAACCCTAGCTAGGCTAAGGGTAAGACCTTACTTTTCTCTCTTTTCTCCTACCTCAATCTCTCTGGACCAAGGCTTATATAGCCAAGGTCACCTGACATTTAGTAAGTAATAAAAATAAATGTAAACAGTAAATCATCAGTGACGTACTTGCACATCCTGTTCAGGATGGCAGACGGTCCATGTACACAAAAATGGGGATTAACAAATAGGATTAGCATCTTATAAATAACAGCAATTAAGTGTTTCAAGGCATATAGATGTCATGGCTCCAGGGTAATGAGCCTTTGCAATCAAATGTTCTTCAGACAATGGATGTCGTAAATCAGTCGCTATGACAACTTCCCTCCGTTACGTGAAGCTTGGACCCCAAGGTTACACGAGTCCAAATTGATATGTGTGAACTTTTTCACCAAGGAAAACAACCATGCAAATGTGATCAAAATCAGTTACATGAAATCCTTATGCAAAAAATATATCTATGCAATGACGGTATGAAAGTGATCATCTAGCCAATTTGAATTAGTGCCAGTTTGAAAACTAACCAAGTGATCTTTGTAATGTGCAATTTCACTACAAGTTAATTACCGCTTTGCACAGTGAGTGAGTGAGTTGGGTTTAACGCCGCTTTTAACAGTATTCCAGTTATATCGCGGCGTGTCAGCTTAATGTGGGAGGAAAGCCCGGAGTGATGCAGGTCTCAGACGTTCCGCTTTGCACAGATTCAATAAATATATCACTGAAGGTTCTTTGAATTCAGGAGTCTGGCTTGGCGGTGCGACTCAGTACCAAATAATGATAATGATTAATGTCATAAAAAGTACAAATTAAACATCTCAGCAAATATTTCGCATAAAGAAATTTGAAACCAGGAGTCTAGCTTTACCGCGTGACTCAAACGGTACTTGTGGGTACTATTGCCCTTTTAAGTACAATGGGTGCTCTTCCCGTGTCTTTGACGGAGCTTGCCCAGATATTGTGGGTGCGATGCCCAAGAAAAAAAATCCTTAATTCCGACATCAAAACTCTGAAATGCTGAATACTGCTGTGCTGTTAATTACTTAATACTGACATACAATAAAACATATGTGTGGGGGTGGCTCACCCAAGAATATCCCTAATCTGAATTCAAAGTCCTAGACAATACATTCAATTTTGTACCAAACTGTGCACATTAACAACTTGTACCAAATGACAAATTGTGTCGTTTAGATTTTTGAAATTACGAGTTGAGCTTTAAGGTGTGACTCGATAACCCTACAGCTTAGGTTTGTCTGGGCCCTAGCTGCAACTCTATGTCTGGCGTGGCCTGGAGATATTTCAAAGATTCCCTACACAATAACTTCAAAGATCTAGCTTGACTAAAGATGTAATTTGGAGTATATTGCACACATACAAAACTGAATTTTGGAAAGACACGTTTTGGCATTAATATACTGGCTTTGATTAAACATACCTGGTTGCACTATTCAACAGTCACACAATATATATCCTTGATTGAGTCCATGTAAGTAAACACAAATTAGTAAGTCCCAATGAGATATCTTGTACACAGTGTCCATCTTGTAGGTGCCCGTGAGGCGGTGTCTGTATTGTTCAGGGTCTGCATGAAGATGGCTGTGGTCGGGTCTCTGTGGGATAGGCGTGTATACTTCTTTTCTTAGGTCATGTGCAGGAACGACATCTTGAAGGGGAAGTCTTAGCAGTGTTGCTAAGATATTCGAGCAGGGAAGGTTTGGGATCGGAGAACTTGTTCTTGATCGGAGAGGTTCTTGTTCTTTCTTCAATCTTGTTAAAGGCCATTTCTTCGTTCTTGGTGATTGGCCTCCAGGAAGGTAGTATATCCTTTTAATAAGAGATTGTCACTTCCTACAGTTTTGTGAACCATATGCCATGCTGCAAAGAGGTACAGGAAAGGACAGACTAAGAAGTCTGTCATACCCGATAGCTCCACCAAATTAACAACGCGTGTCCGTCTGACGTTGATTAATGAACAATTTGCCTACTCGTATATGCAAGGGGCCGACGTATGGTTCCTGTAGGAAGTGACAACTTGGAGACGATGGCTTGCTGTATATACAGTTTTACTTTATACATGTCGATATATACATACAAAAGACACTATGTGCCAGGTCAGCACATAGTGGTAGTGGTTGTTGTCTAGGTGCCCCGGAGCACCCAGCCTAACCCTAGCTAGGCTAAGGGTAAGACCTTTCTTTTCTCTCTTTTCTCCTCCCTCAATCTCTCTGGACCAAGGCAAATATAGCCAAGGTCACCTGATATTTAGTAAGTAATAAATATAAATGTAAACAGTAAATCATCAGTGACATACTTGCACATCCTGTTCAGGATGGCAGACGGTCCATGTACACAAAAATGGGGATTAACAAATAGGATTAGCATCTTATAAATAACAGCAATTAAGTGTTTCAAGGCATATAGATGTCATGGCTCCAGGGTAATGAGCCTTTGCAATCAAATGTTCTTCAGACAATGGATGTCGTAAATCAGTCGCTATGACACTTTTGTACCCAAAATTTCTAGTGATTTGGTACCCAAATGGGTATGTGATATTTTCTTAGGTACAAATTCACAAAGTATTTTGGGTACAATTTAATTTGTTTTGGGTACAAAATCACATATATAGGAGCCTAGAATCTATATATATTCCACTACCTCGTCGTGTACCAAAATTTTAATCGGTTCAGAGGACGGGAGGTTCTCAGAAAGTTTTCAACATCTTTAATATTTTAAATTGTTCTTTTTGTAATGTTAGACCAATAACAATATTATGTTGTTATTATTATGGCATATCAATACGTTATATCGCTGTCCGTTGCAGTCGTTTTCAGAAAACATTTTAAAATTAAAATCAAGCGTGAAATCCATTACGGTTTCGGATTTAGACTTACACATTTGATGGCAACAATCACGAAGAGATATGAAACAAATAGGAGTGAAGACTGCTCTCCAGATCAATAAATAGTAAATAGTTGACGAAAAATAGTAAATTATTTATTTTCTTTTGAATTTGAAACTATTTTGGAATTTCTTTATGATAGCTAACCAACTTTTGCATATTTTCCCGTCATGTGTCTCATGCGGTACATGCTTCCGGTTTCAGAAATGATAGCTAAAATTGCAAGTATATATTGGTTATTTCTCATAAACTGCATTATTTTGCTATAGAATGGTTTACCTAGAATGTATATCAGTTCAGATTTTGCGTATCATCCAATATTTGTCATTTTTCGCAGTGTTTGTTGACTTAATTTGTTCAACTCAACAAATAGCGAGTTAAGCCACGCCCAAATGTATCACTGATGTTTGTCGGCTTGTCAATGTGTCCGAAAGTTTATCAAACAAAATCATTTGCAAACTCTTTAAAAATGATTATATTTTTACAAAGATTTATACATACGTGTCAATAATTTTAGAAAATTAAGTTAGATGTAACAAAATGATTGTAATAGTCTAACAGGATAACTATGCATGTGGAGTTGTTTGTTTACCGCCGTTGCCATGATCGTACAAGTTCCATCAAATCGATGATGTTACGATTCAGATTGTTTTTGTTTACAATTAGCTACATCGAAAGTTGCTAATTTTTAGAAATTATGGAACATGAGTGTTTTTCTATCGTCAGCAAACAAAAAATTATGATCGAATAGGAAAAATGATGAAATTATAAAGAAAACATGGGACTGCATGCCGCTCAACGTGAAGTGCCAAAAGTCAACAACGGCCGTTTCTGGTAGTTGTGTGCCGAGAAGTTTGGCCGAAACCTTTTTAACTCGCGATATTTTCTTTTTGAGGTAAATAAATGACTGAAAGTTTTGATATTGAGCAAGCTGAGCATTTATGCATGTCATACGTAATTTAAATGTTACACAAAGCCTTCTTGGTAAATAGATATGGCGAGTTTTATTTTGGGGTGTCGTTATGCTATTCGCCTATCGAATGGGTTCGACGTTAGCGTGCAGAGCTTTAACCCTCTGGATGCCGAGTTTTTTTTCTGACGCACATTTTCCTAAGATCGAGAAAGTGAAGGTTGTGCGAGAATTGCGCTCACTCTGCACTGGATCTACTTCTGTCTATAAAATTATGCAGAGGTGGAGAATATTAAATTTCCTATTTGATGGTGTAAATTTAACTGCAAATATCAAACCGGTTTTAACAAAAGACACTCCTTAGTGTTGTCCGAGAATTTATTCTGCTTTGAAAAACAGTAAATTTCTCAGCTTTTTGCCGTACACCGATAAATGTACTGTGCGACGATTTTTTTTATATCGAAGCTTTAACGGAAACTGTCAGCAAGCAAACTACTGCCTAATATCTGAACGACATAACTATATATCAAATAGAGTTATAGGCGTATGTATAACGACATACATTCAATGTAAAAAATAGCATGCCGCAAATGACGAAAACTGATTTGTCTCTATGACGTCAAAAGGCGACAGAGGTTACACACGTACAAGGTAAAGGGGGCATAACTCCGCTATGCCTAGCACTAATTTTTTGTAACTCAGGTCACTTGATGAGAATTAGCTGTGGGTAAGGACAATATATTTTCGTGGTGTTTCGTTCACGAGGAACCAAACTATTCAAACACAAATATCCATATTGAAACTGTATACGTTTAGTTACTAAAAAACCCCATAAGAAATGATGAAATCGTACTTCATAAAAAAGAGGTAATAGAGAAATGGATGGCCCTACCTAACCTATAACTTAGTCCTTAGATTCCAACATTCCCCTGTTTGTGTAAGTGTAATTTGACCAATGTTGCACCATTATTAATGGACCACTAGCCTTATCAAATGTAATGAAATACCCAAAACATAACACCATTCCTTTTGACGTCATGGCTGGTTTTATGTCTTTGATAACGTCGGAGAAAGACGACACTGGTATTTTGATTAATATATATCTCCCCAAATTTTCATTCATGGTATGGAAAATCTATGTGTAAAACGGAATTTGACGATTTTTCGACACAACATAAAATTACAGCTTTCACCAAGTAAATAATGTTTTGAATATGTAAACAATTAGATAGTTTATCGTGTATCTTAATTAGACAAGACACGCACCTGTTTGGCATCAATTTACGTAATGAAATACCCAAATGAATATTTCAAAACAACCAAAATTATATTCAATATTGGACATATATTTGTTCATTATAATGTTATTATTTCTCTTCATCTTGTCTCAGAATTACACAATAAAAGGATGCGAAGACAGCTCTATTGGTACAGAATTATCAGGATAATTATATAAGGTTGAACCAACGGGGTACCTGGCATGGGTTTTATTTTATACATTTTACAATTCCTGGAGAAATTAAGTAAACAGTTTAATATCCTGTGATCACAATATTGAAAAAAAGAATGAACCCATTGATTTTATAATGCAAAACGAGAGGAATAATTTGTAAATTGTGTGTGACTAACGCGCACCTGGCGAATCGTTAGAGATCACTGTTCTGTGTATCAAACGACATTAAAAACAATTCCAAGACAATTCTTTCAGAAATGTGTGCATATATTTTACCAAAAAAATATTATCCATTTTGCGAAAATAATATATTCAGTTTTAGTCATAAAATAAAATGAAACGGCTATTCATGGACATTGCTAATATGAATTTATAATATTGACTATTGCACATCCCAAGAAATGCGTACATGCTGCAGTTACATTTACACTTCATCTTGTAACGCTCGTCCAATGGAAAGAAATATCGCATTCGACACTAAAAACCTATCAATTGTTTTGTAAACAATGTTCAAACAAACAGGAGATTATCAAAGGTTCGATCATACATGTTGTGGCCTTTATTTACGTATGATATAATTTTGAACATTGACAAATGTCCAAAGAGAAATTAATTGTGTGAAAAAATGTATAAAAGATATGCAAAATCTACATCATAACTGAAACTGTAAACAGTATAGTACAATGACCGTGTGCACTCTCATTCTTAGACCTTCACCTCAAGGAAATTACCAAATATGTTCAACAATGTTGATGTATGACATCACTACCTGTGACCGACTTTTACAAAATGGCGTGTTCACTGTCAACAGTACGCAGGATTTTACGAGGGGACTTTCGTTGATTTAGGGATCGCATATACATAAATGTGCCATAAATGTGACATGAAAGTAGTCAGAAACATTCTGACAATCTATGTACTGTTATTTGTTGGTATAATTTTCATTGAAACAAGCCGAAATAGTCAGAAATTCAGATAAATACCGTTATCGTTGTGCGTGATTTTGCGTCAGTCATGGCATCATACAGGGCGGTAACTTTGCAATGATTTGATATTTTCAACATAAATTGTCAATATATCTATTTTAAATTCCCCAATTATTCCTACGATTCTCTACCCATGCATATTCTGAAAATGTTGAGCCAATATATTGAACGAATAGACGAATGGATAGCTCAAAATAGGAGAAAATGCTTCACTGTGTAAAATCTATATTTTGCCTTGTTTACATTTCAAACAAGTGCAGTTTTTCTAGTACAGCGTTCGTTTTCACACCTTACTTATTTTGCTTGATTTCATCCAGCCACTTCATATTGGTGACAAAGACCATTGGTCATTTGATTCTAAAATGTGTGAGGAATTCAAAGATGTGTGTATCGCAGCTAAGTTTGAAATATACGTAATGTTACAGGCGCCTCATAACCGGTGTACCTGAAACGTGATTTTGTAAACACTATCCAATATGGCGGAAAGTTCACTTCGGCGTTCGTTTTTACGTATTTTCCAAAACATTCTAAACGATTCTAGGGTTATCGGAGCCGTTTTGGAATGATCATTGGTGATTTCATAAAGGATAGATACTCAAAATCACTAATATGCTATTTTTGAAATTCATTTCTCGGGAGTAAATATCCGAAATTTAAATTTCAAAACATGCTGTAAATAACGCGGTGAGTGGTGATTTAGTAATGTGTACAAAATGGCGACAATTCAATGAACAGAATTATTCAAAGCTCTGGCTTGAGACAACAATAAATTAGATGTTACCAAAGATTGTCCATTTTATAATCTTAGGCACATGTCGGCGCACTTACATGTGAGCCGTCTTGACGACTGTCTGTTTTATAATTAAATGGCAGCTGCCATCCAGCCGAATACTTAATGTTGAGATCTATTATTGTCTTGTCAAGTCAAGTGAGGGTCTCTCTCTCACCTTAGGGAGAATGTGACTGTAAAAGCCCCTCGCAAGACAGACAAGTAGTGAATGTTTGAGGTAAGTTTATTATTTATTATATATAGTTTAAACTCAATAGATAATTCATAGTCTTTTTATTGTTCAAATTACTAATAAAACATTTTAACTTGTTCCTTCTAAACAAACTTCCAAACCATTCCAAGTCATTCCAAACATTTCCTGTGTTGGAAATATGTTTGGAAATGTTGCCAATCCAATTTTGGATTTTCCGTAAAGATTGATCCTTCCAAGCTTTGGAAAGGTTGGAATGAGCGATCTCTCCAAAGCAATCCAACGTTCATTCCAAAGTGGAATGGACGCTCCTTGGTCTTGTGCATGATATTTGTTTTGTTTTAGTAAACCTAGACATGTAAACATTCACTTTTGACATATCCATTAATCAATCAACACATTTTCTGTTAATCCTTTGATGACTAGGAACGATCCGTTGATTTACAAAAAAGTAAATCAACTGATCATTCATCTCTTGCTGGGCTGCCACGTGCATATTACATAACACACATTTCACCTCACTTCAAACCTGTATTTAGATTGAATAATTACCCCAGACACAATAAATGCCAAATGGGAATCTTTGTCAGGTAATCTGAATGGTACTACCACTAATTAGGGCTCCGAGCCGAATGGATTTATTAGGGCTCCAAGCCGAAAGCCTGTAGAGCCCTATTGTAATCGTTCGATTTATTATTATTATTAGGGCTCCAAGCCGAAAGGCTGTAGAGCCCTATTGTAATCTTTCGATTTATTATTACTATTATTATTATTATTATTATTATTATTATTATTATTATTATTATAATTTATTAATATTAATTATTATTAATTATTCTGCCGATTTTTGTACCAGACCTAGCAAAATAACCACTGGCTCGATTTTGTTCAAATTTTGTGTGTGTTTGTAGACCGTTGGGTACTAGTGCCCGCCAAAAGGCCAAGGCCAAGGCCGTAGGCCCAATGGCCAAGGGCAGAGTTTTATTTTGGGGTGTCGTTATGCTATTCGCCTATCGAATGGGTTCATCGTTAGCGTGTAGAGCTTTAACCCTCTGGATGCCGAGTTTTTTTTCTGACGCACATTTTCCTAAGATCGAGAAAGTGAAGGTTGTGCGAGAATTGCGCTCACTCTGCACTGGATCTACTTCTGTCTATAAAATTATGCAGAGGTGGAGAATATTAAATTTCCTATTTGATGGTGTAAATTTAACTGCAAATATCAAACCGGTTTTAACAAAAGACACTCCTTAGTGTTGTCCGAGAATTTATTCTGCTTTGAAAAACAGTAAATTTCTCAGCTTTTTGCCGTACACCGATAATGTACTGTGCGACGATTTTTTTTATATCGAAGCTTTAACGGAAACTGTCAGCAAGCAAACTACTGCCTAATATCTGAACGACATAACTATATATCAAATAGAGTTATAGGCGTATGTATAACGACATACATTCAATGTAAAAAATAGCATGCCGCAAATGACGAAAACTGATTTGTCTCTATGACGTCAAAAGGCGACAGAGGTTACACACGTACAAGGTAAAGGGGGCATAACTCCGCTATGCCTAGCACTAATTTTTTGTAACTCAGGTCACTTGATGAGAATTAGCTGTGGGTAAGGACAATATATTTTCGTGGTGTTTCGTTCACGAGGAACCAAACTATTCAAACACAAATATCCATATTGAAACTGTATACGTTTAGTTACTAAAAAACCCCATAAGAAATGATGAAATCGTACTTCATAAAAAAGAGGTAATAGAGAAATGGATGGCCCTACCTAACCTATAACTTAGTCCTTAGATTCCAACATTCCCCTGTTTGTGTAAGTGTAATTTGACCAATGTTGCACCATTATTAATGGACCACTAGCCTTATCAAATGTAATGAAATACCCAAAATATAACACCATTCCTTTTGACGTCATGGCTGGTTTTATGTCTTTGATAACGTCGGAGAAAGACGACACTGGTATTTTGATTAATATATATCTCCCCAAATTTTCATTCATGGTATGGAAAATCTATGTGTAAAACGGAATTTGACGATTTTTCGACACAACATAAAATTACAGCTTTCACCAAGTAAATAATGTTTTGAATATGTAAACAATTAGATAGTTTATCGTGTATCTTAATTAGACAAGACACGCACCTGTTTGGCATCAATTTACGTAATGAAATACCCAAATGAATATTTCAAAACAACCAAAATTATATTCAATATTGGACATATATTTGTTCATTATAATGTTATTATTTCTCTTCATCTTGTCTCAGAATTACACAATAAAAGGATGCGAAGACAGCTCTATTGGTACAGAATTATCAGGATAATCATATAAGGTTGAACCAACGGGGTACCTGGCATGGGTTTTATTTTATACATTTTACAATTCCTGGAGAAATTAAGTAAACAGTTTAATATCCTGTGATCACAATATTGAAAAAAAGAATGAACCCATTGATTTTATAATGCAAAACGAGAGGAATAATTTGTAAATTGTTTGTGACTAACGCGCACCTGGCGAATCGTTAGAGATCACTGTTCTGTGTATCAAACGACATTAAAAACAATTCCAAGACAATTCTTTCAGAAATGTGTGCATATATTTTACCAAAAAAATATTATCCATTTTGCGAAAATAATATATTCAGTTTTAGTCATAAAATAAAATGAAACGGCTATTCATGGACATTGCTAATATGAATTTATAATATTGACTATTGCACATCCCAAGAAATGCGTACATGCTGCAGTTACATTTACACTTCATCTTGTAACGCTCGTCCAATGGAAAGAAATATCGCATTCGACACTAAAAACCTATCAATTGTTTTGTAAACAATGTTCAAACAAACAGGAGATTATCAAAGGTTCGATCATACATGTTGTGGCCTTTATTTACGTATGATATAATTTTGAACATTGACAAATGTCCAAAGAGAAATTAATTGTGTGAAAAAATGTATAAAAGATATGCAAAATCTACATCATAACTGAAACTGTAAACAGTATGGTACAATGACCGTGTGCACTCTCATTCTTAGACCTTCACCTCAAGGAAATTACCAAATATGTTCAACAATGTTGATGTATGACATCACTACCTGTGACCGACTTTTACAAAATGGCGTGTTCACTGTCAACAGTACGCAGGATTTTACGAGGGGACTTTCGTTGATTTAGGGATCGCATATACATAAATGTGCCATAAATGTGACATGAAAGTAGTCAGAAACATTCTGACAATCTATGTACTGTTATTTGTTGGTATAATTTTCATTGAAACAAGCCGAAATAGTCAGAAATTCAGATAAATACCGTTGTCGTTGTGCGTGATTTTGCGTCAGTCATGGCATCATACAGGGCGGTAACTTTGCAATGATTTGATATTTTCAACATAAATTGTCAATATATATATTTTAAATTCCCCAATTATTCCTACGATTCTCTACCCATGCATATTCTGAAAATGTTGAGCCAATATATTGAACGAATAGACGAATGGATAGCTCAAAATAGGAGAAAATGCTTCACTGTGTAAAATCTATATTTTGCCTTGTATACATTTCAAACAAGTGCAGTTTTTCTAGTACAGCGTTCGTTTTCACACCTTACTTATTTTGCTTGATTTCATCCAGCCACTTCATATTGGTGACAAAGACCATTGGTCATTTGATTCTAAAATGTGTGAGGAATTCAAAGATGTGTGTATCGCAGCTAAGTTTGAAATATACGTAATGTTACAGGCGCCTCATAACCGGTGTACCTGAAACGTGATTTTGTAAACACTATCCAATATGGCGGAAAGTTCACTTCGGCGTTCGTTTTTACGTATTTTCCAAAACATTCTAAACGATTCTAGGGTTATCGGAGCCGTTTTGGAATGATCATTGGTGATTTCATAAAGGATAGATACTCAAAATCACTAATATGCTATTTTTGAAATTCATTTCTCGGGAGTAAATATCCGAAATTTAAATTTCAAAACATGCTGTAAATAACGCGGTGAGTGGTGATTTAGTAATGTGTACAAAATGGCGACAATTCAATGAACAGAATTATTCAAAGCTCTGGCTTGAGACAACAATAAATTAGATGTTACCAAAGATTGTCCATTTTATAATCTTAGGCACATGTCGGCGCACTTACATGTGAGCCGTCTTGACGACTGTCTGTTTTATAATTAAATGGCAGCTGCCATCCAGCCGAATACTTAATGTTGAGATCTATTATTGTCTTGTCAAGTCAAGTGAGGGTCTCTCTCTCACCTTAGGGAGAATGTGACTGTAAAAGCCCCTCGCAAGACAGACAAGTAGTGAATGTTTGAGGTAAGTTTATTATTTATTATATATAGTTTAAACTCAATAGATAATTCATAGTCTTTTTATTGTTCAAATTACTAATAAAACATTTTAACTTGTTCCTTCTAAACAAACTTCCAAACCATTCCAAGTCATTCCAAACATTTCCTGTGTTGGAAATATGTTTGGAAATGTTGCCAATCCAATTTTGGATTTTCCGTAAAGATTGATCCTTCCAAGCTTTGGAAAGGTTGGAATGAGCGATCTCTCCAAAGCAATCCAACGTTCATTCCAAAGTGGAATGGACGCTCCTTGGTCTTGTGCATGATATAAGTATTCCCTTTGTTTTAGTAAACCTAGACATGTAAACATTCACTTTTGACATATCCATTAATCAATCAACGCATTTTCTGTTAATCCTTTGATGACTAGGAACGATCCGTTGATTTACAAAAATGTAAATCAACTGATCATTCATCTCTTGCTGGGCTGCCACGTGCATATTACATAACACACATTTCACCTCACTTCAAACCTGTATTTAGATTGAATAATTACCCCAGACACAATAAATGCCAAATGGGAATCTTTGTCAGGTAATCTGAATGGTACTACCACTAATTAGGGCTCCGAGCCGAATGGATTTATTAGGGCTCCAAGCCGAAAGGCTGTAGAGCCCTATTGTAATCTTTCCATTTATTATTACTATTATTATTATTATTATTATAATTTATTATTATTAATTATTATTAATTATTCTGCCGATTTTTGTACCAGACCTAGCAAAATAACCACTGGCTCGATTTTGTTCAAATTTTGTGTGTGTTTGTAGACCGTTGGGTACTAGTGCCCGCCAAAAGGCCAAGGCCAAGGCCGTAGGCCCAATGGCCAAGGGCAGATAAGTATTTTTTGACTATATATTTGGCCCTGCTGCTCCACAACCGCTTGTCCGATTACTTTCATATCTTGCATGTATTTGCTACTTCAGTTCCTTGATAATTTTTGTTCTTTGAAATTCCTCTGAAACCCCTGAATGAAATGCATTCAAACTTTCTGAGAATTGTCTCCATACACAACACTACAAATTGTCTTAAGCGATTTCGGATATCTTTTTTGGTTGCGGTCATATTGGATTCAAGGTTTTTACAGTTTTGTTTGGGTACCTGTCTTCAAATCCCTACTCTTCTGAATCCCCTGCATGAAATGCATTCAAACTTTCTGAGAAGTGTCTCCATACACAACACAACAAATCGCCTTAACCGATTTGGGATATCTTTTTTAGTTGCGCCTATATTGGATTTTGATTTTGATGAATTTTTCACTGAAATACTAAATAAATGGCTCAGAAAACCTAGGATTAACTTCCTTTCACTGTCAAGTGTCTTCTGCATTATGTTTACTACCCTTGAAGATGAGGGTTAGAATTGGTCTTCAGCAATTCATGCTTGTCTTAATTTAAGAGGCGATTATCGGGATTCGAACATTGTCTGGGTGGTAAAGGGGTTTCGAACACTCTTGTTAACTCTGGCACATGCCAATTTCGTAGCGGTGATGTCCGGCAAATGATGACTATCTTTTGAGGGAGTTGGTACAAGCAAACCCTTTGAGGATTCAAACATGAAGATTCGAGGTCGGAAATGGGTTAAGAACTCACCGGGACCCATGTGGTGATGTCTCACAAGCGGTTCCTTACGTTTGACGGCATTGGTACAAGCAAACCATATGCGGCTTCGAACATGGACGGCTTCTGAAATGGGTGTAGAACACCCCGGGACGTTATGGGACGTGTCAAAGTCGTAGCAGTGATTTCTCGCAAGCGTTTCTTTATGTTTCACGGCGTCGGTACAACCAAACCATTTAGGGATTCGAACATGGACGAGGTCGGAAATAGGTTCGGCACGTTATCTAAGCAATGCGACAGAAACCCAGGGTCCTGACAGAGTCAGAATGCTTATCCGTTTGACTGAAGCTCAAATGACAAAGACATGACAGCCTTTTAAATAGTAACCAAGCTGAAAGGCTGAAAAGCCCTAGTGTTATCGTTCGATTTAATATTATTATTCCGCCGATTTTTGTACCAGAGCTAGCAGAATGACCACTGGCTCGATTATGTTCAGATTTTGTATGTGTATGGAGACTGTTAAATACTAGATTCTGCCAAAATCCCAAGGCCGTAGCCCCAATGGCCAAGGGCAGATAACTGAAAAACAAGTATTTTTTGTAAGATATATTTTGCCTTATCGATCTGCAACTGCTTGTTTGATTACTTTGAAAACTTGCATGTGTCTGCTGCTTTGGGTGTGTGACATTTTTTGTTCTTTGGCTGTGGTCATTGGTCACATGGTTTGGCAGACATATTGTATTCAAGATTTTCACAGGGTTTTATGGGGTATATGACTTCAAATCCAATCTCCTCTCAACCCACTTCATGAGTGAGTATTGTTTTACGCCGCTTTTAGCAATATTCCAGCAATATCACGGCGGGGGACACCAGAAATGGGCTTCACACATTGTACCCATGTCGGGAATCGAACCTGGGTCTTTGACGTGACGAGCGAACGCTTAAACAACTAGGCTACACGACCGCCACCCCCCCCCCCCCCCCCCCCCCCCGCCACTACATGAAATGATTTCAAACTATCTGAGAATTGTCTCCATACAACACATCAAACTCTGTTAGCCGTTTTTGGATACCTTTCTTAGTGACGGTCCTATTGGATTTTGATTTTGATGATATTTTGCACTGAAATTTTACTTTAAAGATCTCCACCGAAACTATTGAAAGTTGACATGACATTATCTTTTGTTCTTGGTTGCATGCTAAAATTAACACCGCTTGGTGGTAGTGTTTGATTAATATTTGGGACACCCCTGGAACACGCCAATTTCGTTGCGGCGATATCCGGTGACTATTTTTTTACGGAGTTGGTACAAGCAATCCCTGTGAGGATTCGAATATATTTAAGGTCGGAAATGGGTTTAGAACAGACTTGGACACCCCAGCACACGACAATATCGTAGCGGTGATACCCTGCAAGTGGTGCCCACATTTGATGGATTTGGTACAAGGAAACCCTTTAAGGATTCGAACATGGACGTTTGTGCACAGTGTTACTTGGAGCCCGCCATTGCTGCTTGCAGCTTTAATTATACCTGTAATAAATTCATTGACTGAGCATCAAGTGAATGACGACAAATACACAAGTGTAGAGTTATACCAGAAAATGTGGCTGACAAGGGAGCAGTAATCGTATTTTCGACGCAATCCGAAATCCGAAAATGTTTTCACTGCATGGATATTTTTTTTATTATTAAAATATAACCATCATGGGTATTTCCAAATGACGACATTCGATGAGCTCCGTCGTTCTTTTTGTCTGTTTGTTTAGGCTGAAGAAATTAATTAACATGCGCCCTTTTTCGAAATCTTTGTAGATCACAGTTAACCAATCAGTGTTCAAAAATGAGTAAACAAATATTTTCTTTAGCTGTCCTTGCAGACGGTAGCCCAGTCTCTTGTCACGCTCAGTTGCGTTGCGTATCATCCGGGTACTCACGGGAAAAAACAATAACAAAAGCAACAACCAGTCCCGAGGAATTGCTTTAGATCAGTGCCCCTTTAATGTGGGAGGAAACCCTGAAGTGATGCAGGTCTCAGACATTTACCACTTTGGTGAAACCCACGAGCACGGGTATGGTGCTGACAAACTTAGAAACATAATCGGGGCGGGCCGGGATTCGAACTCACAATCATAGGTTTCTGGCGTGTCTAAGGGACGAAACTCTGCACAGCGAATCGCGGCGGCCACCCGTGCCCCCCCCATATTTGTTAAAAGCAAAAGTCTTACTTTGCAAGAAAAAGTGAACAGTACCTGTCAAAACATTTACTGATATATTAATACCGGTACACTGGGGTGAAATAAAGGTGCTATTTGTTCTTGGCCAAACATACAACGAATGATATGCCAGCCATCATGTTTTGCAATAGAATGTGCTAAGAAGAAATCACATAAGTAGATGTAACTGAAAAGATTTGGTGTGATGTGAAACTTGCATAATCATGTTCTGTATATGGAACTTTGTAAACAGAAGACAAGTAGCAATAATTACAACAAAGCAATTGCATTAAATGCAAAAAACGAAGCAACACCATTCTTACCTATTCCTAAATGCTGAAAAACCGTCCCATCTGAACCATTTTAACGTGAACACATCAGATGACAGCTGACCTCACACATGCACAATGTAGTACACATTTGACACATAAAGTTCTATGCCTTAGGATACTTTATTAACAGATTAAATATATCATATCAAGTTAGGGAAAACACATGCCAAGTTGGAGTACAACTTTGAAACAGTGAGCCCCAGTGAGCACTTCTGCTTTATAAGGACAGTACGTCCACGGTTCAGTGTTTGCAAATCATGCTGAATATTATTGGAGTTTGATGTCACAATTCAATTCTCAAACCAAAACAGTAGAGCTCCACACAGCGAACCTGACAACGCAAGCACTGTGCAGAGCAAACTGGCTTCACCATTGTTTTTCTGTTAGAGGCAATTTGAAGTGAAAGCTTGTGTGTTCTTCTTATGGATGAGCTACAAAATACTCACTGCTAGCTTGATTAGATTAGAAGCCACTGTTTATGAAAGCCTAGCTAGATTACAATATAAATACCATATTCGACCCAATAAGCGCCCCTCCCCCAATAAGATAAATAACCCACCAGACACGTTGATTTACCGTTTAAATTGTATTTTTTGTTCGGCTAGGCATTGTTTTATATCCAGGGATTAAGATTACCCTGTGTATTTTCTCGTAAACCGGACTGTACATGAAAACATGAAAAACTATTTCCATTTGCTTTTTGATCCTCCACATACTGCTACTTGAGAACAAGCAAAACCATGAATCACTAATGTGTAAAGCCATATTGTCATGCACCTCACAGCAGAACATTCTATCGTGGAATAAGGCAAGCAGAGCCAAGTTAGCTCGAGGTGGGGGGTGTTGCCTAAAGCTTTATCAGGATACAAGGTTTTTTTTGTATCACAGTGTTCCAACGTCATATAAACACATGTTGGTCCATCAGTGGTGTTCTGATGATTGATACGAAAATTGAATGTTTACTTTTTAATGACGCAACAATTGGTTATGATTTGTAACAGTTGATAGTTTTTCCTTCTAAATTCATTATCATTGCCTTTCATTGTTGATAATCTACTCCAAGCGTAGATCTTAAAGGGGCACTGATCCAACGCAATTCCCCGAAATGGTTGTTGCCTTTGTTATTGTTTTTCCCCCATGAGTACCCGGATGATACGCAACGCAACTGAGCGTGACCAGAGACTGGGCTACCGTCTGCAAGGACAGCTAAATAAACTTGGAGGCTGGAGGCAATATTTGTTTTACGCATTTTTGCATAAACACTGATTGGTTAACTGTGATCTATAAAGATTCGACAAAGGGCGCATGTTAAATAATTTCTTCAGCCTAAAAAAACAGACAAAAAGAACGGGGGAGCTCATCGGATGTCGTCATTTGGAAATACCCAAGATGGTTATAGTTTAATACTTTAAAAAAGTATCCATGCAGTGAAAGCATTTTCGGATTTCGGATTGCATCGATAATACGATTACTACTCCCGTGTTGTCATCCACGTTTTCTCGTATAACCCTACACTTGTGTATTTGTCGTCATTCACTTGATGCTCAGTTAATGAATTTATTACAGGTACAATTAGTGGTAGCACCACTTAGATTACCTGACAAAGGTTCCCATTTGGCATTTATTGTGTCTGGGGTAATTATTCAATCTAAATCCAGGTTTGAAGTGAGGTGAAATGTGTCTTATGTAATATGCACGTGGCAGCCCAGCAAGAGATGAATGATCAGTTGATTTACTTTTTTTTGTAAATCAACGGATCGTTCCTAGCCATCAAAGGATTAACAGAAAATACGCTGATTGATTAATCACTGTTATCTTGCACAGTGGATATGTCAAAAGTGAGTGTTTACATGTCTAGGTTTACTAAAACAAAGGGAATACACTCATATCATGGCGTGAAGTGCCGATGTAAAAACAACATACTTTGTTCAAAGGGTTAACTGATAATACGTTGATTGATTGATCATTGGTATCTATCACTCAATGGATTTTTTAGGAACCGTGGACGTTATGAGACTAGTTGTCACGTGGGCTTTCTCAGCCGACCCTTGAGACTTGACACCTATGTGAAACACCTGAAACAATCCAAGTGATCAGTTGAGAAACGAATACGGGTTATAATATCCGGAAACGATATATATCTTTTAAAATATTCGATTGTTACAGACACAGGTGACATCGAATAAGTTTCTTTGTACAGCTGCAGACGAGTGAGATATTGTTCCTTTGTGTGGATATTCACGGATACATTCCTCGAACAAGGAAGCTGCCTAAAATTTATACACATAAATTTGGTAGGTTGTAATTATGGTATTTGCATTTTGTTTTCCTTCATTTGAACCGATTCTTGGTTGGGAAATTCTTCAATGCGCGATAGATGTTGTTTTCATAGGCCTTTTCCTTTGTAAGCGTGTATATATTACCGTCATTTTGACTAAAAAATCTATCCGGATTGATTAAGACGATCAAAAGGGCCTACAAACATCACAACAGATTATGTAGGATTAGAAGCCAAACAACATAGAAATGTACTTTTCAACGTAACATTTTCAGTCTCTTGGTGATGACATTAAACATCAAAATGTTTGGAATTCGTTATCATAATAATACAGATTGAAATGTTTTTTCAGCCACTTTGTAAAATAACTGAATATTTAGACGTTTAATAAATTTGTTACACATTTTGACAGTAAAAAAATATACACACTATAAAAAAAGCAATGCTCAGGTGAAATATTTACTTTGTGTAAATAGTGTAAACGAAAATCGCAAAATTACCACGCAAGTGACTCATCAAAACATCGTCACCATTACCGATGCTACCCACAAAGATACCCACATATCCTTATTATTTCGAAAACTGTATTTCATTTTGTTGATCAATGTGACCATACGCCCTTATTACTACCCATAAAAGTGACTAATGCGCTTACGAATGGCGCAGCAGAGGTCGCGAACTAGTCTAGATTTCTGCTTTACATCCGGGTACTCACTGGGAAAAAACAATAACAAAGGCAACAACCAGTCCCGGGGAATTGCGTTAGATCAGTGCCCCTTTAAAATAGCAATATTTACTGCCATTAAGCTTGTCCTTACCAAAAGTTTTGGTGGAGTCACATTGCGGTCTGTAAATGTGCAATGAACTCTGTTTCTTCAAAAACAAAATGGCTGCTAATATCATGAATGATACAGATCTACAATTACAGTAAACTACGTTTATAACAAACACACTTTTAATGAATTGACGGATATATAACAACTTTTTTGATAGTTATCATTGTGAATAACAGTACACATCTCTTCTTTTAAGTTCACTAGTCCTTAAAATGATAACCTATCGAAAATAATATTTAACTTGGCATATTTCTATTTGTCCTAATGATACCTTAACTATTGGACAGTTTGAAAAGACGACAGGACTAGTGCCAATATCTGACGCTGTTAACTAAAAGTGAGTAAAGGTATTGTGCGAACTCCACTGGCATACTGCAACGACCTGTTCAATGGAAACAGAAGTCCATGACGCAAAACTGGTAGCCAGAACCCCAATCTCATGCACTAAACATGAACCAGAGACAGGAGGCGCATGTTGTAGTTAAGTCATGGTTAGAATGGGTCTTGCATAAGATAAAAAGTTTTTTCTTGCAGCGCCGATAGGGGTCCGTAGCTGCTTGGGATAATCTTAGGGCAGGCATAATTTAAGGCATAGTAGGCAGCCTGGATGACCTGTTGTAGGTCCTAGAGCAGAAACGGTATAATGTTGACGGACGAACTTGTCTCATCTGTTAGCATAACTAAGGGACAGATTCTATCCGGAATTTTGGAAGAGTGTTCATGAAGTACTTGTTTAGGACCTTGTGATCTATGATCATTCTCATTTCGATAGGAATCTTCTTTGAAACCCAAACTGCTGTCTGCCCCCAGGAGTTTCTGAATGGCCTTGTCTTGTGAGGCCTTGATGGCAAAATAGGTTGCATCAAATTTGGCTCCTTCCAGATGGAATCTGTGACCGGATACAACCTTACGTTGGGTCTGAAAATGCAGCTTGTACCTGTGAGAGATGACGTCTAGTGTCCCTAGTTGTCAGCAAAGTGTAGTAAACGACTTCCAACCGAGCCTATTGTCTGAAGTAGTGTTCCCTCGCTATTTCGCTTTTCAATATAGCGCTAACTCTATTATAGCGGGCGGTAACGCATGGCTCTCAAACTTTACATTTTTATTAAACTCAGGTTTCACATTGACACACATTTTCCCCTCCATCACAAAAAACATTACCAGCTGATCACCGTGAGCACGTAACACATGTAATACCAGTCAAAAAATCTAAAATGAAGTACGCAGATTAATCCCTTTTTTATTATACTATCTGGTTATAAAAACGTGTTCATTGCATTTCTGGAGAAATTGTGCACCGACTCACTTATTTACAGCAACGACGAACAGTTTACTTCTATCACCGCCTTGAAACAAACTTCAGTAGAATGGATACATTTATCATAAATACCATACTTTGACTTGTTAAAAGTCATATTGGTTGCAGTTTTACTATTATATGTCAACATAACATTTTCGTAATTGGAATGTTGCATGGGAAAAAAAGGTGACTGGTCAAGTTTTTCCATATGTAAAGAATATCAAGAAATAGCAGTCAGCTGAACCAAAGTGCTACGCCTATGGTTACAATTGTTTGAAATATATATGCTGCAACTAAAATAACACAATATTATAATATATCATTACTGATAAAATAATGGTTTCAGATACAATTCTTTAGATCATTTCAAAATTCTTTGACCTTATATTATTTGGTATTTTCTAACAGAATCACCATTTGATTGAGACAAAATGTGTATACAGCTGCTTGCTATTTCCAGACAATACACAGTAATCTTAATCTCTGCATATATAAACAATGCCAGGCAGAACTGGAAATACAATAAAAAGATAAATCATTACGTCCAGTGATGTTTTATCTCAAATTACACATATTATTACACATGTTCTTTCAACTAAATTTGATGAAGGTACACAATGTAGTTTTTCACTGTGGGTAATACAAGATAATTTTTATTTTACACTACGAATGAAACAACTACTATATTCTAATCCTTTTTTCAAACTCTGATATGCAACGTGTGAGACAAGGCGATAGTGACACAGAAGAGTGTTCCCAGTTGTCATTTACCACCTACCACTCCTAGGTTGTTCAACAGTAACACTTCTACGAGGGGTGTTCATTAAAGATTTCCCCTGACCCACCCTAGTGGAATGAAACTTGGCATAGGTATTAGTCTTTCTCCACATAGGAACCACCAAGAGTTACACACTTCTCCCATTGTTTTATGCAACTATGGAGACCTCGCTTGTAAAGACTTCAGAAATCAGTCTTTCATCATCTGTGAAACGTTTTCCCTTCAAAAATGACTTCATGGTTGGAAAGAGGTGGAAGTCAGATGGTGGAAGGTCAGGAGAGTAAGGAGGGTGTGGAAGGATTTCATAGCCACAGGACTGCGCTTCTGTCTGGGCAACATGAGAGTTGTGTACAGGAGCATTGTCTTGCAGGAGACGGACACCCTTCGTCAGCATGCCACGCCTCTTAAGCTTGATAGCGTCCCGCAATTTCCGCAGCAGTGAAGCATAATAAGCTCCTGTAATTGTGGTACCCTTTGCCAAGAAATCCATCATCACTACTCCGTGCTGGTCCCAAAACACCTTGAGCATGACCTTGCCTGCAGAGGGTTGGACACGTGCCTTTTTGGGGGGTGGTGACTCCACATGCTTCCATTGCATCGACTGAACTTTAGTCTCAGGATCATAGTGATGGACCCATGTTTCATCCTGTGTGATAAGTCTGTCAAAAAAGTTTGCCTGGTTTTTTTGGCACATGTCCAAAAGATCCTTTGAACAATTGACTCGTTCCTGCTTTTGGAAAGGTGTGAGCAACCTGGGAATCCATCGTGCAGACACCTTATGCACATTCAAATTGTCATGGATGATTTTTTCCACAGACCCTACACTGATCTTGACATCTAACTGGCGAACAGTTATATGTTGGTCTGCCAAAATGGCGGTCTCCACTTGATGGATAGTGTCCTCATCAATGGCTGAATGGGGGCGACCAGGAATGGCAGCTGTTTCCACAGATGTCCGACCACACTTGAACTGGCGATGCCAGTGTTTAACAACGTCATATGATGGGACATCTTCCCCATAAGTTGCTTTCATTTCATCAAAAGTTTCTTTTGGTGTGCGACCTTTCAAATATAAAAACCTTATCTCTGCTCAGTATTCTACTGGCTCCATTGTCACTACCTACTCGATCATAACACCTGTAAAAGTAGTAAGATTAATAGTTCTGTGCTGCAAATTCAGACATAACCCATAGATACATGTATCATTACACATGTGAAATTTCAACCAAATATGATAACAGTAAGTGGTTTAGGGGAAATCTTTAATGAACACCCCTCGTATAACACTCATCAGTTATTTGGACCCCAGAGGTAGCGTTTTTGTGATGGATCACTGAATCTCTTTGTAATCATGAATATGCAGTCATGTGCATTAACATACCCTAGCTGTGCCTAAAAAGGAAAGACTTCTGCCCTTATTACCCCCTCAAAACATTACATATATTTACATATAGTGTATTTCTTCCAACTATATATATTTTTAATGGGGGATACAGGCGGAAGTCTTAGCCCTAAAAAGTTCCATAAGTACTTATTATATGCATAAAGACAACACTCTTACATATATAATTTGACAGTAACGTGGTCACTGGTCATTGTTGCATTTGAGCAAATACTAGTACCTGGACAAGTGTGGTAAAAAAATGTATAATGTAATAATAATAATTAACACTGTCATCATGGTCAAACTACCTGTATGTCAAATAATTTTTTTTTTTTTTCACTGAATATTATATATAATACATCAACTGCTGACTTGTTATTGTATTTGTGAATAAATATTCGTATTCGTTATCCAATATTTGTGATATGTATCATATTGGCCTCATTGTATATTTGCAGCTCTACTACAAATGAAAATAGACAGCGAAATTAACTTATGTTTCATGTTTTATTAAATATCATTTTCAAATTTAAATAAAATATCTTTGGCTAGCAAACAATTACACCATTTACAACAGTTGCTATTTCATGTCTTATCACTTTGAATATTTTCAATTACGAATTAAAAAGACATTGTCAAAGACCTAGACAGCAGATTGCTCTCGGATGCATGTCAATAAAATGAACAGCTGATTGAAGTAAACACATCTGTAAAACGATATATAATGGTACTCGTGAATAATTTCTCTTAAAGTCGACAATGAAGAGAAATGCATAAATATTCATGTAATTAGTATTTTATTTCAGTTGACAAAGCTCATTATCCAATAATAACCAAATATTTTTAAATATTCGCTGTGGAATAATTAAGTGTTCCATAACGGAAAACAAGGGTCCAAAGGAACTGTCAGCAGGATTGATCAGGCAAGATTCTATAAATACCAACTCAGGCAACTGATCAGCTGATTACATCTTCTCAAATCCATCAATGGATTGTAATATTTTTGGACGAATTTTCCACTTTAAAACTAATTTTACAGTGAATAATTTAATATGTAAAATGATTATTTCATGTCATCTTTTTTTTTCTTTTTCTTTTTTCCAGAACATGGTGAGCACATGTGTTTTTATTATATAAAAAAAACTTATTCAGTGGACAATTTTTCTTTTGAACATAATATTTAACATCATGACACCAAAAATGTTACTAAATGAGTCATCTAATTTCCCCATATTTGTGAATGACAAGAAACAATGTGAATTTGACAAGCACAATATGTATACTTTATTGTGTGTGAAACATAAATACATAGGATATATGTAAACAATATATTACCATTTCAGTAGTTCTACAAATATTTGCATTTTAATACCCTTGTAATTTTACATTGTTATTTTACCTCCAAACTTTATTCTTTTCTTATTTCATCAGATTAGGAATTAAGACTTACTGATAATAGGTAATTTAAAATTAACATTTTCTTCTTTTTATCTTCATGAAAACAAGACATAATAATAAATATGTATTTTAGTGACCTGTTCATATGTGATTTTTTTTGTTAAAAGTATTAAGATTAAAATTAGACATTGCTAATGTAAAGAAATCAGGTTTATGGTAAAATGTTATAAGAGGACCTCTTGTTGGTCACTTCATCACCCATAAATTTGAGTTTTTCTTTATTTACCATGTTCTGAAAATTTACACATTAGAATGATTTAAGGTCTCTGATCAAAATAGCGACACAGCTTTCCACTCCCAGGCAGCCAATTAGATTATGTGAAAAAAAAAATAAACCATGGGAGAATAATGAATAAAAATATTTTTTTATTTTGTCATATGTCCAGTTTATCATCCTAAGAAATGCTAAATACTTATCATTAAAATTAAGCTAGCTATGCATATTGGGTCTCTTTATCTGATATCTGATAATATAACAATTGCATTATTCAAGAAGTGTTTTTTTCAGTAATCATGGTAAATAATACATCTTTGGTTTAAAGAATATACTTGAGACAAACCTAATTCTACAAGTCTTAATACTCTGTATTGTCTGTTAATTCTGAAATTGATTTACTGTAATATTGAGTTTCTACCTAAAACTAATAATATGAAATTAATTTTGAGATTATTTCATCCTATCTAAAATACCAAATATATTTTAAGATGCATACATGTACATCATTGTTGCAATTTTTTTAATTTTTTTTGAAAAAAATACATAATGAGGTTGATTGGTGCCCACCATCTTTATCTTCATCACTTCGTCTGCTCCCTATAATAAATCAAAATAGTTAAGAAAAAATATAAAGACATATATTACCTTCTGGAGTTTATTTAGATTTAGGTATGACTTAATACATTCAAGTTTAAATGGGGTAATGTTTTTTCATATTAACGAGTTTCTTCATTTCCTGAGATAGTATGTTTAAATAATTGAAGTCTTCATGTTTAAAAAATACCAAATAATTATAGGCCAAAATACATTAATTATATTGATCTCTATAAACTCCACCTGTTGAAAGGGGAAACAACTGCTGTGGTTGCAAAACATCTTGGTCGTGAGGTGTACGGTCCGTCCGACAAAGATTGATCGTTTCCTGCATTAAAATTGAGTATTGCTTTAGATCCAAATTATCTGAGTGTTTATTTTCTTAAAATATGAAATTTAAGTCTCGATTATTTTATAACTGTTATTAATATAACTATGAAATATGTTTTTGATCGATCGGCTCTAGATCAACACTTCGTTATAACTTGACATTTCTTATATGTGGTTGACAGTTGTTTTTAGAAAAAATACCAAACAATATGGTTTTGTTTCACTATTTTATCGGTATTTTTACATGAATTAATCAACTGTTTCATTAGCTTTGTTATTAGCCTTCAAAACGCCCAGTAAAGAATGTACCGGAGTTGCTCACCTGGTCCCGTAATATTGATGCGGTATCTCGCTTCGGTTACCGTCTTCTCATTCTGCAACTGAATCTGGTACGTTGGGAAGCCGAAATTCTCTGATATATCTACACATATCACACCCCTTCTTCCCCCACAAATTTTCTCTAATTCAACAATTTTCAGCAATGGAAAAAAACATTGTCACTACGGTAATGTTTTGCCAGCTGGGGATTTCCTGTACTGGACGACCTCGGGTATCCCCGATCCGAAAATAGTGCCGTCAATTATTTTTAGCCAGCCAATCAAAACGAGATGACACACTCCACTCTCAGCCAGCCAATCAGATTGGGTGAAAAAAAAAAACCACTGCAAATAAACCACTGCTGGCGATTGAAGATCAAGCCCTGTTATGGGAGAAATCTTAATAAATGTTTGAAACTACTTTGGTTGTCATTATAAACTGTAAATTGTGAAATTAATGTGTCTCCAAAAGAATGCGACTACTGACCCCTAACCAAAAATGCGACTCAATATAAATGACACCCCTATCCTCTTACTTACTTACTTACTTAAATTAGGAATTTAATGTGCGCTTTCTGACATATGCATATTTCGCGCCAGGCCAGTGTTTGGTCGAAAAGCGTATGTCAGAAAAGGTGAGGCAACCTCGGCGGGGCATTTTAGGATTGCTTACTTAATTTGGAGAGCAAATTTGGAATTTTGAAATATGCCATGCAAAAAGTGGATGGGGGAGTGGAGGGACTAAAAGGAGTTTGTGTGTTTTAATAGGTTTAGAATTTTAGGGTTTATTGGCAGCTTATTTGTTGTACTTTTATTTTTAAATGCGGCCAAGTAGGCCTGTTGTTTTGATTAGATATATGCCTAGAGCTTTAAAGGTTTGTAAGTCATTTAGGGGGTTTAGTACCGTTGCTATTGTCATTTGATTGTTGCAATTTAGTGTGGATTGGAGTGTTCTGTGTTGCTGGTAATGTGTGCAGTATAGTATTACGTGTTCAGGAGTTTCTTTTAAGTTGCAGAGGGGTCATTTACCGGTTTGGTGTTTTTTAATTTGGCGTAGGTGGGAGTTTATCTTAGTGTGGCCTGTTTGTAGTTTAGTTATTACTCTGTCAATGTTTTTTGGTTTTATGATGTATTTTTTTTTTTTGAGTGGCTTTTGTAGCAGGTTTTAGTTTGCAATCAGATTTCAGATAGTTATTTTGCCACTTTTGGAAGATTTTCTCCTTTGTGATACTCTTAATTTTGTTTTTTGACATTGGTAGGTTGATGCTTACTTCTAATTTTAGTGCTGTTTTGTCTGCGTGTTCATTGCCAAACACTCCAACGTGTCCCAGTCTGCCTTGTTGTAATTGAATTTTGGTTCTTGAGGTTCATTTGGGGTTTGGATACTTATGTTTCCTATGGTTATGTGGATTGGAAAGTGGTCGCTTCCAGTGGCTCCTCATGCACTTCCCACAAAGTGCTTTGGGCGAGATCAGGGGTACAGATTGTTAGGTCTATAGCCGACATATTTTGATTAATTTTATCATATCTAGTTGGTTGGTTTTTATTTAGTAGTATTAGTTTTATTTGTTCTATCCATTGGGCGATGAGTTTGCCATTTTGGTCTGTTTTATCTTTGAAGTCCCCTAAAAAGACGGTGGATTTATGGCTTAGCTGATTTAGGGTTTCCAAGCCTTCAGGTTTAATTTGTTTCCCTGTCCAGTTGTATACGTTTACAATGTTTATTTTTTGGTTGTGATGAGTTATTTGTATACCATTAGCTTCTAGATTTGGGGTTTTAGTTGGTATTTCTCTCCTCTCAAGCATCAGTGGATTTATATCTAAGGAAAATACAGGAGAATCCTCACCTTAATCTAATCACACACCAAATAGCACCACTTATTAGCGCTGAGTATAGTACTTCCCCTTAAACAATACATGTGTGCTGGCTCATGTCAGGCTTTGACGCAGTCCCACAGAACAAAGACACCATGTTGCGTGGGTGGCGTCTGTCTGGACTTGCAGGTGTGATCAGTGATGACGTAAGTGAGTAGGAACTCTTAGACCCCAGCAGTGACAAATCACAGCATGTAATTAGTGTTTGAATGACATTGTTTATATACTTGTTACAAGTGCAGCTCAATAAACAGTGATGTGGAATACATAGTTGTTTGTTTTCAGCATATGTCTAAGTTGGTCTTTCGGCTACCCAAAATGTCTTATTGTTGATATAAATGCGATGTTTAATAATGCAAGCATTTCTTGCATTTAATTCACGCTCGTGTTAATTTAAAGATTCATAGTATATCGATTTTATCAAGTAACCTTAATTGCATCATAATTTGAGTCACAAATAACAAAAATCAAATACAGTTTCCTCTGTTTGAAGACAAAGTATCTCTGATAATTAGCATAATGTCATCACATTGCTTTTGGACCATGCAGGGAAATGTTTCCCTCATAGGCAAAAAATTCAAGGATAATCCTTGTCAGTACCGAAAGTAACAAAGTTCGAAGTTGTTAAAATTCCACACAAAGCCTGTGATATATCTTTGATTGAAAATGGCGTGATTCATTCATGTGATAATTCATTTAGTAAGTGTATATGGCCTCTAATGTATTGTATCATTTGTAAAAAGATGATCTGTTGCAGAGATTTGTGTTAGCATTACCATTTTTACTGAAAATATAAACATTGTATGCTTTAAAGTAAACAGGATTTTAGTCTCAAGTTCACATTTTAATATGAACCATAGGTGTTGACTTTTGTAGTAAATGCCATGCTCAATTTTGACTTGTAGTGGGACGATACAAGTATCGATCAGAATTGCACACTAAGTAAAAAGTATCGATTCTTACCTTAAATGTATTCTTTAATATACATTACATTAAACACTTATTACTAGTGAAAATGAGAAGTGAAAATCCATTGTGCCATACTTGACACTGCCAAGTGTAAATCAGCTGTATTTGGCCATCCTGTATGTGAAAAAGATGGCTTACGCTCCACAGATAAAAGCACATGCAAGTATCATGATACGTATCGGATCGTGAGCAAGGTATCAAGATATGTATCGGATCACACAGCCCAAAGTTTGACCCAGCCTATCTCTGATAGCCCTTGCTGTCAGTCCTGTCTGTCACAGGCAGATGAAATCTTCTCAGCAAAGAAATAGCTAACCATGATAAGATAAGCATGGTTTTTTTCATGAATGGATCTTCTTTTTTTTAAGTTGAGATTTACAGTTTGCTCAGCGCACAATTTGGATGTTTGCATGTTTGTTGGGAGCATGATACTCACAAATGTGGTTTTTGAAAGTGAACAGCAAATAATGATTGTTTAGATATCAGGAGCTCATAAATACACTTTTGTTTAACCATGAATATCCCTTCACAATGCCACGGCTTGCTGGGTTATCGACAGTTTCTAATGGATTTTACTGTTTTACTGACCTGTCAGGGAGAGGTATTTTCCTGCAGAATTCCAACAACATTGACTTGGCTTTCATGCTCCATTCATCATCCACAGAGTTACCCTTTATAAGGAATAAACATGAAATAATAGTTATCACTGTTAATAATTCAAAGAATATTACCTCCATTACAACAATGCCTATTGCAAATTTGATTTGTCATCACACAAAAATCTTCAGATTTTCAAAAGAAGTCCTCTTCAATGTCAACTATCCATAATTAGTTGTGCAAGAAATAGTATCTTGCTTCCCTTGCAAGTGCAAGGCGAGGAAACCTCATTTCTCTCCAAAATCAAAATTCTAGATGCAGATAGTTGGGAAGACGGGTGGGGTTACTACTGTTGGAGGTTGAGTATTCACAAGAATTAGTGATAGTTATACTCAACCTCCATTACATCATTGCAAGAATATACCAGAGGGACTGATGGGTTCTGACATCGGGTAACCTTTAGGATACCTGACAGACTTTGAAACCTTTTGAGAAAATCAAAACTTATCATTAGGGCTGGTAAAAAAAATTGATAATCGGAATTACTAAGAAATATTAACGATTATCGATATGAAATTTTTGTCATTGACAATAAATTACATTAACTATTGTGATAAACTTAAGTTTATTTTTACCGAAACTGGCCTGTTATTGTCAATCATGTCAATTGACGAGGACAGAAAGCTGTGTTTGTTTTATCTCAAATGTCCACAAAGTATTCCAAGCACCACTGTTCCAATGCTGACCAGTGGCATGATATATGTTTATTTCTTTCGGGGACTTTCTTTCTTGCTTTAAGTTACTTATGCAAGTCAATTGTTAACCTGAAAAAATACGGGAACATACGGTAAAAGTCAAAATGGGGAATTGCATCTGACACACTTTTTGTCAAATTTGGAAATGTCCTCCACATGTCAATCATAAAACTTTATGAAAGCTTTACTGAGGCCTTGAATGTTGTAACCTTGATCAAACAACCTTTTAGCAAGTGTCATACATAACGGTTAAGTTGACTATTTATCAAAGTTTAAGTCATCCCTTGTCACACAGTCATGTTGAGAGTTTTTTGTCACTCTCGACCTTTATGCACAGAGATCTAAATATGAAACAAGTGTAGCCGGGCGTGGTATGTTGTTGTCCAGCCACTAGGCTGCTAGTCATAAAATGAGGCGGTTCTTGGATGATGATGTTGATGTGTATTCATGTGTAGCAGATGATGGGAGGGGAACTGGAAAGAAGAGTCCTCCCTCCATAAAGAGTTCATGATGAATATTATAACTTAATATAAGCCAAAAAGGAAACAGATTAATTTATAAGGATAAGTGGGTAGCACATGGTTGAAGCACATGGTTGAAGATAAGGCAATTAGATATATTTTACTTTAATGAAAAGCTGTGATACCCTTTCTATGAATATATTTGTTTCCACAGCAGGATGGAAAGAGATAAGAATATTGAAATGTTTCTCACCTGTAAAGAAGAGTCCTCCCTCCATAAAGAGTTCATGCAGAATGCATGAGGAGGGCAGGTGAGAAAGGAAGTTTAAAGAAGTGGACCAAAGGGCCAATCAGAAGAAAGGTAGCATCTGACAGGTATTAAAGGAAGTCAAGATGCTTCACAGTCACATGAAGTGGTGGACATATCTAAAAATAGATAAGGGGAAATCCAGGTGAAACTGGAGAAATCACAGAGGCTGCAAAAGGGTATCAAGGTTGATGTTAGTTGGCTGACATTCAACTGCAGACAAGGACAACATATAATGAACACAGAATGAAGTGAGGGTGAGGGTGATAATGGATGATGGTTTAAGAGAGGGTGGTACTTATGTGGCTAACACATTCAGAGTTAGCACTACCACCCGGCTACACAAGCAAGGCGGTCTCACTGTTTTCATTTAATTCTAGATCTAGAGTGAGTGAGTGAGTTGCGTTTAACGCCGTTTTTAACAGTATTCAGGAAAGCCCAAGTGATGCAGGTCTCAGACGTTTACAACTTCAGTGAAACCCACGAGCTGGTATGGTGTTGACAAACCTAGAAACATAATCAGGGCGAACCGGAATTCGAACTCACAACCAGGTTTCTGGCGTGCCCAAAGGGATGCAACTCTGCGGCGGTTAATCACGGCGCCTTAGATGACTGGGCCATTCATGTCCCCTGATGGTTAATGAAGATACCTGATCATCGATATATACCTGAAGCTTAAGTTAAACTTCTTGGCCAGGTTCCCTTGTTTTGACTTTGCACATCTGAGCAGAAAATCTGATTCAAATGCGTAAAGAAATCCATCAGCAACATGCCTAAATGTCTTACCCCAAATTTTCACATGTTGTTTTCTTAGTAAACTTTATATGTCATTTGCTTTCATATTGGACAAATTGTTCTGAACGTCTGAAGAAAGATATGCAACTGCATCTATGATCAAATGTAACTGTGTCTACAGTCAATGTACCTACCTAATGTGCTATTGAACTCAGAAAGCTTTTTGATACTATTAATATCACACAGAAAAAAGAAAGGCTTTCCTGCCTTGCACATGCACAGAGGGCAACTGAGGGCAACAGAAGCAAGATACTAATACTTGTACAACCAATTGAAAATAGCTAGCTGACAGTGGAGAGGACTTCTGTTGAAAGCCTGAAGATTTTTTATGTGAACTAGGAATTGATGTAGTAGAAGTAGAGAACTCACAAGAGGTACACACATATGTACATGCATATGATATTGGTGTTGATATTCATAGTTACATCACTAAAAAGCGACGAAAAAATAAATCATAAGAAGCTTTTGAACTTACAGCATTTTCTATTTTGGTTGGGAAGTATTGTTCAATGAAGCGTGAAATAATTTCCCGACAGAGAGAGATGAACCCTTTTAATCTTCCTTTGTTCTTGTTAAGTTCACTGTCTAGTGATGCCTGCAAAATGAACACAACCAATAGGTAAGTCATTATATATACAAAAACAGATGTGTCCACATTCACCTCTTCTAAATACAACAGGTCTTTTAGCTCACCTGAATTCTGGAATATTAAATACATCATTAACAAAATATGTGTAAAACTATTGCCATATACCTGGATATGTAGACAACAGTTTAAATGTCACGATAGACAGCCACTATTTGTCATCATTGATATTTAAATATTTTGTACAAAAATACTAAGAACTGAAAACTTATGCTCAACTTCAAATGATTTAAACAAAATTTGAAGCAAAGACAAAACTTACAGAGTTTACAGAGCCAAAAATGCATTTTGATGATCAAAAGGAGCATGATCAACATGGAAATGTCAAAGTAAGGTCGATATTAGGAAACAGAACATGTGTGTTGAGTTCCACAACTAAATGAACATACACCAAATTTCATAACATTTTAACTAAAATGGCAGAGTAACAACCCTAAATAGTTTTTTCTCAATGGCCGTATGTAAAAGCAGATTCATGCCTCATTGGTAGGGACAAGTCTGTGAATTCAGTTTCAGCTTCATTGGTCCCTACCTTTCTCAGGAGACGACAAACCAGCCATCATAAGCTCACTTGCGACTGAGGGGTTAACTGGTGAAGATTGAAATGGTTCCAAGCACAACATTGAAGCTCATCAGACATGTGTGAGAGATGTGTCAGAAGTTAATGTAGATTATGGTGTGTCAAATCCAGAATGAAGAACATCTGGATTAGTCAGATATTACAATAAATCTACTAATTTGCCTCTGCAACTAACCTGTCTTTGCTGCAGGCGAACCCATTCGACAGGCGCATAGTTTAGAGAACACCCCCAAATGAAACTCACAATAACTGTTTACAGAGTAGGCTTTGCATATCATTTAAGTTTTGCATGATATGCATAAATGCTCAGCTTGCAAAATATCAAAACTTACATTTGTTTATTTACCTCAAAAAGAACATTGCGAGTTAAGAAAGTATCGGCCAAATTTCTCAACTACCAGACAACTACAAGAAACGGACTTTGTGGACTTTTGGCACTCACGTTAAGTGGCATCTAGTCTGATATTTTCTTGATTTGTTTTATCATTTTTCACATTCGATCATAATATTTTGTTTCCTGATGAAAAGAAAACACTTAACCTCCGATAATTTCTAAAAATTATCAACTTTCGGAATATTTTGGTGAAGACTCTGTCCGAGCACCAAAAGAAGCCTTTCATAATGGTGCGGGTGGAGCAGTTGTGAAGAATGATGGCACGAAGCCATAGGGCAATCGTGTTGCGGGCAACTTCCATCTGCGATGTCGTAGATACCAGAATGAAAAGGTGGCAATGTTAATTTGTCCTCAATGATTCTTGGAGCATCAAATAAAGCATTGCAGCATCCACCCCAGACAGAGTAGAAGTTCCTGTTGATCTTCAACCCCAACTATCAAAGATAGGAGCAGGACGGTGAAGGATCTATCCAGCTGTCCTGGGAGTTGAATCTTAACTATAAAGTCCAAGCTAAGCCCAAATGAACGGCACCATGCGCTCTGCGCTCAAATCTAACACGGGTGATTTAGTACGATCGCACATGCTGCTGTTGCCAGAGCCAAGGGGAAGACTGTCATCTTGGTTAGGTTGCAGTAAGATGCTGAGTGGATTGGTTCAAAGGGTGTGCCTCTCAGCAGGGTATGTACCACATTTAGATCCCATGCTGGATGTCTGAACTTTGCCTTCTGGTCTACTAGACGAATGGAGTTAGCAATCTTGGTCATCTTTCAATCTTCCGGAATGGCCAAGACAGAGCTGACGGCCACAAGGTAGGTTGTGATAGAGTTGCCCATCAGGCAATGCTTGTGGTGCAAAACCAGTAGAAATTCAACAAAGGATTGGGTTGACACAGAGGTGGGGTCCTGGTGTTTCTCCTTGAAGAGATTCTTGAAGGAGCATCATAAAGGCCCCCGGCAGAACGACTGCGCCATGGGGATTGCATTCATCGCCGCCCTTGCTGAGTGACCATGGTGTTAAGGGCTCATTGTAGATGGACCAGGCATGAAGATGGGTAGGGACGTTTGCTGTGAGGGGCGGAGCAACAAGTTGGGCAAATCTGGGAGTTCAAGGTGGTCGATGGTAGACATCTCCTTGAGATCCCCTCGCAGGCTATCAAGGTGCTTTTAAAGTCAGAGCGAGGCTCTGGGTCGATGTGATCTTAGGAAGGGCCCTGGGAAGGAGTACTGGAGGTGGAAAGCTTTTAGTCCTTCTCAGGAGACTGTGCATTGACTGCCGAGGCTTGTGGATCTGGCGAGATACGAAGAACGGAGATACGATACCTGAACAGTTTGGCTGGTGGCAAACAAGTCAATGTTTGGGTAGCCTTTTCAACAGACTATATCGAAGGCGTCCGGATGGAGTTTCGACCCTGAGGGAGCTACCTTGTCTGGTCTGCGTCGTTTGCCAGAATGTTACGATATCCGTGAAAGTATTGGACCAGAACACGTTGACCCAGCTGAATAATTGGATGTAAGAATCAGAATATTTGTTGAAGGAGTGAGTGGTCCCCTGATGGTGGAGGCACCAGACCACCGTGAGGTTGTCCGTGGAGATGGCAGGTTGAGTGTACTGGAGGCGGTCCTGCCAGTGAGATGTTGCCTGAACACCTTCAGCTCAAGTTGTTGATGTGTCAAGTGAGCTGTGTACTGGACCACAGGCCTGATGTCGACTGGTCCTCTAGATGTGCACCTCAACCTGTAGAGGCGTCGATGAACAGGTGGGACGTCGGGGATAACTCTGTTAAGGAGACGCTTCCTAAGACATTTGACTCTATCATCCACCAGCTGAAATGACTCGTGAGGTGGGGGGTACAGCAACAGATAGGCCATGTACGGCCCCAGGAGCTGTTGGATGGGATGCAAGTGTAGTCAACTTCAGCCTGCCCACTTCAGGAGGGTGTCTGCTCGTTCAGTGCCATGAAGATACATGCTGCATCCAGTGGATAAGGCACTGATAAGATCGCATTGTACAAAGTAAGGTGACCATTTCTATCCCCTGTGTAGTCATCGGAGGTCGACAGAGCGGTGGGAAGAATTATAAATTCAACAACATATCTTGTAAATCAGGCTGAATGTATGAAATTCCTTGGTCTGAAGCCGTACTGTACGAAGTAAGGTGATCAGTTCCATCCCCTAGGCATCATATAAGCGCTCCCGTTCTTATATCAAAGAACGATGAGGCGTGGTGTCTCGTTACTGCACATGTTGGCATAGGATGTCTACTTGGCCCCATTGATGTACAGCGAGAGGCGTCTGGTCGAGTGGTTGCATGCACATAAGCATGCAAACCAATCTGTACAAATACACTGCACAGCTCTCATTAGGTGAGTTGACCTAATTCCGGACGAAGATGTTAATAGTCAGGGAGCTCTTGACATGTGACATGTAAATCACCCTGCTCAGTAAACTGGAATCCCCCATAGAGTCGAAGCTCCACACACAGACAATCCTCTGTCAACTTTATGGCTGACAGAGAAGTGGTGTTTCCAAGTTCTGTGTAAAATGTGAGACGTTGCCGGTGTAGGGGCAAGTTGATCACCATGATAAGCGTGATGTCTGGTCTGTGTTGTGAACGATGATCCCGAGGTGGGTACCCAGAAGCATATGATGATTCTGTCAAAGGTCAAATCGTCGTGAAGTTGTGAACTTCAACCTTGGTGCAGCCACAGGAAGCCATAGGAAGGAAATTCTTCGAGGGGACTATCGTTGATAGACAGGAAGAATCAGTGGGAACTTTCACAGAACCCTCAGCATGAGGCCAGGCACTGCCAAGGACTTGAGGAAAAGAGGGTTGCTGGCTCTTAGGGATGCAATCCGGCAGTCTCATAAGCCCGTAGGATGAGAGCACATGACCAAAAGAAAATCATGTTACGGCTAAATGCAAGGTCATCCTGGGTGAATGCTATGTCTGCCATCTCCAAAGCATGGATGGGGACATCCCCCTTTCAAGGAACCTTAAACACCGGCAAAAGCAATAATATCGCAAACTCTTCATTTAATGCTTTGACCAGATTCTTCACCATCAGCCGTGTAGCTGCTCAGGAGTGCTGGCGACAGGTGGTACGATAACGGGAAAACTGATTTCTGGGTCGATGGCACCAAGGGTGGCTCCAGAATGGGGTTGGACATAGAATGCTGGAGGCTGAGAGCGCTGGTGGCAGTGTGTAGGTGCTCAGGAGCAAAGGTCCTAATCCTCGAGTGCCGGTGATGCTGAGATTTTCTATGTACTTTTCTCCAACTGAACAGAACTGCAAGAATTGTCAACGTACATGTAAGTGCTCTATTCCTTTTTCAAACACTAATTTTCTCTAATACTTATATGACTAACTCAACATCTTAAGTGCCACACTGATTCTTGTGATTAACAAACAAAAATCTCATGTACTGTTACAAGACATTAATGTATCATACTCATATTATGATTTTATTTAAGAATTGTTTTGATTGGATACAAACCACTTAAGTGACAAGATTGATGTCCACATGAGTTTTGCATGTGTATGTTAAGGATCTTATATACTTATTCACTGTTCATGGAATACTAAAATGAAATAATGACAAATTGTTACTTATTCACATAACTGATGTTCAGGTGAAAGATATCTATAGACGTATTGCGTGGGACACAATTATTATAGTGAAAACAAAATCATCAGCGTGTACATCGCAGAAAATAAATCATATCCCATTATATTCACCGAAACATCATATAGTGATCCTTATCAACAAAAGTTCAAATAATAGATACCGAGAAACTTGCATGTGGCGTGTTGATTCGTGTCCGGGTCACGGGAGCATGCAAGGTCAAACGGATTAAATAATACACAAATTACTGGTATATCATGAAAGTCCCATATTTATTTGATTTTAGTGGTAATTACTGATACTATGTAGTGATTTGTGTTTATTCTGTATGTCATAGGCGAAATATTTCAAAATTTACTGTAATTGTTTTGTAACAAAAGATTATCAGCAGACTACCCCTGTCTGTGACATCACACCCGGTGACCTTTGCACTTTCTGAAATATTGTCATCAGATTTCATGATCTTTATCTTTGTTTTTCTCTCATCATATCAAATGGAAAATGACAAATGGAACATTCTTCAATTGAGAAGATCAGCAACTTTTGCCAAGGCATATATATGAAGGCAGTGTAAACTTTTTTTAGATTGAAAAAGCAATAAGTTATGCTGAGGTCACACAAACTGCACCAGTTTGATTTTCGTATGTCTGCTAGCATCGTGAAATGGGATTTGTATTTACTTAAAATGTAAGCATTCAACCAAAACACTTGAATTTAGGATTGGTGAATATTTGTAAGTCATTAATTGCTTTATCCAAATTTTATAACATGACATGTTAGATTAAGATTATTGAAATCAATTTGCACAAATTTAACAATTCAAAAAGGTTCATAACGCGAAATTCAAAGCACCTCCAACAATGTAATCCATGAAAGTTCAAGAAAATTTAAAATTTTTGAGTTCACTTTGGTCTTAACCTTTGTATGATTGAAAACATCTGTTAGAAATTGTCCACCCTCTTATCACCGCCTTATGCAAATGAATTCAGCAGGCTAAAGGTTAAGTAGTTCAGTATTTTCAGAGTTAAGTTTTCTTTAACTTCTCATGAGATATCTGTACATAACACCACAGTCATCCATGACAGTAAACATGACAGTGCTGGTAGCTTCCTTGGAAACCATCCACTTGATGGACGGACATTCATTCATGCAACTGTTCTTACCTCTCCTGTGGTCTGCAAACCGATCACCACACAGCAACCAGACTCCAGTGCTTCTTTTGCCTCCTTCACAATACATGAAACCTTCATACCCATACTGCAATGAGGATAAAAATATTTACTGCAATGCTATATTATGAAGTAAGATTTCAGGAGAAACAAGAATTAGTGAGTGAGTCTGGTTTAACGCCGCTTTTAACAGTATTCCAGTCATATCGCGGCGTGTCAGCTTAATGTGGGAGGAAAGCCCGAAATGATGCAGGTCTGAGACGTTTACCGCTTTGGTGAAACCCACGAGCACGGGTATGGTGCAGACAAACCTAGAAACATAATCGGGGCGAACCAGAATTCGAACCCACAATCATAGGTTTCTGGCGTGCCTAAGGGACGCAACTCTGCACAGCGAATCGTGGCGCCTTAGACGACTGGGCCACCCGTGCCCCCGAAACAAGAATTAAAACTGGACATCTTTTTTTATTTGTGCTCATTGTAGATCATTGTCATTTTCTCTTGAACATTTTAAATACCAAACAATTTGAGCAAATACAGGACTGACAATAACCAGATTCTTCAACCTGTTCAAGATATGATTATAATGAAAGTGACAACTCAGACTGTGTGGTAAACCTGCATTTTCTTAAATATCAGGTTAGATCTGAAAGTTTTTTCAAGTGTAAACATGTTTCATGATGTGACCTGAAGTGACCTAGGTGCAACCAAAAGCAGTGATTGAAACCCCACTCTAGAGATGAAATTTGATCCAATTCCTGTAAATACTCAAGTTGTACCAAAACTTTTTAATGTCTAATTCACAAAGTGACCTTTGACCTTGAATTGTATAATCTATGTAAAAAAAAATTCCCAGTTGTTTATAGGACATATATAGGTATCAAATCTGTCCTATGCATGTGGTTGAAGAAACGTGTTGACAGAACACAAATTTGAGCAAACGCTCTTCAGGGGCTGATTAATTTTATGTAGTGACTTTATCCTTTGACATTTCAGATATATATGACATGAAACTTGTAAATATATTTTATCTATCTACTAGCTATGATATCAAGTGGTTAAGTATGAATTGTGAGTTATGGAATAGTTCACTTTTAAAGTAAAGGATGGTTGGGTTAACCCCCTGGATGCCACAGGGACATATATGTCCCTCCTCTATAACCCTCACTTTGAAGTCAAATAAAATTCAAAATACATCAACCACACAGATACACTTCACAGTTTTGAATAAGGTGGGAAATTCCCTGTTCTGTGATATCATCCACACATTACTAAATCACCACTCACGGCATTATTTACAGCATGTTTTGAAATCTAAATTTCGGATATTTACTCGGAGAAATGAATGTCAAAAATAGCATATTAGTGATCACAGGTATCTGTCTTATCCAATCACCAATGATCATTCCAAAACGTCTCCGATAACCCCAGAATTGTTTAAAACATTTTGGAAAATATGCAAACAAGAACGCCGAAGTGAACTTTCCGCCATATTGGATAGTGTTTACAAAATCACGTTTCAGGTACACCGGTTATGAGACACCTGTAACATCACGTATATTTCAAACTTAGCTGCGATACATACATCGTTGAATTCCTCATACATTTTAGAATCAAATGACCAATGGTCTTTGTCACCAATACAAAGTGGCTAGATGAAATCAAGCAAAATAAGTTAGGCGTGAAAACGAATGCTGTGCTCAGAAAACTGCACTTGTTCGAAAAGTAAACAAAGCAAAATTCAGATTTTACACAGTGAAGCATTTTCTCCTATTTTGAAGTATCCATTCGTCTATTTGTTCAAGATATTGGCTCAACATTTTCAGAATATGCATGGGAAGAGAATCGTAGGAAGAATTAGGGAATTAAAAATAGATACATTGCAATGATTTGATATTTAAAACAGAAATTGTCAAAGTTACCGTCCTGTATGACGCCATGACTGACGCAAAATCATGCACGACGACAACAGTATTTATCGGAATTTCTGACTATTTCCGTTGGTTTCAATGAAAAATATAACAAAAAATAACAGTACATAGATTGTCAGAATGTTTCTGATTACTTACATCTCACATTTATGTATATATGATCCCTGAATCAATGAAAGTCCCCTCGTAAAATCCTGCGTACTGTTGACAGTGAACACGCCATTTTGTAAGAGTCGGTCACCGGTAGTGATGTCATACATCAACATATTTGTACATATTTGGTAAAAAAATCTTTAGGTGAAGGTCCTTGAATGAAAGTGCACACGATCATTGTACCATGCTGTTTACAGTTTCAGTTATAATGTAGATTTTTCACATCTTGTATACATTTTTTCACACAATTAATTTCACTTTTGACATTTGTCAATGTTCAAAATGATATCTCATACGTAAATATAGGCCACAACATGTATGAACAAACCTTTGATAATCTCCTGTTTGTTTGAACAATGTTTACATAAGAATTGATAGGTTTATAGTGTCGAATATGATATTTCTTTCCTTACAAGTGTTACAAGATACTGCAGTGTACTGTATAGTGTACTGCAGCATGTACGTATTTCTTGGAATGTGTAATAGTCAATATTATAAGTTCATATAACCAATGTACATGAATAGCCGTTTTATTTTATTTTACAACTAAGGATGAATATATTACTTTAACAAAATGGATAACATTTTTCATGAAAATATATGCACACATTTCTGAAAGAATTGTCTTGGTCTTGGAATTGTTTTTTAAGTCGTATGATACACAGAACTGTGATATCTAACGATTCGCCAGGTGCGAATTTACGAATTATTCCTCTCGTTTTGCATTATATAATCAATGGGTTCATTTTTTTTTCAATATTGAGATCACAGGATAGTAAACTGTTTACTTTATTTCTCCAGGAATTGTATAAAAATAAAACCAATGCCAGGCACCCCGTTGGTTCAAACGTTTATGATTATCCTGATAATTCTATACCAATAGAACTTTCTTCGTATCTTTTATTGTGTAAGAAATAATAACATAATAATGAACAAATATATGTCGATTATTGAATATAATTTTGGTTGTTTTGAAATATTCTTTTGGGTATTTCATTACGTAAATTGATGCCAAACAGGTGCGTGTCTTGTCCAATTAAGATACACGATAAACTATCTAATTGTTTACATATTCAAGACATTATTTACTTGGTGAAAGCAGTCATTTTATGCTGTGTCGAAAAAGCGTCAAATTCCGTTTCACACATTGAGATCTTCTATACCAAAACTAGGGGAGATATATATTAATCAAAATAGCAGTGTCGTCTTTCTCCGACGTTATCAAAGACATAAAACCAGCCGTGACGTCAAAAGGAATGGTGTTATTTTTTTGGTATTTCATTTTATTTGATGATAAGGCTAGTGCTCCATTAATAATGATGCAACATTAGTCAAATTACACTTACCGTATTCGACGTAATAAGCGCCCAGGGCGCTCTCAAAATTAGAAATAGGGGGCTCTATTGGAATATTATTTTGGTGGAAAAACAGAGTTGAAAGATAAATTTCGTGGTTTATACTGACAGCCTGAAATGTTTATATACGACAGATATATCTTTCCAGAATTTAACTGCCCATAATTAAGGATGCATATAACACATGAGTGCGTATAGTATGCGAATAAATAAGTCTTGTGTACATTGATCAATCGGAAGGGGTGCTAATTAGGATTGTTCACTAGCCAATATATTAGCAAATATCTCCGTGGGCGCTTATTACGTCGAATACGGTAAACATTCAGGAGAATGTTGGAAACTAAGAACTAAGTTATAGGTTAGATAAGGCCATCCATTTCTCTATTACCTCCTTTTTATGAAGTACGATTTCATCATTTCTTATTTTATAACTAAACGTATACAGTTTCAATATATCAATATTTGTGTTGGAATAGTTTGGTTCACACGAAAATATATTGTCCTTACCCACAGCTAATTCTCATCAAGTGACCTGAGTTACAATGAACTAGTGCTAAGCATAGCGGAGTTATGCTCCCTTTTCTTTGTATGTGTGTAACCTCTCTGTCGCCTTTTGACGTCATAGAGAAAAATAGTTTTTGTTATTTTCGGCATGCTATTTTTGGCATTGAATGTATGTTGTTATACATACGCATATAACTCCATTTGATATGTAGTTATGTCGTTCAGATATTAGGCAGTATTTTGTTTGCTCACAGTTTCCGTAAAGCTTCTAAATAAAAAGAATCGTCAGACAGTACTTTTATCAGTGTACGATAAAAAGCAGAGAAATTTACTGTTTTTCAAAGCAGAATAAATTCTCGGACAACACTTAGAAGTGTCTTTCTTTAAAACCGGTTTAATATTTGCAGTTAAATTTACACCATCAAATAGGAAATTTAATATTCTCCACCTCTGCGTAATTTTATAGCCAGAGGTAGATCCAGTGCCGCGTGAGCGCAATTCGCGCACAACATTCACTTTTCCTATCTTAGGAAAATGTGCGTCAGAAAAAACAACTCGACATCCAGAGGGTTAATCTATGTTAATGTCATTGTTTGGTCTACTGTTGTAACCCAAGCCTTGATTTCTTTGTCTTGTTCCAAGCTGTGCACACCAATCCATGTTGAACTGGACACAACATCACCTTTGAAGTCAACACACAATTTACAAGTGACAGACCTTTGGACAAACAATACAATTGTTAAGGTGAGTAAAGTATAAAACTGCTAGCTACTTTCCATGTATGTTTTTGTATAACAATATAGCAATGTATCCTAAGTTATGTTTAATGTTATTTCAGTATTTCTGAACTGTTTATTTCTGGTATGATGATCATGTAGCATAGCCATATGGCGCAGTTAATAATTAAATAATAATTAAATAATAATTAAATAATATTTGAATAATATTTGCACTTAGTGAACATTTTAAAACCTTCCCACCTTTCTTTTATATTTCTGTGTTTGAATGTGAGATTTTTCTAATATCGCAACTATAGGATTTGAATGCAATGCAAACTAGTATATGGTCTGTATGTTAGCATTCACTGATATTTGCTACAATGCTCTTTACAATGTTTTTAAGTGAAGTTTACACCATTTAACACTTTTCCATTGGACGAGCGGCCGGTCACATGACCACGAAACTGAGTGAGGGCCAAACATTGTCGGAGCTGGCAACGATGTTCATACAGTTGGGCCCTCACGCAATGAAGGGTTCCTGCTCCAATGAACAATGTAGGTCTACATCTATACACAATTGTATTTAGAATGTGTGACTTCATGTTTACACTGACAGCCATACAACAACCTGCTATTTCACAGAATAAAATAGTACCTCAATAAGAGAGGTGACATGAGCGTATCTATGCACAACTTGTTCATCAAAAACATCTGACACAACACATGTATTCAAATAATTCCACCATTAGATGAGAAAGGTCTGTTAATCACAATTACATCAAGTACAAGACAACAAATTGCCAACACGATAAACATGACGGGTGAGATTTCCGAAGTTGCAAATGAAACCTGTGGCAGTAACATGTTTCAGTCATCATTGATCAATTGGCTGATCATTGAAAGGTGATTAAAGATGTGTCAAATAGACTCTAAGGTAAATTCATAGATTGCTGTAGACTGTCACTGTCAGTCTAGACAAGGATTAAGTTGATACAACAAAAGTTTGGATGTGCATTTCTGTGTATAAAGTTGATTCTACCAAAAAATGTGATTTATGTAAAACTATGAGCAAATGCACTTATCATTGTACATCAAATGTGTGTTGTAACGAGGGAAGAGTAAATTATAACAGTGGAAATAACAAACAGTACCAGTTATCCCCATGATCACACACAGCTTCAGTTGTACAAATTTCATTTTTCATTAAGTATGGTTTTGCACTCAATTACTTTATTCATTAAAATGAATAACAGTTTTATCGATTTGCATTTTATCGATACCAATAGTCCCTAAATTTGATGTGGACATGCTTGTCCATAACTATGTACTGTGGATTTCACAATGTATTCAAGTCATGCATTTTGGGGAAAAATAGCTAAATTATGTTTTAGAATTGTATTTTGGGGAAGAAATGTCAGACAAATAGTAAACAACAGAACTAAATGCGCATCATCATGTTGTCAGACTTTTGTTTACACAGGAATTAGTCACATGACACCATCTGTGTCTTTTTCAAAGTTGTATTTGAGCAAGGTGATTACATGGTGTGTTTTTTAATATTTCCTGACAAGAGTCAGTTTTGTTCCATCAGATATGTAAAATGAGATGAGATCACGTGCTCACTATAAAATGGGATGGGAATAATTGGTCCTCCGGTGATAACTGTTTGCTAGCCAGTATGTGTATGAAGTAGGTGCACTATTTTTATTTTGTAAGTGTCTTGTACATTACAGGATGTCATTAGCTTTTTATTGGCAATAAAATCTCACACCCGTAGCATGTGTAGGACATTGTGATTTCCTATCACAAACTCATTACATTTAGTTAAATGTTAAATTCATTTAATACACCGTTAATTCGAAGTTGAAGGGATCTACATAATTATACCCACCACCAAAAGAAACACAGACCATAGAACATTATATAGATAAGTATGTAGGTTAACATGGTTAAGAAGAGATGTCTTCAATGTGTACCAATTGATGGCAAAAATAGCAATCAGTCGGGTGTCACCACAGAGTGACCTTATTCTTATCACGATATGCTGCATGTGATTTCCAAACTTTACTTGCTAATACTGCATGAGATAAATGGTGCATCTCGAGTCATGGATATATGACGTCACATGTGATGCATTCATGAGCATTGGTTCACACAACAAACCAGTATGTTATTTGTGCATCGAAGCTATCTAATTCCATTGGGAGGAATATCCCTCCACCTATGAGGAACATGTCAAGGGGCTACCAACTTCTAGTTTCAAGACTTCTTCCCTCAGTAGGAGAACTGACTTACTACTGAAGGGCACTTCAAGATCTAAGGAGAGCAAGTCACCAACTTCACCGTCAGACCCTGGCTAAAATCTTCCAAGCAGGAGCAAAAGATAAAGACTTTTGTATCCCCTCGAAGCCCTCTCCCTTCGTGACAATGCATACCTTTACGAAGACAAAGTTATCATCAACAAAAGAGTTCACGAAAGCATCAGCAGATTACCGAACCTCTGCAGATACAAACCTTCAGCACAACAGTCCACCATCACACAAACTTCAATGTGTGCGCAACCTGTCCATCTTTCCAAGAGTGCTGTACCTACGTCGTCATCCAACACTGACCTGGGATGATATTCATAAAAGAACTTAAGTCTTAAAACGACTTAAGATTTAAGTTAGAAATTCGAAAAACTTAAGTTTACCCCTACCCAGTCTTAGGCTTAACTACAAGGTGTTTGACTGAAGTCAGTTAACAAAATGGCTGCAGTACCGCAAGGGGGTTGTTCGTTTTGTCAAAGTCTTGATGAATACAATGATGAGGAGTTAATACGGTGATACCATTTAGATGGAAATGGCATTAGGTTCGTAGCTAATTTAACAGCAACTAATGTGATACAAAAGAAGCTGATCACATTAAGGTACTTGGCAACGGGAAAGTTTCAGTTGTGTAATGCAGATGATTAAGGCGTCAACCAGCCCACTATTTCCAGAGTTGTAAATCAGTGCATCATCAGTTGGTCATCTGACACGATGGTGAAACAGTTTGTCGGCTTCCCCCTGCAATTCGGTGACATAAGGTGTCACCAAACCAACTTTTATCATATTGCGAACTTTCCTGGAGTTGTGGGGGTAACACGTACAAATCCAAGCTCTCGACAGAAAAGGAAAAGGAAACTTAAACTGACATCATTATCATAGTATAGATACCCAGATTGCTTTTGACAGCAACGATAGTCATTGATGTTGCTGCTCAGTGGCCGGGATCGACACACATGATTCACACATGTTGGCAAACTGTGGGCGGCTCTACCAGGTATTTGTGCGCAATGTTGTCCCCATTGGATATGACCTTCTCGGTGACTGTGGTTATACCTGCAAGCAGTGGCTACATATCACCTTTCCTAGGACCATTGCCAGGATCACAAACAAACTACAACAGGTACATCAAGTTTCGTGTAAAGTTGCTGATCGTGATCAACAACTTAAGAGTGATGTCCCTTATATTTTACCTCTATTACATATTTGTCCATCTTTCTCTCATAGAGCACAAACGCAATATTCGGTCAGGAAAATCGAAGCAATTACAAAATCAGTCTTCATAAAATACAGAATAATATTTACATCATTACCATATACATGTTGTTACTTTAACATACTACCAAACTCCTGACAACTCCTGACAGTGGCAATAAAAGTAACATCATTGCTCTTGCAATTTCTACCCTTTAAAATACACATATTACTATTAATAAAAAAGTCGATCAAAAGTTCCCCATGTGAATTGACTGTGTAGACCCTAATGTCTCTGTCAAGGAGATCGTCTACACCTTCGATATAATTTGTCTCAGCGCCACATCTACTGTTGAAATCATCACCAAAGAAACCAATATCTCTATAAGCATGTAAATTATTTAATACTGTATCATAAAACTCTTGTGCATTTTCATTTCTTGTGGAATTCTCTGGCGGTAAATAAGACACACTTATATAGGTGTCTGAATTGTCATACACATTAGTTGCAACCACAATATAATCATGTGACTTATCGATCACAGACAACTTAAAGTTACTAAACAACGCCTTGGGGCGCTTTAATATGTAGGTTATGACGTTTGTGACCATACCATATATAAATATCAATGTGAACTTTTTGGTCACAAACAAAGTTGGTTTCTATCAGGCCAATAATATCAGTTACTATATTTCACACAGTGTTCACGTATTTGGAAGTTGCAGCTTGGTGTTGTTGTCTTCTTTGCTCTCGGTCATTGGATGACCTATCATTTGACTCTCTGTGCCCATATCCTGCATTAAGTGCACATGTACAATAAGGGCTGGCTTCCCCCACTCCTATGTGGGTTTGTAGGATCAGCGTTATCACGACTCACAGCTCTCTTCTCTTTGTTTGTGTCATCCAAATTGTCCCGATCTTTGCCACGATTATCTTGACTGTCGTATCCCTGTCTTGTGTCTTCCCTGACGTTAAATCTCCGATCCTTACCAACAGTTTCTACAATTGTTCTGAGATCAGCCTCGTACATGCGTTGCTGTTTAGATTTGTCATGACCTATGAAAACATCTTTTAAGTTCCTTTCATTACGTAGTTGGGCTTTCTTCATGACGCGAACTTTATTCTCCATATTCCGACATGTCACTTCTGCATTGACAGGCCTTCAAAAATACGTGACATCTCACTTTGACGAATGCGCAGTCTTGTAACATTGTTATCTATCACATGTGCACTAATTCAACAGATTTTGTCTGTCAGATGCAAAGAGATTGCTAATTTGTCTTCTTGAGCACATGCTTCTCTGCAGGTGGAGTAGTTGTTATTTTTAAAACGCATCAATATCAAAAATATGTCAGTGGTGTATTAGTCAGTGGTTTAACATTACACTTTTGACAAATGTTGTTACACCAATGTCCATAACATGATGAATACCCTATTCGACGTAATAAGCGCCCCGCTCTAATAAGCGCCCACGGCGATATTTTCTAATATATTGGCTAGTGAAAATCCCAATTAGCACCCCTTCCGATTGATCAATGTACACATGACTTATTTATTGGTGTATAATACGTATGTTATATGCATTCTTAATTATGGGAAATTAAATTCTGGAAAAAATATATCTGTCGTATATAAACATTTCAGGCTGTCAGCATAAACCGCGAAATTTACGATCTTTCAACTCTGTTGTTTTTCACCAAAATAATATTCTAATAAGAGCCTCCTATTTCTAACTTTGAGAGCGCCCTGGGCGCTTATTATGTCGAATACGGTAGTTGAAAATACTATGTTACTGATAGAATTGTTCAATTATAGTTTAGTACACATTTGATTCAGTCCAAATAGGATCAAGTCCCGAAAGGAAACAAAAAAATTGAACACTCAGCAATTTTGTTAATAACTTGGATTGATTTTGTTACACCATTGACACAGTTCATGTCCTCACTGACATTAGCAATATTTCATAATATGGACCTTCTAATTAAACAAATCTATGTATTTAGTGGTGGCTATATTTATTTTCATGATTCAAGCACGTTCCCGCATAGGATCGAAGAAGAAGGGAGAAATAAAAAGTGTGAGACAGGATAAGTTTAAAAAATTTATGATTACCTCACAATATGATATGTAAAAGGTAAATGTGATGTAAACATGTTTTTCATGTATCAAAGAATATGGATTTTAATTATTTTTGAAAGAACAACATTAAACACCATAAAACATATTTTAAATTAGTGTCTCACCAATGACAATTTGACGTCAATTTGATTTATATTAAAATTAATTCCATTCTTATGATATTTAGCCATGGGTCTTAGGGCAATATATCATTCCAGGTTTATTAGAAAATGTCTGTGTCCAATGCAGAGAAATATGGGGTAACTACAAGTACCATTGGTGTAACATAATCACAAACAGAACCTTTTATAAATGTTTTGAGACTTTAATTTGCATTTATGTTAAGAAAACCAATTTTCATTGCATGTGTAATAGGTGCCCTCTAAAGCCTGTAAAAAGGGGCCCAGTGACAGTAGAGATATTAATTGAGGACAAAGGTCTGATGTTTGACTCCGGTGCTTTGTGTTGTAATCTCTTCTCCCTGGGCAGTATTCTTTTGATTAAGTGTTCTAATAACAGATAAAACACAAAGGGTTAAATTTGATTTAAACTTTATTTTAAAAACATCAACAACAGGGGGCACACCTTCATCCACTTAATTTATGGAAAAATCCTTCCTACTTTTCCCCCTGTCCCTGCCTCTGTAATATTGTTCATCATTTTTCCTTAAACTCGCCCTTTTAACCACCCCTTTAACTTAACTCTCTAAAGTGAAATGTTCCCAAACAAACCTATTTAATCCTTACACTATTTCTCCCCCACCCACAGCTATCACTAACCTAAACTCATTATGCCAAAGAAAACACAAACAAGTGAAAAGGGTTTTGATTCAAGACGAGTAGGTCGACTACATACTTTACCAGATGCTGTCGAAAGGGTAGGCTTATATAGCCGACATGCGGACCATGTGACAAGGAAAACAGACACCACCAATGAACACTCCTTACATTACACAACAAAATCCCAAGCTGAGAACACACAAAAATGACACTAAAATATGATATGTGATTTTATAATTAAGGAGATTGTGTGTAATAAGAAGTGAAAATGTCAGTGGCATATATTTCTTGTTATTTGAACAATTGGATAACACTGATATCCTTTTTGTAACTTATACTGATTTAAAAAATTTAATTTTCAGTATTGTCCTTTTTAAACATAACTGTATTTAGCATGACCTATTAAAGAATAATAACAATCTGAAAAATACTTTTAAAAAATAAGGACAACATGAACTTTGCTATTTAAACAGAAACATACCTTTTCTCATATAACAATATGTAATTTCACAAATACATTGTCATAGTGGACAAGGCAACCAAACACTGCTCGCCTATGCATAACAGCTTCAATTAACTGTCAACATAGAAAAAAAAGTTTCATCATGGACAATTCTTATTAGATAACAGTATTAAAATTGTTACACCACTGAGGGCTTTTGCTACATTTCAATATAAAAACTGTAAATTTTTCAAGTGTTTCATTGATTTCCTGATTGATTAATCTGTGCACTGGATTCACAAGGTTTTTAAGCAATGTGTGAGGTGGGTTGACTTTTAAATTTGGCTATTTTATTTTAGTCAAATGACGTCATGAAAAACAGGATCAATTTCGATAATAACCCAGCTATAGTCTGGAAGGTAATTTAAGGTACCAACGTTTACTACAATATCTGAAAAACTATTGGACCTACTCCAGTCAAAGTTTTTATGAGATTATTAAACAGTCATACATAACTGAATATTACATTTAAAGACAATCAGTGCATGAATAAAAAATCTGTCTATTTAGCTATCACTATATTTCATCAACAACCAGACCTGTTCGTCACGGGTAGAACGAGCATTCATTGTAACAGCCATCTGAATAATGCTACCCCTGCGTCAAAGGGCCATATGACACAGTTGAACCAATCAACACAACTCGAAAGGTTGCACGGGAATCACGCACGTATACAGTGTTAGCGTTGGGCGACTCAAGCAGTTATTTAATAATATTTATCCAATTATTTTTGCATTCTTTTTCAGGTCAGTGTTATTGACCTGAATGTATCATTCCTTGCCACATTATTATATTTCCTGCATCATGTTATTAGGAGTAATATATCATACGTAATTATTCATTTAGACAAATTATTGCTTTATGGTTTCGAAGACAATATTTTAATATTTTCGTAGATGATTCAAGACTTTCAGGGCTGTTTCAGGTGAAAGAGAATCAAATTCTGAGCCAAGAATTGCACAAAGTGCACAAGATCCGATTACGACATGTACTAAAAAGCACAAACCTGAAATTCATAGACGATTCCTAGAAATTCTTTGATAAACAAATTTTTTCTCACGAATCCCATGAACTACAAGAATGTTTGGGAATCAAATAAGATATATTTAAGATTCTTAAGAAATGATTAGGAATATGTACGAATTTGTAAGAATTCATATCCGTGGTAATTCGGGCTATTCCATGTCGTAGTGAAACAGGGGTATATGTATTGCACTATTCTTGGTCCCATGAAATACCCTCATTGTCAGATTCGGAGTCTGTGCTGTCACCTAAATGAACAACAACAGGCTGGACAGTATCTGGTCGGATACAGTCTTGTTTCCAATACTCTTCCTCAATTTTGATAACATGTTGGACACAGTTTGCCGGACGTACATCTGTAATTTCTCCCATCCCTTCAAGACAATCTGCTCGACGTCGGCAAGCTTGAAGGTCTTATTTTGCAGTGCAACCATATTTTTCAAAACACCCCAGATTAGTCCGATGGGTTTCAAGTCACAATGGTAAGGAGGAAGTCTAAGCACTTCTTGACCTTGTTCTCTCAACATGTTGTAAATCAAATAAGAGGGCGGGGGTTTGTTCTGAAGAACCAGTTGGTAGTAGTCAGGTTTTTTTGGGCTTTCGTGGGCCGAGCAATGCAGCTGTTGTCCAACCACTGACATATCTCACCTTTGGTGGACTTTGAGGTTGGACAACGGTTAATAGGATCTCGACAACTGTGATAGGGAGCACTGTCCATAACCACCAAGGATTTATCAGGCAGTGCTAAGAGGAGCTGCTCCTCAACATACGCAGTGAAAACCTGACTATTCATCTCGGTATGGTAGTCTCTGCCATCTGTAGATCTGGATCTGAACACTAGATCACACCCAGGGAGGAAACCTCTGTGGGAGCCTGCATGGAGGACAATCAGGCGCTCCCCTTTACCAGGGAGGATCTTGCACTGTGGCTCTCTGGTATCTGGGTGAGACCACTGGTAAGCCGCTGTGTGGCAGGCATTAACCCAGGTTTGTCCAAATAGACAGGTTCATAGCCTTCTTCTCGTTTCTTTTTAATAGTGCGCAAATAATTGATACGCAAACGAATGATATTTGGTCGTTCACACATTGCTAGTTTCGAGCCTTTCGGTTTTTTGTACTGATATCCAAACTTGGAAAGGAGTTTACAAATGGTCCATTTGGAAATATCTAAGTCATGCTCTGTAAGGAGAATTTGTTTTAGTTTTCATGTTGAAATAAATTCATTTTCTCGTGTTAACCGCCGAATCACATCCCTGACAACTTTCTTATCAAAGGAATCTAACTTTAATTTCCTATCCTGTTTTGAGATGCCCCCTAAGGGATGTGCAGGGGAGCATGTGTTTTTATGACAGTTCAAAATCTTAACTACGGTTTGTTTGGGAAGCTGTAACGCATGAATTGTTCTTTTCATGTACTTTGAAATGTCAAACGGCAGGTCTGTCACTTTCAGCATTACAGAAACCAAACATAATGTGCTTTGTTCACTCAGAAAAAACCACACCACCAAGAATGAATGCGGTCTTCTCACACAAGAAAGGGTTGCAAGATACTTTGACTTGCACAACTGGTTGTGGACAGTTGACAGTGAAGACTACAGTTGAAATTCTGACGATTTTTCTGATGAGAAGACAGCCAAAATACAGGACCTACGGCTGTGATGTAGTGGTCTTCACAAGATTTAGTGCCATAGCAGCAGCCACCATCCTACCCTTGTTTTCACAGAATACTTCTTTGAATAGTATCAACAAAGAACACATTCAGAAATAACTATGTCCAAGGGATCTTAAAACTAGTTTATTACGCACTAAAACTTTCAGCATAATTCTTTTTCAAGTACTCACCTTGAGTACCCACAAGGAATGAGTCTTTAGCCTAATCTGACCAACTTACCAAAGCTGTTTGAAGAAGCGCTGATGTGCAGACCAGAACTGTGACCACAGTCTCTTGTTGACATTGCTTGTGCGAAGTAATGCACTTTCAAGAGCCTTGCGTAGTTCATTCCTGAAAACAATTTTAACAATATTACTCAATACAATAAAGCCTTAAAGGGGAACTAATCTCTGGCTACTGCTCGGCTGTCTAACAATACCACTAACTCAACTAAGGGTGACAAGAGACTGGGCTACCATTTGTAAGGACAGTGTTAATAAAGGCAATATCTATTTGCATTTCTGAACACTGATTGTTTACCCTTCATCTTTAAACATTTTGATTTTACAAAGCAAACATGTTGATTAATTTCTTCAACCTAAACAATCAGACAAAATGAACGGTGGAAGCTCATCCTATGTCCTTATTTGGAAATACCCATGTTTTAATATATAGTTTAATATATTAGTTTAATGAAAAAAATATCCCCGCTGTGAAGGCATTTCTGGTTGCATGGATTCTACTGAGATTGATTTGGATCCTTTTTCTGTCTTGCATAGCTTGATATTTAATTATGCCGTGTCAATATACCTATAATATTAAAAATAAATATATGGCTATAAATGAATCCCTATTTTGCCATTGCATATGCACAATTACTCCTCTCTTGTCATCCTTGTTTCATATATACTGTAAATATTGAAATTAACGTGACCCTGAATTAAATGCCAAAAATGCGAGAGGTCTTTGTTTGCGTTAATAAAACTTCGCATCTATGTCTCAAAAATGACCATCAACAATAAAACAGACTCACTGCACACTTTGGATAGCTGAAATACTTGATTATAAACACAAACATGTTTATTGAGCAGCAGTTGTAACAAGTATATAACAATGTCATTGAAAGAATAGGAATTACACAATGGGCATCCGGTGAGTTATCACTGCTGAGGTCAAGAGTTCTACCCATTCGTGTCAAACTAGGCATCATTGACCACACCAGTAGTTAAGAGAGATGACACCGTCAAAGGCCGACACTAACAAATGAGCATCGAAAGGCTACATCAGATTCTTAAATTTGTCTTTTCATCTTCTCCGCATATCATTCAGTGAACTGTTGTTGGTTCAATTATTTTATTGCCTTTGAACTTCCTTAATAATGCCAGTCAACATAGTAAACATATAAATTGTGTGTTGTTTTTAGGAAAACATTGTTTATTGTTTTTACGGAAGTGCTCTACTCAGCACTATTAAGCGGTGATATTTGCGGTTTGAATTGATTAAGGATAGGTTGGATTAAGGTAAGGATATGTATTATTCCACTGGGGATGGGGTGGGGGGAGTCACTTTGATTTTGAGTCACATTTTTTTTATTATTAATTTGGAGATGTGTTAATTTCAAAATTTTTCAGTATATATGGAAAACCCTACACCTGTGTATTTGTCATCATTCACTTGATGCTCAGTTAATGAATTTACTACAGGTATAATAAGTGGTAGCACAACTCAGATTACCTGACAAAACCCCGATTGGCATTTCTTTTGGTCTAGGAAAGTTATTCAATCTAAGACTGGGTCATAAATCCAGCTCTGAAGGGGGTGAAATGCAATATGCATGTTACAGTGCAGCAAAAGAGGATTGATCACTTGAGTTACCAAAAATCACCCAGCGAAGGATTAACCTGAATATATTGACTGATTAATCACTGTTTTGTTGTACAGTGGAATTAAAGCAGTCGGAATAGACCCATATCTGGGTGTGAAGTGCCATTGTAAAAACAACATATTGTGTTCCAAGGATTAGCCCATAATACATTGTTTGGTTGCTCATTGTTATCTAACTCTATGGACATTTTTAAAGAACCGTGGAAAACTTGAACATAGTTATCATGTGCGCCATCTAAGGTGACCAATGAGACTTGACACCAAAGTGAAAACACCTGAAACAAACTTGCATGATCAGTTGAGTTCAGATAAGCCTTCAAGCTATTCCCAAAATGATGGACTCAACTTTGAAGGTATAGATGCTCCTACACCACTCTCGCAAATTATGATAAGGTGTAAAAGCAAAATAATTTAGCTATATATGTTTTGGGGCATTCTAAGTGAGCTGTTGTAAACAAGGTAATTAAGCTCTGCCCAGAAAATATTCCTAGAATAACTTTATTTCTGGTTGAAAAAGATGGTAAATATCATTTCATGTGGTTAAAGAGTTTAAACAGGTGATTATACAATCAATCAAACCATAAGGAAAAGAAATAATTCTGCGAAAGATGTCTGCATGGGTACAGCAGACAAGATGGTTTAGAAGCACATAGAGAAGACTGCAGAGGTGTTGGGCAGACTATCTTGATGGATATATGCCTAAAGAGGATAAAAATATATTAAAATTTGAACATCATTGTAATCAAATACCAGCACCTTTCATAATTTATGCTGACTTTGAAGCACTTATAAAACAGATAGAAAATACCGAACACACTACTGAATGTAGTTGTACAAACAAAACCCAAGAACATACTTCTTGTGGGTTTGGATATATAGTTGTAAGGTATGACGCAAAAAAAATGCATCTGTTATTTACAGGTTTTGATGCAGCGGAAAAGTTCCGAGAATTTTTAGGGAAAATTTGTCACATAAGAAACCCATGTGTATGACAAAGGATGATTGGAGGGGCTATAAGAAGTTGTCATGTTTGTAATACCGGTACATAAAATATTAGATTCTTACAAAGGCACGTGACATTGAATAAGTTTCTTTGTACAGCTTCAGATGTATGGGATATTGTTCCTTCATGCGGATTATATAAAATATAAGATTGTTACATAGGCACGTGACATCGAACAAGTTTCTTTGTACAGCTTCAGATGTATGGGATATTGTTCCTTCATGCGGATTATATAAAATATTAGATTGTTACAAAGACACGTGACATTGAATAAGTTTCTTTGTACAGCTTCAGATGTATGGGATATTGTTCCTCCATGCGGATTATATAAAATAAGTAGTATAGGTAATGGTGGTTCTGCCTCAACCCCACTGGAGCCAGATTTATATACCAATACCACTACTACAGAGGGAATTTTTTATGCGTAAACAATGATGCGATTCAACGATCATCATGAGATTAAGTTAAACTGGCTCTAGCTCACCACCACCTGAAGCCAATCAATGATTCCACAGAGGGACTTTTTAGCACAAAAACGATGATGAGACTAAACTAAATTGTAATGAAAATATTCTCTATTATTTTTACTCATACGCATACCATTATTTTGAACAAAGTAATATTCAACATTTTTACTAAGTTCTTTGTTCATTTTACTAGGAGACAAGACTACATGTATATACTCTTTTTCGAAATTGGAAAGAAACAATTGATGGCCGTATTTGGTTGGTTTTACATCACTGATATAATATATACCCTGTGGTAATTCTCGCCATTTGATAATTTTGTCCTGGAGCATAAATGTTGTTGACATTATTATACACTTATGTAAGCATTCGTCTAAATTATTGTAGTGTGATTCAACGTGATCAAGCAATCTATTTTTAATCTCCAACCAGTTCTTTGGTTTTGGCACGGAATAATTGACGCGCTTGTTGTCTTTCCCTGTTCTATGAACTTTTTTTTCTCGTCTTCGCTAATACCACTGGTCTTACGAGAATTAGATCAAATCTCCTGCTTCATTACGTTGTATTTGGTGAGTTCCGACAGCACTAAACGAAACTCCTCCTCGGATATCTTACAATCGATCATTGCTGTTGAAATATGGTCCTTAATGCTGTTCAACTTTGCTTCGGCGAGAATCCTAATATTATCATGTCTTAATGCTTTCTTTTGCAACTTACGAGAAATAAATTTTATTGCTATTCCTGCCAGTCCTAAGACTCCGGCAGCTATTTCCATGCCGAGCACGATAGGCACGGCGATTATAGTTGATAATAAACAAACACCGGCAACACCCGAGTCCCATGCCAGCTGTTACAAGCGCATTGTCAACTCTGTCGAGAGCATTCACAGCTCTACGATAATTTTTATACAATCCAAGTCTCATCTCCCTCTCCTTCTCTATTCAATGTTTTATGTCGCTTATTTGATGTAATCGAAATCCATCAACAGTATCCACCTTTTCAGACACTTCATCGAGCGCCGGATATAAACTCATAATGTATATTATTATATCATATACTAGTCTTTAATTGATCTTGCTTCAATGTTTTGAGAGTATACATCAACCTTATCAAATGTATATTATACGACATAAATATCTTAGTAAGAGAAATGCTGTTCTGTCACTTTTATTAACTTGGACCCCCTCAAGGGTTGCAACGGGTGATGCTCCTACATAAATAATACTACAACGTCGACGTTGGTGTCGCTTGAGCCATTTAATTGATAGACCTGGTAATATCTCGAAGGCATCTTCTGATGCATCCCCAAACAAGACTTCAATAATAATTGTAGAATGATCGGGTATATCCTTTCAAGTTATCTTTAATATCATTGAATTCAGTAACCAAATTTAAACTAACATTTTTTTATGCTGAATGACTCGATAACATATGGCCTGGGTTTTCTGGCAGGGGAGAGACTAACACACTTTTTCGTTTTGAGGGGATATAAGCCCCGAGTACGATCCCACTATTTATCATCTTAGTTAAATTATGTGCCTTACCCGTCATCACATACGGTGGGGTAATGACAATATTCAGTAGCCACTCGATTTTTGCTTTGATCATAGTCCATTTATTATCATTGTTGAGAGTAAGATTGTATGAAGTGTTTTTATCACTTAAATCTCCTAGATTAACTGGGAATGCAACTTCTTTCCACTTGTATACATTATCTTGTAAGTGTAAAGCATATAACTTACCATCGGTACCCGGTTTACCGAATCCTTCTGTATCTCCGAGATCGGAAAGCGCAATTGTATTACATTGTCTAAGGATATGCGTTCCAGGGCCTGATGAATCAACCATTATTTATAATATGGAGTGTTACACTCAAGTATCCTGTATGTACAGGTTGATGTTCTAAATCTAATACAGAAATTTTGAGGTCTGAAATAATACCCCGTTTTCATTTTTTATATTGTAATAATGAGAAAGATTCCGTTCTACCGCGATTGTATTTTGCTTCTTTGACTGGAATAGCTCTCAGCAGAGTAGAAGGACTTTCGAGTTGAATATTATCCGTTGTACTGATCTGATCAAGATGGATGCACAACTCTTGATAGGGAACTAAATCGGGCAATTTAATTCCATGCACTGTTTTGTTGGGTATTTATATTACTCCTCCTCTTACAAATCCAAGTGTAGCTGCTATGCCCCCGGGAAAGAAGTATTTCATCTTCTCCAGCGATTAAAATCAGCATCCCATTCGACTCATTTTGTGTGAGACTCCATTAGGCTTTAAAATTTCATCATTGAGTGAGCATACGCTGTAATACCCATCAGGTATAATGATGTTTTTGCCTTTTATATTGTCATTATCAATTAGTATTACCTGATTATTATATCTCGCAGCACCTATATTGATCCACCGCGGGTAATACGTTACCTTGCAGATAGTGACTTCAAGTTGACCATCCGAGTTATCGATAGTATGAAGCAGTCGAATAGACTGGCTATTTGTTATTCCCAGGAGTGTAACATACATATTAAATATACAATGATACTATATCATAACTTAAATATGAAATCAACTTACATTACTAATCAGTTGATTTTAGTAAGTGTCTCTGGTGCTAATTTCTTTGTTAAATTCTCTGATATCTTTAAAAAATACAGGGTCACGGCAACTAGCGATAAAATGGTGCATGATTGGTTCCACAACCTGATGCAATTTTGGCAGAACCAGTTAAACTGTGCCATATGGTGTGCCACAACAGGATGTGGTGTATCTCTTTATGCCCAAGGATTTGAACTAAATAAGTCTGTTTTATCATTTCACGTGTACTATCAGACTAGACGTATTCTTAAAGAAACTAGTGCTCCATTACCGCAGGATTGAGCATGGAATTCCACAAATAATTTGTATGATAAGAGGGCCTTCGAACATATTTGTAATGAACTTAATGTTTCTACGAGTAAAGATTGGCGTATTAATGGACGTAACCATGGTCTAGGTGTTCCGTACAGTGGACAAAGAACTGTTAAAGAAGAAAGTGGTGGTTTAGTTAAAAAAACTCATCAACCATTCAATCCATTTAAGTTGTTACAGAAAAACAATCTTTTTGTAATAATGCATAATCTTTATCATGGCTGGGAACTTTCGAGTAACAACTGGAGAGGAGATCTTATGAGTTTTAAGGGTGGTTTAGCTTATATTGTTACAAAATTTGTGCAACTAAACGATACCGCAAACGATTGGAATGAATTTCTTAATGATAAAACATAAAATAATTTTACTAACCCAGGAGTTGTAAGAGTTAATGAATCAATAAGAACTTATGTATGGGCAATTCTTGGTGCACAATCGCAAACACGAACGGGAATAATTGGTTCTGGGACGGCGCTCAATGCGCAAAAACAGTTTGTTGCAAACGTAGAGGATGCTATTAATTCATCCATTGACATACCATCTTCTATAAAGCGTTATCAAGATGTATTAGAGTACGCTCAATCCAAAGTAGACGTTTATGCGCCGGGACTATACATGTCTCCGAGTAATATGGAACTTAAGATCGGTCAAGCGATTGGTTATAATGATAAAATTGTTATTGCTTCCGATCAACAAAAACCAGGTATAAATTCAGATATTAATACCGAATTAATAACGCAAACAAACACAGGCGAAAAGTATAGTCAAGCCACAGATATCTACTGACGCTCCTACTAACACATCTACTGACGCACAACCACAAGTGTCACCACATATTGCTGCTAAAAATCAACAACATATCGATGAAAAAACAGCACTTATAGTAGGTGGAGTCGTGGCTGGTTTACTCATGATTTGGTTAGATAGTTCTTAATGAACTGATTTAGATAAATAGTTCTTAATGAACTGATTTGGATAAATAGTCTTTAGCGGATACGTACAACAGCCCAGCAATTGCTACGATCAGTGCCCACATGTTTTGACTAAGCCAAGTGGTGGTCTTTGCTAATAAATTCAAGAGCCAGAAAACAATATTATACCGTGAAGTGCAGATGCGGCTTTCCAAGCGAGCTTTCCCAGTGCTTCTCCTAATGCTTTTAAATGCTTTTTTATCCACTCTTTTACACCATTTTTATAACCAGGTGGTGTGCCACCTCCTGTACCACCGGTTAATGCGAGAGTCAAAGTCGATATAATAAAACCCAATGCGGTTAAAATACTGGCAATGGTTATCACATGTTCTCTGAACAATGTTTTAATTTTATCGGCCAGTGCAGTATTATCATTGAGGACTTGATCGATAGTTTCTTGAATTCAACTGATTTGTGAATGAAGTGCCTTTCTATTACTGGAAGACGCTTCGAGGCGGGCCGATCTTTCGTCTTCTAAGTTTCAAAATCTTTCAGCAACGCGGCTTCTACTGAATTCATCGCCTGCCTGTTCAAGTTTTGTTTTCTCATAAGCTATATGCTTGTCGAGGTCGGATAGCTTGGCTATATTATTGATGAGTTCTCCCCGCATTGTTTGCATTGCCTTGTCAAGGCCTCGTAATTCCCTAATACTGAACTCCGAGGATGGCGATACCTGTAACGTTGAATTATCGTAGTAGGTATCCAAGATTTCTCCAAGTCCGTCCGAGGCCAGCTTCGAGCTTTCTTCCAAATGATCTTTATCTATGTTACCGAGTTTAGTACGCACAGTCTGAAGAACCTTAGTAGAATTCGCAGAAATTTTTTCTCGTGTGTAGTCTACAAAACCTAATTCATTACGAACAGTGTTGATGCCGTATTTACTGACTATTGTAGACAAGGCTAGGGGCTTACGAGTACAAGATTCATAAGATCAATATCCGGAGAGCCATGCAGTCGCAATATTCCTTTACTATCTATCGTAAACTTTGAATAGTCACGACCAATAGGACTATCTTTTAAGGCACCGTAATAATCATTAACGGTTGATTGCAAAGTACATCGTTAAGATTCATAAAGCTGGTTTCATCAGTACCCTCTTCTATTGAACTCGGATTATCAAAGTTATCTAGATTAAAATCATCCATTTTTTTATTAAACATAAGGTTACATAATTTCAATATAAAAATGTCTTTGCAATACGGATGCAAGTTAAACCCCCATGTAGACTTCGGGATCCATTAGGGGTCAAAGCAATTCGCCAGTCTGTAACTACAACTAATAACCCGAGTACCATTGATCAGAATCAAACACTTCTGGTTCGCTTTCCTAATCTCGGAGCACACAATGTGTTAGTTCCAGGAACTACCCGACTATCATTTACAATTATTTTAAATTCTGCCAACGTTAACAGGGAGCTCGTTCAGAACATAGGTCATGCGATTGTTAAGAAAATCACGATTAAAATTAGCGGCAATGAAGTTTTGAGTATTGATGACAGCTATGTACACTTCTGTTACATGGATCTCTGGAGAACGACTAAAGAACGGGAAAACTTACAGTACCAAGGTATTTGTAATCAGATCACATTGAGACTGCGTGTAGATGCTTCTAGTGGTGATAGTACCGTCGTAGAAGATAAGGCTGTTGCTGATGCATTAGTTAACCGATTCTATATTCCGCTTGACTTTGAATTACTAGATAGTCACATTCCCTTCTATCAAGCATTCCTAGGCGATAGGTTAGAATAAGAACTCACTTTTAATGACTACAGCAGAGTAATCTTAAGTCACTGGGGATGAAACGGCTAGCTATTCTATTGACAATATCTCACTGGAGTACGATATGATAACAGATCCTGAATTAGCCAGACAAATTCGTAACCAGTATACCGGAAGTTTAGCCATTTTGTACGATCGCGTGTTTTGACACTGAAAGATCACCAGGAATAAACTCCGTTCCTGTCTCCGCAGCCCCAATTCAAGGCGGGGGATAACACATCTGAATCCTTACAGGTTGCTAGAAATGATCTCAGTGAATCAGATTCCCACGCCTTGTGTTGTCTAAACATGAGGACGTTTAATTAATTGACTTGTGTTTGTTCACTTAGAATAAATTTTGGTTGGCATATATAGTGTTATTTGGTCAACTCAGTTGCTGGGCTAGCTGTGCCACTCACACCCTATGGAAACCTTTAACATTCAGGTCTTCTGGAGTTTTGCTTTCTTAGCACTGAAAAGTCAAGCATTTCAAAGAGACAATTCACTGAAAATATACCCCAATCTCAGAAAAGCAATTTCGGCTGACTGTCATATTTGAGCTATCATTACTGGTGCTGTTAGGGATCATCATAAAGTCCTCTGGAGCCAAATATTGTCTTAGTCCACTTCAAACAATATGTACCTACCAAACATGTGCTGCTGTGTCATACATCTTCTTGTGCTCCTTGCTTAACTCTGACTGGACTGTCACAAACTGAAACATAAAAAAAATACATGTATCACAAGACTGTCTGATGTGTAGCCTCCATGTTTTGTTTGTTTGTTTGTTGTTTAACACTGCTCTCAGCAATATGACGGCGGTCTGTAAATAATCAATGTCACAAGACAGTCTGATGTGTAGAATACATTTATGTCACAGGACTGTCTGTGTAGCCTGCATGTGTGTTACAAGACTGTCTGGGTAGCCTGCATGTGTGTCACAAGACTGTCTGTGAAGCCTGCATGTGTATCACAAGACTGTCTGTGTAGCCTACATGTGTCACAAGATTATGTGTGTAGCCTACACGTGTGTCAAAAGACTGTCTGTGTAGCCTGCATGTGTGTAGCCTGCATGTGTGTAACAAGATTATGTGTGTAGCCTACATGTGTGTCACAAGATTATGTGTGTAGCCTACATGTGTGTCACAAGACTGTCTGTGTAGCCTACATGTGTGTCACAAGACTGTCTGTGTAGCCTACATGTGTGTCACAAGATTATGTGTGTAGCCTACATGTGTGTCACAAGACTGTCTGTGTAGCCTACATGTGTGTCACAAGATTATATGTGTAGCCTACATGTGTGTCACAAAATTATGTGTGTAGCCTACATGTGTGTAACAAGACTGTCTGTGTAGCCTGCATGTGTGTCACAAGACTGTCTGTGTAGCCTACATGTGTGTCACAAGACTGTCTGTGTAGCCGATGTGTGTCACAAGACTGTCTGTGTAGCCTACATGTGTGTCACAAGACTGTCTGTGTAGCCGACATGTGTGTCACAAGACTGTCTGTGTAGCCTGCATGTGTGTCACAAGACTGTCTGTGTAGCCGACATGGGTGTCACAAGACTGTCTGTGTAGCCTGCATGTGTGTCACAAGACTGTCTGTGTAGCCGACATGTGTGTCACAAGACAGTCTGTGTAGCCTGCATGTGTGTCACAAGACTGTCTGTGTAGCCTGCATGTGTGTCACAAGACTGTCTGTGTAGCCTACATGTCTGTCAGAAGATTATGTGTGTAGCCTACATGTGTGTCACAAGATTATGTGTGTAGCCTGCATGTGTGTCACAAGATTATATGTGTAGCCTACATGCGTGTCACAAAATTATGTGTGTAGCCTACATGTGTGTAACAAGACTGTCTGTGTAGCCTGCATGTGTGTCACAAGACTGTCTGTGTAGCCTACATGTGTGTCACAAGACTGTCTGTGTAGCCGATGTGTGTCACAAGACTGTCTGTGTAGCCTGCATGTGTGTCACAAGACTGTCTGTGTAGCCTACATGTGTGTCACAAGACTGTCTGTGTAGCCTGCATGTGTGTCACAAGAATATGTGTGTAGCCTGCATGTGTGTCACAAGACTGTCTGTGTAGCCTACATGTGTGTCACAAGACTGTCTGTGTAGCCTACATGTGTGTCACAAGACAGTCTGTGTAGCCTACATGTGTGTCACAAGACTGTCTGTGTAGCCTGCATGTGTGTCACAAGACTGTCTGTGTAGCCTGCATGTGTGTCACAAGACTGTCTGTGTAGCCGACATGTGTGTCACAAGACTGTCTGTGTAGCCTGCATGTGTGTCACAAGACTGTCTGTGTAGCCTGCATGTGTGTCACAAGACTGTCTGTGTAGCCTGCATGTGTGTCACAAGACTGTCTGTGTAGCCTGCATGTGTGTCACAAGACTGTCTGTGTAGCCGACATGTGTGTCACAAGACTGTCTGTGTAGCCTGCATGTTTGTCACAAGACTGTCTGTGTAGCCTGCATGTGTGTCACAAGACTGTCTGTGTAGCTTGCATGTGTGTCACAAGACTGTCTGTGTAGCCTGCATGTGTGTCACAAGACTGTCTGTGTAGCTTGCATGTGTGTCACAAGACTGTCTGTGTAGCCTGCATGTGTGTCACAAGACTGTCTGTGTAGCCTGCATGTTTGTCACAAGACTGTCTGTGTAGCCTACGCGTGTCACAAGACTGTCTGTGTAGCCTACATGTGTGTCACAAGACTGTCTGTGTAGCCTGCATGTGTGTCACAAGACTGTCTGTGTAGCCTGCATGTGTGTCACAAGACTGTCTGTGTAGCCTACGCGTGTCACAAGACTGTCTGTGTAGCCTACATGTGTGTCACAAGACTGTCTGTGTAGCCGACATGTGTGTCACAAGACTGTCTGTGTAGCCTGCATGTGTGTCACAAGACTGTCTGTGTAGCCTGCATGTGTGTCACAAGACTGTCTGTGTAGCCTACGCGTGTCACAAGACTGTCTGTGTAGCCTACATGTGTGTCACAAGACTGTCTGTGTAGCCGATGTGTGTCACAAGACTGTCTGTGTAGCCTGCATGTGTGTCACAAGACTGTCTGTGTAGCCTACATGTGTGTCACAAGACTGTCTGTGTAGCCTGCATGTGTGTCACAAGACTGTCTGTGTAGCCTACATGTGTGTCACAAGACTGTCTGTGTAGCCGACGTGTGTGTCACAAGACTGTCCAATGTGGAGCCTGCATGTGTGTCTCACCTCTGCCTGTTTAAAGCTGAGGCCTCGTGACACGTACATTCCTGATGCCTTCATTTCCATAGCCAACATTTCAGCAACCCCTGGCCACACAAAATGCATGCTGATGATACCATTCAATCTTTTTGTCAAACATTATTTCATATTCTATTCTCAAAAACATTAGCCTTAAATGTTACACTGGTATTTTTATTTGGTCTTAAGGAAATACATCTGAACCTGGCCCATTACTAGCACCAACATACTACATACAACCAACATCTTACTTCTTTTGAGTCTTAATCTAAAACATACTTTGAAATGCCACCAAAATAATAGACTTTTTTAATTTCATGTGATGAATAAATCCAGGAACTGTCATACATTTGGTGCGAAATTTTGTTATTTTCCAGCACAAATTCAACAAACAACATTCCGCATAATAAGCTTCTGGGCAGTTTAATGCAGTTTCTTTGAGACCAACAGAAATATTGAACACTCAATAGATGTCCGTCAGTATGATCATAGTAGGAGGGATGAGATGGTCAAGGCCACATTCTGAGATACCTAATTTAACCAGCAGGTGTCCTTCATATTTTCATGGGGAATTACACCTGGCATACTACACTGACCAGACGAAGCACACATGCACTCCTACCTAAACCCTTCTTCTGAACTGATTCCATGAAATGTTCAAATGTTTTGAATGGTGCTCCATCTCCCCACAGTCCAAGTCTCTCCATAAATGCCTGAAATTAAGCCAAAGAAAACAGCATTATCACTATATATGCCCCCGCCATGCACGGGGCACATTGGAATTTTGTTTGTTCATATAGTAGTGAATAAAATTGAAGTTAATATTAGCTATAAAAACAAAGAGTCCTATCCTTGAAAAGAGAAAGGCACTGGGATGGCTTTTTGTCATGAGGAAATCTGGTTTTTGTACTTAGATAACCTTGCAAAGTTTAACTCATGTAACATCAATAGAAAATTTCCCATTGCAGACACTATGCACAAAATATAGAAAAATAACATGGATCAAGGGTCATAACTGTTAATGCACAAAATCTAAAAACATGTAGCAATGGATGTTACTCTGGAAAAACATAATTTATGGCACCTAGTTTTTTATCTTGATAAGTATTTCTTATATAAGCATGCAAAGTTTTATATGTAACTTCTGAAGTTTCTGAAAAAGGCGGTTCCCTCTGCAGACACTGCAGGGGAGAACATGTAGCAAGGGAAGTAACTCTGGAAAAACATAATTTATGGCACAAATGTTCAAACTGTCATCATAAGATAAGCTTGCAAACTTCCATTCATGTAACTATAGTACTTTCTGCACACACTATGCAGTAATAAAAATATATCAATCAAGGGCATTAACTGTGTACAAAAATGATAAAAGCCCCCATTTTCTAACTCATTCTTGACAAGAATATTTTTTATATGCATGCAAACTTTCATTCATGCAACTTCAGTAGTTTCTGAAAAAATGTGTACCAATTTCATGCAGTATGCACTAAGTTGAAAAGCATGGAACAAGGGCCATAACTCTGTAAAAAACTAATTAACTTTACCAGTAACATCAGTTTTTGAGAAAATTTCTCCTTTGTGAAGCAGACGGACAACTCCGTTCCTATATCCCCCTCCACAATTCATGGCAGGGGGTAAAAAACATTTAAAAGGATGAAAGTGACATTGGTGCTGGTGGTGTATTGTTACAGGAAGAATGACATTGATCATCTTGTTACTTTGTAAAGAAATTGGACAAGCACCAAAAGAATTGAGAAAGAGACCCAAGCCAAGATTTTGTCATTGCAACATTTTGAGGTTTATTTCGGAACAACAGTGTATTCCATTGGAGTGTTCACTAATCACAACTGCCGATGTTTCTTCACAAGATAAAAATCAAAACTTATGGAATAGTAAGGTGGAGTATGTCTTTGCAAGAGTTAAACTTTCTTCTCTTGAAGGAGAGTGTTTTGTGGCAGGATATATATATATTGTTTTAGGAAGTGTTGATTGTTAGCGAAAGCAAAATGAGTGAGGCTCTCATACAATATATATACCTACTACCTCCCTATATAAGAGCGAGATGAGGGCATTTCCAGGCCTTTTAGAACCTGGGCCTAGATTTTCGAAACGATCGTAGCCCTAAACTTGTTGTAAATTTATCGTAAGGAAATTGTAGGCTATCATAGCCAAAAGATATCTTAAGATTGTCGTAAATCTAAGATAGCTCCATACCTGTCGTAAGTTTATTTTATCTTCATCTAAGATGGCGGCATACTTTTCGATAGATATTTTGCCGAACAATTAGTCTGCTTTACGTTCAAACATTCACATTTCATTTTGTTAAACTGTGTGATTCAAATTGACACTTCGAAAACACAAAGAACTCATCAAAGATTTCACGTAAAAAATGTTCTTAATCGACAGCGATCCACATAACTGTGGAGTTGATAGCATACAATATATTTATATCTGAGCCCATGCTGAAGAAGTGTGAAACAACATACACTAGTGCCTAGAAGTTCATTCCCCTTACACGCATGGGCAACGCGTTACGCAACCAGTGTGCATCAGGTTGGTCACTCGTGTGGAACCCGTCCGCCACGCGTGTGATACCCGTGTGCAACGCGTGACACACTCATTAGAGGGGGAACAAACTTTTGACCAAAGGAGGACCCGTGTTAAGCTGAACTTGGAGGTGGTAACAAGGAGAGAAAATTCTGTTATCCTGACGAAAAATGGTAATACACATGTATTTGCTAATGTCTCCTTTCTTTATGTGATTTTGTGGGAATAACATGAATACTGTTGTGATTAAATAGATCTGTCTTGTTTTAAACGACCATTCCTTCTAAATCCGATGATGTTAAGAGAAAACATGGTCCTGGAACATGTTATTGCCATTGAAATGCTTTTATTGTGATTTGACATTAACCGTCTGTAGTACGACTTTCAGTGATAATATGTATGAGGTTTGGCGGCGCATTGTTTTTATTGGACCCTTATTACTTTATGATGACTTGGACTCTTTACCTCAGCTCCATAGCCGTGAGGCTGGAAAAGAGCAGCATGTAATTAATGAGGGTGGGTTATATCATTGAGGATACACTTTAGGGAGAGAATACTAATTACCGTACTACAGGAAGAGACCTGTAGACGTAAGCGCGGGGTTGTGTTTTAGCTGGTCGTTCGATAATGGCCGCCAGGAGAAGTAAACAGTGAGCTTTGACTGCGTCATCTAAAATAAATAATAAGGTACAGCAGTGTTATTTTCACGGGTCTGTTGATTAAACTCCCAGCGCTACTGTCAATGTATCTTCTACTTGATCCTTGATACATCATTTTGGCATTCACAATATATAGTATTTAAACGTACAAAGGAGCACTGATCTAAAGCAATTCTGCGGGAGTAGTTGTTGCCTGTGCATTACTGTATTTTCCCAGTGAGTACCCGGATGATATAGCAGAAATCTAGACTTGTTCGCGACCTGTGCTCGCCATTCGTAAGCGCATTTTTATTGATAGTAGGACGTATGGTCACATTGATCAACAAAAATGAAATACAGCTTATTTTACCGTGTGAAATTTATTAAATGCCTAAATATTCAGTTATTTTACAAATTAACTGAAAAATATGTCCATCTTTATTAATATGATAACGAATTCCAAATATTTGTATATGTTTAATATCATCACCAAGTACAGTTCTGTATTGTTTGGCTTCTTTTCTTAGCATAATTAATATATTGTGATGTGTTTAAGCTCTTCTGATCGTCTTTATCATTTTTAGTCAGTCGGTTAAATAAATGGACAGATTATTCAGTCAATTTGTAAAATGATTAGATATTTAGATATTTAATAAACTGCCTGAGTGAATCATACTTTACACATTGACTGTAACATATACACGCTTACAAAAGAAAATACTTGTGAAAACAACGTCTATCGCGCATCGAAAAACTTCCCAACCAAATGGAAAGGAACAAGAATGATTCTGTTCAAAGCTGCAGCGAATGAATGAAAACAAAATACAAATATCATTATAACAACCTACCAAAGTTATAATGTATCCGTGAATATCAACATAAAGGAACAATATCCATTGCGTCTGCAGCTGTACAAAAATACTTATTCGATGTCAAATGTCTCTGTGAGAATCAAATACTTTAATAATAATTATTTGGAAACAATATTTGGAATATATATGAAATATATTAAAATATTTAAATATATCTTTTTTTGAACGTTATTTAAATGTATCGGATATTATAACCCGTGTTCGTTTCTTAACTGATCACTTAGTTTGTTTCAGTTGTTTCACATAGGTGCCAAGTCAGCTGAGAAAGCCATGTGACAACTATATTTATAATGTCCACGGTTCTTAAAAACATCCATTCAGTTCGATAACAATGAAACAACCAGTCAGTGTGTTATCGGTTACCCTTTGAACAAAATATGTTGTTTTTACATCTGAACTTCACGCCATGATATGAGTGTGTTTCCTAGGTTTAGTAAACCTACCTTCACATGTAAACACTTACTTTTGACATATCCACTGTGCAAGATAACAGTCATTAATCAATCAATGTATTTTCTGTTAATCCTTCGATGTCTGGGAATGATCCGTTGATTTACAAAAAAAAGTAAATCAACTGATCATTCATCTCTTGCTGGGCTGCCACGTGCATATTACATAACACACATTTCACCTCACTTCAAACCTGGATTTAGATTGAATAATTACCCCAGACACAATAAATGCCAAATGGGAACCTTTGTCAGGTAATCTAAGCGGTGCTACCACTAATTGTACCTGTAATAAATTCATTAACTGAGCATCAAGTGAATGACGACAAATACACAAGTGTAGGGTTATACGAGAAAACGTGGATGACAACAAGGGAGTAGTAATCGTATTATCGACGCAAGCCGAAATCTGAAAATGATTTCACTGCATGGATACTTTTTTCAGTATTAAACTATAACCATCTGGGGTATTTCCAAATGACGACATCCGATGAGCTCCGCCGTTCTTTTTGTCTGTTTGTTTAGGCTGAAGAAATTAATTAACATGCGCCCTTTGTCAAAATCTTTATAGATCACAGTTAACCAATCAGTGTTTATGCAAAAATGCGTAAAACAAATATTGCCTCCAGCCTCCAAGTTTATTTAGCTGTCCTTGCAGACGGTAGCCCTGTCTCTGGGCACGCTCAGTTGCGTTGTGTATCATCCGGGTACTCACAGGGGAAAAAACAATAACAAAGGCAACAACCAGTCCGGGGAATTGTGTTAGATCAGTGCCCCTTTAAGAAGAGTCATGTTTGTAGAACTGCTTAACTACTGCAATGTTATATCATTTTTAGACCATACCCATGTGTGTAGAAATACACAGTGTTTCTGATATTATCGTATTTTTGGACAGGTATAGAAAAGGTGAATTGCATCTTCAAGGTGATATCCACAAGTGCAGTCTGGTATGTCTGATACATGTCGTCTAAACTTATCAACGTTTAAGTCACTGCAGCCGAGCCTAAGGCGACAGAGGACAATTTGGCATGATCTATGAAAATATTTGAAGTCAAAATTATTAATAATTGCATCAGAACGATTAATTAAGGATTTGATTTCTTTTAATGAGCGAGCATTAGTTACTTCATCGGATAGAGGGTTCCGCAGGTTGATCATATCCAGAAGAAATGATTAAGCACAGGTCTGTGTTCTGCATTTGATTGTTTGTATGTTGAATCTATTTCTAAGGTTATATTTGTTGTTATCAGAGAATTGAATATACACTTTTCAAATATTTTGGCTAAGCAACTTGTGAGTGCTACAGGTCTATAATTTGAGCATTCATGTTCATCGCTGACACTGACACCGCATCAGCCCGGCAGTGGACTTGACACAGTTATTTGCCCACCGATTATATAACTCCTACAGTCAGGGTGGGGTGGTTTTTCAAAGCGAAACGGACGACCCCATATGTTATCTAATAAATGCTGTGCGGCGTCTTTGATCTTGCCTCCAACCATACACCTAATAGTAGTAAACATCGATCAGGATGGCCTGGAAATAAACACAATTCTGTCTTGTTGACAAGGAACCAAATCACCTGTCAAGCATTTTTGTTATGTATGTGTGCCCAGTGTATCCACAATTAACTAGAATGCTTCATATCCACAAATATATATAGAAAATAGATATTTGCTCACAGCAAATATTCATTTGCTTAATTGCATCAGTGTGGTTTATCAAAACATGTACAATGCTTTCTTACGCTTGGTGAGCCAGACTGAAATTGAACATTAGGATAACATCAGCAGGGATAAAAGAGGTCATACCAAAGAACTTTATTTACTAGTGGAAAAGTCAGACATTCCGATCAACCACTACAAGGCCCACCCGGATCTCCAGGCTGACCAGGTCAACACCCCAAAGGAACATCTCTACGCCAAACAAGGAGTCCCTTTCGTCATGGTGCACAAGAAGGGGGAACAGGACACCGAGTAAGACATCACAAACTACACAGACTTGTACCACTTATTCCAGAACCACTTCGTCTCCAATACCGCCGTCCTCCTTGCCAAGAGTCTCTACCAGAATCCCGACCCCCAGGAAGAGAAGCTGACCAAGAGACTACTACAAGGATACCACCGCTAGACTTCTAAGCCACACATGCTCGCCAGCCGACGCCATGCCTTCCTACGCTTGACCCCCCACCCCCACCCCCACCCCCACCCCCATACCCAGGCCAAAACTTTTCCATATTATTGAATATTCTTTTATCACCCACTCCCACCAAGCCAAACCCCACCCCCCTTAACTTTATTAGAATAGGCTTTAAACTTATATTTTTTGGGGGGGTTGCACTTCTTTATTTAATCATTACGCTTTTTTACCCCAATAGTATAAGTGCTTCCCCGTGTGCAAGATACGCTTAAGTCGGAAAGCGCACGTTAAATCTCCGAGGTACCTACCTACCAGAACTTTATTTGCTGTTCTAGTCATACATAAATATATGTAAGTTACGTACATGGGGAGGCTAGATTATTTACAGCTTACAACAATATAGTACAAATATTATGTTCATTAAAAGAAAACGTTGATAGATCTATAGCACACTTTTTGTACTATTAAACAAACTGTGGACTTTTAAGACATTTTCGTTTATTGTAATAACATCTAGCTAACAAATCATGTCTATCTCTGAAATCCAAAAGCATAGTTGCTGTCAAACCTAAAAAACATATTCAGGGAGGTCAGTTTTGACTTGCCAAGCACCATAAGGTGAGTTTATTTTTAAACCGTCAAAAGCGATTGTCCCTTCAATACTAGTATATGGCTGGAAGCTGTCTCTCGGACTGTTATGAGTTATGATGTATTTTATGATTTTGTGCAATGAAAACACGACAAAGGGTAAAGGAAACAACATTATTTTAATACACATTGGGATATATATGCTATATACAAGGGGGCTGCTCGGTCGCACACGGAATGTCCTGCGGACTGGGGTTAGTTCTAGGGCCGTGCTGGCCTGCTAGGATAGGGCTACCCTGCGGGTAGAGAGGTGTTGAAGAAAAGGAGCAGATTATTATTATTATTAGATTGAATGATAGGGGTACCCTGTATGGAATGTGAAATGGTGGCTGCACCAGACCAGGTAGGTAAGGAATTTTTGGGGGCCCCAAGCCATGTAATGCTGCTGCCTGAGGCATGCAATGGCTTGAGACGCCGAACTGTACCCTGCGGGTACAGAGATAGGGCTACCCTGCGGGTAGTGGGATAGGGCTACCCTGCGGGTATGGATGTGAACTGGTGGCTGTGCCGGACCAGGTAGGTAAGTGTCCTGCGGACGGGGGTTAGTTGTAGTGCTACCCGGCGGGTAGAGAGATAGGGCTAGCCTGTGGGTATGGATGTGAACTGGTGGCTGTGCCGGACCAGGTAGGTAAGTGTCCTGCGGACGGGGGTTAGTTGTAGAAATACCCTGTGGGTAGTGCAATAGGGGTACCCTGCGGGTATGGATGTGAACTGGTGGCTGCGCAGGACCGGTAGGTTAGTGTCCTGCGGACGGGGATTAGTTCTAGAAATGTTTAAACCAAGCAGCCCCAAGGTGGTGAAGGGGTGGATGGAGGGTACCAAATTGACTTGACAGAACAATGGTTAAACGGCAAGATGGAACCTGAGAGGAATTTACATAAATACACATGTGATGTCATTCCTTCACACTGCGCATGCCCGGTAGTGAAAGATATCATGGGAGTATATAAGAAATTAATCTACATGGATGTTGGTTTACGATAACACGGCTATGGGAGAATAATACTAAAACAAGGTCAATTGGCCTGACTAGAGTGATAAAAAACATTGTAACAATTTAAGAGATTAACTGAGAGCGAGACCACCGGAAGTGGTAGTGTAAACAAACTGCCGTACGAGCACATGGCAAAGGATACAATTAAATATACCAGTGGTGTGTGGTAAAGTAAAGGCGTTAGGGTTGAGATACTACAGGATGAACTGCACAAACAAAAATATTAAATTCACATTTTGTGCAATGAAAACACGACAAAGGGTAAAGGAAACAATATAATTTAATACACATTGGGATATATATGCTATATACAAGGGGGCTGCTCGGTCGCACACGGAATGTCCTGCGGACTGGGGTTAGTTCTAGGGCCGTGCTGGCCTGCTAGGATAGGGCTACCCTGCGGGTAGAGAGGTGTTGAAGAAAAGGAGTTCATTATTATTATTATTAGATTGAATGATAGGGGTACCCTGCGGGTATGGAATGTGAACTGGTGGCTGCGCCAGACCAGGTAGGTAAGGAATTTTTGGGGGCCCCAAGCCATGTAATGCTGCTGCCTGAGGCATGCAATGGCTTGAGACGCCCAAACAAGGTTGTGTACAACCGAGTGCCCCCAAAGATGAGTAAGATACATGATCACAAAACCTGATAACTGCGAACTAATACGAATATGGCACAGAATCTGTATTGTAGATTAGGGTCCACATAACGACAGCTGTGCGTGAAGCAGAGTCTCTTCTAAAGTTCTAATATATCTCTGAATTCCAGCGACCCATAGTCTTAATTAGGTGGTCCTCCACCCGGGCGCTAGCTGCGGTGGTGGCAGCACCGTTTCGGAACGAGTGCCCACTATAATTGTTTGAGTTAAAACCGGCCCTAGTCAGCACTTTGCTGAGCCAGGACAGAAACAATGCCCGTGTGATGGGCTGGTGTTTAGCGTCCACAAATAGTGCATCCTCACTAGAAGCTTGCTGAAGAGTTCTGGTATAGAAGAGCTTCCTCAAACTTGAGAACGGGCACAAGCGACTATTAGAAAACAATATTATGGGGACGCCTACTCGAAATGGATCCGTCTTGGAAGCTTTCAGCAGGATAGTGCACTTTCTCTTAGCGAAGTCAAACTTGATGTCACTCAAACAAATGTTAGCACGGGGATCAAACCTGGCAGCACACGTGATTTCTCCACATCTGAGAAACCCGAAGGAGACAGTTAAGCACATGCATTCCATTACAAGGTCATTTAACGGTCCAAGTACTCCTGCACGCAGTGTACACACGATTCGCGCCAACACTGTGTAGGTGATGGGAGGTCATTTTCTTGGAGTAGGGGCTTGCAACTTCTTGTAACCTCTCATGATGGACTGCAGTCTGTTCAACGCTCCGGATCCACGATGGTCGAATATTGTGGTAATGCCACGTTGCAGGTAAAAGAACCTCACCCCAGCTAAGTAGGTCTTAACAGTGACATGTTTCAACTGCAGCACGCCATAACAATGTGCAATGAAGTACTGTAAATATACCTCGTTCACAGGAGGGAGTCTGTGATAGAACATGGTTTGAAACAGTCCGAAAGTCAGCAAGAACTTTATATAACAGGTCATTCCAGTCGAATAGGCGATCTCAGTACCCTTGCTGACGACCGCGGACCACAGTCTGTTGAGATGCGCATTTAGGGCCACATTACTTGCAATCTGGGGGGGCACTGGAGTGGGTGTGGTTGAGCATGTGGCGCCAGGGCTTGGAACTTGGTGATCTGCAAACGAGAGTGAATCAGCAATGTTATTATCTGAGCCAGGTACGTGATGGGCCAATACCACAAAGTTGTTGACTGCTGCTGTCCAAGTGAGTCGGCGCATGAGGGACATGATACCTTTACATTAAGATCTACCCTTCTTGATGATGAACACGGTAGCCTGATTATCACAATGAAAGAGCACACGCTTTTTCTCCCAGAGATGACCCAAGAGAATAGCTGCCATGACGATCGGGTAGAGATCCATGAAGGCCATAGACAATTCACCGGACATACTACATAGCACTTCCTCCAACCATTTTTCAGCGAACCAGGCACCTTGGTAATAGCCCCCGTGCCCCTCTGTAGCCGCCGCATCAGTGAAAAGCTCAATGTCTGGGGTAGGTGAGATGTGGAGGTCGTGGAAGAGGGAAATACCATTCCATTCTATCAAGAACTTGTTCCACATAGCTAAATCTTTTCTACAATCGCCTGACAAGCTAACATGGTGATGCAACTTGTCAACAGTTGTGGAAAGTTCGATCAAGTAGGAGACAAACGTCCTGCCTGGCACGATCACTCTGCAAGCGTAGTTCAAGTGTCCGAGCAGGGAGAGAAGTTCTCTCTTGGTGCAACTTCTCTTTGTGGAGTATCTGCCAAGGAGCTCTGCTATGCGTTGCAGTTATCTTGAGGTAACCTAGCAGTCATAAGATTTGAGTCAAGAATGATGCCTAAATACTCGATCTCTGTAAGGGGTCCCTGTGTCTTATGGAGAGCTAGTGGAATGTTGAATCTCTTGAAGAGAGACAGTATAGTGCTCATGGTCGATTCAGCGTTGTGGCCTGGAGGGTCAATGACTAGGAAGTCGTCCAGCAGGTGTAGCACATGAAGGAAGTCATGATTGTGTTTCAGAATCCAGCAAATGGCCTGGGACAGAGTGTCAAATATTTTGGGGCTAGATCGCGACCGAAGGCTAGCCGGGTGTAGAAATAGTACAGTCCTTCCCACTTGAACCCCAAATATGGTCAGTATTCAGGGCTTAATGGAATCTGCTTGAAGGCATCAGTTATATCTGCCTTACACATGAGGGCCCCTCTTCCAAGCTGAATAATGATAGAAATGGCATGATCAAGTGTTACGTAGGAAAGAGAACAGGATGTCTTGTCGATTAGTTGGTTGATGCTAGGGACGGTATCGTCATCATGGGGGGCCGATAAGTCCAATATCAAACGTTTCTTCCGAGAATATTTCCCCTCGGCAAGGCCAAGTGGACTAACCCTGTATGTGTCATAGGGAGACTCCTCGAAAGGCCCGATAACGTACTGCTTGGCACATTCTTTACTGACAGCTGCGGACACATCCACTGGATTTCTCCTGGCACTAAGGTTGTTGCGGCATTCCACTGTCGATTTAGGCATAGAGTCTAACATTGGATTGAATCCTGTCTCCAGGACAGAAATGAGATAATCGAAGAAACACTTGTCTGGGTGAAATTGTAAGTCCGCTTTTAATCTCTCAATGTTAATAGGTGTTAGCGTCAATGTCTGCTTAGTACTTGCTCTGTCTAAGGCATAGTGTAGTCAATCCTTCTGCACTTTCTAGCACTGTGTCTTGCCGTGCTTTCTTGAATGGCAAATGAGGCAGGTATGTATGAAAGGACACTGTTGGCGGCTGCAGCCGCTATCATTAAAGTTGTTACAGATCTCTTGTCCATCACGTCTAACGCGAGGTCTACCTCTTGAGTCTATGTGCGTGGCATTACTGTCCACATTTCGTCGGTCATATGAAACATGTCTGTCTTGAGGCCTGACAATTGGTCGTCGAGCTGTAGCTATACTCGGGCAGACGTCGGTGCCGTGGGTTACACTTTGACACATCGCCCTAAGGAACACAGGCTGTAGAGTTTTGAGTCTCTCATGTCCCATCGAATAATCTGCTTTTGCCTCAAAAGCTGCCACACGAGCTGCGAAAAGTTTGTGGTAGTCGTAGTAGCATGTCTCGCCGTACTGAATAGCAAGTTCGATCACAGTCTGCTCGTGGCCATCTAGCTGTTTCCTTTTGGCATCATTGTTCTCACAATAAATGTCTTTGTAAATACCGAATGCCTGGAAAAACTCTCCAAGTGTCAGTGTCCTATTCGTCCTGGGGTCATCTTTGAGCGAGTATACATTCCCCTCGAATTCAGTTACTCTAGTATCCAAACTGTCCTGGTTAGGTAATGTCAACAAAGCCAAATTAACATATTTACCTTCCTGGATCTTTTTCCTTAAGGTGGGGGACACTGTGTGGATATGAGGTAAGGAGTCTGATGGAACCTCTGTTGAGTTGCTAGCGGGGGTCAGGAGAGAATACCACTCAGGGTATTCGATGTAGGGTGGCCTAGTAGAGGCATTGCGCTGAGCCCTGTGGTTGTGATCAGTTGTCTAAGTTCGGCAATTTCCTTTTGCAATCCAGCCACCGAGGGGATCACAGGGACTGAATCTGCGAAGCTAGATACATCAGGCTGGGGAGTTGTTGGATAGACTGATGAACTGGTAATGGTACCCGGCAGGTTAGTGTTGTGATTGCTGCTTGGCAAGTCTTGTTGACACTCGGAAACGGAAGCCATGGTGTTTGTCGTCTCTATTATCATGGTTATGGGAGGTGACATGGAATTCCCTTGGTTGTTTTCAGTATACAGCTGGAACAGCAGCCGTCTGTTCCACGATGCAGGCACGCTGACACCTTGACTGGCGAGACGAAGTCGAAGGTCAGCTATAGTGAGATAAGGAGCATTCTTAGTTCTGGGCATGCTGCGGTGGTCGCCATCTTGGTTTGGGTCAAGGGTCGCCTCGTTTACCCTAGCAGTACTTGTGTTGAGACTAGCAGATCTGCCGCGACGTATGGAAGTCCTGTCAGCCATTTCAAAGCATAAGGCTGTAAAGAATCCCTCTGCTGACACGGATGAAGATTGCAGATGGATAAGAAGTCGAATGGTGGTGTTACCAAATTGACTTGACAGAACAATGGTTAAACGGCAAGATGGAACCTGAAAGGAATTTACATAAATACACATGTGACGTCATTCCTTCACACTGCGCATGCCCGGTAGTGAAAGATATCATGGGAGTATATAAGAAATTAATCTACATGGATGTTGGTTTACGATAACACGGCTATGGGAGAATAATACTAAAACAAGGTCAATTGGCCTGACTAGAGTGATAAAAAACATTGTAACAATTTAAGAGATTCACTGAGAGCGAGATCACCAGAAGTGGTAGTGTAAACAAACTGCCGTACGAGCACATGGCTAGGGATACAATTAAATATACCAGTGGTGAGTGGTAAAGTAAAGGCGTTAGGGTTGAGATACTACGAGATGAACAGCATATAATGACATGGATGGTATAATCATTGCACAAACAAAAATATTAGATTCACATATTACTGGGGAATGTTCAAATTAGTAACTGTCATTTAATCCAACGTTCTAACTGTCAACTGTCTCAACAGGACCATAGGTTTGGTTATTTATCTCCTCCCTGTCTCTATGTCTTAAGTTGTTAATCGGTAACTGCGGTCCTAATGTATCAACTTATTCATCTATTGTTGCAAACTTGACTGATTTAAAAATATCTAATTGATCATGAACTACTCAGTCAGTCAAGCACCTGTATCAGAATTGTAAAACCAGCCATGTTTCATGTAGTCCCCAAATCTGGTAATTATTTCTTCGCAATATCACTGAAAAATGCCGATGGAACGTGACATATAAATTTACTCACAGACAATATATTTTTCGTGAGAGTGAAGCACAATTTTATTAAAGTTTTATTAACAATTTCATAAACTATAATAATATTAATATTAAAATTCATCATCACTTGCCAAGTTTATGAAAATGTCACCAGTTGGGAGATGTCGCAGATAAACAAGGATTCAAACTAAGTTTGATCGTCTTTGACACTGAGGTTTAACCCCACTTTGCCAGCAAACTGCAGCAGATTAACAGTGAGTGAGCATTGTTACTATGTTTATACAAGAAAAGATGTCATGCCAAAAACGCTCACAGTAGTTAGTGAGTAAACTCACGACCTGTCATGATCTGGTTGAGTGACTTCCTCCAATCAAAGTGAAAGGATTACCCACAGAGAAAGAAAGGATTAAAGTCACCCACAAATCTTATACAAACCCCTCTCATCCAAAACTTAATAAACCAAAATATCAGCCCCAAAAACCAAGCTCTAGCTCGCAAACACCCCTTGCTTACTCCAATATCCCAAAGAATAACAAACTACCTCAATGAACACCAAATTAAAAATCTTGAACAAAACTGCAAACAATCAAATATCTTCACCCCTAAACTTAAAATACCCAAAATAGACACAACACTAGCTAGCCAAATAAATAAACAAACCGAACCAAACATAGCTAAAACCACCACACTAGCATACATACACGAAAATTGGCCAAATTGGTGTCACATTTACACGGACGGATCTTCAGATCCGACCTCCAAACACACAGGTTTCGGAGTCCATACCACACAACCAACTAAAACCACACAATCCTTTTGACTCCCAAACAACCAATCAATATTCACGGCAGAACTAATGAGCATGGCCTCAGCCCTCCATAATTAAGAATCCAAAAAACAAAAAAAATCCTAAGACTTACCGACTCTCTAAGTGGACTGCAAGCCCTCCAAAACAAAAATACCAAAAACCGACCTAAATTAATAAAATCAAATACTTAAAAGCTCCAACGACCTAACTAAGGCAGGCAAACAAATATCCTTCTTGTGGATACCCGCCCACGTAGGAATATATGGTAATGACAACGCCGATAAGGCAGCTAAACTATCCCTCAAAATCCCAGAAATAAGCTTAAACTTACCCATCTCAAAAATCAGAAATTAAAAGCGTAAACAAGCAAAAAATCACCAGAAAATGGCATAATCTATATCTAAACTCAAATAGCCAAATCAAAAAAGTACTCAGCAAACCACTAACCAAACCAAAAATTCTCCATCCATCTAAAAAAATCGACAGAGTAATCACTAAACTCCAAACAGGACACACCAACCTAAATAACCACCTAAAAAAATTTAAAAAACACACTACAGGTAACTGCCCACATTGCAAACAACCAGAAACCCCAGAACATGCACTCATCCACTGCACTCACTACCTAACACATCGAACCGCATTACAAACCACCCTCAATCTAAACAAGGCTCTCACTCTAGAAGCAATACTAAACCCACAAAATAAACTAGAAAACTTCAAGGCCTTAGGCGTATTCTTAATCAAAACGGAACTAATAAAACGCATCTAAAAACACTATAATCTACCAAATCAAAATCACATAAACAAACAAACATCCACCATACCCAGCTCCCTTAGTTCTCCTCCCCAACCCCATTGGCATCTATTCCAAATGTCAAAATTCCCAAATTCTATATAAGCAACCCCTAAAGCCCCCTCTCGGGTTGCACACACCACTTTCGCCCCTTTCGGAAACATATTAAATGGCCTGGCCGGGCCCGTGTGCGAAATACGCATCAGTCGGAAAGCGAAAGTTAAATCTCCAAAGTAAGTAAGTAAGTAAGTAAGTAAGTTATCCTAACGTAGTACTCCAACTTCTAAATGCCTATCAAAGAAGGATTAAAATCCTAAAGATATCCTATCTACGTGGTATAGGTACTCACAACTTCTAATCATAAACAGTTACGTTTGGTATCCCCAGCAATACTCACTATGGTCATTGGGCAAATGTAAAAATCACAAACCCTAACGAGATTCTATCTACATGGTCACACCCGGTGATTGTGAAGATCTCAAATTCTATCAACAGTCAGAGAGCATGGCTGTTCATATTCATTTCAAACATCCTCTTATAATTAGTATAAAAGTGTCCCACACAAAACTTTCTTTTATTTATTCTTTCAAAATACAAAACAAAAAGTGGGGTGTGGGGAAATGGGACATATTCCTACGTAAAATAATGAGACATTAGTAGTGGTGACGGCTATATCATAATTGTACTGTCTAAAGCATAAATTTGGCGAACGAAAAACATTATATTTGCAATCAAGTGGAATGACTCATGTGGGCAAAATGAATATGTTCGCAATCCACAAACAATCATTATATTAATGGCGAACATTTACCAACCCGCGACAATCATGTCAACACGGGGGTTCCTCTAGCAATAAACTTGCATCTAAATTCACTACTGTTCTACTGTCGGCTAGCCACAATGGCTAGACTGGACCCTAGTGGAATGGTTCATGCCATAAAAGTCTAGCAACTGAACACTAATTAAGACGGGCCAACCTTGTATTTATGGTCTGGTGAACACAGCTCAATGGCCGCTCATTAACTCAAATTTCACATCTCACTGTTTTGTTTTATCTCACTATTCATTTGATAAATTTGTCAACTTCAACTGGAACCCGGTCCCGTGTTACACACGTGGCACACGCGTGTGCAACGAGTGACCCACGCGTGTGCAACGGGCTGCACACACATTGCACACGCGCTGCAAACCCGTTGCACCCGTGTCCAACGGGTGCTCAACCCGTGTGCAACCCGTTGAGAACCCGTGTCACACGCGTGTTACACGCGTTCTCAACGCGTGTTAGGGGAATAAACTTCTAGGCAGTAGTGTACCTTTCCCATTGGTTTCCCATTGTATTCACCCGGCGAGGCTTTGCTCAATGTTACAGTTTTCATAAAGCGCTGGCCGCTGTTATATTTTCTAGATCGCATTTGTGTCAATGCTTTAGTCTTTATTTTTGCAATTTATAAAATTATAACAATCTACATATGTAAAAAAAATTAATAAAGATTTCGCATCAGTTTTTACATCTAAAATCGTGTGGGACGAGCGATTTTAACAATTGAATTCTAACTATACAGTTTAGTATTTATTGACTTAACAAGGATATATATTAGATCAAATATTCGTATAGTATATTTAATATTTTTCTCGTAAAAGTAATTCTACTTTGTTTCGTTTTAAATACAATACCTAGGTTATCTATACTATTGAAAGACAAATATTTGATAACAAGTGATTAAAAACTGACTGTTGAACAATTGCATTCTTTATGATGATAGACAAATATTTGATAACAAGTGATTAAAAACTGACTGTTGAACAATTGCATTCTTTATGATGATTGACGGCATATAGATGTATTCCATCAAATATAACAATTTATTGAAATGTTTACAGCAAAAGTTTTGAGCACAGATTTTCATATCGAAAAATCAAATAAAGAATTGGCTCGTTTGGGTTTGAAATGTCGTCAAAAAGTAGAATAGTTTCAACATCGTCGAAAATTCACTTTCCAATATATGTTTGCAGAAAACGTTTATTGAATGAAGTTTACTGATCAATATATAATAATTAAATTTTTGTTGTGTTCATGGAAATTCCTGCATTCTGATTAGCTGAATTGGTCACGTGTTATTGCATTCATTTCCCAATGAATGTAAAAAATTAAGCCACGCCCACCGCTGCGCACTACTTTTATTACTGCGGAATGTCGGGGAATCCCAATATTACAGTCGAGGGAATTCCCTTTCTGCTCACGTGTATCGTCATGCACAGGACATTTAGCGACTTTCATGCATATTCATTGTCCAAACTACCCTTTGAAACCGAAGGCCGAGAATGAATGAAACAGCAAACGTGCAGGCTCGCTCGTCAGCTCGCCTCGGTTCAACTTTTATGTCTTCGCGTTTCATTTCTAACTAGCATTTCTCCAACTGTTTTACCGTAATCAGAGAAGTAATGTTTGAATCGCACGGTAAATGACCATGTTATTTGAAACAGTCGCCTTCTCTCGGACATATTTCTTCCGGTTCGTTACAGTCTGACTGTTGCAAGTCTTTTCGCCTCTTGCCTTAATTGACAGGTCAAATGAACATTGTTTTAATCCCACTCTCCGTTGATTGGCTACTGACTGTGTAGGCGTGTCAAGTTATGTGCATAAATTAAACGATCACCTGATTCATGTCACGCCACTGTATGTATTCCTACACCTGGAATGTTCATCAATGCCGTCATTTTTGTCTGTTTTGATATATGCAACTGTTTTGGCTTAAACTATTGTAGATAAAACATGTTTTACGTTGTCAAATTTAATTATAAGCATTGACTGTGTATTTTTTTTGGTTCATTGAGGTATGAATCGAAAAACCGATGTGCAAACTTTTGTAAGAATCCGCTACGCGGATTCATACAGTTTGCACATCGGTTTTTCGATTCATACCTCAATGAACCAAAAAAAATACACAAGCCAATCCTTAAATAGACTGTTTCAACACAATAATCTTTGAATTTTGCATTCAATAAACCGATTTTTAAATTATAATTGATTTTGGTCTTTTTAATATTTAAGTGTACATCTACCCGTTTTATGTTAAAAATATATAGATACTTGAGACCATTCAGACAATAAAATCGTAAAGTATAGGCCAATGGACAAATAGTAGTAAATGATCCTCAGCAACGCTGTCAGACAAGCCAAACTTCATCTAACAACGTTCTGGAATAGATTTGACACATTTACAATGTATATCGCTCCCCAGCCAGATTTAAATGAAATCAGACAAATCAGTTTATTAGCTCTACTTAATTTAAATGGATAGAAAAGGACTACACTATATGTATGTTCACGTTAACTTGTGGCGTGTTCCATGTGACAACATAACTTGACAATTCCTAAATTATCTCTCTTTGCGAACGACAATTAGTGTCACTTTTAAATTTTGAAAAGAATTATAGATCTAGATAGACCCAGTATACATCATGTAACATCAGACTTGAACACGCATTTTAAATGCTGAACGCCTGCTGTTCGATCAAAGGTCTCCTCTGGTCATTGTCATTTAGAATAACGTCCCTTACTTTAGTCCTTGACTTTGTACGCAACGTGTCCACATGAAGTTATGCGCGCTCGCGAGAGGACCATTTGAAGGGAAAGTAGTGAAGCATCTTTTTGCACATTATTTCAATTCTTACATCTGTAAGTGTGGTAACTCTACACTTATTGATTATAACATTTATTGGGTTTGAAAAATGCCTTTGCATGGCTCACAAATGCTATTTGTGTTCGGGTAGTCATCTCTTATCAAATGTCTACATGTAGGACATATATATTGTACGGAATGTCACTCACACAGTTGCATGTCAAACAGTGAGACCTGACAATGTGATCATGAATTCCGTGTCACTTCTCCATATGTTGTCATTGCAAGCTATGGGGAAATCCCCGTGACGTCACTTGGAAACACCCCGCTTTTTCAATCTCTAACACAAATGAGTTCTCTGTCCGAGTTACGATAGGTATCGTAGCTCTTATCTTAAACTTAAGATATCTTATCTTTGAACTTAAGTTGTTAAGATTTATCTTAGCTATGATTGTTTCGAAAATCTAGGCCCTGACTTTAACTATTTGCCCCGTGAGGATGTGATACCTATCTGAAAACACTGACTACTTGCCAGACCTCAACGCCACTCCGGATTAAAGAACAGGGCATGTGCCACATTGAAGACATTGGACATTGACTTCATTCTGGACATTTTTTTCGGAGCCTGTAACATTTTGCTGCTACCACATATTTCATCACTGTGAATCTAATCGTTTGAGTATCAATATAATTTGTTAATTTTTCGTCTATCTTGTGTGCAGTGCCGTAGCCAACCAGGAGGGGGGGGGGGGGGGGGGGGAATTTTTTTTATAGAAAACAGTTTTATTTGAATCATGAAAATACAAGTTGGGGACAAGTGATATTTGTACAAATATTTGTGTACATACAAATTTCTGGCTTAACCTTTGCGTTTTGACTTGGGAATCACCTTGTAAGAAATGTTAGTGTACAGGACATCATTCTGCATTCTGTATACCCATGTTTTGTGACATCTTAAATTACTTTATGGCCAAACTTCACTGTTGCCTTGCATATGCTGAATGAATAAATACTTCCTGTACTGATGTTAGTTTATGATACCAATTGTAACTGGTTATTCATTACTACCAAGGTATTTTATTACGACAGAATAAAGTTCTGTCTCCGACTGTTCATTTCACCATGTTCTTCACATCTGTCACACCAGTGGCACTGCAATACACGACTCTGGCCTTCGGCAACATCCTGGAATAGACACAGGACAATTTCATAACCAGTACTTCAATCGTGCACAAGGAGTATTTTGTAATGTCAATCAATATCTTTAACAGCCAGTGGCCAGGTACATATGTTTGCTATGTTTACATACACACCCAGAACCTTTCTCCAGACTTTTGGTTAGATGCTAGTGATGTATCTACACATAGTTGTGGTCTGACATGTCCTTTAATCTCACCTTTGTATAGACGTAACTGCAACAGCTATCTTTGTACTAGCTTGCTCCTTATTCTGAAAACATTCGATAAAGATAACTGATCTAGCTGTCTCTTACATTTGACTAAAGTTCATTGTGGGCATTCGTCTGTGGAGCTGGTATACACACAGGGTTGATAATACATTCTGCTGTTTAGTTCTGTGAAGTGACCATTCATATTCCTGATGCTCTATGTTTTTCACGAACATGATAAAATGGACAGAGTGAAGTTATGCATTAAAGCATTATGTTTGTAAAGAGCAATCATCTGAGAACAAACAAAACAAAACAATTTTGAGCCAGAATGAAATTTTAATTGAGATATGGTTGCCCAAACACCGGTACTGTTTTTTCCACAACACAACATCCTCTATAAGTATAGCACTGCTAATCTGGAACAACAATAAATTATTGAACATAATAAATAAAAATGTGTATTAACGTCATTAATGACATTCGTGTGTCAAAAAGTTTAATAATGGGTGGGGCCTACGCATGCCTGGATGACAACCTCGACCCTTCTCCTCATCCCTCCAGTCAGACGTCGGATCATCTCAAGGGGAAATAGCGCCCATTCATGATCCAAAGTTGCTGCAAATTCATCCAGATTGTGTGGAGAGGGCCAATTGCCTACATTCTAAGCACAAGAATGTCCCAAATGTGCTCTATGGTGTTAAAATCAGGACTCATTGCAGGCCAAGGTAGAGTTGCAATGGCGTTTGCCAAACATGCAGTCACAAATCTTGAACGGTGGGGTCTAGTGTTATCCATGAACAGGGCTCTTGATGCCAGAGGATGGTTGGCAAAATGGGGAACACCAACTGGTTCCAGAACTTCCCGGATGTAACGTTCACCATTGAGATTGCCCTGTATAGTCACAAGGTCAAGCTTGCAATCATGGGATATGCACCCCCATATCATCACGGGGCCACCACCGAAACAGTTGGTTTAATGTTCTTTAGGGTGTATGCTGTACCTTGGTGCCTCCACACTCTTGTTCGGCCATCATTCACATGCAGCTGAAACCTGCTTTCATCTGACCAATGGATACGTCTCCATGTTCTGAGGTTCCACCCTTGGTGTGCCAAACACCACTGTAATTGCAGTCTCTGATGACATTATACCAGTAACGGGCGTTTGACGACTCTTCGGGGCCTCATTCCAGCAGCCCTTAAATGATTCCCCAATGTTTGGCCATACAGAAGTCTATGGGGTAACCAATTACCCCTCAGGTATGTCCCTTTCGCAAATGGATTTCATCGCACAAATCACAGTAATATCCTGCTATCTCCTGATGTCACAGGAGGGCGTCCTGTACGTGGCAGGTCCTTTTCTGAATTGGTTTGGGCGTATTTTCGCACTAGTCGGCTGATTACTGAGTAATGGTAACCCAGTTGACATCAAATCACCTTGAAAGACATCCCTGCGGCATGCATACCAATGATTCTCCATCTTAGTGCTTCACATAATGTCCTTCTTGCCATTTTCAGACTTGACGATGACACAAATCTGTCTACACTGTTCCAGTATTTGCTGCGTGAACATACTGTCTTGAGCTGAGTGCTAGAGAGGCATGGTGCATGTGCAAAACACAGGAAATTGGGACGTCACCATCATGCATGAACGGTCACATTATTCGGACAAAACAACATTAATATCATAATTAGTATTGCCATCAACATTAAGCATTATGGTAGTGTATTATCATACATAATATAAGGGGGTGCTTAACTTTTTTTATGTGTATTTATTTTTTAACAAAAACAGAGCAAATATAGATATGCTTTTTCAAGTACTTTTATTTCATATAGTCCGGTTACTAGTATGTTCTCAAACTAGAATTAGGAGATGAACTGTGTTATCCGGTAGAAGCTAGGTTACTTACCTGTAGATTTAACTCTTCTAAATTGAATTTGAAACTGAACGGGCAGTTAACAGTTTGACATAACAGTTGGTTTTTGAAAAAATACCAATTTTCAAGCTGTGTAGTTGATAGAAACCCATGTAAGTCCACATGTTCAATTTGGACAGTTACTTTGAGTTCTTTCAAAACGCCATATACTTACTCCATGTTTTTCATACTAAGATTCTACATATATGAAGACTGGGAGACTCCCAAATGTGTTAAAAGGTTTTACAAGTAATAAACCATGAAAAAATAAATTTTGCCAGTTTTTACAATCATGTTTTAATGGACGAAGTGAGAAGTGAGCATATATATACTCAACAACAAAAGTTCCTGTGACACCAATTTTTTAGTGTATTTTTCAAACAAGTAAAGTTTGGTTTTCAATATTGTAGTACATGAATGGAATCAAGTCACAAAAACGCAACTGCTACAGAAAAGCATGCATTCCATGCAAAAGTTTACTTTTATGCAAGCCCCGCTACCGCAACGAGATCATCGGCCCTATTGTTCTACTGTTTTTGCGTCGTCACGGCCCAGGCATTACCGTTCAACATGACAACGCCCGGCCTCATATTGCTCGACTTGTTGAGGATTCTCTTCAACAAAACAACGTGAATCGAGCACATGTTGGATGAGATGGATCGGCGCCTTCGCCGTCAACCATGTGTTCCACAGACACTCCAGGAACTTCGAAACATGCTCCAGCAGATAGGGGCAGATATCCCACAGGACTTTGTGCAACGCCTGGTCCATTCCATGAGACGAAGATGTGTTGCTTGCATCGCAACCAGAGGTGGACACACACGCTATTGATTTGTAAATTGACAATTTGGCATGTTCATGTTTTTTTTATGAAATCATGCATTTTCTGAAGTCAGTATGGCAAATTAAACCATTTGAACACTTACAGGAGTCTTTTATCTGTTGCAAACTGAAATTGTTTCAGATTTGGTAAAAAACATAACTTTGCATTAAATCTTATTCAATTTCACAGGAACTTTTGTTGTTCAGTATATTACACAGGATTGATTTTTCCAGAAAAAATAAAATTAGGATATTTTCATGATTTTTATCTATGACTAAATAGAACATTATCTTTTTGAAATTTGGTATGATCAGTTAATTTCCTTGAAACTGAACCAATCTAAAATCCTTTTCAGTTAGTACAAACCATGTAATAACATTGACACATAAACCAGAGTCGTAGTTTAATGTTTTTACCACATTGCGAAGCACTGTTTTCATTTATCATTTATAATAGTTTTTATAATCTACTGCACACTTGTGAGATGCTTTTCAATCTATGAATTGGGTGTTAGGCCATGCATTGGTGTTAAAGCAAAGGCAGTTACTAACATGGATTACCCTTCATTCCCCAACACTGCAGGAGATAGTGCCATGTTATGGATCATCTTTCAAACATGGGAAGCAAAAGCATTGAACTTATATTTCACATTCCAAATCTTGTTACCTGGTAATAAGTATTGTGATTCCTTTCATGAGTGAACATCACAATGCTTTGGTTAAAAAAAAATGATACTCAGACACTGCCCACATCATAATACATAAAGTTCACTGCATGTTTCATTTTCATTTCATTTTTCAAAAAAAGGGAGAAAATCCTTAAATATTCCGCGTCTCAAACACACAACCCTGGCAGTGTAAGGCTACAATACTTAAAAACAAGGTAATTCAAGATAGCGTGCAATTACTTCACTTTACACACGGACTGCTTTACTGAGTATATTGTATAATGGTCATGACGGTGTGCTTGTTTTGCCTTTATCAAATTTGGTCAATGAAAACATGAAATTTACGATAAAACATCACTAAATATGGTGATATACAAATTCAATGGTATTTGTGTACTGTATGCCAGACAATGCTTCATATGCAGAGATTAAGATTACATGTGTATTTTTAGCAATCAGCTGTTCACACACTTTCTCCCCTATGTGATTTAGTTTTAAAAATACTAAATGTCATGACCAATACCATAACTAAAAAGAAATTTCATACAATGACAGGAAGACCAAATTATAGAATAACCCACGAGGTACGAGTGATTACGGAAAATATGTCACGAGTGAAATTATTGTTTTAAGACATTATTTTCACGAGTGACATATTTTCCGTAATCGCTCGTACCTAGTGGGTTATTCTATTTATTACCCATATTCATATTAAAAGACATGTTTCAAGAAAAAAACAATCAACTGCCGCCGATCAAGAATCAGCTGTTTTGTATCAATCCGCATGTGAAAAAACCCACAGTCCACTCACTCAAACCGCATTACTCAATCAACGTCTTGCTACACGTAAAAATATAGTTCTGTTAAAAAACTTTAAAGATCACATTATTACAGTTATTTTTCTGTCTGAGTTACACAGCGTACACTATCTAGCATTGATAAAAGAAGACAATTTTCCAAAAAGATTCAACAGGCTTATTAATCAAGGCTTGTTTTGACAAGACCTCTCATTGACAAGACAACAGCCGTCGTGCATCAGCATGGACATGAATTTCACATTGAGAAGAGGAAACACTGAAAACCTGTCAATTTTTTCATGTGTCATTCGACAAAAATGCCAAAAACTGTATCAACAACATAGAAGGAATGTACAGAAGTCATGTATGATTGAGAAAAGTTACGAAAAGTAGGTAAACTTTGAAAAATACGATTGCTGTCAGTGCCGGAAAGAATAACCCGACTTGACCCAGTTTTGAGACAGCTGAAACCAAGTTGCAAGTTTATTCCGGACAAGAAGTTCTGTAGACTACTCAGAGTCAGAATCAATGAGTATTCTTCTCTTCGGGGCCAGTAGATGACTGTCGACAGTGGAGTGACCCGAGTCGTTGGAAGAAATTGTGAAATTAAAAACCCCTCCACATATGGGCTCCGAGAACAGGGTGTGCACTGTGTGCAGGGAATGGACGTCGTGTGTAATTTGTGACAAGTTAGACTGATGGGAAACATGACACTGTGCAGATTGATGGGGAACAAGTGCATCTGGGATTCTGGGTGGATTTGACAAACAAGCTTGTGGAGTGGACAGAGAAGATGACAGGATTTTGGTGATATTTTGATGTTGTGATTCATTAATTGTCAAATAACTGTTGATGGACTGGACGTTCTTGTGTCCAGAAACTTGCATAATTTGATGCGCTAGGACACCATTGTCGGATAAAGTTTGGATCATTCGTTTTCTAGCGCTGTGGTTCGTCAACCTTTTGTCAGAGGACAGTCCAGCCCTGGATGCCATGGTCTTCACGAGAGAGCCTAACTTGTTTCTACCAACAGGTTGGCGTTTAAACCAGGTGTTTTCGGATTTTACGCCGAACTGTGTGTTGGGTGCAAGGTAAAATGGACTCTCATCGTTGCTAAAGTCTCGCGGGCGAACATCCCGATACAACTTGTAAACTGCCACCCGACAACATTCGTCCCCAGGTTGAGCCCACTCTTTGGGTGCCAAGTCACGGGATTGATCACCCTGTCGTGTTTTTGACTCGGGTCACTCCACTGTCGACAGTCATCTACCGGCCCCGAAGAGAAGAATACTCATTGATTCAGTATCTAAACTATTAACAAAGCACGATGTCGCAATCAGGCATGGTGAAAAAGCTATTGTCGAAAGATTTAACCGGACATTAGCGGAACGTTTGTTTGGATATCAGTATGGGATTGAAATGAAATCGGAAAGATTAAGATCAACTGAATGGGTGACACGATTATCAGCTGTTGTATCAGCGCTAAATAATGAAGTAATGAGATTAATCGTGAAGAAACCATCCGATGCGATTAAAATGAAATCTGTGACTTCTGAATCTTCAGCACCGAGGAGAGGCAAAGAACAAAATCTTCTGGATAGAGTAAGCGTAAGATATTTATACTAGCCCGGGGAACTCGAAGGAGGCCTATGTCACGCAACCGATCCGATTTGGTACCTTAAAATATATAGCATTAGTCGATTGGTAATGAAAGGAGAGCCTATTCTTTATTATCTTAAAGACTGACCGGGCAGGGCATTTGTACGAGAAGAGTTGTTCATAGTTCCCGATGATACAGTATTACCACCATAACCATAAGCATAGGTAGTTACACCATCCTTATCAATCCATCTCTTTGTATCTAAGGGGGATAATGATGTCTTGTTCATTCTTAATCCATATATCCTGTGATTGATACTTCTTAAAGAGTTCAGCTCGTGTTTGAACGTTCTACCATTGAATAATACTTCTTTATACTGTTCGTGTTTGATAAGCTTTTTTACCACATGCTTCTTAACACACTTAGCTTTTCTTATCTTCCCATTATCAGACTTCTTTATAAAATACATCTTAGGTCTTTATCCGACATACTCCGCTATAGGGGTCCCAGCACATTCATCCTTCATCTTACCTAACACCTTTTTATTTACTACGCTGTGCAGTGGATTATCTTTTGGGTAATTGCTCGTGTCGTACATATCAATTTTTTCTGCCATATCTTTATACACATCCTGGTTTGTATTTCCATCAACAAAGAATCTGTGTCGGTATATAACACCTCACATCTATCGCCGTATTGCTTCTTAAGTTCGTTGTAATAAAAGTTATACATTAAGTGTTTTGACAAGTCAAGAATACTCAAACCAACGTACACCGGTCTGTTGAATTTTATATTACTCTTCTGTAAATGCAACGCGGCTAAGACGTTATCAAATATCTTGCTTCTGTTAAAAGCCGGACTGGCTATAAGTTTCTATAAGTCTTTCTTCCTCATTAGATCTAACTAATTTAACATCAACATGCTTCCTTAGATTCTCCTTAGTTTTACAAAACACTGAGTTATTCATGAGCTTACATAGGTTCTTTTTGAACCTGGTAGCCATCTTTCTTAAATCTGTGTTCAGCTTTATATAGGGCTCAATCCAAGGGCTTTGATCGAACTTTAGAACTCTGTGTATTTTGTTTAGTTTCATACCTAACAATAGATATAACTGGAGATTTCTTTAGTGAACTATATATTTTGTCTTATCCATCAAATTTGGTGCGAGTTTTTCTACGTTAGCTAACCTAGTATTACCCATCAAGGAGTGTTGATATTCCGACATCAAATCTTTAGTAACTATTAATCTTTTGGGAGCTAGTGGATAACTGTTATGGCCTTTGTGCTACGAATTTGGATATTCCAAGTCAACTTCTAGTATGTATCCTTTATCGGAATCTGTGGGGATATCATTCACATAGATATCATTCACATCAACCCACTCAAAACCGCCCGTGGGTAAATGTTGACTCATAGCCCATCCGTACAAACTGTTGGCGTCGAGATAGATAATATTTGTGTGTTGGGTTTACTCGGATCATATCCTTCTACAAATTTATTATTAGCCTTAGAAAACCTTTTCGCCGCCATCGATATACCACCTCTTAAACCTTTCTCAATAAACAAGTGCATATCGTAATCGGTGAGTAATTTTAGTTCTACACCGGTCCTCTTCAACAATGCATCCCACGATAGTCCGGGACTGGAATAGTACCATGCCAGGTCCACGCCATATTGTTTTATCTCATGTCTTTCTAAATATTTACATTTAGTACTAAATGTTTTTATCGCAGGTATATCATCTTATGTTTACAATTTTACTTACTTCCTGCTACGTCATCACACGCACGTGTCCTCGGAAGTTACATAACCATCTCGTGGTGATGTAATCACTGCTTTTTCATTACGTAACCGTCTCTACTCATCACTTTCGCACAGCCGTTCATCCGTGGTACATCGCATTGTCGCTCTCCGCTTTCTCTCCGTTTTTACGTTTTTCTCTCATCCCTCAATCCTACATTCGCTGACGTTTAGTCATACCCTTCTCACAACCGTTGATAGACCTATCTTATAGCATCGCTGATGTTTAGTCATACTCTTATCACAACCGTTAATAGATCTATCTGATAGATATGCCCGCTTGGTCAGAAGGCCAAACAGGCACGAGTTGTCACCCCACCCCCAAGAGAGGTGAACGGGATCCCCATCATGCCAAGTGCTACAGTGGACGGTGAGTTACAATATTCCATAAATAATCGTGTCCCAATGCCATCTGGCATTTTGGCTTCCACCGCGCCCGCGCCCAAACAAACTGATCACATTTTGCATAATCATCAAAACGCATCAGTAGTGCAGCAGCTGCAACAAATCTGGGCGCACTTGGGGCAATCGGGGGCCAATAACATGGGCCAACAACGTAGCATCGACAGTGCTGACATTCCCGTGCATTCTCTCGATGCTTGCGGTCCAGGTGGGGTTAACCTGCCTTTTCAGAACGAGGCTCACGGTGACGTGTCAATACCGAACACGTCAGCCAATGAAAATCGTCCGTCGGGGGAATCCCTCGTCTTCAACTCAGAGTTTATCGATGCACACGTCAAACAACAAACCAGGGAAAAGGTATGACGAGGTGAGTATGTGGACATCGGGACACTTCTACCCAACGACGCGGGCACCGAGGAGAAGGAAGCGCTTACTATGGTCACCGATACTGCAGGTAAGGTGCTATTCAAACCTGTCAAAGCGCCAACGAGAAAAATAACACTGGGAAGCTGGACATCCGCTTTCCATATTTACATGAACATATACCTTGCCAAACATTTCTACGGATAGTGCAAAGCCTATTATCGTACATGGAAACAATCCGTTCAGCGGCACTTAGATGTGGACCGGATGCCTGGTGTCCATACGACCAGCAATTCCGACATAGGATGGCCAGAGACCCTCTACGACAATGGGACAAAACTGACGGTGAGCTATGGCTAAAATACATGATCCCGCAGTCGGGGCGTCAACAGGTAGGTGGTTCATTCAGTCAGCTGACTGCTTCAAGTGTTTCAGACCCTGCACTCAACGTATGCTACGCATTCAACAAACCTCATGGGTGTAAAAAGTACAGCTGCGCGTACTCCCACATATGCAACAAGTGCGGCGAAACAGCTCACGGGGCGTCGACCTGCTTTCGAGGACAGGGGGTCACACGAGCCCCCCCTCTCAAACAATAGCTCAAGCTCACAGTTTAATGGCTCAAGCCCACGCTTTAACAGCCCAAGGCAGTCAACCAGATGAACTAGAGGTAAGGTCTTTGGCTCCTACTCCTGTCAAACTAGATAAGTTAACACCATGGTTGTGTCGTTATTCTCAGTTAAACGCAGAGGATGCGCAATATTTGCTCGTTGGTTTTACATTTGGTTTCCAACTCGAGTTCCAAGGTACACGCCATAGTCGGCTAGCAGGTAATTTACAATCCGCTAAAGATAGGAGGGACATCGTTAGACAAAAGCTTAAAAAAGAACTGGATCTTAACAGAATGGCAGGACCGTTTATCACAATGCCCTTTGTTAACTTGCAAGTATCCCCTGTAGGTCTAATCCCAAAGAAACAGGCAGAATCACAACAATGCCAAGGTGAGAAAGTCGATGATTTCCGTCTAATTCATCATCTGTCTTATCCCAAAGGAGGGTCAATTAATGACCACATAGATCCGCAAGCATGTTCCGTCCCTTATGCCAAGTTCGACGAAGCTGTACAGATGGTGCAACACTTGGGAAAGGGAGCACTGCTTGCAAAGTTCGACATCAAGTCAGCATTCAGAATTATACCAGTGCACCCGGATGATTTCGAACTGCTGGGTACTTTACTTTGATAAATGCTTACCATTTGGATGCTCGATATCATGTGCTATTTTTGAGACCTTCAGCTCATTCCTCCAATGGTGCATAAGTCAGCGTATCCCAGCAATACCGATTATGCATTACCTTAATGACTTTCTGACGGGGGGACAGCAGGGCACAACACAATGCCAATCCTATTTGCAGTCTGCATTAGAAATGCCAACTCAGCTTGGTATTCCCATCGCCCAGGATAAAACAGTAGGCCCAGTCTCAACTTACATTTCTGTGCCTCGAAATAGACACGCTAGCTATGCAGGTGAGAATACCGGAAGGTAAGATCAGTGAAATCACAGCCCAAATTCGGCACATACTCGCCACATCAAACTCAAAGGCAACAAAGAAAGAATTACAGTCACTCATTGGTAAGCTCAATTTTGTGTGTAGGGCCATCCCAATGGGTAGAGCATTCTGTCGAAGACTCATCGACCTCCTCTGCCAAGGTAAGCAACCTTTCCATCATATTCGAATCACAGAATGGGTAAAACAGGATCTTCAAATGTGGCTTACATTTCTCACGAACTTTAATGGTGTATCAGTATTTCAGGACAAGCTGTGGGTGGACAACTCTCACCTTCAGCTTTACACAGATGCAGCAGGGAGCATAGGGTTTGGGGCCTACCTCCAGGGCAGATGGTTCTGCGGTAGATGGCCTGACCATTGGGTTAAGAATGGGACAACACTTGACATGACCTTTCTGGAGCTGTTTCCAATCGTCTGCGCCATTCAGCTATGGGGAACACAGCTGATGAACAAGAAAATACTGTTCTACTGTGACAACCAGGCAGTGGTGGCAATCATCAACAAGCAATCAACCAAAGCCCCTCGGGGCAGTTCAGATCGGTGCATCACCTTCCGTAAACGTAGCCAGTCCCCCTAGATCAGGTCGTAAACTTTATTGCTCATTTGTCAGTCACCAACCATTCTCCCAACACAGTAAAAACATATATCCCTGGTATATCCGCCAACCATAAATTTAAAGGTATGGAAGACTGTACCAATCATTTCCTGGTTACTAAGCTAATAACAGGTATGTACAAGTCAAGAGGGCGCCAGGACACAAGGAAATCTATTACTCTGGATCTGTTGAAGGTGGTCATCAACAATCTCACACAGGTTTGTTCCTCGTCATACGAGGTATGCCTCCTCAGAGCTGTCTATTGTATAGCCTTCTTTGGCTTCTTTAGGGTAAGTGAATTAGTTCAAACTAAGATGTCACAGCCAGGCTGCTCCATCAATAACGTAAGTATATCAGGCGAGACGGAGAAAGCTACTATCCACCTTCCACACTCCAAAGGCGACCAACATGGGTATGGCAATTCAGTGGGTATAGAGCCGACACCAGGTAAATCAACCTGCCCAGTGGCTGCCCTTACAGGGGCACTGATCTAACGCAATTCCCCGGGACTGGTTGTTGCCTTTGTTATTGTTTTTTCCCAGTGAGTACCCGGATGTATAGCAGAAATCTAGACTAGTTCGCGACCTCTGCTGCGCCATTCGTAAGCACATTAGTCGCTTTTAAGGGTAGTAATAAGGGCGTATGGTCACATTGATCAACAGAATGAAATACAGTTTTTGAGATAATAAGGAAATGTAGGTATCTTTGTGGGTAGCATCGGTAATGGTGACGAAGTTTTATTAAGTCACATGCTTGGTAATTTTGCGATTTTCGTTTACACTATTTTGACTTGCAACACAAAGTACATATTTCACCTGAGCATTGCTTTTTTTATAGTGTGTATTTTTGTTTACTGTCAAATGTGTAACAAATTTATTAAACGTCTAAATATTCAGTTATTTTACAAAGTGGCTGAAAAAACATTTCAATCTGTATTATTATGATAACGAATTCCAAACATTTTGATGTTTAATGTCATCACCAAGAGACTGAAAATGTTACGTTGAGAAAAGTACATTTCTATGTTGTTTGGCTTCTAATCCTTCATAATAATCTGTTGTGATGTTTGTAGGCCCTTTTGATCGTCTTAATCAATCTGGACAGATTTTTTAGTCAAAATGACTGAAATATTTACACATTTTATAAATTGCCTGAGAGAATCACATTTTTCAAATTGACGGTAATATATACACGCTTACAAAGGAAAAGACCTGTGACAACAACGTCTATCGCTCATTGAAGAATTTCCCAACCAAGACGTAGAGAAACAAGAACAAATCGGTTCAAATGAAGGAAAACAAAATGCAAATATCATAATTACAACCTACCAAATTTATGTGTATAAATTTTAGGCAGCGTCCTTGTTCGAGGAATGTATCCGTGAATATCAACACAAAGGAACAATATCCCACTCGTCTGCAGATGTACAAAGAAACTTATTCGATGTCACGTGTCTCAGTAACAATCAAATATTTTAAAAGATATATGTCGTTTCTGGATATCATAACCCGTGTTCGTTTCTCAACTGATCACTTGGATTGTTTCAGGTGTTTTACATAGGTGTCAAGTCTCAATGGTCGGCTGAGAAAGCCCACGTGACAACTATTTTCATAACGTTCACGGTTCCTAAAAAATCCATTGAGTGATAGATAACAATGATCAATCAATCAACGTATTATAAGTTAACCCTTTGAACAAAGTATGTTGTTTTTACATCGGCACTTCACGCCATGGTATGAGTGTATTCCCTTTGTTTTAGTAAACCTAGACATGTAAACACTCACTTTTGACATATCCACTGTGCAAGATAACAGTCATTAATCAATTGACGTATTTTCTGTTAATCCTTTGATGACTAGGAACGTTCCGTTGATTTGCAAAAAAAAAAATCCACTGATCATTCATCTCTTGCTGGGCTGCCACGTGCATATTACATATCACACATTTCACCTCACTTCAAACCTGGATTTAGATTGAATAATTACCCCAGACACAAATGGGAACCTTTGTCAGGTAATCTAAGTGGTGCTACCACTAATTGTACCTGTAATAAATTCATTTACTGAGCATCAAGTGAATGACGACAAATACACAAGTGAAGGGTTATACGAGAAAACGTGGATGTCAACAAGGGAGTAGTAATCGTAATATCGACGCAAGCCGAAATCCGAAAATGCTTTCACTGCATGGCTACTTTTATTAGTATAAAACTATAACCATCTGGGGTATTTCCAAATGACGACATCCGATGAGCTCCGCCGTTCTTTTTGTCTGCTTGTTTAGGCTGAAGAAATTAATTAACATGCGCCCTTTGTCGAAATCTGTATAGATCACAGTTAACCAATCAGTGTTTATGCAAAAATGCGTAAAACAAATATTGCCTCCAGCCTCCAAGTTTATTTAGCTGTCCTTGCAGACGGTAGCCCAGTCTCTGGTCACGCTCAGTTGCGTTGCGTATCATCCGGGTACTCATGGGGGAAAAACAATAACAAAGGCAACAACCAGTCCGGGGAATTGAGTTAGATCAGTGCCCCTTTAAGGCACACTTAAATGTGCGCCCATCTGGCCCCGCCCCAGCATTTATCCACTTTGATCATTCACCGCTAACCAGGTATCAGTTCCAAGCGGTCCTAAAAAAGGCCTTGGCCCTCAGCTCAATAGGTACTGAAAGTTATTCTTCCCACTCTTTCCGAATCGGGGCAGCAACAACAGCAGCTATCAATGGGGTACCACCACATCTCATCCAGCAATACGGCAGGTGGAAGTGAGAATGCTATCAGTCGTATATTCGTCTTCCTGTGACATAATTATTCATGTTAGTTAACAAGAACTAAAGGAAAATAACTAATAACTGCCAAATGCTACTATAGTACATTTGTTCCAGTCTGGATGGTGGGCTCAAGCTTTATGACAAGGGCGAGGCAACAGCTGTCCCCACAGCGCCCGGAGCTAGTGCCCCACAAAAAGATCTTGTGGTTGGCAAGGGGCGGACTGCGGTGGAATGACCTGGACAGGGTGATCGACGCTCAGGTGGAGGCAACGCGGCGCAGCCCTTCAGCTGTCGTAATACATTTGGGATCCAACGATTTGGGCTTCACGAAGACCAGCCAGCTCCTCATAGATATGGAGACATCAATCATGCGGATCCAGGCGCACCTACCACACACCCATGTCTGTTTTTCCGGTATCCTACAACGAAGATATTGGCATTCCGCACGTGACCCACGTAAGGTGGAAAAGAGTAGATCCAAGCTCAATAGGCGGTTATATAAAGAGTTGTGCATCCATCTTGATCAGATCAGTACAACGGATAATATTCAACTCGAAAGTCCTTCAACTATGCTTAAAGCTATTCCAGTCAAAGATGAAAAATACAATAGCGGTAGAACGGAATCTTTCTCATCATTACAATATAAAAAATTAAAGCGGGGTATTAGTTCAGACCTCAAAATTTCTGTATTAGATGTAAAACACCAACCTGTACATATAGGATACTTGTGTGTAATGTTCCATATTATAAGTAATGGTTGATTCATTAGAGCCCTGGATCGCATAACAATAGACAATGTAATACAATTGCGCTTTCCGAATTTTGGAGACACAGAAGGATTTGGTAAACCCCGTACCGATGGCAAGTTATGCACTTTACACTTACAAGCAGAAAGAAGTTACATTCACAGGTAATCTAGGAGATTTAAGTGATGTCGACATAAGAAGACTCAATAAAAACACTTCCAACAATCTTACTTGCAACGATGATAATAAATGGACTATGGTCAAAGAAAAAAATCGAGTGGCTACTGAATATTGTCATTAACCCACAATATGTGATGATGGTTAAGGCACATAATTTAACTAAGATAATAAATAGTGGGATCGTACTCGGGGAAAAGGAAAAAGTGTGTTAGTCTCTCCCCTGCCAGAAAACCCAGGTCATATGTTATTGAATCGTCCGGCAGTAAAAAATGTTAGTTTTAATTTGGTTACTGAATTCAATGATACAAAAGAGAACTTGGGTGCAATACATAATCCTTCTACGCTTATTTTTGAAGTCTTGTTTGGGGATGCATCAGAAGATGCCTTCGAGATATTACCAGGTCTATCAATTATATGGCTCAAGCAACACGAGCGTCGACGTTGTAGTGTTATTTATGTAGGAGCGTCACCCGTTGCAACCCATGAGGGGGTCCAAGTTAATAAAAGTGACAGCATTTCTCTTACTAAGATATTTATGTCGTATAATATACATTTAATAAGGTTGATGTATACTCTCAAAACATTGAATCAAGATCAATTAAAGACTATTATATGATATAATAATATACACTATGGGTTTATATCCGGCGCTCGATGAAGCATCTGAAAAGATGGATACTGTTGATGGATTTCAATTACATCAAATAAGCGACATAAAACATTGAATAGAGAAGGAGAGGGAGATGAGACTTGGATTGCATATAAAGTATCGCAGAACTGTGAATGCTCTCGACGCAGTTGACACTGCGCTTGTAACAGCTGGCATGGGACTCGGTGTAGCCGGTGTTGGTTTATTATCAACTATAATCGCCGTACCTATCGTACTTGGTATGGAAGTAGCCGCCAGAGTCTCAGGACTGGCAGGAATAGCAATAAAATTTATTTCTCGTAAGTTGCAAAAGAAAGCATTAAGACATGATAATATTCGGATACTCGCCAAAGCAAAGTTGAACAGTATTGAGGATCATATTTCAACAGCAATGATCGATTGTAAGATATCCGAGGAGGAGTTTCGTTTAGTGCTGTCAGAACTCACCAAATACAACGCAATGAAGCAGGAGATTCGATCAAATTCTCGTAAAACCAGTGGTATTAGCGAAGACGAGAAAAAAAAGTTCATAGAACAGGGAAAGACAACAAGCGCGTCAATTATTCCGTGCCAAAACCAAAGAACTGGTTGGAGATTAAAAATAGATTGCTTGATCACGTTCGATCACACCACAATAATTTAGACGAATTCTTACATAAGTATATAATAATGGAGCCAATCAAATGGCGAGAATTACCACAGGGTATATATTATATCAGTGATGTAAAACCAACCAAATACGGCCATCAATTGTTTCTTTCCAATTTTGAAAAAGAGTATATAGTTTGGTCTCCAAGTAAAATGAACAAATAACTTAGTAAAAATGTGGAATATCACTTTGTTCAAAATAATGGTATGCGTATGAGTAAAAATAATAGAGATTATATTTTTATTACAATTTAGTTTAATCCCATGACTATCGTTGAATCTCATCGCTGTTTTTGCATAAACAATTCCTTCTGTAGTGGTTGTATAGGTATATAAATCTGGCTCCAGTGGGGTTGCGGCAGAACCCCCATTACCTATAAAAATTTATATCATAGAAGCATTGATTGGCTCCAGGTGGTTGTGAGCTAGAGTCAATTTAGCTTAATCTCATGACGATCGTTGAATCGCATCATCATTTTTGCATAAAAAATTCCATCTGTAGTAGCAGTATAGGTATATAAATCTGGCTCCAGTGGGGTTGCAGAAAAAAACCCATTACCTATACTACTACTAATGTTCAATTCGAGGCTAGTTCATGGTGAGTTATGTGATTTCTACCGATCAGTTCGTACACAATTTCACTGAAATTAATGCAAACAAACTTGAATGAATCTTGGATAAAAGTAACATAATGTATTACAATGCAAGTCCAGATACACAATGAACACTCATTGCCAGAGAGTGTAATAACAGGACTAACTTGTGTACTTCAGTACAGATTTGTTGACATGCTTCTTCCAGTGTTGTGTGCTCATGATAACCTTTTTGCATTGTGAAATAAAATCAAAAAATTAAAGCGGGGTATTATTTCAGACCTCAAAATTTCTGTATTAGATGTAAAACACCAACCTGTACATATAGGATACTTGTGTGTAACGTTCCATATTATAAGTAATGGTTGATTCATTAGGGCCCTGGATCCCATAACATTAGACAATGTAATACAATTGTGCTTTCCGATCTTGGAGACACAGAAGGATTCATTGTATGCGTGTCTTATGCACACACTGGTAGTCCAACAGTAGTCCAATACTGTATTCCAGTATTTTACTCATCAAGGAATACATTTATGTAGGGAGGCCCTTTGCCAGGTTGATTTAACACAACTATTTATTTGCTTATAACACACAAAAATACACGAAAAAAAACACCACCTTCCCACAATTTATTTTCAAAAGCCATTGCCTGAAAACCAATTCTTTTATTTTTTTAAGCCTTAACTAGTAGTCAAATCTGACTTATTATTCAAACATAGTGTTAAACAATATACAATACGAGGAAAACTGAATTAAATGTAAGTTATCTTGAACATGAAGGGAAATCACTTGGACACCTTGGTTAACTTACTGGTATGAAGTTCTTTGCTTTGTGACATTCATCAAAAATAAGACATCCCTGGAAGTCTGTGCCACCACACCAATCTATCAGCTGCTGCAGCCGAGACTGACGAGAGGTACTGAATGCGCCTGAAAGAAACACAAGCTGTCAGATGAATGAATTATTGTTCATCCTCATCAAAATATGAATGCACAACAATTCAAATGAAGCAAAACCTATGAGGAATGTTTAAACCTCCTTCAAGTTCTTTATTTTTTCCATTGAAAAAGCTCTGTCATCAATATCACTAATCCTCCTTGGTTGTAGTTATATGTAATATTAGTGGCATGAAGGACAAGTGCCACGACATGAGCTTCAGGAGGGCTGCTGATACTCGAGCCACAAGGCTCAACGGAATTTTTCAGAAGTATTTTATGATTACATACAGCATTAAGGTCAGATGTAATCATCTTCCCTACTGCACATAAGCTAAACTACCTTAATTTCTTGAGTGTAATGCACACCTCCCTCTAGCGGATTCAGCATTTTGGAAAAAATAAATCTAATATTATGCGGAGAAAAATATTACACCATACCCCTTCAGCAAATTCCAGTCAACGAAAAAGGTGATGAGAAACTTGGTCAGTACAAATTTGAAATTTGAGATAAAAAATCACCAGACATGTTGATTTACCATTTAAATTGTATTTTTTGTTCTGCTAGGCATTGTTTTACATCCAGGGATTAAGATTACCTTGTGTATTTTCTTGTAAACTAAGCTGGAAACAGCAATCAGCTGTACACACGTTTTCTTGGAATCTACCGGTGATTCGGTCAAGACACACACAATGATATAACTTTACAGGATTTTAATGCAAGAATCAGCAAAAATTGTATCTGAAACTATTTTTTTTTCAGGAATAATATATTCCAATATCTTGTTATTTTACTTGCAGCTTTTATTAAATATGTTTAAAATAATGATAACCCTAAGTGAAGCAGCTGACCACTATTGCCGGTATTTATTTTTCACATAGAACCAGTTTGACCAGTCACCATCGAGGCTCCCGCTAACGGGATCGTGAGAACGATGTGTTGACATAGAATCGTCAAACTATAACAAATATGACTTTTAACAAGTCAAAGTATGGCATTTATAATATATGTATCCATTCTCTGTCAACTAGAGTTAGTTTCAAGGCGTCAATAACGGTAATCTGACCGTGGTTGCTCTTAATAACGGTGAGTTGTGCTACCTTCCGATCATTTCACACACGATTTCACCGAAATTAATTTAAACAATACTAAAAGGAATTACTTTAGATCTTAAACTCCCATGCCTCTCACTGCTTAAACAAGAATGTCGTGTGTCTAAGGACATCACTTCTGGTTTGTGAACACTCATGACTTTATAAGTCACAAGATGTGTTCAGTTAGAAATGAATGTAGTCTTCTTGTCTAATGGCATGAATTCCACTTTTGGAAAACATGTCCAGTGTGGTACATCTTCCAGAGGCAAGTGAGTTAACTGACTTTAAAAGTCCAGTTTCCATCTTTGCCAAACTAGGCTGGTATTATGGAGTTATATTTTGGCTGGGCTAACAAGTCTATACATAGTCAAATCATAATCACGTAACGAAATCGAAATCTGGTTCATAAACTGTCGTGCAGATTTCAGTCGATTGCAGGATTTGCAAAGCATGTGCACCGCCAACTCCGCATCAACAGATATTTTCCAAATCTTTTCATGTTTAATTAAGGTGCTCATGTGATTTGATGCACTTTGCGATGTAAGACCCGTTTTATCACAATATAGATTTTGATTATTGATCAGACCATCTTGACTGGGCGCTGCCATTTTGAAGCAAATGCAGGTGATACAAGAGGCGGAATCTGATTGAACAATAGGAGTGGCAGAGAAGGGACACAACTCGTAATAACAACTGGTGGTGCTACAATCAAGCCCAGAAATTGCAGCCTAGTTCAGCAAGGGTGGAAACTCCCAGGGTTAGTTAACTCCCATGCCTCGGGAAGATGAGAGTGGTATGATTTTGTAACAAAAAATATCCCATGCCTCTAGGACACGACTCTCGGAGCCATTTTCATGCCAAGGAATCCCATACACTCTTCAAATCACTGCAAAGAAATCAGTCAATGGCATCTCCTATAATTTGGACAAGCGATGAAATGCCTTGGGATGAAGTTACTCCATGGTTGTCTGATTTTCATTTGGTCAGGACAAAGGAACCAGGGAAACCCGGCCTTGGAACGACACTCTTATGAAGACTTTCTCAGTCAAAATGGTTGATGGATGCCATCCATTGGCTCATACATGAATTGCCAGTGCTGGACTATTGAGAACTGCCATCGCCACACCTGCCTGTGTTGTTGAGGATGTGAGCTCAACACCCAGGAGGCAAAGAGGGGACACTTGATGATCCAGAGGGAATGGACAAAAGTGACACACCAGGAAGAACTTTGGAGTCAAAGTTAAACCAAAGGAGGCACCAAGCAACAATTTGAAGAGAATTCATCCTGAGACTGACTGAGAGTGACTGATAGAAAGACTTCTCTCCAGAGCCAAAGACTGGGTGCTGGATGCTGGAGATCAAGTTTCATTAAATCTGTATGATAAATACTCAAGTTATCTTGTACTCCAACTTTGCCAAACTCACTCACTGCACTTGACCTTCATTGCAATCCAATCACTACTAAGAACATTACTTTTTGCAAACTTAGGTGGTGTTACAAATATGAAGTCTGACAAAACCATGACATATGACAGGTATTGAGTTGATCATTGTGTTTATCATAAATGATTGGAAAGGGATTGATTAATCTGATCATGAATTAATCAGAAATTGCATGACATGTGAACCATGTTTCAAAATTTGATCTCAAGTGACCTTGACCTAATACAGAGGTCACTCAAAACTTGATACAATCGAGACCCTGCCTTTGACAGCATGTACAAGTTGACTATGTTGTTATCTGAGCATTATACATGTTAACCAAAGAGTAACCATGTATTGTAACCAAAGAGGATATTGAGGTTACAGCAAAGGTGGACCAAAGGTTGACCTATTGTAATAGTAGTAACGATCTAGCATTTGGTAGTAAGTCACATTACTCTGAGATTATTCTAATAGTTTTCTATAATAACAGACACATAAGTAGATATTATTAGCTGCTTCTGGAGTGACGATCGCACGCACATGAGTATTACTGGTGCTAGGTGTTTGTGAGGTCGTAATGGAGTCTCCCACCACTCCCAGGTGCAAGAAGTGTGGTCGATTCATGATCATGTGAGATATCAGCAGTGAGCTAACACATCTGAGAAGACCTTCATCAAAATAGCCGAGGTTATGACCAAGGTGAGGCGGCCAAGAAGAAGGTTGAGGTCCATTCGTGACCAACTCGTGTTATTCCGGGACAAGCCGAATAGCAACTCGTGCCCCTCTCATATCCATTTTTGCGACCGGGTTCCGTCTTAGTGCATACGGGCATACCTAAAACAATTGTCAACTCATTGCATAATGGTTCACATATATTTCCCCATATATTATATACATTTCAGATGCAATTTAAAGCACATCTGGACAGGCGGAATTATACAGCACGATTGAACACATTTAACTGTGTCTTGGGTACGCCACTGTTGAAGGCGTTTCCCTTCACAGCTATGTTATCTGTATCCACTGTTGAAGGCGTTTCCCTTCACAGCTATGTTATCTGTATCCACTGTTGAAGGCGTTTCCCTTCACAGCTATGTCATTTGTAATCCACTGTTGAAGGCGTTTCCCTTCACAGCTATGTAATCTGTAATCCACTGTTGAAGGCGTTCCCCTTCACAGTTATGTTATCTGTATCCACTGTTGAAGGCGTTTCCCTTCACAGCTATGTCATTTGTAATCCACTGTTGAAGGCGTTTCCCTTCACAGCTATGTAATCTGTATCCACTGTTGAAGGCGTTTCCCTTCACAGCTATGTTATCTGTATCCACTGTTGAAGGCGTTTCCCTTCACAGCTATGTTATCTGTAATCCACTGTTGAAGGCGTTTCCCTTCACAGCTTGATCTGTAATCCACTGTTGAAGGCGTTTCCCTTCACAGCTTGATCTGTAATCCACTGTTGAAGGCGTTTCCCTTCACAGCTTGATCTGTAATCCACTGTTGAAGGCGTTTCCCTTCACAGCTATGTAATCATTAATCCACTGTTGAAGGCGTTTCCCTTCACAGTTATGTTATCTGTATCCACTGTTGAAGGCGTTTCCCTTCACAGCTATGTCATTTGTAATCCACTGTTGAAGGCGTTTCCCTTCACAGCTATGTTATCTGTATCCACTGTTGAAGGCGTTTCCCTTCACAGCTATGTTATCTGTATCCACTGTTGAAGGCGTTTCCCTTCACAGCTATGTCATTTGTAATCCACTGTTGAAGGCGTTTCCCTTCACAGCTATGTTATCTGTATCCACTGTTGAAGGCGTTTCCCTTCACAGCTATGTTATCTGTATCCACTGTTGAAGGCGTTTCCCTTCACAGCTATGTTATCTGTATCCACTGTTGAAGGCGTTTTCCCTTCACAGCTATGTTATCTGTATCCACTGTTGAAGGCGTTTCCCTTCACAGCTATGTTATCTGTATCCACTGTTGAAGGCGTTTCCCTTCACAGCTATGTTATCTGTATCCACTGTTGAAGGCGTTTCCCTTCACAGCTATGTTATCTGTATCCACTGTTGAAGGCGTTTCCCTTCACAACTATGTTATCTGTAATCCACTGTTGAAGGCGTTTCCCTTCACAGCTATGTTATCTGTATCCACTGTTGAAGGCCTTTTCCCTTCACAGCTATGTAATCTGTAATCCACTGTTGAAGGCGTTTCCCTTCACAGTTATGTTATCTGTATCCACTGTTGAAGGCGTTTCCCTTCACAGCTATGTCATTTGTAATCCACTGTTGAAGGCGTTTCCCTTCACAGCTATGTAATCTGTATCCACTGTTGAAGGCGTTTCCCTTCACAGCTATGTTATCTGTATCCACTGTTGAAGGCGTTTCCCTTCACAGCTATGTTATCTGTAATCCACTGTTGAAGGCGTTTCCCTTCACAGCTTGATCTGTAATCCACTGTTGAAGGCGTTTCCCTTCACAGCTTGATCTGTAATCCACTGTTGAAGGCGTTTCCCTTCACAGCTATGTAATCATTAATCCACTGTTGAAGGCGTTTCCCTTCACAGCTATGTTATCTGTAATTCACTGTTGAAGGCGTTTTCGTCGCAGCTATGTAATCTGTAATCCATTGTTGAAGGCGTTTCCCTTCACAGCTTTGTCATCTGTATACACTGTTGAAGGCGTTTCCCTTCCACTATTGGGTAGAGTATTCGCCTGTAGTTGCGGATATTCATGGCCCCCAAAATGTTAGCATTTTCACCACTGGGCCTGGTCATCTCAGCACTTGAGACTGCAGGGCGTTTCCCCTCAGGATGGGGTCGAGTGGTGTGCTGTATTACATAAGTAATGGGAATCCCCCACCCCAAATGAAGAAATCATTAATATTTGTATGTTTGCTGTTCTGTTGTGTGTCAGTATAAATGAATTATCAGATCAAAGCTAATATTGCAAATTTATTTGAATCTAAATTCTATTTACAAAACTATCAAACACTTTAATCAGTTATATTAGATACGGATTCAAAGGAAATATGACTGTCAAAGGTTAATTTGGTTTCATGTAATCTCTTTTCTCGCAAACACACTTCACCCACTTGTGACATGTCACTTGCATGAATTGAACAGCAGGAAATGCAAAATATGGCATATGTAGATTAGAGAGGTCAGGTCAACCAGTGATGACTGTCAACTTCAAAGTATTGTTTCACGAGTTGGTATAGTCTTTTGACTGTAAATGTGCTCACTGAGCAAGTTGGAAGATGATATTAGTATCTCAACTAGTCATGGAAAGTTAACAGTGAAGAGGACTTCTGTAGAAAATCTGAAGATTTTGCAGTGTGATGACAGTAAAATACCATATTTATGGCACTGATGTTATAGAGGTTTTGCATTCCCAAGAATCCTAAAGCTGCATGCCTCTAAAGGTGTCTACATATCAGAAACTGAGATCACCAAGTTTTACATGTCCTTGACCTTTGACCAAACCCTCACCTTTTGAAAGCAGGACCCTTTCCCTGATAAGGCATATACCAACTTCAAGGATAAATGCCTTTTGGAGAAAGGTGAACCACAAACTTTTACTCCAGTTTCTCTCTCATAACCTTTGACCTTTTGGAAGTTGTTCCCGGTAGAAAAATCTCTTTTCTCAATAACCTTTGAGGTAGACATTAACGCAGTTCCATTTCAAAAATGCAACAGGTGTATGATAATTTTGAATGAACTTTAGAACAGTAACTTTAGTTTTATCAAAAGTGAGAATGTTGCTTTACATCACAGTCAGCAGATTCCAAAGAGACAACATTTCTTGGATTCTCCATGCAGAGCTGTAGCTTCATAGGCCTTGAGGTTTCTTAAAAATTAGCAGTGAAAGTTCCTACATGGGTAAAGATTCAAGACATTCCCCAAAACATGTGTTGTTTTAATGTAAACCCACATATTTGATTACTTGGGGTGACTATTCCAGTCTATTACAACTATTGCAATAGAATTGTAGGCTTGAAAATAATATCCATAAATTGTGAAATAAATCAGCGTTTTTAAGTTCAAATTGATATCGTACAATCACAGGAAAATAATTGATAATTTGATGTATTTCTGTTCATTACTTTGATGACCTATGAAGAATGGCTGAGTGATGGTCCAGAATTGAGGGATTAAAATGTGTCTATACACTTGAGTACTAGGGTCAATGAATGCTTATTAAGGGGCCCTAGGCACTAAATGGGTGTCTCAGGGCAACCACTGTCCCGACAACAAACAAAATACCAAGTATTTGTGATAAATACTTTATGCTTATTAGACATGGGGATTTTCTTGTCTGAATCACAAGTTAATGACTGAGCGAGGCAAAATCGGACATGGACTGTTTAAACAATGACTGCCTTTCTGATCAGAACCGAAATATCAGGTAACTGTTATATAAATATACATACTTGAATTAATGAAGTTATTGGGACTTACAATGGATATTGAATGCCTCCATTCTTATTTATTATACAAAAATCAGACACTCTATTTTGCTTCTGTTAAGACCCTGAAAATAATAATTTCAATCTGGCAGCCATATTTGATATAGGTTAAGTATTATGTGAACATATTGAAGACACATTGTCACTGAGATCATAGATGAAAACTTTCAAAACTTACCTCCTCTTTGCACAGATGAAACCAGTGTAGCATAAGTGCTGAATATTACACCTTCCTTGAAGTCTGAAGGGAGACCCAACACTCTGTAAAATACAAACATAAAAATAAGGCGGCATCATCACAAAGTCTGCCGTATGTTTCGTTTTTATTTCCATTTTCAAAGAAAAAACAATCCTTAAATATTCCACGTCTCGAACACACGACCCCAACAGTGAAATGCTACAGTACTTAAAAACAATGCGATCCAATATAGCATGCAGTTACTTCCCTTTTCATGTATTTGAAGGCCCCCTTGAAAGCCCCCTTATTCTAGGTACGAAAAACTTGCCTTATACACAGCGATATACGGATTCTTACTAGTTCGTACACACCCCCCAATCCTCCAAAAAGGCGCCTGCCCAATATTTTCAAAAGCCATTGCCTGAGAACCAATTCTTATATTTTTTTAAGCCTAAAGCAAAGTAGGCGATTCCTTCTAACTTCAAATGCTTTCTATGCCTTCCAGTTAAAGAAGTCAAAGATTAAAGATTTCACTTGATTCTAATGTTACATTGCATAATATTTTAAAAACTCTCATTTATAATTTCCGTAACAAAATACAAAAGAAATGATAAACTATTCCTATATTAATGTATGCTACTTTTGAGTAATTTCCAACACACTCAGCAATATTCCAGCTGAATGATGGCAGTCTATAAATAGGTTTAGTTTGGATCAGGCAACCATTGCTCAATATTATATGCAAACTCCTATGGGTTCCACCTCTGTTTGTCTACAGTGCCAATCACCTCCAGTAAAGTTGGTTTTTAATGCACTTTGCCTACACTTTGATAATGCACCCCTTACATTAATTGTTGACAAGTCCAAAGTATTTTGTATGTTAGTATTACTTTACACTCTGTTGACAAACCTGTCAGTTGCTTTGAAACATGTTATTTATATAACTGGATAAAGTACTCAACACCTGTAACAGAATACATAAATATTGAAAATATAAATAACATTGCATAGATAAGTTCATTATGATTGAGGGATGAAGCTTTTGCAAATCTGTTCCCTGAAACCTTGAAGTTGTTTTGATAACACTGTAGGCAAAGTGCACTGGACCAAATGAAAACTGTAAATCTAAAATCCTATGTTTGTTGACAATGCCATTGCATGGATACGTTCATTACGGTGTGGGGATGAAGGTTTTGCTGTTGTGTGCCCTGAACCACGAAGTTGTTTTCATAACACTGTAGGCAACAGGAGAAGTTAGCATCACCAAGCATGACCCCCACGCCCACGCAACAACCAATTGGGGCGTGATATTATACCCGCAGGACATTTTAAAATGCCAACAAAGACAGCCACCTAACAACACCATGTGCCTCACCTAGTTTCTCTGTCCAGCTCCTGACAACCGTCAATCACCTTAATGTAACATCCAATGTCAGACAGATCTCTGGAACATACAATGCGGTTACTCACTCACAATTATTCAGCTGCACAGTTTCAATCACAATACAAGGAAAGTCTGGGGGCAGTTAGTTTTGTGAGTTTCAACATTAAAAACACTGATGAACTCCCTAATTGACTGAATTTTACTGAAATTAAATTTATTGAAAATACATCTTACTTTTCACTGATTTGATACACACAAACCAACTGTTCATGGTTACAGTTATGTAATAATGTTCAGTAAGAAGTTCTAAACACAACAAGATAATAGATTACCTCATTAACCAATTGATTTCAAAACTAGAAACCAAAACAACTACTATAGATAATAGTCCTGACAATTTTCTACTGTTTCACAAACACAAACAAACAAACAGTGATGCAAGGAGGCATCAGTACAATTAAAATGTTAAAAAGAAATGTTTGGAACAACAGTTCATATCATTCACTCTTCAGTCAGTTAATCTGGCTCTCTATATCTTTGGCAAAATGAAAGTGAAGTGAAGTGACCAGAATTACCCAAATAGTTATATATGCGCCTTGATATATGCCACAGAAGCTTGACAAAACAAAATAGACAGTCTTAAGAGCAATAGCCTCTAACTTTCTCCATGTGCAGATCTAATATTTGCTTCTGAAATGTGACCTTGACTTTAATTTTTTCAAACAGATAAAAAATACCTTCTAATGTTCACTTAATCAACTTTTCAGATCTTTCTGGCATATTACCCTTTCACCAGGACAAATTCGAGAACAGTTGCAAGATTTCAGTTTTTAGCAGCTACATACAACAGCCCGACAACTGCTACAATCAGTGTTTTGACTAAGCCAAGTGTCGGTCTTGGCTAATAAATTCAAAAGCCAGGATACAATACTCCCTATAATACCAGGAAGTGCAGACGCGGCTTTCCCAGCGAGCTTTGCTAGTGCTTCTCCTAATGCCTATAAATGCTTTTTTATCCACTCTTTTACACCATCCTTATCACTAGGAGGTGTGCCGCTGCCTGTACCACCACCTCCAGTTAACACGAGAGTCAAAGATGATATAATGAATCCCAATGCGGTTAAATTACTGCTAATGGTTATCCCCCGTTCTCTGAACAATGTTTTAATTTTTTTGGCCAGTGTAGTATCATCATTGAGGACTTCATCAATAGTTTCTCGAATTTGACTGATTTGTGATTTCATCTTCTAAGGTATGCAATCTTTCAGCAACACGGCGTCTGAATTCATCATTTGCCTGTGTAAGCTTTGTTTTCTCATAAGCTATATGCTTGTCGAGATCATCTAGCTTGGCTATATTATTGATGAGTGATTGGTAGGAATTATTAGAAAGAATCATACAGAGATCACAAAGCCAAGATTTCTTCTAACACAGAATTTACTTTTCCAGTGTTCTGAAAATTACAGAATGATACAATGTAAATGAATGTATCCATTATTCACTGTCATGACAATACATGTGATTAAGCATGCTGAAGTACTCTTTAATAATATAATTGCAACACAGCAATAGCATGATACCTTACACTGTAATACAATGACTGCTCCCTTGCTACGTGCAACTTTGAAAATGTCATGTTTACACAAAATATGAAAATAAAGCATTAACACTGACCATGTGGGCAGTATGTAGTTTTCTAACACAATTAATAATCTCAATAACACTGGTTTTTATGACATAAAACTTGCTATATATGAAGATTTTCCTGCAATAGTGCGCACACCTCTACAACGAAAATAGGATACACACTATTGCATGTGGCTAAATAATTCAACTTTCCAATAAATGTAAGAAATTGACTGACAACAGCTTATGAAATGCCCATAAATCTTAATATTATCTCATATTCATGTTTTCTGTACCTAAAGAGTGAATCTCGGCCATGTAACACATCTCAACAGTTGAATTTCCGCACTTCTCAAACTCTCTGACCATCGCGGGTCACCCACTTGCATTAAAAAAAAAATACTCAAGGGAGCATTTACACACCACCGTCATATACCTGGAATATTGCTGAGTGCGGTGTTTAACAACAAACAAACATTTGTTGCACCCCGAGGATTGTTTGGAATAATATATGATGTTAACTAAGAGCTAGGTTGCACCAGACTTATTATCTGCTATATGATCAAGCTAATAGATCCATCTATAGAAAGAGCTGTATTTCATTCATCTTGTTGCATAATGTTATGATACCAGACAGCAATTTGATTATTCCTTGTATAATTATACAAATACTGTAAATCTCATTATGCATATATCATTGATGTAGACTGAGACTTGAAAACATAACTATGCCAATTAGATGGCATTTATAGGCTTCAGAGTATAAGTAATAACATTATGATCATACTGATGATGTGTTAGCATTCTCCATAATGTAATCATAATGTTTGCAAAATGGTTTTTCATTTAAAATACGTACAGAGGCATTTTGCACCATGTGTACTAATTGTCTGGAATATTATTTGACTCTAACTTGTTTAATTTCTGTGACTGTAAGTGCATAGCCATAGAGGCTTTTCACTGACTGTTTTGCACCATTCTGATACAATAGATTACATGTGTTTTCATGACAGTAAATGATGGATAGTAGTATAGGCAATGGGGATTCTGGCTAACTTCAACTGGAGCCAGATTTAAAAACCTATACCACTACCACAGAGGGAATTTTTTATGTGTAAAGGCTGATGCGATTCAACGATCCTTATGACATTAAACTAAATTGTAATGAAAATATTCTCTATTATTTTTACTCATATATGTATACCATTATTTTGAACAGAGATATTCAACACTTTTACTAAGTTCTTCATTCATTTTACTAGGAGACCAGACTATATGCTGTTCTTGGTAATTGGAAAGAAACAATTGATGACCGTATTTTTGTTGGTTTGGCATCACTGATATAATATATAACTTGTGTTAATTCTCTCCATTTGATAATTTTGTCCCTGAGCATAAATGCTTCGTTAGCTATTTCAAGTTCTTCCTTTGTTAATGTGAATTCTCCATTATTATATATCTATGTAAGCATTCATTTAAATGTGATCCAACGATAGGAAGCAATCTATTTTTAATCTCCAACCAGTTCTTTGGTTTTGGCACGGAATAATTGATGCGCTTGTTGTCTCCCCTGTTCTGTGAACTTTGTTTTTCTCGTCTTCGCTAATACCACTGGTCTTACAAGAATTTGATCGAATCTCCTGCTTCATTACGTTGTATTTGGTGGGTTCTGACAGCACTAAACGAAACTCTTACAAATAGCCATTGCTGTTGAAATATGGTCCTCAATACTGTTCAACTTCGGCGAGTATCCGAATATTATCATGTTTTAATGCTTCCGTTTGCAACTTACGAGAAATGAATTTTATCGCTTTTCCTGCCAGTCCTGAGAGTCGAGAGCATTCACAGCTCTGCGATACTTTTCATACAATCCAAGTCTCAACTCCCTCTCCTTATCTATTCGATGTTTTATGTCGCTTATTTATAATGTCAATAACAACACGACAACAGATAAAAGAACATTTATTAAATGTTTTGACATATGGGGATTCTCGGTATATACATATATATATATACATGACACATAAACATAGTACATGGAAGACTAACTTCAGCCAAGTCTCTAAATAGGAGTAGAGCACTCCATACTGTTTGAGCGTTCTGAGACTTGGCTGAGTATACGAACATGGACAATATACCCGATCGGCGGGCTGTACCTCTGCCAAGTAATACAAGTAGGAGTCGCACACCCCTAGACTTGCTCCCGAGCGCCAGGAGTACCTGGCAGAGTAGACGAATGATGAAAAAGCAAAAAAGAGATGAATGTTAAATTACTTGCAGGGGGAATAGTATCCGCCTGAATTACCCTCTGATAGAGCGGATAGATTGCCATATTGTTATTGTGATAATTGTGGAAACTGAATTGAACCCTATCTGTCCTGGATTACTTAATTGCTTCAAAGCTCCAGGATTGCTCTTGAGATCTGTCAGAATATAAATGAGAAGGTAGTGATGAGTCAATGCTAAAACAATTGGTGTATGAATCTATGTAGTGATTGCAGCTTATATCTACAGAAATTCACTTGGGTGGTGGTGAGGGATGTGGTGGGTTCAGTCAAGATCCGACCATTACGAAGCGTGCTTGAATGAACACTGTGTTGTGAGCTGGACAAAGGAATTGCTGACAGCTGACTGCGCATGCTATGGCATGATTAAGTTTGGGCGTGTGAGAGAAACGGAATATGATTGTGAATTACTCAGGTTTTCAAGCCAACTTAACTACAAATAAACGCCCATTGGAGTATATTACCTGATGACTAACAGTCACATATGCATAGCACAGGTTAGCCTGATGAATTTAATATTCATAATGGACAAAAAATTTCATAGAAAATTATCGTATGGTATGGTGCATGTAATGCATAACATTCGATGACATAACCCTTGCTATTGCCATTATAAACTCAACTCAATACCTAAGTAATAATTTATAATGTCAATAACAACACGACAACAGATAAAAGAACAACATTTATTGAATGTTTTGACATATGGGGATTCTCGGTATATACATATATATATATACATGACACATAAACATAGTACATGGAAGACTTAACTTCAGCCAAGTCTCTAAATAGGAGTAGCGCACTCCATACTGTTTGAGCGTTCTGAGACTTGGCTGAGTATACGAACATGGACAATATAACCGATCGCCGGGCTGTACCTCTGCCAAGTAATACAAGTAGGAGTCGCGCACCCCTAGACTTGCTCCCGAGCGCCAGGAGTACCTGGCAGAGTAGACGAATGATGAAAAAGCAAAAAAGAGATGAATGTTAAATTACTTGCAGGGGGAATAGTATCCGCCTGAATTACCCTCTGATAGAGCGGATAGATTGCCCATATTATTATTAATGATAATTGTAAAACTGAATTGATGAGAATCCCCAAAAGTAAGGAGAACATGATAAAATGTTACAGAGTTCCAGTTTTGTTCTAATCCTATTGAATGCTGGTCACTTCTGTGCCATCGCTATCTGAGCTTTACGTATGGAGACTTGGGACGTCCTGATATAACGAGTGTAACACGCTGAGGTCCATCTACCCAATGTCTGAATCATGTGATCGGGCACACCTTTACTTGCAGCTGATGTTGCTGCTCCTATTCTGAATAAATGTCCGTTGTAGCATATTGTGTACTGGACAGATGGCAGTATTCATCCGATGCAGCACAATGTTCACACCTTTGCGAAATGGATCAGTTTTTGAAGATTGTAAGGTGAGTGTAAGGGATGACAAATCGCTGGCAAACACCACTGAATTGAAACACAAATTGACATGCGGGTTGAATCTATCACACGTAAATTCCCCGCATCTGAGGAATGCGAAAAAAGCCAGGCATCACACTGCTTTCAGCATAATATTGAGTGTGGTGGTGACGGCACCTTGGTCTAAAAGGTGACACAACTTGGTAAGTATAGAGCTTGTTATGGGCAACCGAACATATGCTGTACAGCCTTGCTGTCTCTTCACTGCACCTACTATGGTATGCAGTCTTGTCAGGTTGCCCAGAGTCCAAGGGTTCGGCACTCCTGCTTTGAGATACATAAACCTCACACCGCATAGGTATGTCTTTATTGTTGCATACCTGAGGTTTTGATGTTTATGACAGTGTGCCACAAATCTGAGTAGCAATTCTTCCGATATGGCAGGATATGTTGTGATGAAAAGAGCATAGGCCTTGAACCCTGCTTGGTAGACTTCATATGTACGATGGGAGACTGTTGATGCCCACAGGTTGTCTAACTCGTTGTCTGCCATGCTGTAGTTGGTAGTGTTCTCTGAAACATCAATTCTTCCATAGGAGGACACGCAGTTGGGTGGCGACAGGCTTGAGGAGCTAGACGTCTGAATCTGGCTATCTGTAACCGAGACAAAGCATCACTGATATGGTTGTGTTTTCCTGGGACATGCCTCGCGCTGCACATGAAATTGAATTTAGCTGAGGTGAGTGTTAACTTCCCCAGGAACCTCATGATACCCGGAGATTTGGATCTGCCCTTATTGATGATGTCCACTGTGGCCTTGTTATCACAATAAAATCTAACTGATTTCTTAGCCCATTCTTTTCCCCAGACCTCTGCTGCCATAACAATCGGGTATAACTCCATAAGGGCTATAAACATGTCGTCTGCTACAGGTGTGAACAGACGCCCAGGCCACTTGGAGGCAAACCACTTTCACTGATAATATGCCCCATAACCTATGGCTCCTGCTGCGTCTGTGTATAGTAGGAAGTCTGGAGCATCGATCCTGTCAGCTGTGAAAAGGGACACTCCATTCCATTGTTTGAGGAAACAAATCCACATGGTGAAGTCAAGTCGACATTCTTGATTTAACTGTACCCTGTTCTTTAGGTCTGGAACTGAATGTGCCAATTGCAGAAGGCAGCCGATAAAGGTACGTCCTGGTTTCACCACTTGCATTGCGAAGTTCATGTGTCCCAGTACTACCAGCAAGTCTCGTTTGGTGACTTCACTCTGTTGTTGTAAGGAGTGGATGATGGTCGTCAATCTGTCTATCTTCTCCATGGGCAGTCAAGCTTCCATCTTGATGAGGTCTATGGTGATACTGAGGTACACCAAGCAAGTCGTGGGGCCAACTGGTTTGGGTTGAGAGAGAGGGATGCCTAGGTCATCAAACATTTTCAAAAGTGACGACATGGTTTCCTGTCCTTCTTCCAAAGTCTTATTGAAGCAGATAAAATCATCTAGCAGGTGTAATATATAGTCGATATGAAAACACTTTTTGGCTATCCAACACACTGCTGAAGCGAGGGTATCAAAGATTTTTGGACTGGATCTGCAGCCAAACATCAATCGTGTATAGTAAAAATATTCTCCTTGCCATTTGATACCGTGAAGATGCCACAATGAGGGGTGAATTGGGATAAGTTTGAAGGCATCCGTAACATCAGTTTTGCACATGGAACGTTCCTCTACCTAGCTGTCTAATGCATGATATGGCATCATCGACTTTAACGTACTTCAAGGAATATTCTTCTTTATCAATCAAAGAGTTGAGACTTGGATTACCTTGGTCTTCATGTGGAGCTGACATATCTACTATAAGTCGTAATTTTTATGAATATTTGCCCTCAACCAATCCTACTGGACCAACTTGCTGCAGAGGAAAGGGACTTGTGTGGAATGGACCCATAAGGTAACCTTTGTCCTTCTCTTCATTGATCAGTTTAGTCACCATTTTTACGTTGAGGGGTCCTCGGGTTGATAACAAGTTTATACTCGTGTGATGGTTGGTGGGTTCTTAATTCCTGTGTAGAAACCTTCTTGGAAGCCGAGGATGAGATATGCTGTCATGTTTTTGTCTGGATGCTTGACTAAAGTAGCTTTCAGTGCCTCAATATTGACAGGAGATGGTCTGGCATCAAGTCATTTATCCGACTTCCCATTCTTGGAAGTCTTGTCTGTACGACATTGATATTTCGGATGGGTCCTCTTGCATATCAAGCAAACATGCATGAACCTGCAATGTTGGTGGCTGCATCCTCTGTCATTGGAATTATTACAGATGGATTGTCCCTGGTGGAAGATAATGGCTCGTCCATGGGCGTCTGTACCGTCGAAATTGTTCTTCTGTATCTGCTGCAGCTTCCTGGGTCCCAAGGATGATTTGAGTTGGTCATCAAGTGACAACGGGCAGAATTCTGATGTGTGATTTAATTCGGTGCACCACTGGCATGCATTGGCTTTCCTGGACATAAAGATCTTGATATAGAGTTCTCGGTCTAGTCTGCCAAAGTATACTGGTCGATTTAATAGTTCAATGGCTGCTGCTGCTTGTGCAGAGAACATCTTGTGGTAAGTGTAGAACGCATTGTCGTCCGTCTCGTTACTTAGTCCAATAATGATGCCTTGATATTCATCAAACTCAGCTGACCTGTTGGGGAATTTCTCCAACATTATCTTTTTGAATCTTTCAAATGCTTTGAGGAAGTCTCTGATACCCAACACTTTTTGAAGCCTCTTGTCATTTGTAGTTTTGAGATGTAATTGACCGTCACCTATCTGAATGCTACGTGGGCCACAATGAACATCATCCGGAATTAGTAACAGAGCCAAATTAATGTCCCTACCCACGTGAATCTGTTGCCTGAGATTTGCAGACACTGTCTCCAGTCTTGGCAGTATGTTGGGGTCCAGTGGTTGCATAGCGGTGGCGGCATGGTTGGCAATTGCAGTTGACAGGGTGAATTTCCCGTTTATTCTAATTTCTTCTCTGGCGGTTGATTGCTGCGGCAGAATGGAGGGACTTGTCGTTGTGTCGGTGGCGGAAGGTGACGACTGAGTATGGTGAGGCAGCAAAACTCTTGTGATAGAATTTGGCAGGTGTAAAATTCCGATGTCCCTGGCGATGCGCTCTCGGAGTTCTGCAACGTACCAGTTGGCAGGATCGTGAGAATGTTCGTTAGCCGCCGAGTCTGGATTAATTGACTGGTATCTCCTGCGAACGTCTGAAGAATTAGACCGAAGTCGTGTCGATAAGGCCGGTCGGCCATCTTGGTTGTTTACATCGATGGCAGCTTCATTAGTCGAATTGCGTTTTCGACGAGGAGCCATAGTACTGTACCGAGACGTTACTGTATGTGACGGTCACTTTCGTTACTACGTAGGTACTTCGTTGAGAAAGCGGAAAGTATGTCATAAAGTTCAGTCAAGATCCGACCATTACGAAGCGTGCTTGAATGAACCATGTGTTGTGAGCTGGACAAAGGAATTGCTGACAGCTGACTGTGCATGCGCTATGGCATGATTAAGTTTGGGCGTGTGAGAGAAAAGGAATATGATTGTGAATTACTTAACTACAATTCTACCATGACATTGATGAAAGCTTGATACTGATTGGTTAAAAAGAGGTTTCCTTTTTGCTACGGAAACCCCTTTCAAATATATCAAGCCTTTTCACACAAAAAACGTGCGTATGAATACATAGATAGCCTACATATCGATTCACAGAAAATGGCTGCCGATCGATCACCCCCATATGAACTGTAAAACGTATCTATATTTCCTCTAATACATGCTGGGTCTCTAATACCAGACAGGTCTCTAATACACGCTCTCGCGAAATTAATAGACGGCGTATAGTGTCAAATAGAGGAAATACGGTAGTTTGATATCGGATGTTTGGGGTGTTCTAGGCCGCAACCCTGACTGCTTCGATGATGACATTAACAGATTTAACGAAGGCATATCTTTTGCATACAAATGAAATGTATATGAAACTGTTAGAGAAATGTTCTATGGTGACCAGAATCGGAACAATTTAAGCTATTTCCTCATTGAAACAACCAACAATGAAAGTAAAATATAACATTATAAAAATTGTTTGAAAAAACAACATCACATCAGCAGGGATAGTTAGTCAACGTGTTAATGTTGAACAGCATCTCACTGTGCATCAGTACTGGGTTGTCTTCTGGTTTCCTGGAATTCTTTAACAGCACTGTTACTGTTAACAATTTCTTTGGCAGCCATAACTGAGAGTGTAGTGCAGAAACAGTGACAACCGGGACACGTTAGGATGGTTCTCATTTCAGGGTGGGGAGGTATAATTCAAAGATTCACGCATTCAAAATAAGTGAAAGAGTGATATCTAATAAATTTTGTTGAGAAAATAATAATTGTTCATTTTTTTGATAATTTTTTCTGAAATCCACAAACAGGTAATTTCATTATTGAAACAACCGACAATGAAAGTGAAATATAACATAATAAAATGTGTTTGAAGACATTTTATTCATGACAACATGGTGTTTACAAACCTTTTTCTGATCGATATCCATTACGATCTCCATCAACCACCACCAGTAGAATGTGGCAGGAGGGGATTTGAAAGTGCATCAGAAAACACTCCCTTTTGAAAGTCCACGAAAACAATGTCCCAACTGAAGTGACAGCTTTTCAAACTTGATGAAATTCATTTCAGAACACGCACAATTATGAAAATTATACACGACCTACTATTTCTGGACCAGAAATGTCTAAGTTCTGTCACTGTTTGGCTTTGGATCCGTGAAATGTTGAAATTGACAGGTCACACCATGCAGATTCCTCGTTTCAAAATATCCGGCTCGTCTGCAGCCTAAACAGCGGCTGTTCAGTCATACTCAGTTCCATTGGTAATCATATGGATGTACCAGCAGGCTCGATCAATCCCAGTAAATCTACAGGTAAATGTTGAACCACATCATAGATCGGGGTTGTCATCTTGCTTCTTTTAACTAGATCAAGTTAATGTAAAGACATGATTGTCAGCCATTGACAGCTGTGAGGTGTGAGCAACCATGATTTAGGTCAAGTTCTGCCACATCCAAGTTCGGGGTGTAGAGGCATTTACTTTTATGTTATTATTGTTTACTGGGGGTAATTGCTGTCTAACTAATAACTCTTAGACATGTTCAATGTATATTAGAATGTTAATTCATAAAGTTTGCTGTAGAAATATATTCGTTTAGCATTTTAAAACCTTTTTCTATTACCCATCACCCCTACAATAGAAATGATGGCATGTTTGATTTCCAAGAAATGACCTCTCTCACAAATTTCCGAGAAACGACAGCCAGTCCACAGTGTTCAATAGTGTGCAACAGTTTGAAAGAAATTAAAACATCTCTCTTTGGATTAAGTTAGGAGTATTATTTGTCAACTTCGTTTGAAAAACTATGTGTTTTGAACACTTATTATGAACTACTCACGACTTTGGTGTTTTTTAATCTTGAACTTTAGTAATATTTGTTACATATATACCTACCTGTGACCACTTTTCGGAATGTTCTAAGATCGAGGACCTGTGCACCTGTGTTATTACGCGTTGCAAGAGAGCGCCGTTTTCAAAGCGTTGTTGGCGTCATGGTAGAATGGACATAAACCTACTGTGCTAAAGCGCTCGGTTCAAAATTATAATAAAGAGGTATCTATTCTACAGTGGGACTACATCAAATTTCAAAACACAGTAGGTTTATCTCCTAAATAAACACCCATTGGAGTATATTACCTGATGACTAACAGTCACATATGCATAGCACAGGTTAGCCTGTTGAATTTAATATTCATAATGGACAAAAAATTTCATAGAAAATTATCTTATGGTATGGTGCATGTAATGCATAACACTCCATGACGTAACCCTTGCTATTGCCATTATAAACTCAACTCAATACCTAAGTAATAATTTGATGTAGACCTGGTAATATTTCGAAGGCATCTACTGGTGCATCTCCAAACAAGACTTCAATAATAAGTGTAGAAAGATCAGGTATTGCACTCAAGTTATCTTTAATATCATTGAATTCAGTAACCAAATTTAAACTAATATTTTTTACTGCCAGACGACTAATTAACATATGACCTGGGTTTTCTGGCAGGGGAGAGACTAACACACTTTTTCGTTTTGATGGGATATAGGCCGCGAGTACGACCCCACTATTTATTATCTTAGTTAAATTATGTGCCTTACCCGTCATCACATATCGTGGGGTAATGACAATATTCAGTAGCCACTCGATTTTTGCTTTGATCATAGTCCATTTATCATCATTGTTGAGAGTAAGATTGTATGAAGTGTTTTTATTGAGTCTACTAACGTTGACATCACTTAAATCTCCTAGATTACCTGTGAATGCAACTTCTTTCAGCTTGTATACATTATCTTGTAAGTGTAAAGCGTATAACTGTGTCTCCAAGATCGGAAAGCTCAATTGTATTACATTGTCTGAGTGTTCCAGGGCCTGATGAATCAACCATTATTTATGATATGGAGTGTTACACTCAAGTATCCTGTATGTACAGGTTGATGTTTTACATCTAATACAGAAATTTTGAGGTCTGAAATAATACCCCTCTTTAATTTTTTATATTGTAATGTTGAGAAAGATTCCGTTCTACCGCTATTTTTCATCTTTGACTGGAATAGCTCTCAGTAGAGTTAAAGGACTTTCTAGTTGAATATTATCGGTTGTACTTATCTGATCAGGATGGATGCACAACTCTTTATAGGGAACTAAATGGCGTAATTTAACTCGAAGCCTTGGTCTGTTGGGTGGTATGATTCCCGTTTCACCTTCAAATCCAAGTGTTTCTGCTAAAGATCTTGGCAAGAAATACTTTCTCTTCTCCAGCGCTTAATTTAAGCATCCCATTTGACTCATTATGTGTGAGACTAATTCCATTAGGCTTAAAAATTTCATCATTGAGTGAGTATACACTGTAATACCCATCAGGTATAACAATGCCAGTGTGAGCAATACCTATTTCACCTATTAAAAATCTATTATTTTCTATCACACATTTTCTATATTAGTCCACCGTGGGTAATACATTACATCGCAGATAGCGACTTCAAGTTGACCATTCGAGTTATCGATAGTATGAAGCAGTTGAATAGACTGGCCATTTGTTATTCCTGGGAGTGTAACATACATATTAAATGTACAAAGATACTATATCATAACTTAAATATGAAATCAACTTACATTACTAATCAGTCGATTTTAGTAAGTACCTCTGGTGCTAACATTTTTGTTGAATTCCCTGATATCTTTGAAAAATATAAGGTCACAGCAACTAGCAATAAAATGGTGCACAATTAGTTTCACAATCCAATGCAGGATGTGGTGTATCTCTTTATACCCCAGGATTTGAACTAAATAAGTCTGTTTTATCATTTCACATGTACTATCAGATTAGACGTATACTTAATTAGTGCCCCATTACCACAGGTTCGAGCATGGAATTCCACAAATAATCCGTACAATAGGTGGGCATATGAGCATATTTGTAAGGAATTTGGTATTTCTATGTGTAAAGATTGGCGTCTGAGTGGAGCTAACCACGGTCTAGGTATTCCGTACGCTGGTGCACACTCTGTTGAAGAAATCAGCGATGATTTACTGAAAAGAGGACGGCTGCTTCTGAGCTTTGCTCTCTCAAGTAACAAGTGGAGAGACGATCGTATGAACTTTAAGGGTGGTGTTGCTTTCACCGTCCAAAAGGTTGAGCAACCATCTGGAAATGCTTGGAATGAATTTCTTAATGATAAAACAGAAAATAATGTTTCTAACCCAGGAGTTGTAAGAGTTAATGAATCAATAAGAACTTATGTATGGACAATTCTTGGTGAACAATCGCAAACACGAACAGGAATAATTGGTTGTGGGACGGCGCTCGATGCGCAAAAACAGTTTATTGCAAACGTAGAGGATGCTATTAATTCACCCGTTGACATACCATCTTCTATAAAGCGTTATCAAGATGTAATACAGTACCCTCAATCCAAAGTAGACTACTTTTATGCTCCAGGACATGTCTCCGAGTAATAAGGAACTTAAGATCGGTCAAGTGATCGGTTATAATGATAAAATTGTTATTTCTTACGATCAGCAAAAAACAGGTATAAATTCAGATATTAACACCAAATTAATAACGCACACAAACACAGGTGAAACGGGAATAGTCAAGCCACAGATATCTACTGACGCTCCTACTAATGCACAACCACAAGTGCCACCACATATTGCAGCTAAAAATCAACAACATATCGTTGAAAAAACAGAGCTTATAGTAGGTGGAGTCGCGGCTGGTTTAGTCATGATTTCGATAAATTGTTCTTAATGAACTGATTTGGATAAATAGTCTTTAGTGAATACGTACAACAGACCGGCAAACGCTACGATCAGTGCCCACAAGTTTTGACTAAGCCAAGTGGTGGTCTTAGCTAATAAATTCAAGAGCCAGGAAACGATACTCCTTATTATACCGGGAAGTGCAGACGCGGCTTTCCCAACGAGCTTTCCCAGTGCTTCTCCTAATACTTTTAAATGCTTTTTTATCCACTCTTTTACACCATTTTTATCACTAGGCGGTGTGCCAACTCCTGTACTGCCACCGGTTAGCGCGAGAGTCAAAGTCGATATAATAAATCCCAATGCGGTTAAAATACTGGCAATGGTTATTCCCTGTTCTCTGAACAATGTTTTAATTTTATGGGCCAGTGTAGTATCATCGTTGAGGACTTGATCGATAGTTTCTCGAATTCAACTGATTTGTGAACGAAGTGCCTTTCTATTACTGGAAGCCGCTTCGAGGCAGGCCGATCTTTCGTCTTCTAAGTATTTTCCTGAGTAGAGTGCGCACCCATGTATAATGCGCACCCCCCTCTAGCAGGTTCAATATTTTGGAAAAAAAGAAATTTGAATATTATGCGCAGAAAAAATTTACACCATACCCTTTCGCTTCACACACGATTTCGCAGAAATTAATAAAAACAATATTATAAGGAATTTTGAATAAAATAAATGAAGTGAGTTACAAAAATAAGTCCAGAAATACAAAGAACACTTTTTATAGCCAGACAGTGTAATTACATAATTATTTTGCATACTTCAGTATGGATTTGTTGACATGGTATTTCCGGTGTTTCGTGCTCACGGTAATGTCTTTCCATGGGGGAAAAAAACATCCAAACTCATAATTCGTGTATAATGCGCACCCCCTTCTACACAGCTGTGTTTTTTCGAAAAAATGTGCGCACTATACTCAAGAAAATACGGTACGCAATCTTTCAGCAACGCGGCGTCTACTGAATTCATCACCCGCCTGTTCAAGTTTTGTTTTCTCAAAAGCTATATGCTTGTCGAGTTCGAATAGCTCGGCTATATTATTGATGAGTTCTCCCCGTATTGTTTGCATTGCCTTGTCAAGGCCTCTTAATTGCCTTATATTGTACTCCAAGTACCTGTAATGTGGAATTATCGTAGTAGGTATCCAAGATTTCTCCAAGGCCAGCTTCGAGCTTTCTTCCAAATTATCTTTATCTATGTACTGAGTTCAGTACGCACAGTCCGAAGAACCTAAGTAGTCTTCGCAGAAAGTTTTTCTCGTGAGTAGTCCACAAAACCTAATTCATTACGAACAAAGTTGATGCCATGTTTACTGGCTATCGCAGACAAGGCTTACGAGTACGAGAATTCATAAGATCAATCCCCGGGCAGCCATGCAGTCGCAATATTCCTTTACTATCTATCCTAAACTTTGAATAGTAACGACCAATAGGACTATCTTTTAAGGCACCGTAATAATCATTAACGGTTGATTGTAAACTTTCATCGTTAAGATTCATAAAGCTGGTTTCATCAGTACCCTCTTCGATTGTACTAGGGTTATGAAAGTTATCTAGATTAAAATAATCCATTTTTATATTAAACATAAGGTTACATAATTTCAATATAACAATGTCTTCACAATACGGACGCAAGTTAAACCCACAACGTAGACTTCGGGATCCATTAGGGGTCAAAGCAATCCACCAGTCTGTAACTATAACTAATAACCCGAGTACCATTGATCAGAATCAAACACTTCTGGTTCGCTTTCCTAATCTCGACGCACACGATGTGTTAGTTCCGTGAATTGCACGACTATCATTTACAATTATTTTGAATTCTACCGACGCTAGCAGGGAGCTCGTTTAGAACATAGGTCGTGCAATTGTTAAGAAAATTAGCGGCAATGAAGATTTGAGTATTGACAATGTATATTTCTGTTACATGGGTCTCGGGAGAACGGCTAAAGAACAGGAAAAATTACAGTACCAAGGTACTTGTAATCAGATCACATTGAGACTGCGTGTAGGTGCTGATAGTGGTAGAAGATAAGGCCGTTGCTGATGCATTAGTTAACCGATTCTATATTCCGCTCGACTTTGAATTACTAGATAGTCACATGCCCTTCTACCAAGCATCCCAAGGCGATAGGTTAGAATACAAACTCACTTTTAATGACTACAGCAGAGTAATCAAAGCTACTGAAGATCCTAGTAACTATTCTATTGAAAATATCTCACTGGAGTATGATACGATAACAGATCCTGAATAAGCCAGACAAATTCGTAACCAGTATACCAGTAGTTTAACCATTTTGTATGATCGCGTGCTTCGACACCGAAAGATCACCAGGAACAAAAGAGATACGGCGTGGAATATCAATCTTAACGTCCCAGCGAGATAGTTGAAGGGTATTTTAATGTTGTTCGATGACCCCTCTGAAGCATTTGCAAGAGATACCGAGAAGTTCTACAACCCCAAGATCACAAAAGTAGAACTGACTATCGAGGACGTGCCTAATCAACTATACAGTCAAGGCATGCGAGCATATCAACAGTGGGATGAGATCTCCCTTCTATAAAACGAAGCCCAGAAGTTAACGCGGCCGTGAAAGATCTGTCTCTCAGGAATGTATCTATGGCAGTGGGCGGAGAATAGAAAATGCTAGCGAGGGTGTTACTATCATGATATAACATTTATACTAACTTTCCTATAATAATTAGATCCACATCAAGTGATCATGGTGCAATATTTATACATCATTTCATATAATTATAGTTTAGCAAGTAATACTTATCATGAGGTAAAATGCATATATAAAATATCAGTAGTTTCAGTTATAGCTTTTTAGATAGATGCTAGTCTAAGGTAATGGGAGTGCAACTCCTAGACATACTATTCAATAAGATAAGGGTTATGTCTACATAGTTTAATAGATTTGAAGCTTTTAGATAAATGCTAGTCTAAGGTATCAAGATCCCATCTCCCAGACAAAAGATATGTCTACATAGTCTTATAGATTACCTTGAACCATTTTATTTAAGTAAATCTGTCATCACCTATATTAGAATAACATTCAGCAATTACTTCAATTTAGACTCATTAAGGATTAGCCCCAATACAAGCTCGACTATAGGGCATTAAGGATTAGCCCCCATACAAGCTCGTCTATAGTGCATTAAGGATTAGCCCCAACACAAGCTCGTCTATAGTGACACCATAATCTCTTTCAAAGCATCCAGTAAATATGTCAACAAGATTAGTGCCAGTCCAACAGGATCAACAGGATTAAGTATTCCCCTCTGTCTAGCCATTCATTTAGCATAGGGCACAACCCATCGTGTACCAACCAATCATATTCCATTTTATTGTTCTAATTTTTGTTAAATACATACAGAAACCACATGTTAGAAACCACAAATGGCATAATCAATATCAAAACTCAAATAGCCAAATCAAAAAAGTGCTCAGAAAACCACTAGCCAAACCTAAAATCCTACACCCCTCTAAAAAAATTGACAGATTAATTACAAAACTCCAAACAGGACACACCAACCTAAATAACCACCTAAAACAACTTAAAAGACACACCACAGGCAACTGCCCACACTGCAAACAGCCCGAAACCACAGAACACGCACTCATTCACTGCACCCACTATCAAACACACAGAACCACACTACAAACCGCCCTCAATCTAAATAAAGTTCCTACTCTAGATGAAATACTAAACCCTCAAAATAAACTAGAAAATTTCAAGGCCCTAGGCGTATTCCTAATCAAAACAGACCTAATTAAGCGCATCTAAAAATTAATTAATCTACCAATTCAAAATCCAATGAACATACAAACACCCACCTCACCCGGCTCCCTTAGTTCCCTCCTCCACCCACCTCGGCATTTATTCCAAATTTAAAAATTTCAAAAAATCAATATAAGCAACCCCTAAAAGCCCCCTCTTGGGTTGCACACACCACTTTCACCCTTCTCGGAATACACTAAATGGTCCGACCAGGCCCGTGTGCGAAATACGCTGTAGTCGGAAAGCGCACGTTAAATCTTTTATATCAGTCAGTCACATGTTAGGGCAGAGAAGGGGTTTGACTCTCTTACCAAGCAGACCTCACTCCCACAGCCCAGAGGGTTGTACCGACTCTTTGTGGCACCCTCAGCTATTTTCTAAGATATTGTAAATTGCTCATTGTTAATTGTTCTTGTAAATATAATTGTGATTAGTCTCCTGTGACTCTGGCTCTTTGCTGACTAATTCCCCAAGAAAACCAGCACGCCATTTGGATGGTTTTGTTCGCCCATAACATAGTACTATACAGATAACGAGCACCAGGAAGCGGCTGGTAAATTAAACATATATTTGTACGTGATTATGGATGCACAACTTAATATACAGAATGGAAGATTCGTGCAAGCAATCTATTAATAATCTTTTACCTAAAGAACCGCACTGCGCTATCATCTACAGGCAAACGGTCGCAGTTTGTACTCCAAGCTAGCAACACCTTTCCAGCCTACCAAGCCAACCAGCCACCAAGCCAACCTCACCCAGCAAAGCCTCCCAAGTTGTTGTTGCTGTTGCATTAGGTGTTTAAGAGGTCGCCTTCTGCCTAGGCAATTTCGGCTGACCTGTCCCTCTTTGGGACTCCTGTGTGTGAGAAGGGTTCACATATCTATTGTGATTTCGGTGTTCACATAATTTCTGTTTTTGCATTGATATGATTTCTATTTTCTTATATTGATATGATTTCATTTTTATCCTTGGCTGCTCTGTTTATATACGTTCGAGCAGCTGTCCATCTCTCAGAAATAGAGTTAGTTTGGCCTTCGCTATTGCATCTCTTGGCTTTAGGAGATCTATGACAGATAGCGGATCTAACTGCAATTCTTGTTTTAACCTAGCCCGGGCTGGGGCATGGTCTTGACATTTTAGTAACAGGTGGTCAATGGTTTCAGCCTGATTGCAAGATGAGCAAACCTTGTCATAGTGCTTTTTGTGACCAAGTCTGAGGCGTGAGATAGCAGTTTCAATTTTCCTTTCATTTGAGTATGAGTTTGGCTTTTGTTGGACCTTGGGTTGAATTTTGTATAGCCATCTGCCGATCTTACTTGCGTCCCATTGGGCTTGCCATCTTTTTGCTATGGAGGCTTTGATTTTGCTTTTTATCTCTAGTTTACTAAAGGGAATAGGCTGTATATCCGCTTTGTCTAGAGCTAGCTTCGCCAGTGAGTCTGCTTTTTCATTTCCATGAATATCTATGTGAGAGGGGATCCAACACAGCTCCACCTGTTGCCCTTGGTCCGATAGTTTTGTATATTCGTATAGAATATTGTTGACTGTGTTTGGCCTGGAGTTTGAGTTTCTCCCACCGATGGCCTGAAGTGCACTTAGCGAGTCTGATAGGACGACTGCCTTTGCTTCCGGGAGTTCCGGTATGAGTTCAAGTGCATGATGAATTGCCTCCAATACAGCCGTGAATACTGACTGACCATCAGGCAAGCGAACTGAATGTGCTTGGGGTTTGGAGCTGTGGATATGGATCCCGTAACCAGCACTGTTGTTGATAGCATTCTTGGATCCATCAGTGTATATATGGGCCCAGCTGTCCCAGGTAGTTTGAATTTTAGTGATAGCTACTGATCGTAGTAGGGTTGGGTTTTCTCTTTTAGTGACTTCTGATGTTAAAGCAGTGTCAACTTTGGGAGTTTGTAAAGTCCAGGGAGGGTGTAAACCTTTGTAGTGACTTTCTGGAGGCTGAATGTCATCGCAATTGTGACTTCGAATGAGTTCACGCACTAATATCCCAGATGGCTTTAGTGAGGGATTTTTTCGAGCTAGGGCTTCATCTCGAGCGTTTTTGTCTTGCCATATCATTTTAACCAAAGGGTTTGATGTTCGTCCCCAGAACGATAATATTGCCTGCTCTCTTCTTAGTTTCAATGGGAGTTCTCCTGTTTCTACTTGTAGTGCTTCTAGTTAGGTGCCTGTCGCTGCGCCTGTGGCCAGCATTAAGGCTTTGTATTGTATTCTGTCTAGGCGCCTCAAGACAGTATTTGATGCTGAGTGAAAAGCCTCACAACCATAGTCAATTTTTGATCTGATAAGAGCTTTGTAGAGGTCCAGCTGAGTGTCCCTCGATGTGCCCCAAGATGTGCCTGAAATTGCCCGTAATACGTTCAGGTCTTTTTGACATCTGTTTTCCACATATTCTATATGCTTGCGCCAAGTGAGGTGTTGATCAAGGATAACTCCAAGAAATATTGCAGATTTTTCGAATTTGATAGGTTTGCCTTTTATGGAGACACGGGGTATCATAGCATCTTTCCCCCGGCATTTGAATAGAACTCCAACCGTTTTTTCACTTGAAAGGGTGAATCCCCATTTATTGCACCATTGATCTACTCCGTCCAGGGCTGACTGGAGTTTTTTTCTGATTTGTGAGATATCTCTGTGCTTTACCCATATTGCTCCGTCATCAGCGAACTTAGAAGTTTGGGTAGGAGAGTTGACATGGTCAAAAAGATCATTGATCATGATATTAAACAGGGTTGGGCTTATGATGCTGCCTTGTGGTGTGCCATTGTCCAGTGCCATAGGATCCGATCGATTGTTCCCTATTTTAACTGATAGCGACCTGTCTTGCAGGAAGCTGTCTATGAAGTTTGCCATGTTCCCTTCAACTCCATTTTGTGATAGTTTTGAGAGGAGTCCGTCATGCCATACCATATCGAAGGCTTTGCTGAAGTCCAGAAATACTGCGGCTAGGTATTGTCTGTTTAATTGGGCTTTTTTTATTTCATTTTCCAGTCTTAGAATATGATCTAGACACGAGTGTCCCTTCCTGAAGCCACTTTGGTCAGGTTTTATGTGATTGCCAGTTTCAAGATGATGCATGAGCCTTTTTGTAACCATGGCTTCCATGGCTTTGCACATGTTTGAGGTGAGTGAGATCGGTCGATAAGAGTTTGGTAGGGCTTCTTCTTTCCCTTGCTTTAGCAGCGGGATAACCGCAGCATGTTTCCATGCTTTTGGGACTTCTCCTTTGGACCATATCGTGTTATACAACTCAGTGAGTAAGCCTTTGGTTTGATCAGGTTGGTTTTTCAGTATCTCGTAGCTGGTTGTGTCAAGACCAGGTGCTGTGCCTTTTCTATGTTGTATCGCATCATCAAACTCTGTCACCGTAAATGGTATATTGTATACCAGATGCTTGCTTTGCGGCCGTTTTGAGATCTTAGGCATAAGCATTTTTTCCTGTTTGAATTCTTCGCTGCAATTTGTGTTGCTGCTGACAGATGAGAAGTGCTCAGCTAGAATGTTGGCCTTTTCTTTGACTGTATGGGCGTTGGCTAACTTGGGAATTTTTGTGGGTTTCCGCTTAACCCTGATTGCGTGTATTTTGCTCCAGACTGTTTTAGCATTTGTTTTCTCATTAAGGGATTTGCAGAATGTTTGCCATGACTCTTTTTTAGAATCGTCTGGGCTGGTTCTCTTGAGAGTTGGGCGAACTCTCAACAATTGTAAATTCTGGACGTAAGTCCGCCATCTCCATTTCCAAGTTCATATTTGTCAGTCCCAGGGGCCTGGGTGATTGACAACCGTGCAGTTTAAGCTGGTGAGCGAACCGAGCTTGGTAGGCGGGGAGGGTTGTGTACAGTACGGGACCTGTGACACAACTGCCTCCCAAGCCAGCACAGTTTCACTTATAGCCAGCAAAGGAGGTAATTATCAAAACACACACACACATTCTCTCTTAAATCTACTCACACCCAAGCCCGCAAATCCACAAAACACTAAAAATCCTCATAGGTAAACAATAGGATAATCCACAACCCCTAAATAACAATCTCAAAAACCTAAACACATCTCAACAAACCTGCTCAACCAGTACCCACCACCTACTCCCTAAAAACACACCTCTCACTACCAACTCACTCCACACAAACCCACTCACCACATCCACTCACCTCACCCCACTAGCCGCAAAACATGTCCGACTCCCGCAACACTACCCAGGCAGACATCCACCAAACAGAATCACCCACACCTTCGGAAGCCCACAACACTTCCGGGAGGACATCCATCCACACCAAACATGTCGCCCGCATCCATCATCACCACATTCGCCCTCTACTTTTGCGCTACAGGTCCCATAAACGTCCTTTCTAAATGTCTCACAGCCAATAAAGTAGGAATCTGGTTCAAACAGTACAAAATTCACTTCGACAAAATTAAAGAGGCTAACAAAGGTTTCCAAATAATTTTCCCGGACCAAAAAAATCACCAAGATATGTACCCCCAACCTAAAATAACTAGCACCCCGAAGAATAACCTCAAATAGAAACGGGAAAATCTCAAACACACCAATAGTCATAATCAATTTCCAAAAATCAGCTAAATATCCAGAAGCACCTAAATTTATCTCCTTCGGAGCAACCACTAAATTAGAAGTCAAACCATACATAAAACAAGTTAAACAATGCTGTAACTGTCTCCAATACAACCACACAGTAAATTCCAATGTAAATTCCAAAAAACTAAATGCAGGAAATGCGCCCAAACTGACTGCCCAGGGACATGCACACCCTGGTGCATACACTGTAAAAGCATACAACATTCCTCACTATCCAACCACTGCCCTCATAGACACACCCTCACACAACGGGCCAACAAACACATCAATATCGACACGGCCAAACTCCAAACAAAAAGACAGCATACAAAACAACCTCTGCTACCCACACCACAACCAAACAACACCCCACACTTAAACTCGGCATGGGATGGCATCCTGCAAAGAGTACACCCAGCACCCAAAACACACATTCACCACACGTCCATCCCACAACCCTACCACCTCCACTAGCACATTCACAACATCCACACCTGCACGCAAAACAAGCAACAATACGCAGGCCACAACCCAACCCGGCACCATACAAACCACAGCCGCTATGGCAACAACAACCAATCCCAAGCAATCACAACCCGAAAAACCAGACAGTAAGGAAACCACATCCAGACCACTACCACAAACACAAGCACGCACGCAAACCACCCCCATGGAATGTGAGGAAACTAAACTTAACAACACATAAGAATACGAATGCACAACCGAGGAAGACATAAACGAAATAACTCTCTCAACCCCCCCAAAAATACAAAATCACAGGCCTCAGCAAATATCAAACAACAAACTAAACAACTTAACCATCCTTCTCGCATACATGCTAAAGGAAATAAACCCAAACGCTAGCACTAAAGCTTTCTATACCGTAGCAAATAAGCTTAAACTGACAACCCTTACCTACGAATTCTTCAGCATAGGCCTCGAATTAGTAAGCCCAACCAAATAAAAAACCCTAGCCTAAATCAAACCTAACCTCCAAACACTAAAAGCCCAAATAATGGAAGGCCTAAACATATTTCAGTGGAATGCCAACAGACTTAATTCCCACGGCCATGAACTAAAAGCAAAATTTAAACAAGATAACACATTGTCTGCATCCAAGAAACCAAATTCTCAAAAAAATCTAAATTTACTCTACCAAACTACAACTCAGTTAGAACAGACCGAGCCAAAACCGCTAGAGCCGCAGGAGGATTAATAATACTAATCAGAGAAGACATTAACTATGAAGAAATCAAAATAAACACACCAAACCTAGAAGCAAACGGCATCCAAATAACTCTCAAAAAACAAAAAATAAACATCATTAACATATACCACTGGGCAGAACAAAAGATTCAAGCTGAGGACCTAAACAAACTAAATAAATCAACCTTACTCAATGGAAGAACTCCAGTACGTACTCCAAAATAGGAAAAAGGGAACTGCCCCGGGATTAGACCTAACATCCTACCAAATGATAAAAAACTCCCCCCCCCCCCAACCTACTCCAGGCACTACTTAAACTATATAACCTAATCTATCAAAACGAACAGGTACCAACTCCCTGGAAACAGGCACTAGTCATCCCTATCCCTAAACCCGATAAACCAACTAACCAGGCAAATTCTTATAGACCAATATCCCTAACCTCAAACATATGTTAAGTAATGGAATCTATGGCCAAAAATAGACTACAACACTACTTAACTCAAAATAACATCATAAACACAGATCAAAGCGGTTTCACTCCTGGCCGCTCAAACTTAGATAATCTCGCCCGACTAGAACAGGACATCAAGACAGGACAACTCAACAAACAATACACAACAGGCATCTTTCTGGATTTCTCCAAAGCATTCGACATGGTTTGGCACAACGGGCTAATACAAAAACTTTAAAAAATAGGACCAAAAGGACAAATAATAAACTACATTCAGGACTTCCTAAACGAACATACAATAACAGTGGGGATGGACCATACTCTATCGGACCAGTGTCCCTTAGAAAATGGCACTCCCCAGGGCAGTATCCTCAGCCCCACACTCTTTAATATAATGATAAATGATCTCTTCGAGGGCCTATCCCCTAAAATCAACACATCCAAATTCGCGGATGATGGAGCCCTCTGGATCCGCACTAAAAGCATTAAAATGGCCCAAAATTTACTCAAAAAATCTCTTAATAAAATACAACTATGGGCTGACAAATGGGGCTTCTCCCTTAACTCAGAAAAAACAACAGGAATAGTATTCAAACATAAAAACATGAAACCCGCCTCCCCAATCCTCAAGCTAAACAACCAAACAATCAAATTTCAAAAACAAACCAAATTCTTAGGACTTATTTTCGATGAACATCTCACCTGGGATGCTCACATCCAAAACCTAAAAACTAAATGCAGTAAAGACCTGAACACCCTAAGATGCCTAACTGGCTCAAACTGGGGAGCCTCCAAAGATACCCTCCTCTCACTCTACATATCACTAATTGGATCAAAACTAGACTACGGCTGCGCCATATACAACACCCTAAACAACTCTCTATCTAAAAAACTTGACTAAATACAATATCAGGCTCTCAAACTTATTAACACGCACCCAACATGGCACCTCCTACACTTCACTTCAGGCCTTAACAGGAGAAATGCCACTAAGTCTACGCAGGGAACAGCTAAGCTTAAATTTCTGGGCCGCGTCCCAATCAAACCCAAACATCCAAAACTTAATAAACCAAAATATCAGCCCCAAAAACCAAGCTCTAGCTCGTAAACACCCCTTACTTACCCCAATATCCCAAAGAATAACTAACTACCTCAATGAACACCAAATTAAAAATCTTAAACAAAACTGCAAACAATCAAATATCTTCACCCCTAAACTTAAAATACCCAAAATAGACACAACACTAGCTAACCAAATAAATAAACAAACCAACCCAAACATAGCTAAAACCACCACACTAGCATACATACACGAAAATTGGCCAAATTGGTGTCACATTTACACGGATGGATCTTCAGATCCGACCTCCAAACACACAGGTTTCGGAGTCCATACCACACAACCAACTAAAACCACACAATCCTTCCGACTCCCAAACAACCAATCAATATTCACGGCAGAACTAATGGGCATGGCCTCAGCCCTCCATAGTCAAGAATCCCAAAACCACAATAAAATCCTAATACTTACCGACTCCCTAAGTGGACTGCAAGCCCTCCAAAATAAAAATACCAAAAACCGACCTTAATTAATAAATCTAATACTTAAAAGCTACAACGACCTAATTCACGCAGGCAAACAAATAACCTTCTTGTGGATACCCGCCCACGTAGGAATATACGGTAATGAAAACGCAGATAAGGCAGCTAAACTATCCCTCAAAATCCCAGAAATAAGCTTAAACTTACCCATCTCAAAAATCAGAAATTAAAAGCGTAAACAAGCAAAGAATCACCAAAAAATGGCATAACCTATATCTAAACTCAAATAGCCAAATCAAAAAAGTACTCAGCAAACCACTAACCAAAACAAAAATTCTCCTTCCATCAAAAAAAATCGACAGAGTAATCACTAAACTCCAAAACAGGACACACCAACCTAAATAACCACCTAAAAAAAATAAAAAAACATACTACAGGTAACTGCCCACACTGCAAACAACTAGAAACCCCAGAACATGCACTCATCTACACACACTACCTAACACATCGAACCGCATTACAAACCACCCTCAATCTAAACAAGGCTCTCACTCTAGAAGCAATACTAAACCCACAAAATAAAATAGAAAACTTCAAGGCCTTAGGCATATTCTTAATCAAAACGGAACTAATAAAACGCATCTAAAAACACTATAATCCACCAAATCAAAATTACACACAAACACACAAACATCCACCATACCCAGCTCCCTTAGTTCTCCTCCCCTACCCCATCGGCATCTATTCCAAATCTCAAAATTCCCAAATTCTATATAAGCAACCCCTAAAGCCCCCTCTTGGGTTGCACACACCACTTTCACCCCTTTCGGAAACAGATTAAATGGCCTGTCCGGGCCCGTGTGCGAAATACGCATCGGATGGAAAGCGCACGTTAAATCTCCAAAGTAAGTAAGTAAGTACGTAAGTAATCATCCGCGGGCAAACTGGTTGCGGAAAAACAGCTTTTATTCTAGATATTTTACAAAGTCATTATCGGGATGTTTTCATCCATATTATTATTCTGTGTCCGACTAAAAGCGTTAATAAAACATACTTATCGAGAGATTGGGTAATGAATGATCTCAAGGTGTACAAAGTTGATCCGGGCGATCGTTTACAAGACTGTTTACGAGTATGTCATGAAAAATACAAAGGAGAATCAACCCTTTTCGTAATAGACGACTGCAGTGCGAGTAAAGAACTTACCAAAAAGAAAGATATGCTTTCATATTTAGCATTCTGACGGCATACTCAGCATAGCGTTTGAGCAGACCAAATGGGTAGCCCTGTTTCATTGCAAAGACCGAGATTCATTTGAGGAATGTCTACGCGCAAATTATGTTATTCATACCAAGCTCGAACAAGATAAAGTGAGAAAGCTGTTAGCGGAAATGAAGCATTGTAAACTCGTATTAAAAACCGATCAACCAGCTGCTTATGCAATTGCTTAGCAAAAATATAGCAAAAATAGCAACTGCTAAGCAAAATTATAGCAACTGCTAAGCAAAAATATAGCAAATTTTAGCAAATATAACAAAAATATAGCAAATATAGCAAAAATAAAGCAAAAATACGATAAATTGAACATTAGCGGTTATTATGTAATAATGTGATTTGAAATCCTCATTCTTTCGCAACAGTTTATTATTTCAGGCTGTATTGGATATGCCATATTCCATTATGTTAGACTTAAATATCTCCTTAGGTATTACATTATGGAATGCGACGAACTCATCGAACAAATGCTCAAAGAACCAGATCAACATGCAGAAGAACATACAAATAAACATAGAGAAAGACTTGCTGCTTTGGTAGCCGGTGGAAAATGCTCCCAATATTTTTGGGAAAATTATACCACTGAAAAAAAATTGATAACATGACTGATGAAGAAATTAAAAAACTGTACGCACGTTACGAGTCTAGACTGGGAGCTACCATGACTAAAACAACAGGTTTGGCTATGTTGCAACTACACACAGTCGTAGCTAGTACGTTTCTTCCTATCCCGGCGAATCTCTCGAGAAAGACCCATTCATCGAACACGCTATAAGCTCAGTAAGCTGTGTTTTATCATAGATACGAAATGTTCTTAGCTCCGGTAACCAAGGCTTCAATAACTAGCTAGGTATTTAAACATACGTGCCCACTTACTAATAATGGAGACTCAAGTGACACCACAACAGATTGTGGAGACACAATCACAACAAGTGAACGAGGAAATACCAGCGATTGCGAAATCACAAGCCAGATTGACTAAGAATCCTTTGAAAATCACAGCTGGAAGGAAGGGTGCGCTAGCGAGGAAGGCAAAACTAATACACAATACTGAACATAGTCGTCCGATTAAAACTTGGGCTCCCTATGTACTAGGAGTTGTTACAATAGCGGTGGTATGGTTGTTTTATAAGACCGGAGAAGAGAAAACGTCACCCACGATTACACAAGAAGTTCAATTAGAGGTAAGCCCTCATATAATGCTATAATGACTACTCCACATACAGACGGTAAAAACGTTGGTAAACGCAACGTATCATTTAGCGTTGGTCAGCGGTTTGGCCATTGGCTATGCTCGTATGGCTAAAATGATTACTAAAGCCACACCACTCAAGCTAGATTTTAATGGTTATGATATTGGTATGATGGTTCTTGATATTGGATTGGCAATGGCAACAAAAGATATGCTCATCAAACAAGGACTTATCCAAGAAGACATAATGAAGTAACTAAACATTTGAATATTTTATATTATTGAACATTTGAATATTTTATATTCATATAAATATGGCAACAATTGTGATGATGGTCGGTGGAGCTATTGTTAATGCTCTAGCTTTTTCGGGAAGTAATTATTTATTTTCTACTCTGACGGAATCAAACGCTAAAGAAGTTGAAGAGGGGCATAAACGACATAATAAAGCATTAGAACAACTCGAAGCAGCCCAGTCACAATGGGCCATAATGCATAATGCATAATGAAGCGGAGAAACGAAAAGAAATGGATAATGGAGTGGAAAAACGAATAAAGATGGATAATGAAGTGGAGAAACGAATGGAGATTGATTATGGAGCGGAGAAATGAATGGAGATGGATAATCGAGCAAAGAAACAAATGGAGATGGATAATGGAGCAGGGAAAGGAATGGAGATGGATAATGGAGCGGAGAAAGGAATGGACATGGAAACTGGAGCGGAGAAACGAATGGAGATGGATAATGGAGCAGAGAAACGAATGGAGATTGATTATGGAGCGGAGAAATGAATGGAGATGGATACTGGAGTGGAGAAATGAATGGAGATGGATAATGGAGCGGAGAAACGAATGGAGATGGATAATGGAGCGGAGAAACGAATGGAGATGGATAATGGAGAGGAGAAACGAACGGACATGGATAATGGAGCGGAGAAACGAATGGACATGGATAATGGAGCGGAGAAACGAATGGACATGGATAATGAAGCGGAGAAACGAATGGAGATGGATACTGGAGCGGAGAAACGAATGGAGATGGATAATGGAGAGGAGAAACGAATGGACATGGATAATGGAGCGGAGAAACGAATGGACATGGATAATGAAGCGGAGAAACGAATGGAGATGGATAATGGAGCGGAGAAACGAATGGAGATGGATAATGGAGAGGAGAAACGAATGGACATGGATAATGGAGCGGAGAAACGAATGGACATGGATAATGAAGCGGAGAAACGAATGGAGATGGATACTGGAGCGGAGAAACGAATGGAGATGGATAATGGAGCGTAGAAACGAATGGAGATGGATAATGAAGCGGAGAAACGAATGGAGATGGATAATGGAGCGGAGAAATAAATGGAGATGGATAATGGAGCAGAGAAACGAATGGAGATGGATAATGGAGCGGAGAAATGAATGGAGATGGATAATGGAGCAGAGAAACGAATGGAGATGGATAATGGAGCGGAGAAACGAATGGAGATGGATAATGGAGCGTAGAAACGAATGGAGATGGATAATGGAGCGGAGAAATAAATGGAGATGGATACTGGAGCGGAGAAACGAATGGAGATGGATAATGGAGCAGAGAAACGAATGGAGATGCATAATTGAGCAGAGAAACGAATGCAGATGGGTAATGGAGCGGAGAAACGAATGCAGATGGATAATGGAGCGGAGAAACGAATGGAGATGGATAATGGAGCAGAGAAACGAATGCAGATGGATAATGGAGCGGAGAAACGAATGGAGATGGATAATGGAGCAGAGAAACAGAATGTGATAGATGATGTTCCTGATCTTTTTAAAACAGTAACTAGAAAAGACTGTTTACATTAGTATCTGAGGAGTCATTACTATTTTATCAAAGTGTCTTTCCTTTAACACAGATGTCTTTCCCGTAACACAGCAATACTTTAGCTCAAAGTTGACAAACTGACTGAAACAAGCATTCAAAAGGATGAAGCTTTTAAGGTTATGATACCACTTTAACATATAACTGATTTAGATGAATGTATTGTTGGCTCATCTGGTAACCATTGAGATTTATGTGTTACACATCCTAACCAATATATGTGAAATGATATGACAAGGTGATTTTTTCACATATTTGAACTATTATTATTTCCATTTGTATCTAAAACTGAACATCATTACTTTATTAGATTCTGAAAGTTATCATTCTAATCAAACAACCTTCTTTAACTTAATCTTGACCAATTTTAAAACTGTTACGGGAAAGACATTTGCCATCTCTGCTACAGGATAAAATATTTTTAAAATATTGTGCCAAAGGTTTGTAAGGTTGCAATTTGTTATTTACACACTTTACAGTTGCTGTTAAAAGCAAATATGAAAATAAAATTTTCATTTTGAGAGACTGGATTTTATCTTTTTTCAATCTTCAAATTCTGTCATTTTTTTATAATGACTCGTATACATGGATATTATACGATAAAACAACCCATAAGGAAAAGAAATATTTCTGCAAAAAATGTCTGCATGGATAGAGCAGACAAGATCTTTTAGAAGCGCATAAAGAAGACTGCAGGTGTTGGGCACAGACTGCTATCAGGATCAATATGCCTAAAGAGGAAAAAACTTACAATTTTTACAATTACAATTTGAGCATTATTGTAATCAAATGCCAGCACCATACATACTTTAAGCTGACTTTGAAGCACTTATAAAACGGACAGAAAATACCGAACACAGAACTGAATGTAGTTTTAAATACAAAACTTAATAACATACTTCTTGTGGGTTTGGATATATAGTTGTAAGGTATGATGGGAAAACAAACCTGCCCGTGATTTACAGAGGTCCCAATGCAGCAGAAAAGTTCCTACTTTCAAAAGGAAGAGAGAATAATCAGGGAACATTTATCGCTTAAGAAACCCATGTGTATGACGAGGGATGATTGGAGGGGCTATAAGAAGGCAAGAATTTGTCATGTTTGTAATAAACCCCTGAATGGGGATTCCGTAAGAGATCATGGTCACGTCACGGGTAATTACAGAGGAGCTGCTCATTACGTATGTAACTTGGAACCTAAAATGAATTCTTAAACAATACCAATCTCTGTTGTGTTTCATAACCTTAGAGGATATGATTCTCATCTCATCATGCTATCACACAATCTCACAATCCGGATGACATTGCCATAACAAATCAATATACTGATCGGTTAACACAGTATTTGTTGTTGAGAAAAGGTGTATAACCTTACGAATATATGGATGATAGGTCTAGATTTAGCGAAACTAAATTACACCCCTTTGAATCATTCTATTGTTACTTAACAGAATCTAAAATAACTGATACTGATTATAAACACGCTCTTAATGTGTGAGATAAATTAGGTTGTAGGAATCTAGGTGATTATCATGATCTGTACTTAAAAACTGATGTATTGTTACTCGCTGATATATTTGAGATATTTAGAAAGACATGTTTAATACAACATGGCTTGGATCCGGCATGGTACTATTCCAGTCCTGGACTCTCATGGGATGCATTGTTGAAGAAGACCCATGTAGAATTAAAATTACTCACTGATTATGATTTGCACATATTTGTTGAGAAAGGATTGAGGGGTGGTATATCAGTGGCGGCGAAAAGGTATTCTAAGGCCAATAATAAATTGGTAGAGGGATATGATTCAAGTAAACCTACTACTCATATATTATATCTTGACGCCAACAATTTGTACGGATGGGCTATGAGTCAACCTTTACCAATGGTTGGGTTTGAGTTGGTTCACAATATCGATGTGAATAATATTCCCACAGATTCCGATAGAGGCTCCATACTAAAGGCTCCAAGTTGACTTAGAATATCCAACAGAGTCACACAAGACCATAACAGTTATCAGCTAGCTCCCAAAAGATTAATGTTTAATAGAGATTGGATGTCAGAATATCAAAATAACTTGATGGGGAAGACTAAGTTAGCTAACATAGAAAAACTTGCACCAAATCTGATGGATCAGACAAAATATACAGTCCACAATAGAAATCTCCAGTTATATCTATCATTAGGCATGAAACTAAAGAAAATACACAGTTCTTAAGTTTGATCAAAGCCCTTGGATGGAGCCCCATATAAGGCTGAACACAGATTTAAGAAAGATGGCTACCAGCGATTTGGAAAAGAACGTATATCAGCTCATGAATAACTCAGTAGTTGGTAAAACTATGCTGAATCTAAGGAAGTGTGTTGCTGTTAAATTGGTCAGATCTAATGAGGAAGAAAGACTTAGGAAACTTATAGCTAGTCCGGCTTTTAACAGAAGCAAGATATTTGATAATGACTTAGCGGCATTACATATGCAGAAGAGCAATATAAAATTCAACAGACCAGTGTATGTTGGTATAAGTATTCTTGACTTGTCAAAACACTTGATGTATGACTTTAATTAAAATGAACTTAAGAAGCAATACAGTGATAGATGCGAGGTGTTATATACCGTATATGACCGCGGATAAGCCGACCCCGTAGATAAGCCGAGGTGCTAACTTGACCATTGAAATACGAGAGAAAATGATATGACCCGCAGATAAGCCGAACCAGGAATTGAAAGGCGAAAAACACTGCGAAGTCGGACTGCAAGACATGTGCCGGTACTCGCAGATATTCAAAAATATAAGATGAAAAACGTTGTAATTATATTGAAAAAGTCATTATTATTTCTAATAAAGATTTAACAAACCAGTCATCCACTTTCATAATGTGGGAAGCTGTTTCTCGTTGTTTTTTTTAATCTCATAATGATCGTTATATGTTGCCATCAACAACAAGCGCCATTTTGTGAATCGGTGTATATAGAATTATGAACCCGTGAGAAAATATATCAGCCAGAGCGAGTTTGAATTCAGCATCGTAAGCATGGCGTATTCGTTTCAAACTCATGATGAGAATGTCAGTCAGTAAAAATATACTAACTTTTATAACCCCCTTTACACCACTATTGTATGTTAATCCAATTGAATTAAATAAACTATCATACTATGAACACCATCACTTACTCACAGGCTTCTCCAGTTTATTAACCTAATCTCTCGAAAACAAAGGAATTAAGCCCCTACTCCCAACACGATAGCTAAGCACCCACAACTTGAAAATGTTTGTGTAAACAACATGACAATACCAATCGGCCCGTTATTATCAATGCTCATTTCCTTGTGTACCGTGTTGCTTTTTAAACAACAGGAAGCAATCACAGTGATCACCGTTTGTGACGTCACAGGAAACAGCTGATCACATGTTTTTGCAAATGGCGAACGGAATAACTCGCCGATACAGTTGTTTATTTGCCTCTTTCAATAAAGGTAGACACTTGTTCATTATCAATTTATGAACTTTGCAAAACGTACGTAATAGCTATTGGCGATTTCATCGGGGGATTATATATTATAGCTGTGAATTACATATATTGTTACATGTAAAAATTGTGGAGTTTACGAAGAACGATAAACTTTGAACATTCAATTGAAAACTTATTATCGGAAGAAGTAACATGTATAACAATTTTTTAATAATGACAACATTGGTGTATAATAATAACTTTATTGATAAATTATAACAATAATGGCTCTAGTCGTGGCAACTTCCAAACTTTCGGGAAGTTGTGATCTATCGGACCGTCATTCAGGCGATGTTTCTGACAGATTACGATCTGAAAAATACTATCATGAAAGTGTATCCCGTGGATAAGCCGACCCCTTTCTACAGAATCTTTTTTCTGGTCCTCAAAATTCGGCTTATACGCGGTCATATACGGTACCGATACAGATTCTTTGTTGATGGAAATACAAACCGCGAATGTGTATAAAGATATGGCAGAAAGAATAGATATGTACGACACGAGCGACTACCCTAAAGATAATCCATTGCACAGCTCAGTAGATAGAAAGGTATTAGGTAAGATGAAGGATGAATGTTCCGGAACTCCTATTGAGGAGTATGTCGGATTAAGACCTAAGATGTATTCTATAAAGAAGTCTGATAATGAAGAGATAAGAAAAGCTAAAGGAGTTAAAAAGTATGTTGTAAAATAGCATATCAAACAGTATGAAGAAGCATTATTCAATGGTAGAACATTCCAATATGAGATGAAGTGACAATCACAGGATTAAGAATGAAAAAGACATCATTATTCCTCTTAGATACAAAGAGATGGATTGATAAGGATGTTGTAACTACCTATGATTATGGTCACTTAGGGAGGTAATACTGTATCGCTGGGGACTATGAGCAACTCTTCTCCTACAAATCCCCTGCCCAGTCCATCTTTAAGATAATATAGAAAAGGCTCTCCTTCTTTCATAACCAATCGACTAATGAAATATCTTAAGAGACCAAATCGGATCAGTTGCACGAAGTTGCCCTTCTTTGAGTTCACCGGGCTGGTATAATTATCTTTCGTTTACTCATACCTGGAAGTTTTTGTTCTTTGCCTCTTTCTGGTGCTGAAGATTCGGAAGTCACAGATTTCATTTCAATGGCGTTGGATGGTTTCTTTCCAATTAATCTTGTTACTTGATTATTCAGCGCTGATACAACAGCTGATAATCGTGTCACCCATTCCGTTCATCTTAATCGATCTGATTTCATTTTAATCCCAGACTGATATCCAAACAAACATTCTGAAAATGTCTGGTTAAATCTTTCGACAATAGCTTGGCTACGGTAGGCCTCTTTTTCACCACGCCTGATTGTGACATCATGCTTTCTTAATAGTTTAGTTACTGATCCCATAAACTCATGACCAGGATCTACTTGAAACAACTTAAGCCATTTTAGTGGTCCGCGTTTATATATGCGGCCAAGTGCATTAGCTACTTCTGTTGAATCTTTGGAGGTTAATGGCTCAGCCTCCTTGTGCTGACTAGCTACATCTACTGTGGTTAAAGCATATTTATATGTTTTGCATCTCACCTTATCATGGGGAAGCAACAAGAGGTCATCCTGATGAACTTCATTTGTTGTAAAAATATCAAAGTCTTTCCTCGGTATATAACACGGGGCCGGAAAGTATATTTGCCATATTGCTTGTTTCTTTAACCAATCCTTGGCAACATCTTTTGATACCTTAGCCGCTGCAGCTAGTTTTTGTATTGCCCCTATACACTTTCCAATATCCTCGTGAGCTATAGTAAATTTTATCCATTATCAATTAATATAAATCTTTCTTTAATACAATCATGACTTTCATAGGATCGCATCGCATAATTTGCATAAAAAATGACCTCTGTAGTAGCATTATTGGGGTATGAATCAGGTCTAGGTGGCAGTGAGTCAGAACCCCCATTACCTGTACTACTCATAGAACGTGCTTACCCCCTGTGATATCAGGTACATCAAGCTTTCTACACTTGGTCCCATCAATAGCTTCAAATTCTATGTCATGAGCTATTGCTTTCAATGTGAGAGGATGAGAAAATAAGCTGTTTCATGTTGAAACAAGAACAAAAAAGTGTACCACCTGCATGGGGCTTCTGGGAAGGCTGGAAGCACTAACCTGACAAACATAATCAAAGACAGTTGTCAATGCACAAAACTGATGATTGGGGCGGAGATCCGTGTGAACAGCCAAGGAGATATTGATGAGCCGAATGGAAGTACCTGGACTTCATAACGCTTTCCGTTTACTGTAAACTGAAGATATTTCAGGCATCCAGGATGAATGGGAATACAAAGATATGCGTCCTGCAGATTCAAGCTTATTAACTAGTTTCCCATCCTGAGAGTGGTTCTGACTTTCCTTACTGATCCCTTTTGCAACATGGTTGGATGGACAATATGAAAATGTTGGCCCTCTGGCTGGGACACACAGCTGGATGCTGCTGAAGATGTAACTTGTTTTCGCTTCAACCAACATCGACAATCCAGCAATCAGTCATAATACGAGGTCTGGTCAAAAAGTTCTAAAACTAACTTTCAACTATGGGCCATAACAATGTGAACTAGTCAATGTGGTACATTTTTTTAGCAGTTCATTGCAAGTGTATTTGGTCTGTTGAGGCCGTTTGTATATTAGTGACTTTCAAAAAGTCAAAACGTCAATCCATGGAATGGCTCCATTCCACCTCTCTGGCACCAGAGAAATTCAAGTCTTCAAGATCAGTGAAGAAAGTTAAGACCACTGAGTAGTATAGGTAATGGGGGTTCTGGCTCACTTCCACTGGAGCTGGATTCATATACCTATACCACCACTACAGAGGGAATTTTTTATGCCAAAATGACGATGCGATTCAACGATAGTCATAAGATTCAGTTAAATTGGCTTTAGCTCACCACCACCTGGAGCCAATGATATAAATTTTTATAGGTAATGGGGGTTCTGGACCACTTCCACTGGAGCCAGATTCATATACCTATACTGCTACTACAGGTAGTATTTTTTATGTGTAAATGATTATGCGATTCAACGATAGTCATGAGATGTATTAAACGAAACATCAATATTAATTAATAATGAATAAAATTTACCATAGCCAACGAGGATATTGGAAAGGTGTAGGAGCAATAAAAAAATTAGCCACCGCGGCTAAGGTATCTAAAGATGTGGCCAAGGATTGGTTAAAGAAACAAGCGATGGGCAAATATATTTACCGGCACCGCGTTTTATACCGAGGAAGAAGTTTGATATTTCTACGACGAATGAAGTTCACCAGGCTGACCTCTTGTTTCTTCCTCACGATAAGGTAAAACGCAAAACGTATAAATACGCTTTAACAGTAGTGGATGTGGCTAGTCGATACAAAGAGGCTGAGCCATTAACATCGAAAGAATCAACAGAGGTAGCTAATGCACTGAGCCGCATATATAAACGCCGACCGCTAAAATGGCCTAAGCTATTTCAAGTAGATCCCGGTCGCGAGTTTATGGGATCGGTAACTAAACTGTTAACAAAGCACGATGTCAAAATCGTCCGTGGTGAAAGAGAGGCCCCTCGTAGTCAAGCCATTGTTGAAAGATTTAACCGGACTCTAGCGGAACGTTTGTTTGGCTATCAGTATGGGATCGAAATGAAATCTGAGCGATTGAGATCAACCGAATGGGTGACACGATTATCAGCCGTTGTATCAGCGCTGAATAATGAAGTAACGAGATTAATCGGGAAGAAACCATCCGATGCGATTAAAATGAAATCCGTGACTTCCGAATCTTCAGCACCGAGGAGAGGCAAAGAACAAAAACTTCCGGATAGAGTAAGGGTAAGATATTTATACCAGCCCGGTGAACTCGAGGGAGGCCTACGTCGCGCAACCGATCCCATATGGTCCCTTAAGACGCATAACATTAGTCGATTGGTTACGAAAGAAGGAGAGCCTATTCTTTATTATCTTCAAGATGGACCGGGTGGGGCATTTGTACAAGAAGAGTTGTTCATAGTTCCCGACGGTACGGTATTACCACCATAACCATAAGCATAGGTAGTTACACCATCATTATCAATCCATCTCTTTGTATCTAAGGGTGATAATGATGTCTTGTTCATTCTTAATCCATATATCCTATGATCGTAACTTCTTAAAGAGTTCATCTCGTGTTTGAACGTTCTACCGTTGAATAATGATTCTTTATACTGTTCGTGTTTGATATGCTTTTTTACAACATACTTCTTAACACCCTTGGCTTTTCTTATCTCTCCATTATCGGACTTTTTTATAGAATACATCTTAGGTCTTAATCCCACATACTCCGCTATAGGGGTCCCAGCACATTCATCCTTCATCTTACCTAACACCTTTTTATTTACAACGCTGTGCAGTGGATTATCTTTAGGGTAATCGCTCGTGTCGTACATATCTATTTTTTCTGCCATATCTTTATACACATCCTCGGTTTGTATTTCCATCAACAAAGAATCTGTGTCGGTATATAACACCTCGCATCTATCACCGTATTGCTTCTTAACTTCGTTGTAATAAAAGTCATACATTAAGTGTTTTGACAAGTCGAGAATACTCATACCGACGTACACCGGTCTGTTGAATTTCATATTACTTTTCTCCATATGCAACGCGGCTAAGTCGTTATCGAATATCTTGCTTCTGTTAAAAGCCGGACTGGCTATAAGTTTCCTGAGTCTTTCTTCCTCATTAGATCTGACTAATTTAACATCAACACGCTTCCTTAGATTCTCCATAGTTTTACCGAATACCGAGTTATTCATGAGCTTATACAGATTCTTTTCGAAATCGCTGGTGGCTATCTTTCTTAAATCTGTGTTCAACCTTATATAGGGCTCCATCCAAGGGCTTTGATCAAACTTTAGAACTCTGTGTATTTTGTTTAGTTTCATACCTAACGATAGATACAACTGGAGATTTCTGTAGTGAACTATATATTTTGTCTTATCCATCAAATTTGGTACGAGTTTTTCTACGTTAGCTAACCTACTATTACCCATCAAGGAGTGTTGATATTCCGACATCCAGTCTTTATTAACCATTAATCTTTCGGGAGCTAGCGGGTAACTGTTATGGTCTTTATGTAACGAACTCGGATATTCCAAGTCAACTTCTAGTATGTACCCTTTATTCTCATCATTATTATTGATATCATTCACATTAACCCATTCAAAACCACCAGTGGGTAAAGGTTGACTCATAGCCCATCCGTACAAATTGTTAGCGTCGAGATATAATATGTGCGTGTCGGGTTTACTCGGATCGTATCCTTCCACTAATTTATTATTAGCCATAGAATACCTTTTCGCTGCCATCGATATACCACCTCTTAATCCTTTCTCGATAAACAAGTGCATATCGTAATCTGTGAGTAGTTTTAGTTCTACGCCGGTCTTCTTCAACAATGCATCCCACGATAGTCCGGGACTGGAATAGTACCATGCCGGGTCCAAGCCGTATTGTTTTAAACACATCTTTCTAAATATCTCGAATATATCGGCGAGTAACAGTACATCGGTTTTTAAGTACAGATCGTGATAATCGCCTAAATTCTTACAACCTAATTTATCCAAGACCGTCAGAGCGTGTTCATAATCGGCATCTGTTATTCTAGATTCTGTTAAGTAACTATAGAATGATTCGAGGGGTGGTAATTCAGTTTCTTCGAATCTAGAACAATCATCCATATATTCGTAAGGATATACACCTTTTCTCAGCAACAAATGACGAGTTATCTTATCGGTATATTGATTTGTTATCGCGAAGTCATTGGGATTGTTCACATTAGCTAAATTGTCCAGGGAAGATAACAGAAACTGTACGGAGTCTATGAATCTAAGCCCATTACTTTGCTTTATTCTAGATTTCCCATCCTTGTCCCTATAATGTATAGGTTTAGTCAACGAGAACGATATGTATTTTTCCATATTGTTAGGAATGCACGTTAAACCGCCGTCGGTCTTTGAGATAGCTTGCATAATGAGATGTGAATCGTATCCTCTAAGGTTATGAAACACAACGGGGATGGGTATTGTTTGAGCATTCATTTTTAGTTTCAAGTTACACTCGTTATATAATTACCCGTGACGTGACCATGATCTCTTACGGAATCCCCATCCAGGGGTTTATTACAAACGTGACAACTCGTTGACTTCTTGTGGGCCCTCCAATCATCTATCGTCATACGCATGGGTTTCTTAAGCAATAATTTTTCCCTGATTATTCTCTATTCATTTTGTAGATATTCTAGGAACTTTCCCGCTGCATCGGGACCTCTGTAAATCACGGGAGTGTTTGTTTTCCCATCATACCTTACAACTATATATCCAAACCCACAAGGAATATGTTCTTGAGTTTTGTACGAAAAACTACTATTATTATCTTGGTTGGTATTTTCTATGGGTTTGATAAGCGCTTCGAAGTCGGCGTAAATTACGTACGGTACTGGCATTTGATTACAATAGTGTTCAAATTTTAATATATTTTTTCCCTCTTTAGGCATATCGATCCTGATAGCATTCTGTCCAACACCTCTACAGTCTTCTTTATGCGCTTCTAATAGATCTTGTCTGCTGTACCCATGCAGGCATCTTTCGCAGAAATATTTCTTTTCCTTATGTTTTGTTTGATCGTAAAGCACCCTGTTTAAACTCTTTATCCACGTATAATGATATTTACCATCTTTTTCGATCAGAAATGAATTGATTCTGGGAATATGTTCCGGAGCGGAGCTTATCCTGTGTACAACAATTCCTTTAGAATGTCCGAAAACATTTATAGCTAAATTATTTTGCTTTTCCACCTTATCAATTTGTCATATTGGTGTAGGTTCGTCTATACCATCGAAGTTGAGTCCATCGTTTTGGGGATAGCTAGAAGGTCTATCCGGATTTTTGTCTACGGGGAACAATGCAGATCTTATCATCATTCTTAAACAATCATTGGATTTATTTTTTACGTTAATTATGGCTTTTTTCTTCTTATAATACGGGGGTAAATCTATATAAGATCCACCTTTGAAGGGCATATAATTTGCTATATCTAAATATAAACTATCGATTCTATCCACACCCCAACCCGAACCTCTATTAGTCCAGCGTTCTAAAGTTTCCTGTATCCTCTGAATTGATGTATCTAATGATGCGTCTATAGTATCGGATTCGATTATAACTTCTTGATTGCTACGGAAATATGGTTCGGTATATTCGACGATATCGTCTGCGTTACTTTTACTCAATGACATTTTAATCGTCAGCTGGTATTTTATACTATGTAAATCATCTAACTCCTCGTTAATTTTACTCGATATGATGGGCTTAATATCGTTAACATCCATGTTGGAATTAATATCCATCTTCCAACCTCTTAGATATTTACCAACGCCGGCGGTTGTGGGTACAAATATCAAATCTTGTTGTTGTTGAATATGATCCTCGTCTTGTTCTTGTTGATTATTATCAACATCATTATTATTATCTAGTAAAGCGATCAATTCAGCTCTTCTCATTCGAGAATAACCTCTCAGCCCACTGTTTCTCGCTCTAGCTTTGAGTTCTCTAACAGTCTGGGGTGGTCTGTTGTATTCCAAACCGAGTAAGGTAATCAATTCAGCTTTTCTCATACGAGAATATCCACGTAGGCCACTTTGCTTTGCCATAGCCTTCAACTCTCTGACAAAAACCATTGTGGTTGAATGGTATATACAAAATGATTCATTTGTCTAAATGGTTGTTTTTCATATATAAATACGTATTCTCCCCAACCTATTCCTCTCATTGATGTAATCTCTCTTCCTAGCATAAATAATCTGCTTCCTGACCTTATCAGCACCGTGACTCTTACATAAACTGTAACTACATTTGACTCCAATCCCACATACAGAACAAACGTAATTTTTAAAACCCTTTCTGATGTTATAAGCGTGAGTGCCTAAGTAAATACCCACCGATGGCTTCTGACATTGAATCGATTTCCCCATGAGTGTATATTTGCATAGATTCATGGTTATACACATATCATATCATTTGTCTAAAAGGTAAATCACATCTGCACTATTGATTAGGCTATTTATAGATCGTTCTAAACTAGGTCATGGTTTATGCATAGCCACAGCTGTGGTTATTTATGAGTAGTCAAGGTATAGCTGAAAATCAATACTGCAGATAACCCAATAATCACAAATGTGACCTCGCGGTCTTTCTGTTCCTCTGAGGGTGTATAAAACTGACTTATTGTTGGTCTCCGTATTGGGTCGAGTTTTTTCCCATAAACGAGATAGTATTCTTGCATGGCGGATTCGACATCCTTAAACGTTTGAATTGAATGTCCTTCCTTAATCAGTTGTTCATGAATAAAGTCTAACCTCTTCATTCTCTGCTGTGTATATTGTAACTGGGCTGCTTGGTATTGTTCTAAAGCTTCGTTATGTCGTTTACGCTCCTCTTCAACTTCTTTAGCGCTTGATTCCCTCATACTGGAAAATAAATAATTACTCCCCGAAAAAGCTAGAGCATTAACAACAGCTCCACCGACCATCATCGCAATTGTTGCCATATAATATAAAATATTCAAATGTTTAATTACTTCATTATGTCTTCCGGGATAAGTCCTTGTTTGATGAGCATATCCTTCGTTGCCATTGCTAATCCAATATCCAGAACCATCATACCTATATCAAATCCATTGAAATCTAGCTTGGGAGGTGTGGCTTTAGTAATCATTTTAGCCATACGGGCATAGCCAATGGCCAAGCCGGTGACCACCGCTGAATGATACGTCGCGTTTACCAACATTTTACCGTCTGTAACTGGAGTAGTCATGCTTCTTATAGCATTATATGAGGACTAACCTCTAATTGAACTTGTTGTTGCGGCGGGGGTGACGTTTTCTCTTCTCCGGTCTTATAAAAGAACCATACAGCCGCTATACCAGCAACTCCTACTAGTGCCCATGTTTTAATCGGATTTGAATTATTTATTAATTTTGCTTTGCGCGCCAGCCCTCCCTTTCTTCCTGCGGCTATTTTTGGGGGGTTCTTAGTAACTCTGGGTTTTAGTATTTTCTCATTCACTTGTGGTGCATCCTCATTCACATCCTCATTCTGTTCCGTTTCCGCAATCTGTTGTGGTTGCGCAATCTGTTGTGGTGTCACCTGTTGTGTCTCCATTTATATTATTTAGTGGGCACGTATGTTTAAATTGACAATACCTAGCCGTTATTAAAGCTGTGGTGAACGGAGCTAAGAACATTCCGAATCTATGATAAAACTCACAGCTCATTGAGCTTATAGCGTGTTCGATGAATGGGTCTTTCTCAAGAGATTCGCATAAATACATGCGATGTTCTGCCGGGATGGGGAGAAACGTACTAGCTACGACTGTGTATAGTTGTAATATAGACGACCCTATCGTTTTAGTCATGGTAGCTCCCAGTCTAGACTCGTAACGCACGTACAGTTTTTTAATCTCTTCGTCGGTCATGTTATCAATTTTTTCGATGGTATAATTTTCTCCCAAATATTGGGAACATTTTCCACCGGCTACCAAAGCCGCGAGTCTTTCTCTATGTTTATCTGTAACTACTTCAGCATGTTGATCAGATTCTTTGAGCATTTGTTCGATGAGTTCGTCGCATTCCATAATGTAATACCTAAGGAGATATTTAAGTCTAACATAATATAATATGACATATCCAATACATCCCGTAATAATGAACTGTTGCGAAAGAATGATGATTACGAACCACATTTTATGTAATATTAACCGCTAATGTTCAATTTGCTACAATTTTGCTACATTTTGCTATAATTTTGCTACAATTTGCTACATTTTGCTAAGCAATTGCATAAGCAGCTGGTTGATCGGTTTTTAATACGAGTTTACAGTGCTTCGTTGCCGCTAACACTTTTCTGACTTTATCTCGTTCACCCTTGGTATAAATGACGTCATTTTCGCGTAAACATTCCTCGAATGAATCTCGGTCTTTGCAATGAAACAGCGCTACCCATTTGGTCTGCTCTCTGAGATCTTTCAGGACAGAGTTGTATTTTTGAGTAAGTACCCAAACGCTATGATGAGTATGCCGACCGGAGAATGCTAAATACGAAAGCATATCTTTCTTTTTTGTGAGTTCTTTACTCGCGCTGCAGTCGTCTATTACGAAAAGGGGTTGATTCAAAATACGAAAGCATATCTTTCTTTTTTGTGAGTTCTTTACTCGCGCTGCAGTCGTCTATTACGAAAAGGGGTTGATTCTCCTTTGTATTTTTCGTGACATACTCGGAGACAGTCTTGTAAACGATCGCCCGGATCGACTCTGTGTACCCCGTTGTCATTCATTACCCAATCTCTCGATAAGTATGTTTTATTAACGCTTATAGTCGGGCACAGAATAATAATATGATCGAAAACGTCCCGATAATGACTTTCTAAAATATCTAGAATAAAAGCTGTTTTTCCACAGCCCGTTTGCCCGCATATGATAGCGCAGTGCGGATCTTTAGGTAAAAGATTATCAATAGATTGCTTGCACGAATCTCCCATTCTGTATATTAAGTTGCGCATCCATAATCACGTACAATTATATGTTTAATTTACCAGCTGATTCCTGAAGCTTCGTTATCTGTATGGTGACACCCTCGCTAGCATTTTCTATTCTCCTCCCACTGCCGTGTAGTTGGTCATCCTCCGTTGTTCGCATGTCGAGCCATAGCGCGTACTTCGTGGTGAGGTATTCACCCATCGATACACTCCCGAGAGACAGATCTTTCACGACCGCGTAAACTTCCGGAAAACGTTTTATAGAAGGAAGTTTTTTAATCTCATCCCACTGGTGATACGCTAGCATTCCTTGGCTATATAGTTGATTAGGAACGCCCTCGATAGTCAATTCTACTTTCGTAATCTTGGGATTGTAGAACTTCTCGGTATTTCTTTTAAACGCATCGGAGGGGTCCTCGAACAACATTAAAATACCCTTCAACGACCTCGTCGGGACGTTTAGATTGATATTCCACATCGTATCTTTTTTGTCCCTCGTGATCTTTCGATGTCGCAGCACGAGATCGTACAAAATGGCTAAACTTCCCGAATACTGGTTAATGGCTAATTCGGGATCCGTTATCATATCGTACTTGAGCGAGATATTGTCAATGGAATAGCGAGCATCTTTAGCAGTTCTGATTACTCTACCGTAGTCGTTAAAAGTGAGTTCGTATTCTAACCTATCACCTAGGGATGCTTGATAAAAGGGCATGTGGGAATCTAGTAATTCAAAGTCTAGGGGAATATAGAATCTGTTACCTAATGCGTCGGCAACGGCCTGATCTTTTACGACAGTACCATCACCACTAGAAGCATCTACGCGCAGTCTCAGTGTGTTCTTATTACAAATACCTTGGTACTGTAAGTTTTCCCGCTCTTTATCCGTTCTCCAGAGATCCATGTAACAATAGTATACATCGCTATCGTCGATACTCAAAACCTCATTACCGCTAATTTTAATGGCGATTTTCTTAACGATAGCACGACCTGAACGGTTCAGAACGGGCTCCCTGTTTACGTTGGTAGAAGTCAAAACAATCGTAAATGCTAGTCGGACAGTTCCCGGAACTAACACATCGTGTGCGCCGAGATTAGGAAAGCGAACCAGAAGCGTTTGATTGTGATCGATGGTACTAGGGTTATTAGTTATAGTAACAGACTGACGAATTGCTTTGACCCCTAATGGATCTCGAAGTCTGCGTTGTGGGTTTAACTTGCGTCCGTATTGCGAAGACATTGTTATATTGAAAACATGTACCCTATGTTTAATATAAAAATGACTGATTTTGAACATAATGACTTTGATCTTGATAACATAACTGATACTAGTACCATCGAAGAGGGTACTGATGAAACCAGCTTTATGAACCCAACCGTAAATGATGCCCTTTTACAATCAGCCGTTGATGATTATTACGATACATTAAAAGAAGATAAAAATTATGTTATCCCAATAAGTCGTGAATATTCAAAGTTTATGCTAGATAGTAAAGGAATATTGCGACTGCGTGACTCTCCGCATATTGATCTTATGCATTATAGTACTCGTAAGCCCCTAGCCTTGTCTACTATAGCCGGCAGACATAGCCGCGAGTTTGTTCGTGATAAATTAGGTTTTGTAGAATACGGACGAGCAAAACTTCCCGCAAAGACTACTAAGGCTCTTCAGACTATGAGGAAAGAACTCGTTAATACAGATGATTTGGAAGCAGCCTCGATGGTGGCCTCGAACGGACTCGGAGAAATCTTGGATACCTATTACGATAATTCCATGTTACAGGTACCACCATATTCAGAGTTCAGTATTAGGGAATTACGAGGTCTTGACAAGCCAATGCGAACTATGCGGGGAGAACTGATAAATAATATAGCCAAGCTATCCGAAATCGACAAACATATAGCTCAAGAGAAAACAAACTCGAACAGGCGGGCGATGAATTCAGTAGACGCCGCGTTGCTGAAAGATTGCGTAACCTAGAAGAGGAAAGATTGGCCCGCCTCGAAGCAGCTTCCAGTAATAGAAAGGCACTTCGTTCGCAAATCAGTCGTATTCGAGAAACTATCGATCAAGTCCTCAACGATGATACTACACTGGCCGATAAAATTAAAACATTGTTCAGAGAACAGGGAATAACAATTGCCAGTATTTTAACCGCGTTGGGATTTATTACATCAACTTTGACTCTCTCGTTAACAGGTGGTAGCGGCGGATCACCGCCTAACGATAAAAACGGTATAAAAGAGTGGATAAAAAAGCATTTAAAAGCATTAGGTTCAGCACTGGGAAAGCTAGCTGAGAAAGCCGCGCCCGCACTTCCCGGTATAATAGGGAGTATAGTTTCCTGGCTATTGAATTTATTAGCTAAGACCACCACTTGGCTTAGTCAAAACTTGTGGGGGTTGATCGTAGCAATCGCAGGGCTGTTGCACGTATTCGCTAAGAACTATTTAACCAAATCATGAGTAAACCAACCGAGACTCCACCCACTACAAGCGCTGTTTTTTCATCGATATGTTGTTGATTTTTAGCCTCAATATGCGGTGACACTTGTGCGTTAGTAGATGTTTGTGAAACATGTGGTGTTTGTGGCTTTACTATTCCCTTTTCGCCCGTGATCGTTTGCGTTATTAATTCGACATTCATATCTGAATTTATACCTGGTTTTTGTTGATCGGTAGCGATAACAATTTTATTATTATAACCTATCACTTGACCGATCTTAAGTTCCATATTACTCGGAGACATGTAAAGTCCCGGTGCATAAACGTAGTCCACTTTGGATTGAGCGTACTGTAATGCATCTTGAAAACGCTTTATAGACGATGGTATGTCAACTGGTGAATTAATGGCGTCCTCCACGTTTGAGACAAACTGTTTTTGCGCATCGAGCGCCGTCCCAGAACCGATAATGGACGTTCATGTTTGCGATTGCACTCCGAGAATTGCCCATACATAAGTTCTTATCGATTCATTAACTCTTACAAATCCTGGATTAGTAAAATTATTTTCCGTTTTATCATTAAGAAATTCATTCCAAGCGTCTGCGGTATCATTCATTTGTATAAATTTTGTAACAATGTAAATTAAACCACTCTTAAAACTCATAATATCCCCTCTCCAATCGTTACTATAAAGTTCCCAGCCTTTATACCAATCACCGGTTTTATGCCAATGATCATATATTCTTGCGTAAAGTTTGCTGGTACTATACAACTTACCAAAATTAACTGGAAGTTTATTAAGTACTTTATATACATAATCGCTTTCTTCTTTGACGGATATTTTTTCCTCTGCGTAAGGAACACCTAGACCATGGTTTGCTCCTTTAAAACGCCAATCTTTACTCGTAGAAACATTAAATTCCTGACAAATACGCTCATACGCGGACCTATCATAATTATTATTTGTGGAATTCCACGCTCGATCCTGCGGTAATGGAGCACTAATTTCTTTAAGCATACGTCTAATCTGATAGTACACGTGAAATGACATAACAGACTTATTCAGTTCAAATCCTGGAGCGTAAAGAGATACGCCACATCCCGTTGTGGCACACCATACGGCAAAGTTTAACTGATTCTGCCAAAATTGCATCGGATTGTTAAACCAATCGTGCACCATTTTATCGCTAGTTGCCGTGACTCTGTAATTTTCAAAGATATCGGGGAATTTAACTAAAAATTCAGCACCAGAGGCAGTTACTATAATCGATTGATTAGTAATGTATCTCGATTTCATATTTAAGTTATGATATAGTATCATTGTATATTCAATATGTATGTTACACTCCCGGGAATAACAAATGGTCAGTCTATTGAACTGCTTCGTACTATCGATAACTCGGATGGACAACTCGAAGTCGCTCTATGCGATGTAACGTATTACCCGAGGTGGACCAATATAAATGCTACGAGAGATTATAATAATGAGACAGAAATAAATGGTCAAAAATACATTATACCTGATGGGTATTACAGCGTATGCTCACTCAATGATGAATTTTTTAAGCCTAATGGAATTAGTCTAACACAAAATGAGGCAAATGGGTTACTGATTTTAAACGCTGGAAAAAAGGATGTAAAGCTTTACGAGAACTTAGCATACACACTTGGATGGAGAGGAGAAATAACATTACTCAAGACATCAGATCAGGGACTCGATTTACCCGATTTAGTTCCCTATAAAGAGTTGTGCATCCATCTTGATCAAATCAGTACGACGGATAATATTCAACAAGAAAGTCCTTCTACTCTACTCAGAAGTGTTCCAGTGAAAGATGAAAAATACAATAGCGGTAGAACGGAATCTTTCTCAACATTACAATATAAAAAATTAAAGCGGGGTATTATTTCAGACCTCAAAATTTCTATATTAGATGTAAAACACCAACCTGTACATATAGGATACTTAAGTGTAACACTCCATATTATAAATAATGGTTGATTCGATATTTAAGTTATGATATAGTATCATTGTATATTTGATATGTATGTTATACTCCTGGGAATAACAAATGGTCAGTCTATTGAACTGCTTCATACTATCGATAACTCGGATGGACAACTCGAAGTCGCTCTATGCGATGTAACGTATTACCCGAGGTGGACCAATATAAATGCTGCAAGAGATAATAATAGGATACATATACTTGGTGAACATAGTATTCCCAAATACATTACTATACCTGATGGGTATTACAGCGTATGCTCACTCAATGATGAAATTTTTAAGCCTAATGGAGCTAGTCTAACACAAAATGAGGCGACTGGGACAATGAAAATCGACACTGGAGAAAAAGTTGTAATTCTTATCCCATACTTAGAAGTTACACTTGGATTTAAGCTTAGAAGGGGAATTATAAATGCTAACAAAACAGGACAGGGAGATACATTGCCTGATTTAGTTCCCTATAAAGAGCTGTTCATCCATCTTGATCAAATCAGTACGACGGATAATATTCAACTCGAAAGTCCTTCAACTCTGCTCAGGAGTGTTCCAGTGAAAAATGTAAAATACAATAGTGGCAGAACGGAATCTTTCTCATCATTACAATACAAAAAATTAAAGCGGGGTATTATTTCAGACCTCAAAATTTCTGTATTAGATGTAAAACACCAACCTGTACATATAGGATACTTAAGTGTAACACTCCATATTATAAATAATGGTTGATGCATCAGGCCCTGGAACGATAAGACATTGTAATACAATTGCGCTTTCCGATCTCGGAGACACAGAAGGATTCGGTAAACCCGGTACCAATGGTAAGTTATACGCTTTACACTTACACGATAATGTATACAAGCGGAAAGAAGTCACATTCACGGGTAATCTAGAAGATTTAAGCGATGTTGACGTTAGTAGACTCCTTAAAACCACTCCGTACAATATTATTTACGACAGTGAGAATAAATGGACTATGGTCGAAGCAAACATCAAGTGGCTACTGAATATCGTCATTACCCCACCTTATGTGATGATGGGTAAGGGACATAATTTAACTAAGATAATAAATAGTGGCATCGTACTCGCGGCCTATATCCCGTCAAAACGAAAAAGTGTGTTAGTCACTCCCCTGCCAGAAAAACCAGGTCATATGTTATATAGTCGTCCGGCAATCCAAAATGTTAGTTTAAATTTGGTTACAGAATTCGATGATATTAAAGTTAACTTGAGTGCAATACCTAATATTTCTACGCTTATTATTGAAGTCTTGTTCGGAGATGCACCGGTAGATGCCTTCGAAATATTACCAGGTCTATCGATTAAATGGCTCAAGAAACACGAGCGTCAACGTTGCAGTATTATTCATGTTGGAGCATCACCCGTTACAACCCTCGAGGGAGTTCAAATTATTAAAAGTGACAGAATTTCTCTTACTAAGATATTCTTACCGTATAATATACATTTGATAAGGTTGATGTATACTATCAAAACATTTAAGCAAGACCAATTAAAGACTATTATATATTCGTAATATACACTATGAGTTTATATCCAGCGCTCGATGAAAAGATGGAAACTGTTGATGGATTTCGATTACATCAAATAAGCGACATAAAACATCGAATAGAAAAGGATAGGGAGTTGAGACTTGGATTGTATAAAAAGTATCGCAGAGCTGTCAATGCTCTCGACGGAGTTGACACCGCTCTTGTAGTAGCTGGCATGGGACTCGGTGTAGCCGGTGTCGGTTTACTATCAACTATAATCGCCGCGCCTATCGTGCTCGGCATGGAAATAACCGGCGGAGTCTCGGGACTGGCAGGAATAGCGATAAAATTCATTTCTTGTAGGTTGCAAAAGAAAGCATTAAAACACGATAAGATTCGAATACTCGCCGAAGCAAAGTTGAACAGCATTGAGAATCATATTTCGACAGCAATGGTCGATTGTAAGATATCTGAGGATGAGTTTCGTTTAGTGCTGTCGGAACTCACCAAATACAACGTAATGAAGCAGGAGATTCGATCAAAATCTCGTAAGACCAATGGTATTAGCGAAGACGAGAAAAAAAAGTTCATAGAACAAGGGAGGCAACAAGCGCGTCAATTATTCCGTGCCAAAACCAAAGAACTGGTTGGAGATTAAAAATAAATTGCTTACTATCTTTTGATCAAATTTAGACAAATGCTTACATAAATATATATAATAATGGAAAAAACTATTAAATGGAGAGAATTACCACAAGGTTTTTATTATATCAGTGATGTCAAACCAACCAAATACGGTTATCAATTGTTTCTTATCAATTTACAAGAAGAGTGTAGTTATATAGTCTGGTCTCCTAGTAAAATGAACGAAGAACTTAATAAAAATGTTGAATATCGCTTTATCGATAAAAATAATGAAGAATATTTTTATTACCATTTAGGCTCATCTAAAGCAATGATTGGCCCCAGGTATTGGTGAGCTAGAGCCAATCTCATGACTATCGTTGAATCGCATAATCATTTTGGCATAAAAAATTCCCCCTGTAGTAGCGGTATAGGTATATGAATCTGGCTCCAGTGGAAGTGGTCCAGAACCCCCATTACCTATAAAAATTTATATCATTGGCTCCAGGTGGTGGTGAGCTAGGGCCAGTTTAACTGAATCTTATGACTATCGTTGAATCGCATCGTCATTTTGGCATAAAAAATTCCCTCTGTAGTGGTGGTATAGGTATATGAATCCAGCTCCAGTGGAAGTGAGCCAGAACCCCCATTACCTATACTACTCCACTGTCTTTTTGGATGCACAGTGTGTGCTCTTTATTCATTCATTTAGAAAGTAAAAAGTGCCAACTATTTTGATTGGCTTGATCACCTGAGAGATTCTAGCAAAGAAAAGTGGCAAGGAATGCTGATTCTTCTCACATCTCTAGACTTGCAAAGGATGATCTTCGACAATGTGGGTTCAAAGATCTTCCTCTCCCTCCATATTAGTCAGACCTGGCAAGAAGTAATTTCCACCTGTTTTCTAAACTGAAAGAACACTTCATGGAAAGCGCTATGACAACAACGATGACCTGCCATGGATTGGTTTTTCAGGGTGACTTCCGAAAACTTATTCCTGACTTGATTTAAAAAGCTTCACTATCGATATGAGAAGTGTATTGAAAAGCACAACTGTCAGTTTTCTTGTTAGGCAGAGTTGGTGTAAGGTTGTTAGTAAGTTTTGAAGTTGAGAACCAAATTCCATAAACAAAGCCAAGTCGACAGGGTTTGGTTCTAACTGCGTACCTTCTGAACAGTCAGGCACAGCGCTCTCATCTTCCCCCAGAGCCTGTTATGTCCATTGTTTCTGCACTGGTCAGATGTGATGATCTATTCTTCAGAGATCCCATGGCCCCGCCATGCAATACCCTTAGACTGACAGTCTGAGGTCCAAAGCGTGGGGAACACCTATACCATCAATGAATATGTCCACGTCTTTTTCCGTGTCACACATCACAGTAGACACCACATCCGACCGTACCCTTCTGGCCTCTTGGCCACATGTTGATTTGTTTGTTTGTTGTTTAACGCCACACTCAGCAATGTTCCAGCTATATGTCGGCAGTCTGTAAAATAATCGAGTCTGGTCCGGACAATCCACTGATTGACATAATGAGCATCAATCCACGCAATTGGGATATGATGACATGCATCAACCAAGTCAGCAAGCCTGACCACCTGATCCAATTAGTCGCCTCTTACAACAAGCATAGTCGCCATTTACGGCAAGCATGGGTTGCTGAAGACCTATTCTACCCGCCACCTGTTGAGACTTGATTAGCTGCTCACTGAGGGAAATTGATGGGGTGGACCTAGGCTTGCTTAATCTTGGGTCTTCGAAGGAGACTTTCCCTTGGAACAAGGTCGCTTCTGTGACAGGAGTGTAGGGGCTGCAGTCTCACTAATTTTCTTGATCTGCCGTCTCTTCTTAGCTTTCTTCTTTGATAAAATATCAGATATCTTGTTCAACAAGAGGACATCTTGTCTCTAGCGTACAGAGAGTGACACTTCCAACAGGAAAGTGCCTTTGAAAGTGCACTAGGCAATGGAAGATTATTATCCAAATGCCTGATTATCAATACTGACAGCGAAAATCTTCTGTTGAAAATCTAAAGATTTTCAGAGTGTGATAACAGCAAAAGTATAGGATTATTGGCAATGACGCTATAGAGGTAAGGTATTCGCAGGAATTATACATGATATAATCCAGAATCATCTAGGGCTGGAACGATACACCAACTGTGTGATCCGATACATATCACGATACCTTGCTCACGAGTGTTTGGTGTAACAACCATTAAAGTTAACTTTTAAGGTATGAATCAATATTTTTCACTTAGTGTGCAACTGTGATTGATACTTGTATCAAAAAGTAAAATATCATGAACCATCGATGCATCGGTTTATCGTCCCACCACTAGTATTATCAGATAGTGCTAACTCGGTTATAGCACACAGTAAGACATTGTCCCCAAAATTTACATACATTTTTAACCAGCATGAATTACTCATATCCCCAACCAATATGACATGTCCAGTTGTATGCAAGCCATTAGCCACTGTGAACTAGGCAGCACTAAAAAAGTTATTGCTGGTGTTTCTTGCTATCTGCAGTTTATGATAGAATATGTAAACTGATTTGTGATGAGCTGTGTTATTACCTAAACAATAATGAGAGAAGTAAGGGAGTTCTTACTTTACTTAGAGATCATTGAGAGCAGGGCTTATCATGAGGTGTACTGAGAAGTACAGCACCAATCATCTGATGATCTGAGTAGTAGACTGGAGTCTGGAATGCTACAGCACTGGCATCATCAGTAAACAACAAGTCCACTGTAGCTCCAAGACAGTGAGTTGGAGTGTGAATGAGTTGAGTCATTTTCTGCACATTAAATAAATCTCCAAATTTCAGTTTTTCACTCAGATCACAGTTGAAATCCCCAGAAACTAGGACATGTTCACATTCATGCTGCTCGGAGAGATCCTTAAGTTTTGCATGTAACCAGTAAGTGAATGTGACAACTGTGTCCACAACACTTTTGGAGGAACATACACACAGCAATACAAAACTTGCCAACAAGAAAGGAAATGTATTCAATACTGTGAGATGACATATCACATAGTTGGACACTGTTCTTGAAACACATACACAGCAATACCATGTGTAGTGTCTCCTGTATAAACTTGATATCCTTGGAGGTTTCTTTCACTGTAATCAATGAGGTGAGTTTCTGTGAAACACAAAACATGAACTTCACCCACAAACTTATCATTCTTCACTTCTTCAAAATGAGCATTGAGTGATGGAACATTCAAGTGAGTCACCTTGAGTCCATCACCATGACTGTTCTCTACAGGGTGTGTCCAAGTGAACAGTCTTTCATTCCGCAATCTAGTCATCAATGCTTTTTTGTTTACTACAATATGCTATAATTATGGTAACCCTCAACCTACAAACACTAAACTGTCAAAAGGCACCAGATTACCACCAGATCTATCCATGTGTCCGGTTGGGTTAACCCCCTGGATGCCACAGGGACATATGTGTCCCTCCTCTACAACCCTCACTTTGAAGTCGAATAAAATTCAAAATCCATCACCTACAAAGATACACTTCACAGTTTTAAATAAGGTTGGAAATTCCATGTTCTGTGATATCATCCACTGGCATTTTAGGCCAAGCAAAAGTACTGAAAATGACCTCTGAAAATTATGTACATCCTAAATGTCGCCATTTTTTACACATTACTAAATCCCCATTGACAGCATTATTTACAGCATGTTTTGAAATATTTGATATTTATTGAAATGAATTTTAACAAGCATGAAATACTCATATCCCCCGCCAATATGACATGTAAGGTTGTGTGCAATGCATTAGCTCCTGTGAACTATGTTCACTGGGCCTTTTTGTAAATGGCCTAATTGCAGCAATAAAAAAAGTTATTACTGGTGTTGTTTTGCCATCTGCAGTTTATGATAGAATATGTAACTGAATTTGTAATGAGTAAGGATGAGACATATGGACAAACAACTTCTTTATTACAATTAGAGCGATGTTTTCGGTGTAGGTTCTAACACCGTTATCAAGCAAGTGAAGTACAGAGTATGGTTGACAAGGATATATAGTGTTTATACAGTTGAGTAGGTTTAAGATCAGTTACACTGTTGTAATTGTAATGAGTTGTGTTTCTGCATGAAGTTAGTCAGTGAATGCAACAATTGTGTCCATGACACTTTTGGAGGAACATACACTCAAGCAATACAGAACTTACCAACAAGAAAGGAAATGTATTCAATACTGTGAGATGACATTTTGTGCCAAGTTTGGTGAAGAAATATGGTACGGTTTTCCAGATCTGCTCCGGGAAGGTAGACTACCGCCATTTTCAGTCTAAGTTAAAGTCGTTACCATGGAAACTCGAAAAATATTTTTTATAAAAATCCCAAACTATCAAAAGACACCAGTTCACCACTAGTTTGGTGAAGAAATATGGTACGGTTTTCAAGATCTGCTCCGGAAACAAGGACTACCGCCGTTTTCAGTCTAAATCAAAGTCATTGCCATTGAAACTCGAAAATAAAAAAATTTAAAATCCCAAACTAAAAAAAGGCACCAGTTCACAACTAGACCTATCTATGTGCCACGTTTGATGAAGAAATATTGTATGGTTTTGAAAATCTGCTCCGGATACGAGGACTACCGCCATTTTCAGTCTAAATCAAAGTCGTTGCCATGGAAAATTAAAAAAAAAAAAAATTAAATCCCAAATTATCAAAAGGCACCAGTTCACCACTTGACCTATCTATGTGCCAAGTTTGGTGAAGAAATATGGTACGGTTTTCAAGATCTGCTCCGGAAACGATGACTACCGACATTTTCAGTCTAAATCAAAGTCGTTGCCATGGAAACTCGAAAAATAATTTTTTTAAAAATCCCAAACTATCAAAAGGCACCAGTTCACCACTAGACCTATCTATTCGCCAAGTTTGGTGAAGAAATATGGTACGGTTTTGAACATCTGCTCCGAAAAAACGAAATGTGATGGACTGACGGACGGACGGACAGCACCCATTCCTATATCGCCCTTCAACTTTGTGGCGGGGGATAAAAATAGCATATTAGTGATCACGGGTATCTGTGTTTTATCAATTCACCAATGATCATTCCAAAACGTCTCCAACAACCCTACAATCGTTTAGAATGTTTTGGAAAATACACAAACACGAACGCCGAAGTGGAACTTTCCGCCATATTGGATAGTGTCTACAAAATCACGTTTCACGTACACCGGTTATGAGACACCTGTAACATCACGTATATTTCAAACTTAGCTGCGATACATACATCGTTGAATTCCTCATACATTTTAGAATCAAATGACCAATGGTCTTTGTCACCAATACAAAGTGGCTAGATGAAATCAAGCAAAATAAGTTAGGCGTGAAAACGAATGCTGTGCTCGAAAAACTGCACTTGTTCAAAATGTAAACAAAGCAATATTCAGATTTAACACAGTGAAGCATTTTCTCCTATTTTGAAGTATCCATTCGTCTATTCGTTCAAGATATTGGCTCAACATTTTCAGAATATGCATGGGAAGAGAATCGTAGGAAGAATTAAGGAATTTAAAATAGATACATTGCAATGATTTGATATTTAAAACAGAAATTGTCAAAGTTACCGTCATGTGTGACGCCATGACGGACGCAAAATCATGCACGACAACAACAGTATTTATCGGAATTTCTGACTATTTCCGTTGGTTTCAATGAAAAATAACAAATAACAGTACATAGTACATAGATTGTCAGAATGTTTCTGATTACTTACATCTCACATTTATGTACATATGATCCCTGAACCAACGAAAGTCCCTCGTAAAATCCCGCATACTGTTGGCAGTGAACATGCCATTTTGTAAAAGTCGGTCACGGTAGTGATGTCATACATCAACATTGTTGTACATGTTTGGTAATTCTTTTTTTTAGGTGAAGGTCCTTGAATGAGAGTGCACACGATCACTGTACCATGCTGTTTACAGTTTCAGATATGATGTAGATTTCGCACATCTTTTATACATTTTTTCACACAATTAATTTCACTTTGGATATTTGTCAATGTTCAAAATGATATCATACGTAAATGTAGGCCACAACATGTATGAACAAACCTTTGATAATCTCCTGTTTACGTTTACACAATATACGGCTTTTCCATTGGATGAGAGGATGGTAACATGACCGCGAAATTGACGTTCATAAGTGTACGAACGACACAATTTGACGTTCATACGTTTTTTACGAGACAGTGTTCTTGAAATGACGTAAACACTGGCGGACTACTTCCACATTCCTGGGGAAACCCCTGGGATTTCCCTAGCACAAAAACATACATAAGCATTATTTCTGATCATTTAGAACCTTTAATCTTGGTCTCAGCATTTCAGTATACATTGAGAAACGTAAGAGCTTGACTGCATGATTGTCCACGAATTTCCTTGCTACGGCCCATCCTAATGAACAAACGAAAAAATTCACATCCAAACTATCGTCAGTATCGACTCGATCTGTGTCTAGGCTGACAGTGACTGTCTCCAGCAATCTACGAATTTACCTGGGTGTCTGTTCGACGCATCTTTAATCACCTTTCAATAATAGGTCAGTTGATAAATGACTAACACATGTAACCGCCACAGGTTCATTAACAACTTCGGAAATCCTCCCGTCACGATTATCGTGTCGGCCATTTTGATGTCTTGTACTTGATGTAAATGTATTACAACGCTCTGTCATTGTGACTGACTTACTGAGGTAGTTCTTTACAGACCTTTCTCATCTAATGGTGATATTATTTGAACACATGTGTTGCGTAAGATGTTTCTGAAGAGCAAGTTGTGCATCCATACGCTCATGTCACCTCTCTTTTTGGGAAACTATTTTATTCCGCAATATAGCTGGTTGCTGTTTGGCTGTCAGTGTAAACATGAAGTCAAAAGTACTCAATAAAATTGCATTTAGATCTTGGCCTACATCCTTTGAGGTAAGAAATTGTGATAAAAAATTATAAGAATTGACTTTCACTTTCTGTGAGTTCATTGGAGTATGAACCTTCATAGAGTGAGGGCCAAACTGTATGAACGTCAGAGCTTGCGTTTGGCCCTCACTCTAAGAAGGTTCATACTCCAATGAACTCACACAAAGTGAAGGTCAATTCTTAAACGATTATCCTGATAATTCTATACAAATAAAGCTTTCTTCTCATCTTTTATTGTGTAATTCTGAGACGTGATGAAGAGAAATAATAACATAATAATGAACAAATATATGTCGATTATTGAATATAATTTTGGTTGTTTTGAAATATTCATTAGGGTATTTAATTACGTAAATTGATGCCAAACAGGTGCGTGCCTTGTCCAATAAAGATACACAATAAACTATCTAATTGTTTACATACTCAAGACATTATTTACTTGGTGAAAGCAGTCATTTTATATTGTGTTGAAAAAGCATCAAATTCTGTTTTACACATCAAGATTTTCCATACCACGAACAAAAATTAGGGGAGATATATAATCAAAATAGCAGTGTTGTCTTTCTCCGATGTTATCAAAGAGATAAAACCAGCCATGACGTCAAATAGAATGGTGTTATTTTTTTGGTATTTCATTACATTTGATGATATGGCTAGTGCTCCATTAATAATGGTGCAACATTATTCACATTACACTTACACATTCAGGAGAATTTTGGATTCTAAGGACTAAGTTATAGGTTAGATTGGGCCATCCATTTCTCTATTACCTCTTTTTTATGAGGTACAATTTCATCATTTCTTATTGGTTTTGTTTATAACTAAACGTATACAGCTTCAATATCGATATTTGTATTGCAATAGTTTGGTTCCTCATGAACAAAACACCACGAAAATATATTGTCCTTACCCACAGCTAATTCTCACCAAGAGACGTGAGTTACAATAAACTAGTGTTAAGCATAGCAGAGAGTAACCTCTCTGTCGCCTTTGACGTAATAGAGAAAAATCAGTATTCATCTCTTACGGCATGCTATTTTTGGCATTGAATGTATGTCGTTATACATACGCATATAACTCCATTTGATATATAGTTATGTCGTTCAGATATTAGGCAGTATTTTGTTCACTCACAATTTCTGTAAAGCTTCTAAATAAAAAAATTGTCGCACAGTACTTTTATCGGTGTACGATTAAAATCGGAGAAATTTACTGTTTTTCAATGCAGAATAAATTCTCGGACAACACTAATAAGTGTCTTTTTTTTTAAACCGGTTTAATATTTGCATTTATATTTACATCATCAAATAGGAAATTTAATATTCTCTACCTCTGCGTAATTTTATAGCCAGAGGTAAGTCTTGTGCCGCGTGAGCGCAATTCTCTTACAACCTTCACTTTTCCGATCTTAGGAAAACGTGCGTCAGAAAAAAAACTCGGCATCCAGAGGGTTAAGATATCTCTCATGGTTTTTTAGTTCTTCTCAGAAAACGAAACATGATAGACAGACGGAAGGATGGCAACATCGTGTGTGAAGTGATTGGTAGATCACACAACGCACATGTTATTTACCGCAACCACGGTCAGATTACTGCTATTTACGCCTTGAAACAAACCTTAGTTGACAAAAAATGGATACATATACAGTATCATAAGTGCCATACTCTGACTCTGAAGTAAAAATTGTCTTAATTTGTCAACATAACAATTTTCGCAATCGAAATACATGTGTCACAGGAAAAAACTACATTGACTGGTCAAAATATTTCATGCATAAAAATATGTCATGGGGATGCCTAATTACAGTTGTTTCGATGTTAGTGTCTCGTGCCTTGTGCCTCACCTTCTGGAGTCTACAATCAAATCTGTAGATATTGTGAACCAAACGTGTTTTGTTCTGCCGCGCACAAAGTTGTCCATGATGATACCAGCAATCTGCAGAAACAATAACAGACAGTAAATATTAAGTATGTAGCATATTTCTCCCTAAAAATAACACAAGTTATGAGTTTTACAGGAATTTGGCTTTTCCATATAATAAATATTTTGACTGCTATGGCAGTTTGCAATTTCCTTCTTATCTTCAACATCCAAGAACACAGAGTAAAATTAGCATGCTGATACTTGGAAGTCATCCATTATGACCTTACATCCCTTGAAGTACTCTTCCCTTCATTTTCCATTTCTATTTGTTTGAGTCTGTTTGAGAACAATACCAGTAAAATCCTAGATGGTTTTTATATTTGTATACTTATCCTGCATTACTCCTTAATGCATCTACTGCTTGTTCTTGACAGAGAGAACGAGCTGTGAGAGGTCTTGCTGAAGAAAAAGTTGTTCCAACTAGCTGATTGGCTAACCCTATCACACAGCTCCAATGTGACCATGGCAGTGATGATCAGCACATTACTGCTAAAAACAGGAACAATGAAGGCATGGCGGGGAGGTAGCTCTGCGGTGGGTGGATCACTTTAGACAAAATAATGCAGGATAAGTATACAAATATAAAAAATATCTAGGATTTTCCTAGATTTTTTAACATATCGTGCATTACTCCTTAATGCATCCTTATCCGACGGATCGGTGGAGAGCATACCTTCCGAAGTGATTTTCAAATAAATTCTCCAAAACCCTCAGCCAATCAGTGAAGGCTATGTCTGGCATCGAGTGACCATCCCTGTTTACAGGGAGGGAGAGAGTTAGGTGTGAGTGAAATCCAGGTATCAACGCAGTCATAGAAGATAAATGAGATAAATCCAGAGGCCTCGTAAGCCTGACGGATGATGGCTCGAAACCAGTGTGAATGTGTTACGGCCAACTTCAACCTCCGATGTCGTTGATGACAGGTATGAAGAGGCAGCAGCATTGTCCACGACGTTCCTTGCATAACTGGTGTGTGATTTTCTGTTGTGAAATCAACAACCATAGAACTGTATGTGTTTGCCTTGTGACTTGTGAACAGTAACAGCCCATGCAAAGAACACCAGGATACTGTTTTCTTTCCAATACAACAAAATTTCTTTTGGCAATGAAAAATATGACTGTAACTGCCCGAATGGGGGTTTCCTCTTCTAGCTTGCCATTCTGAATAAGCATGGTCTGAATGAAATGTACTGGTTCTTGAGATATCGTGCCAACAAGGAATACAAAGTCCAAATCTTGAAATTCTTCCAATGACGTCAAGGTCACCAATATCGGCTTGCATCTGGACATCTGGACATCTGGACATCCTCCCACATACACCTTGTGCCAAATATGAATGAAATGCACCAAGTGGTTCTTGAGATTTCATGCCAATACTTTTTTCGGACGGATGGTTTTGAATACTATGTACCCCGCTTCGAGCTTTTGCACGACGGGGGACAATAATTGTTTGTCCCAGAAATGTGGGTTTAAGAAAACTAAGTTCATGCAAACAAGGCAAAACACCACCACATTTATAAACAATATTATTGCAAGAATACATCAATGATGAAGTACCAGGCAACACAAAGAAATCAGAACGTATGCTACGAAAAAGCGTGACCACGGAATATTCAAGATGGCTACATCTACTTGAAACAGCAAAACGCCTGAGATTACCATGGTGAAAAACACCACCAGGCAATAATTAATCATGATATGATATGGCGTAAATCATACGAAAGATATGAAAACACAAACCGTATGCACAATATAGTTAGCAAGAAAAATCACTAGAGTTATCAACACAGAAAGGATTCAATGAAAATCGTGAGAGTCTTCCTTTTATGGGTGACAGCAGTTATGTGCTGATCAGTGACGTCACCCCTTCCATGGTCACATGGGCGCTGTGTGATAGGGTTGGCCACTCAGCTAGTTAGAACAACTTCTTCTTCAGCAAAACCCCACACAGCTCTTTCTCTTTGTCAAGAACAAGCACATCTTCCCGAGGCAAGAGAGTTAACTGACTGTAAAAGTCTTATTTTTTCCACCCTTGCCGAACTAGGCTGGTATTATGGAGTTACATTTTGGCTGGACTAACGAGTCTATGCATACTCCAATCAAAATCGCGCACCGAAATCGAAATCCGGTTCGTAAACTGTCGTGCAGATTTTCGTCGATTGCAGGATTTGCAAAGCATGTGCACTGCCAACTCGTTGTCAGCAGATATTTTCCGAATCTTTTCATGTTATTAATCAAGGTGCTCATGTGATTTGATGCATTGCAAGATGTAAGACCCCTTTTATCACAATATAGATCTTGATTATCGATCAGAATGTCCTGACTGGGCGCCACCATTTTGTGTGAAGCAAACCCGAGTGATACGAGAGGTGGAATCGAACAAGCAGTAAATGCATCAAGGAGTTAAAATATGTGTATTTTATACGTTTGACTACAACATGGTACATGTGCCAAAGCTAGATTAAAAAAAAAACAGATTAAAACAAATGTAGTGGAGTTCAATGCATAATGTTCTTTGTACCTCTAAAATACAGTGAAAGAAAATATACCTGTCCAAGTATTTCGACTTGATGGCCCATTACTCGGGAAGATATGCATTTTTTTGCCCTAATTTTAGAATTGTTATGTTCCTAGAGAAATTGTTAAATTCAATTACCAAACTTTTTCTAAACTGTGAATTGAAATTGCCCAGGCAAACTTTGAGTGATTGAAAGTGTTTAGTTTGTTGTGTAAAGATATTCAGCAATATTTATGTTATCTATACTATAACATGGCAACCAGTAAAAAATGAAGTCTGGACCAGAATCAAACTGCTTGATATTGAACATCCAACACCATCCGGGGGAGAGAACAAGCAATCAACCATGACACCAAACCTGAACACCTGATCCATTTTGTCACCTCTGTTGACAAGCTCTATGGAGAACATAAACCACAAAGACGTGTTTCTCGAGACTAGGAACAGCTGAGAAAAGATTCCCTGACATTACCTTTCTGCGACAAAAAAAAAGAGGAGAGAAAATGCCTGGTTACCTGGCGCCCTTTCCCAACACCTGCTCCATCTCCAATAAAGAATCCTGCTCGTTGTTTGTTGGCCAATATCACTGTATGCCTCTGACACTGAAAATACAGAGTGATTATTGAGGACTGTGACCATTCTCAGCTGCAGATAATGTCATAAACCCATTGCAATATTCTTGCACAGAAAACAATTTGGTATCACATAAATTTGATCTCAATTAATATTTGTTTAAAAAGTCAGAGGCCAGTATGGTCATTGTAATGAGTAGTATAGGTAATGATGGTTCTGGCTCACTTCCACTGGAGCTGGATTCATATACCTATACTGCTACTACAGGTAGCATTTTTTATGTGTAAATGACTATGCGAATCAACGATAGTCATGAGATTAAACTAAATTGACTCCAGCTCACCAATACCTGGGGCCAAATCATTGCTTTAGATGAGTCTAAATGGTAATAAAAATATTCTTCATTATTTTTATCGATAAAGCGATATTCAACATTTTTATTAAGTTCTTCATTCATTTTACTAGGAGACCAGACTATATAACTACACTCTTCTTGTAAATTGATAAGAAACAATTGATTACCGTATTTGGTTGGTTTGACATCACTGATATAATAAAAACCTTGTGGTAATTCTCTCCATTTAATAGTTTTTTCCATTATTATATATTTATGTAAGCATTTGTCTAAATGTAATCACACGATAGTAAGCAATTTATTTTTAATCTCCAACCAGTTCTTTGGTTTTGGCACGGAATAATTGACGCGCTTGTTGCCTCCCTTGTTCTATGAACTTTTTTTTATCATCTTCGCTAATACCACTGGTCTTACGAGATTTTGATCGAATCTCCTGCTTCATTACGTTGTATTTGGTGAGTTCCGACAGCACTAAACGAAACTCATCCTCAGATATCTTACAATCGGCCATTGCTGTCGAAATATGATCCTCAATGCTGTTCAACTTTGCTTCGGCGAGTATTCGAATCTTATCGTGTTTTAATGCTTTCTTTTGCAACCTACGAGAAATGAATTTTATCACTATTCCTGCCAGTCCCGAGACTCCGCCGGTTATTTCCATGCCGAGCACGATAGGCGCGGCGATTATAGTTGATAGTAAACCGACACCGGCTACACCGAGTCCCATGCCAGCCACTACAAGAGCGGTGTCAACTCGGTCCAGAGCATTCACGGCTCTGCGATACTTTTTATACAATCCAAGTCTCAACTCCCTATCCTTTTCTATTCGATGTTTTATGTCGCTTATTTGATGTAATCGAAATCCATCAACAGTTTCCATCTTTTCATCGAGCGCTGGATATAAACTCATAGTGTATATTACGAATATATAATAGTCTTTAATTGGTCTTGCTTAAATGTTTTGATAGAATACATCAACCTTATCAAATGTATATTATACGGTAAGAATATCTTAGTAAGAGAAATTCTGTCACTTTTAATAATTTGAACCCCCTCGAGGGTTGTAACGGGTGATGCACCGACATGAATAATACTGCAACGTTGACGCTCGTGTTTCTTGAGCCATTTAATCGATACACCTGGTAATATTTCGAAGGCATCTACCGCTGCATCTCCGAACAAGACTTCAATAATAAGCGTAGAAATATTAGGTATTGCACTCAAGTTAACTTTAATATCATCGAATTCTGTAACCAAATTTAAACTAACATTTTGGATTGCCGGACGACTATATAACATATGACCTGGTTTTTCAGGCAGGGGAGTGACTAACACACTTTTTCGTTTTGACGGGATATAGGCCGCGAGTACGATGCCACTATTTATTATCTTAGTTAAATTATGTCCCTTACCCATCATCGTATAAGGTGGGGTAATGGCGATATTCAGCAGCCACTTGATGTTTGCTTCGACCATAGTCCATTTATTCTCACTGTTGTAAATAATATTGTACGGAGTGGTTTTAAGGAGTCTACTAACGTCGACATCGCTTAAATCTTCTAGATTACCCGTGAATGTGACTTCTTTCCGCTTGTATACATTATCGTGTAAGTGTAAAGCGTAGAACTTACCATTGGTACAGGGTTTATCAAATCCTTCTGTGTCTCCGAGATCGGAAAGCGCAATTGTATTACAATGTCTTATCGTTCCAGGGCCTGATGCATCAACCATTATTTATAATATGGAGTGTTACACTTAAGTATCCTATATGTACAGGTTGGTGTTTTACATCTAATACAGAAATTTTGAGGTCTGAAATAATACCCCGCTTTAATTTTTTATATTGTAATAACGAGAAAGATTCCGTTCTACCACTATTGTATTTTTCATTTTTCACTGGAACACTTCTGAGCAGAGTTGAAGGACTTTCTCGTTGAATATTATCCGTCGTGCTTATTTGATCAAGATGGATGAACAACTCTTTATAGGGAACTAAATCTGGTAACTTTTTAATTGTGCCAACTAAGCGTGTAAATCCAAGTGTAGGTGATAGGTCAAATAAAGATATTCTTTCATTATGATTGAATTTCAGTGTCCCAGTCGCCTCATTTTGTGTGAAACTAGCTCCATAAGGCTTAAAAATTTCATCATTGAGTGAGCTTATGCTGTAATACCCATCAGGTATAGTAATGGATTTAGCAGTACCACGTGGTGAGGATATTATCATTATCTCATTATTTCTTTTTGCAGCATTTATATTGGTCCACCGTGGGTAATACGTTACATCGCAGAGAGCGACTTCGACTTGTCCATCCGAGTTATCGATAGTACGAAGCAGTTCAATAGACTGACCATTTGTTATTCCCAGGAGTGTAACATACATATCAAATATACAATGATACTTTATCATAACTTAAATATGGAATCAACCATTATTTATAATATGGAGTGTTACACTTAAGTATCCTATATGTACAGGTTGGTGTTTTACATCTAATACAGAAATTTTGAGGTCTGAAATAATACCCCGCTTCAATTTTTTATATTGTAATGTTGAAAAAGATTCCGTTCTACCGCTATTGTATTTTTCATCTTTCACTGGAACACTTCTGAGTAGAGTTGAAGGACTTTCTTGTTGAATATTATCCGTCGTGCTTATTTGATCAAGATGGATGCACAGCTCTTTATAGGGAACTAAATTGGGTAATTTAACCTCCTGATCTGGTAACTTGTATATTGTACCAACTAAGCGTGTAAATCCAAGTGTAGGTGATCGGTCCAATAAAACTATATTTGGGTCATCATGGTCGAATTTTACTGTCCCAGTCGCCTCATTTTGTGTGAGACTAATTCTATTAGGCTTAAAAATTTCATCATTGAGTGAGCATACGCTGTAATACCCATCAGGTATAGTAATGGATTTGATATTACCACGTGAGGTTACTAGATCTATCCTATTATTATCTTTCACAGCACTTATATTGGTCCACCGCGGGTAATACGTTACATCGCATAGAGCGACTTCGAGTTGTCTATCCGAGTTATCGATTGTATGAAGCAGTTCAATAGACTGACCATTTGTTATTCCCAGGAGTATAACATACATATTAAATATACAATGATACTATATCATAACTTAAATATCGAATCAACCATTATTTATAATATGGAGTGTTACACTTAAGTATCCTATATGTACAGGTTGGTGTTTTACATCTAATACAGAAATTTTGAGGTCTGAAATAATACCCCGCTTTAACTTTTTATATTGTAATAACGAGAAAGATTCCGTTCTACCGCTATTATATTTTTCATTTTCCACTGGAACACTTCTGAGCAGAGTTGAAGGACTTTCTAGTTGAATATTATCCGTTGTACTGATTTGATCAAGATGGATGCACAGCTCTTTATAGGGAACTAAATCGGGTAATGTATCTCCCTGTCGTGCTTCGTTGGTTCTCATAATTCCCGTATTAAGAATAAATCCAAGTGTAACTGGTAAGTTATCATAAAAATAAATTGTACCTTTTTCTCCAGTGTAGAATTTCACTGTCCCAGTCGCCTCATTTTGTGTGAGACTCATTCCATTAGGCTTAAAAATTTCATCATTGAGTGAGCATACGCTGTAATACCCATCAGGTATAGTAATGGGGTTAATTTCTTCTTTTATAAATATCTTATTATTATCTTTTGCAGCACTTATATTGGTCCATCGTGGGTAATACGTTACATCGCAGAGAGCGACTTCGACTTGTCCATCCGAGTTATCGATAGTACGAAGCAGTTGAATAGACTGACCATTTGTTATTCCCAGGAGTGTAACATACATATTAAATATACAATGATACTATATCATAACTTAAATATGAAATCGAGATACATTACTAATCAATCGATTATAGTAACTGTCTCTGGTGCTGAATTTTTAGTTAAATTCCCCGATATCTTTGAAAAGTACAGGGTCACGGCAACTAGCGATAAAATGGTGCACGATTGGTTTCACAATCCGATGCAATTTTGGCAGAATCAGTTAAACTTTGTTATATGGTGTGCCACAACGGGATGTGGCGTATCTCTTTACGCTCCAGGATTTGAACTGAATAAGTCTGTTATGTCATTTCACGTGTACTATCAGATTAGACGTATACTTAAAGAAATTAGTGCTCCATTACCGCAGGATCGAGCGTGGAATTCCACAAATAATAATTATGATAGGTCCGCGTATGAGCGTATTTGTCAGGAATTTAATGTTTCTACGAGTAAAGATTGGCGCATTAAAGGAGCAAACCATGGTCTAGGTGTTCCTTACACAGAGGAAAATAAATCCGTCAAAGAAGAAAGCGATTATGTATATAGAGAACTTCATAAACCTGGTCTTAATTTTTATAAGTTGCGGCAGGCCAGCAAACTTTACTCAAGAATGTATGATTATCGGTATAAAGTCGGTCATTGGTATCATGGCTGGGAACTTTATAGTAATGATTGGAGAGGGGATATTATGAGTTTTAAGAGTGGGTTACTTTATATTGTTAAAAAATTTATACAAATGAACGATACCGCAGACGCTTGGAATGAATTTCTTAATGATAAAACGGAAAACAATTTTACTAATCCAGGATTTGTAAGAGTTAATGAATCGATAAGAACTTATGTATGGGCAATTCTCGGAGCGCAATCTCAAACACGAACGTCCATTATCGGTTCTGGGACGGCGCTCGATGCACAAAAACAGTTTGTAGCAAACGTGGAGGACGCCATTAATTCGCCAGTTGACATACCATCGTCTATAAAGCGTTTTCAAGATGCATTACAGTACGCTCGATCCAAATGTGGACTACGTTTATGCACCGGGACTATACATGTCTCCGAGCAATATGGAACTTAAGATCGGTCAAGTGATAGGTTATAATAATCAAATTGTTATCGCTACCGATCAACAAAAACCAGGTATAAATTCAGATATGAACGTCGAATTAATAACTCAAACGATCACATGTGAAAAGGGAATAGTCAAGCCACAAACACCACATGTTTCACAGACATCTACTGATGCACAAGTGTCACCGCATATTGCGGCTAAAAATCAACAACATATCGATGAAAAAACAGCGCTTGTAGTGGGTGGAGTCTCGGTTGGTTTACTCATGATTTGGTGGTTAAATAGTCTTTAGCGAATACGTACAACAGCCCTGCAATTGCTACGATCAACCCCCACAAATTTTGACTAAGCCAAGTGGTGGTCTTAGCTAATAAATTCAATAGCCAGGAAACAACACTCCCTATTATACCGGGAAGTGCGTCCGCGGCTTTCTCAGCTAGCTTTCCCAGTGCTGAACCTAATGCTTTTAAATGCTTTTTTATCCACTCTTTTATACCGTTTTTATCGTTAGGCGGTGATCCTCCGCTACTACCTGTTAACGAGAGAGTCAAAGTCGATATAATAAATCCCAACGCGGTTAAAATACTGGCAATTGTTATTCCCTGTTCTCTGAACAATGTTTTAATTTTATCGGCCAGTGTAGTATCATCGTTGAGGACTTGATCGATAGTTTCTCGAATACGACTGATTTGCGAACGAAGTGCCTTTCTATTACTGGAAGCAGCCTCGATGCGGGCCAATCTTTCCTCTTCTAGGTTACGCAATCTTTCAGCAACGCGGCGTCTACTGAATTCATCGCCCGCCTGTTCGAGTTTTGTTTTCTCTTGAGCTATATGTTTGTCGATTTCGGATAGCTTGGCTGTATTATTGAGTTCTCCCCGCATAGTTTGCATTGCCTTGTCAAGACCTCGTAATTCCCTAATACTGAACTCTGAATGTGGTACACTGGCCGTGGAATTATCGTAATAGGTATCTAAGATTTCTCCGAGTCCGTTCGAGGCCACCATCGAGGAAGCTTCCAAATCATCTGTATTAACGAGTTCTTTCCTCATAGTCTGAAGAGCCTTAGTAGTCTTCGCGGGAAGTCGTCGTTATTCTACAAAACCTAATTTATCACGAACAAACTCGCGGCTATGTTTACCAGCTATAGTAGACAAGGCTAGGGGCTTACGAGTACTATAATGCATCAGATCAATGTGCGGAGAGTCACGCAGTCGCAATGTTCCTTTATTATCTAGCATAAACTTTGAATAGTCACGACCTATTGGAATAACATAATTTTTATCTTCTTTTAATGTATCGTAATAATCATCAACGGCTGATTGTAAAAGGGCATCATTTACGAATCATACGCTTCTGGTTCGCTTTCCTAATCTCGGCGCACACGATGTGTTAGTTCCGGGAACTGTCCGACTAGCATTTACGATTGTTTTGACTTCTGCCGACGTTAACAGGGAGCCCGTTCAGAACTTAGGTCGTGCTATCGTCAAGAAAATCGTCATTAAAATTAGCGGTAATGAGGTTTTGAGTATCGACGATAGCGATGTATACTATTGTTACATGGATCTCTGGAGAACGGATAAAGAGCGGGAAAACTTACAGTACCAAGGAATTTGTAATAAGAACACATTGAGACTGCGCGTAGGTGCTTCTAATGGTGTTGATACCAACGAAAAAGATAACGCCGTTGCCGACGCATTAGGTAACAGATTCTATATTCCCCTAGACTTTGAATTACTAGATTCCCACATGCCCTTTTATCAAGCATCCCTAGGAGATAGGTTAGAATTCGAACTCACTTTTAACGACTACAGCAGAGTAATCAGAGCTGCTGAAGATGCTAGCTATTCCATTGACAATATCTCGCTCGAGTACGATATGATAACGGATCCCGAATTAGCCAGACAAATTCGTAACCAGTATTCGGGAAGTTTAGCCATTTTGTACGATCGCGTGCTGCGACATCGAAAGATCACGAGGGACAAAAAAGATACGATGTGGAATATCAATCTAAACGTCCCGACGAGGTCGTTGAAGGGTATTTTAATGTTGTTCGAGGACCCCTCCAATGCGTTTAAAAGAAATACCGAGAAGTTCTACAATCCCAAGATTACGAAAGTAGAATTGACTATTGAGGGCGTTCCTAATCAACTATATAGCCAAGGAATGCTAGCGTATCACCAGTGGGATGAGATTAAAAAACTTCCTTCTATAAAACGTTCTTCAGAAGTTAACGCGGTCGTGAAAGATCTGTCTCTCGGGAGTGTATCGATGGGTGAATACCTAACCACGAAGTACGCGCTATGGCTCGACATGCGAACAACAGACGATGACCAATTACACGGCAGTGGGAGGAGAATAGAAAATGCTAGCGAGGGTGTTACCATACAGATAACAAAGCTTCAGGAATCGGCTGGTAAATTAAACATATAATTGTACGTGATTATGGATGCGCAACTTAATATACAGAATGGGAGATTCGTGCAAGCAATCTATTGATAATCTTTTACCTAAAGATCCGCACTGCGCTATCATATGCGGGCAAACGGGCTGCGGAAAAACAGCCTTTATTCTAGATATTTTAGAAAGTCATTATCGGGACGTTTTCGATCATATTATTATTCTGTGCCCGACTATAAGCGTTAATAAAACATACTTATCGAGAGATTGGGTAATGAATGACGACGGGGTACACAGAGTCGATCCGGGCGATTGTTTACAAGACTGTCTCCGAGTATGTCACGAAAAATACAAAGGAGAATCAACCCTTTTTGTAATAGACGACTGCAGCGCGAGTAAAGAATTAACAAAAAAGAAGGATATGCTTTCGTATTTAGCATTCTCCGGACGTCATACTCAACATAGCGTTTGGGTACTTACTCAAAAATACAACTCTGTCCTGAAAGATCTCAGAGAGCAGACCAAATGGGTAGCGCTGTTTCATTGCAAAGACCGAGATTCATTCGAGGAATGTTTACGCGAAAATGACGTCATTTATACCAAGGGTGAACGTGACAAAGTCAGAAAAGTGTTAGCGGCAATGAAGCACTGTAAACTCGTATTAAAAACCGATCAACCAGCTGCTTATGCAATTGCTTAGCAAAATGTAGCAAAATTATAGCAAAAATATAGCAAAATTGTAGCAAATTGAACATTAGCGGTTAATATTACATAAAATGTGGTTCGAAATCATCATTCTTTCGCAACAGTTCATTATTACGGGATGTATTGGATATGTCATATTATATTATGTTAGACTTAAATATCTCCTTAGGTATTACATTATGGAATGCGACGAACTCATCGAACAAATGCTCAAAGAATCTGATGCAGATCAACATACACATCAAAATGTAGATAAATCTTTAGATAAACATAGAGAAAGACTCGCGGCTTTGGTAGCCGGTGGAAAATGTTCCCAATATTTGGGAGAAAATTATACCATCGAAAAAACTGATAACATGACCGACGAAGAGATTAAAAAACTGTACGCGCGTTACGAGTCTAGACTGGGAGCTACCATGACTAAAACTATAGGGTCGTCTATATTACAACTATACACAGTCGTAGCTAGTATGTTTCTCCCCATCCCGGCAGAACATCGCATGTATTTATGCGAATCTCTAGAGAAAGACCCATTCATCAAACACGCTATAAGCTCAATGAGCTGTGAGTTTTATCATAGATTCGGAATGTTTTTAGCTCCGTTCACCACAGCTTTAATAACGGCTAGGTATTGTCAATTTAAACATACGTGCCCACTTAATAATAATGGAGACACAACAGGTGACACCACAACAGATTGCGGAAACGCAACAACAGATTGCGGAAACGGAACAACAGATTGCGGAAACGGAACCACAAGTGAATGAGAAAATACTAAAATCCAGAGTTACTAAGAACCCCCCAAAAATAGCTGCAGGAAGAAAGGGAGGGCTGGCGCGAAAAGCAAAATTAATAAATAATTCAAATCCGATTAAAACATGGGCACTAGTAGGAGTTGCTGGTATAGCGGCTGTATGTTTCTTTTATAAGACCGGAGAAGAGAAAACGTCACCCCCGCCGCAACAACAAGTTCAATTAGAGGTTAGTCCTCATATAATGCTATAAGAAGCATGACTACTCCAGTTACAGACGGTAAAATGTTGGTAAACGCGACGTATCATTCAGCGGTGGTCACCGGCTTGGCCATTGGCTATGCCCGTATGGCTAAAATGATTACTAAAGCCACACCTCCCAAGCTTGATTTTAATGGATTTGATATAGGTATGATGGTTCTGGATATTGGATTAGCAATGGCAACGAAGGATATGCTCATCAAACAAGGACTTATCCCGGAAGACATAATGAAGTAATTAAACATTTGAATATTTTATATTCATATACTATGGCATCAATTGCGATGATGGTCGGTGGAGCTGTTGTTAATGCTCTAGCTTTTTCTGGGAGTAATTATTTATTTTCCAGTATGAGGGAATCAAATGCTAAAGAAGTTGAAGAGGAGCGTAAACGACATAATAAAGCATTAGAACAATACCAAGCAGCTCAGTTACAATATACGCATTAGAGAATGAAGAGATTAGACTTTATTCATGAACAACTGGTTAAGGAAGGACATTCAATTCAAATGTTTAAGGATGTCGAATCCGCCATGCATGATTACCAACAATGAGTCAGTTTTATACACCGTCAGAGGCTCAGAAAGACCGAGAGGTCACATTTGTGATTATGGGGTTATCTGCTCTATTGATTTTCAGCTATACACTAGTGTAGATGTGATTTGCATTTAGACAAATGATATGATAGATGTATATACCATGAATAACTGCAAGTTTACACTCATGGGGAAGACGACTCTATGTAATAGACGCTGTGTTGAAATTTACTGGGGTATACACAATTATTACATCAAGCGTGCACACATAAACTATACGTGTTCTGAATGCGGGATAGGGGTCAAAGGTCGTTATTGTTTATGTAAGAAACACGGTGCTGATAGGGTCAGGAATCAGATTATTTATGCTAGGAAGAGAGATTACATCAATGAGAGGAATAGGTTGGGGAGAATACGTATTTAGATATATGAAAACAACCAATTAGACATTTGTTTCATTTTGCATATACCATTCAACCACTATGGTTTTTGTCAGAGAGTTGAAGGCTATGGCAAAGCAACGTGGTCTACGTGGATATTCTCGTATGAGGAAAGCTGAATTGATTACCTTACTCGGTTTAGAATACAACAGACCCCTGACTGTTAGAGAACTCAAAGTTCGAGCGAGAAACAGTGGGCTGAGAGGTTATTCTCGAATGAGAAGAGCTGAATTGATCGCCTTACTAGATAATAATAATGATGATAATGATGATGATAATGATAATGTTAATCAACAACAACAAGAATTAATATTTGTACCCACATCCGCCGGCGTTGGTAAATATCTAAGAGGTTGGAAGATGGATATTAATTCCAACATGGATGTTAACGATATTAAGCCCATCATATCGAGTAAAATTAACGAGGAATTAGATGATTTACAAAGTATAAAATACCAGCTGACGATTAAAATGACATTGAGTAAAAGTAACGCAGACGATAGCGTCGAATATACCGAACCATATTTCCGTAGCAATCAAGAAGTTATAACCGAATCCGATACTATAGACGCATCATTAGATACATCAATTCAGAGGATACAGGAAACTTTAGAACGCTGGACTAATAGAGGTTCGGGTTGGGGTGTGGATAAAATCGATAGTTTATATTTAGATATAGCAAATTACATGCCTTTCAAAGGTGGATCTTATATAGATTTACCCCCGTATTATAAAAAGAAAAAAGCCATAATTAACGTAAAAAATAAATCCGATGATTGTTTAAGAATGATGATAAGATCTGCATTGTTCCCCGTAGACAAAAATCCGGATAGACCTTCTAGCTATCCCCAAAACGATGGACTCAACTTCGATGGTATAGACGAACCCACACCAATATTACAAATTGATAAGGTGGAAAAGCAAAATAATTTAGCTATAAATGTTTTCGGACATTCTAAAGGAATTGTTGTACACAGGATAAGCTCCGCTCCGGAACATATTCCCAGAATCAATTCATTTCTGATCGAAAAAGATGGAAAATATCATTATACGTGGATAAAGAGTTTAAACAGGCTATTATACGATCAAACAAAACATGCTAGAAAGAAATATTTCTGCGAAAGATGCCTGCATGGGTACAGCAGACAAGATCTATTAGAAGCGCATAAAGAAGACTGTAGAGGTGTTGGACAGACCGCTATCAGGATCGATATGCCTAAAGAGGGAAAAAATATATTAAAATTTGAACATTATTGTAATCAGATGCCAGTACCGTACGTAATTTACGCCGACTTCGAAGCGCTTATCAAACCCATAGAAAATACCGAACGCAATAATGATAGTAGTTTTACGTACAAAACTCAAGAACATATTCCTTGTGGGTTTGGATATATAGTTGTAAGGTATGATGGGAAAACAAACACTCCCGTGATTTACAGAGGTCCCGATGCAGCGGGAAAGTTCCTAGAATATATACAAAACGAAGAGAGAATAATCAGGGAAAAATTATCATGTAAGAAACCCATGCGTATGACGATAGATGATTGGAGGGCCCACAAGAAGTCAACGAGTTGTCACGTTTGTAATAAACCCCTGGATGGGGATTCGGTAAGAGATCATTGTCACGTCACGGGTAATTATCGCGGAGCCACTCATAACGAGTGTAACTTGAAACTAAAAATGAATGCTCAAACAATACCCATCCCCGTTGTGTTTCATAACCTTAGAGGATACGATTCACATCTCATTATGCAAGCTATCTCAAAGACCGAAGGCGGTTTAACGTGCATTCCTAACAATATGGAAAAATACATTTCGTTCTCGTTGACTAAACCAATACATTATAGGGACAAGGATGGGAAATCTAGAATAAAGCAAAGTAATGGGCTTAGATTCATAGACTCCGTACAGTTTCTGTTATCTTCCCTGGACAATTTAGCTAAAGCGAACAATCCCGATGACTTCGCTATAACAAATCAATATACCGATAAGATAACTCGTCATTTGCTGCTGAGAAAAGGTGTATATCCTTACGAATATATGGATGATTGGTCTAGATTCGAAGAAACTGAATTACCACCCCTCGAATCATTCTATAGTAACTTAACAGAATCTAGAATAACTGATGCCGATTATGAACACGCTCTGACGGTCTTGGATAAATTAGGTTGTAAGAATTTAGGCGATTATCACGATCTGTACTTAAAAACCGATGTACTGTTACTCGCCGATATATTCGAGATATTTAGAAAGACGTGTTTAAAACAATACGGCTTGGACCCGGCATGGTACTATTCTAGTCCCGGACTATCGTGGGATGCATTGTTGAAGAAGACCGGTGTAGAACTAAAACTACTCACAGATTACGATATGCACGTGTTTATTGAGAAAGGATTAAGAGGGGGTATATCGATGGCTGCGAAAAGGTATTCCAAGGCTAATAATAAATTAGTGGAAGGATACGATCCGAGTAAACCCGACACGCACATATCATATCTCGACGCTAACAATTTGTAAGGATGGGCTATGAGTCAACCTTTACCCACGGGTGGTTTTGAATGGGTCAATGTGAATGATATCAATAATAATGATGAGAATAAAGGGTACATACTAGAAGTTGACCTAGAATATCCGAGTTCCTTACATAAAGATCATAACAGTTATCCGCTAGCTCCCGAAAGATTAATGGTTAAGAAAGACTGGATGTCGGAATATCAACGTTCATTGATGGGTAATAGTAGGTTAGCTAACGTAGAAAAACTCGTACCAAATTTGATGGATAAGACAAAATATATAGTTCACTACAGAAATCTCCAGTTATATCTATCGTTAGGTATGAAACTTAAGAAAATACACAGAGTTCTAAAGTTTGATCAAAGCCCTTGGATGGAACCCTATATAAGGTTGAACACAGATTTAAGAAAGATAGCTACCAGCGATTTCGAAAAGAATCTGTATAAGCTCATGAATAACTCGGTATTCGGTAAAACTATGGAGAATCTAAGGAAGCGTGTTGATGTTAAATTAGTCAGATCTAATGAGGAAGAAAGACTCAGGAAACTTATAGCCAGTCCGGCTTTTAACAGAAGCAAGATATTCGATAACGACTTAGCCGCGTTGCATATGCAGAAGAGTAATATAAAATTCAACAGACCGGTGTACGTCAGTATGAGTATTCTCGACTTGTCAAAACACTTAATGTATGACTTTTATTACAACGAACTTAAGAAGCAATACGGCAATAGATGCGAGGTGCTATATACCGACACAGATTCTTTGTTGATGGAAATACAAACCGAGGATGTGTATAAAGATATGGCAGAAAAAATAGATATGTATGACACGAGCGATTACCCAAAAGATAATCCACTGCACAGCGTTGTAAATAAAAAGGTATTAGGTAAGATGAAGGATGAATGTGCTGGGACTCCTATAGCGGAGTATGTAGGATTAAGACCTAAGATGTATTCTATAAAGAAGTCCGATAATGGGGAGATAAGAAAAGCCAAGGGTGTTAAAATGTATGTTGTAAAAAAGCATATCAAACACGAACAGTATAAAGAATCATTATTCAACGGTAGAACGTTCAAACACGAGATGAACTCTTTAAGAAGTTACAATCATAGGATATATGGATTAAGAATGAACAAGACATCATTATCCCCCTTAGATACAAAGAGATGGATTGATAATGATGGTGTAACTACCTATGCTTATGGTTATGGTGGTAATACCGTACCGTCGGGAACTATGAACAACTCTTCTCGTACAAATGCCCCACCCGGTCCATCTTGAAGATAATAAAGAATAGGCTCTCCTTCTTTCGTAACCAATCGACTAATGTTATACGTCTTAAGGGACCATATGGGATCGGTTGCGCGACGTAGGCCTCCTTCGAGTTCACCGGGCTGGTATAAATATCTTACCCTTACTCTATCCGGAAGTTTTCGTTCTTTGCCTCTCCTCGGTGCTGAAGATTCGGAAGTCACCGATTTCATTTTAATCGCATCGGATGGTTTCTTCCCGATTAATCTCGTCACTTCATTATTCAGCGCTGATACAACGGCTGATAATCGTGTCACCCATTCGGTTGATCTCAATCGCTCGGATTTCATTTCGATCCCATACTGATAGCCAAACAAACGTTCCGCTAATGTCCTGTTAAATCTTTCGACGATAGCTTGACTGCGGTGGGCCTCTCTTTCACCACGGACGATTTTGACGTCGTGCTTTGTTAACAGTTTAGTTACCGATCCCATAAACTCGCGACCGGGATCTACTTGAAATAGCTTAGGCCATTTTAGTGGTCCGCGTTTATATATGCGGCTCAGTGCATTAGCTACTTCTGTTGATTCTTTCGATGTTAATGGCTCAACCTCTTTGTATCGACTAGCCACATCCACTACTGTTAAAGCGTATTTATACGTTTTGAGTTTTACCTTATCGTGGGGAAGAAACAAGAGGTCAGCCTGATGAACTTCATTCGTTGTAGAAATATCAAACTTCTTCCTCGGTATATAACGCGGTGCCGGTAAATATATTTGCCACAACGCTTGTTTCTTTAACCAATCCTTGGCCACATCTTTAGATACCTTAGCCGCGGTGGCTAATTTTTTTATTGCTCCTACACCTTTCCAATATCCTCGTGGGCTATAGTAAATTTGATTCATTATTAATTAATATTGATGTTTCGTTTAATACAAATCATGACTATCGTTGAATCGCATAGTCATTTACACATAAAAAATGCTACCTGTAGTAGCAGTATAGATATATGAATCCAGCTCCAGTGGAAGTGAGCCAGAACCATCATTACCTATACTACTTAATGTGACAATTGGCCATGTTAATTTTGACTGTGGCTGATTAACGAACGTCTGTTGGTTAAAATTAAATTGATAACTGTTATATTTTTTAATTAGGCAGTTGTGTGTTTGCATGACATGCAAAAACAGAGACAGACCCATTCCTAATTTTTCCTGAATGCCCCAAACCATTCCCAACTGAACCTTTCATTCTGAACCATTTTCACTTCATCAAATCAGGTGGTCATGGTGACAGTTAACCTCATCAATATCCATGAATATTCATCTTTGATCCCTATAAAGCAAAACAACTGTTGAACAGAAAGTCCAATTCCATTAAATACCTAATATCTTGGTCATTTCCCTTTCAATGACGGTGAACATATATATTGCAGACATAAATTGCGTTAAAAATATCATATACTGAATGTATGAACTATTTACAAAGCAGAGTGACAGACCTTCAAATTGACATTTGACAAAGCCATGACAAGTCAAAAGATTTATTTATTCATAGTTCACTTTCACTGATTGAAAAATACTTTGACTTGACATGAATAAAAGGAGGGTCACACGGGTTGCTGTAATGTTACAGAGGCTCAGTTGCCAATTTTAAACTTTTGGAAAATTAAACAACTTCAGACATGTTAGCTGAATGAATTTGTGATTGACAGCATGATTTGATCAGTAACACCAGTGCTTGACAAAATATGATCAATTTGCTGCTGGTCTTCAGTGATTCGTGAATACGAATTACAAGACAGGATACTTTTTACAGTTTCATGTATCCCCGCATCACATGTTTTCGAGCCTCATCTCTTTTTGTAACCTAAACATACGTGACCACACACTTAAGTTATGTCATGAATTAAGTACACTACATTTCAAAAGTCACTTCTGTATCGTGAAACTATTTCGCGATACGTTCGTGATAGTGCCATGAAAGTATCGCGAAAGTGACTTGAAAGTGGCGCAATATTACCGCGAAAGTGGCTAGAAAATGCCATGAAAGTTGCGAGGTAATGGCGCAAAATTTCGCGTAAGTGGCACAAAAGTGCCGTGATAGTGCCGTGAAAGTGCCGCAATAGTGCCGCAAAAGTGGCGCCATATTGGTACACTGCATGTACCCATCAGAAATGCTGTCATGCGTTACTTCCCCATGTATATCGGATGTATGTCAATCTAACCTGAAGCTATATTAAGCCTGTTCCTCTTGTTATATTTAGAGAGATGTAGGTGCTAGGTCCATAACAGTACAAAGCTTTACATGGATATGTTCTTAAAAACTGTATTTTTTTCCGCAAGGATGCATCACCTATTCTATATTAATCAATAAGAAATTCATTGACAAATGTTTATGTTCGCATTTGTATCAGTTTCTCAACAGTCTTCGGAATGGGGAGTAGCGTATGAGAACGCAATTCCCAGTGGTGCCTGTATACACTGATTGTGTTTTCTTAGATTCACCCCGATTTTGGTCCTCGGTTCATCTGATTGATACACACAAAGGACTTGCGTTCGTCTGTAAATGCCTGAAATGCTGAGTATTAAGAGTGGCCATCACAGCCTCTGTTACATTTAGCATTCAGGGTTAAATATATGAAAATACATTTTGGCTTGATGTGCTTAAGAAGCTTATGATTCTGTTATTGGGGTCTTAGACTGAAAACGGAATAACTTTCCTTAAAACGAAGTAGAAACCAGATACATGGATCATACATACATGTAAGGAAGAGAATTAATGGATGGCAACTTTATTATGAGGAACACAATGTTTCAGAGTAATATTTACTCCTTCATCAGCAGCGTTAACCAGTGGCATTTACGACGTCTTTACATTTATGAACACATTTAATACTCATGGTCATTAGGACAGAAGCACAACAGATATTCCCTATGTGGAATAGAGCTATCTAGAGCTGGCTAGAGTTGCTTTTGTATGCGTTTCTAGATTATATTATTTTTTTTCATAGAATAAATATATTCCACAGTCATGGTGCAGGACTAGCGCCTGCACTTATGAAGTAAGTGAATGTTAAGAAGACGAGATCACATGTACTTGCATCATGCATCGGAGAAAACAATGTAGGTATGGTTTGACACTTTGGAGATAACATACTGTGTTTTCAATGTAGAGCTAGGTTACATGTCGATTTAACCGCGCTAAATTGAATTTGGAAACGAGCGCGCAGCGTGAGGTTTCAAATGTTAAATTTGGCGCGGTTAAATCGACAGGTAACCTAGCTCTACATTGAAAACACAGTATGATTATCTCCATTCTATCATGACTAAATAAAACGCGAACTCTTTGGTGTAAGCAAATATACTGAGTGAAGCTGCATGGGTTGAGTCCAGTGTTTTGAGTGGGTTATCGATCTGATTTACAGAATCTCCGCACAAAATATGATGCTGTATATACTCAAGCAGTTTGTTTACACCATAATACTTCACTCGAACATATGACTGGCATTGAAAGTGCAGCAACTTGGTTACCTAATATGAGATGGGCATCCCTAAAGAAAACAAAGCAAGCTTTGTAAGACTTTCGCTCTACATCACAGGTCACCATTATAATATCATGTCGTAGGTACATAAAAAGGTTGGTTCCACATCTTATTAGAACTGTAGATTAGGTACATAAAAAGGTTGGTTCCACATCTTATTAGAACTGTAGATTAGGTACATAAAGAAGTTGGTTCCACATCTTATTAGAAATGTAGATTCGGTACATAGAGAGGTTGGTTCCACATCTTATTAGAACTGTAGATTAGGTACATAAAAAGGTTGGTTCCACATCTTATTAGAACTGTGGATTAGGTACATAAAGAGGTTGGTTCCACATCTTATTAGAACTGTAGATTAGGTACATAAAAAGGTTGGTTCCACATCTTATTAGAACTGTAGATTAGGTACATAAAGCAGTTGGTTCCACATCTTATTAGAACTGTAGATTAGGTACATAAAGAGGTTGGTTCCACATCTTATTAGAACTGTAGATTAGGTACATAAAGAGGTTGGTTCAACATCTTATTAGAACTGTAGATTAGGTACATAAAAAGGTTGGTTCCACATCTTATTAGAACTGTAGATTAGGTACATAAAGCAGTTGGTTACACATCTTATTAGAACTGTAGATTAGGTACATAAAGCAGTTGGTTCCACACCTTATTAGAACTGTAGATTAGGTACATAAAGCAGTTGGTTCCACATCTTATTAGAACTGTAGATTAAGTACATAAAGCAGTTGGTTCCACACCTTATTAGAACTGTGGATTAGATACATAAAGAGGTTGGTTCCACACCTTATTAGAACTGTAGATTCGGTACACAGAGCGGTTGGTTCCACACCTTATTAGAACTGTAGATTCGGTAAACAGAGCGGTTGGTTCCACACCTTATTAGAACTGTAGATTAGGTACATAAAGAGGTTGGTTCCACACCTTATTAGAACTGTGGATTAGATACATAAAGAGGTTGGTTTCACACCTTATTAGAACTGTAGATTCAGTACACAGAGCGGTTGTTCCACACCTTATTAGAACTGTAGATTCGGTACACAGAGTGGTTGGTTCCACACCTTATTAGAACTGTAGATTCGGTACACAGAGCGGTTGGTTCCACACCTTATTAGAACTGTAGATTCGGTACACAGAGCGGTTGTTCCACACCTTATTAGAACTGTAGATTAGGGACATAGAGCGGTTGGTTCCACACCTTATTAGAACTGTAGATTAGGTACATAAAGAGGTTGGTTCCACACCTTATTAGAACTGTGGATTAGATACATAAAGAGGTTGGTTCCACATCTTATTAGAACTGTAGATTCGGTACACAGAGCGGTTGGTTCCACATCTTATTAGAACTGTAGATTCAGTACACAGAGCGGTTGGTTCCACATCTTATTAGAACTGTAGATTCGGTACATAGAGCGGTTGGTTCCACACCTTATTAGAACTGTAGATTCGGTACACAGAGCGGTTGTTCCACACCTTATTAGAACTGTAGATAAGGGACATAGAGCGGTTGGTTCCACATCTTATTAGAACTGTAGATTCGGTACACAGAGCGGTTGGTTCCACACCTTATTAGAACTGTAGATTCGGTACACAGAGCGGTTGGTTCCACACCTTATTAGAACTGTAGATTCGGTACACAGAGCGGTTGGTTCCACATCTTATTAGAACTGTACATTAGGTACACAGAGCGGTTGGTTCCACACCTTATTAGAACTGTAGATTTGGTACACAGAGCGGTTGTTCCACACCTTATTAGAACTGTAGATTAGGGACATAGAGCGGTTGGTTCCACATCTTATTAGAACTGTAGATTCGGCACACAGAGCGGTTGGTTCCACACCTTATTAGAACTGTAGATTCGGTACACAGAGCGGTTGGTTCCACACCTTAATAGAACTGTAGATTAGATACATAAAGAGGTTGGTTCCACACCTTATTAGAACTGTAGATTCGGTACACAGAGCGGTTGTTCCACACCTTATTAGAACTGTAGATTCGGTACACAGAGCGGTTGGTTTCACACCTTATTAGAACTGTAGATTCGGTACACAGAGCGGTTGTTCCGCATCTTATTAGAACTGTAGATTAGATACATAAAGAGGTTGGTTCCACACCTTATTAGAACTGTGGATTAGATACATAAAGAGGTTGGTTCCACACCTTATTAGAACTGTTGATCCGGTACGTAAAGAGGTTGGTTCCACATCTTATTAGAACAGTAGATTCGGTACATAGAGCGGTTGGTTCCACATCTTATTAGAACTGTAGATTCGGTACACAGAGCGGTTGGTTCCACACCTTATTAGAACTGTAGATTAGGTACATAAAGAGGTTGGTTCCACACCTTATTAGAACTGTGGATTAGATACATAAAGAGGTTGGTTCCACACCTTATTAGAACTGTAGATTCGGTACACAGAGCGGTTGTTCCACACCTTATTAGAACTGTAGATTCGGTACATAGAGCGGTTGGTTCCACACCTTATTAGAACTGTAGATTCGGTACACAGAGCGGTTGTTCCACACCTTATTAGAACTGTAGATTCGGTACACAGAGCGGTTGGTTCCACACCTTAATAGAACTGTAGATTCGGTACACAGAGCGGTTGGTTCCACACCTTATTAGAACTGTAGATTAGGTACATAAAGAGGTTGGTTCCACACCTTATTAGAACTGTAGATTCGGTACACAGAGCGGTTGGTTCCACACCTTATTAGAACTGTAGATTCGGTACACAGAGCGGTTGGTTCCACACCTTATTAGAACTGTAGATTAGGTACATAAAGAGGTTGGTTCCACACCTTATTAGAACTGTGGATTAGATACATAAAGAGGTTGGTTCCACACCTTATTAGAACTGTAGATTCGGTACACAGAGCGGTTGTTCCACACCTTATTAGAACTGTAGATTCGGTACACAGAGTGGTTGGTTCCACACCTTATTAGAACTGTAGATTCGGTACACAGAGCGGTTGGTTCCACACCTTATTAGAACTGTAGATTCGGTACACAGAGCGGTTGTTCCACACCTTATTAGAACTGTAGATTCAGTACACAGAGCGGTTGGTTCCACATCTTATTAGAACTGTAGATTCGGTACATAGAGCGGTTGGTTCCACATCTTATTAGAACTGTAGATTCGGTACACAGAGCGGTTGTTCCACACCTTATTAGAACTGTAGATAAGGGACATAGAGCGGTTGGTTCCACATCTTATTAGAACTGTAGATTCGGTACACAGAGCGGTTGGTTCCACACCTTATTAGAACTGTAGATTTGGTACACAGAGCGGTTGTTCCACACCTTATTAGAACTGTAGATTAGGGACATAGAGCGGTTGGTTCCACATCTTATTAGAACTGTAGATTCGGCACACAGAGCGGTTGGTTCCACACCTTATTAGAACTGTAGATTCGGTACACAGAGCGGTTGGTTCCACACCTTAATAGAACTGTAGATTAGATACATAAAGAGGTTGGTTCCACACCTTATTAGAACTGTAGATTCGGTACACAGAGCGGTTGTTCCACACCTTATTAGAACTGTAGATTCGGTACACAGAGCGGTTGGTTTCACACCTTATTAGAACTGTAGATTCGGTACACAGAGCGGTTGTTCCGCATCTTATTAGAACTGTAGATTAGATACATAAAGAGGTTGGTTCCACACCTTATTAGAACTGTGGATTAGATACATAAAGAGGTTGGTTCCACACCTTATTAGAACTGTTGATCCGGTACGTAAAGAGGTTGGTTCCACATCTTATTAGAACAGTAGATTCGGTACATAGAGCGGTTGGTTCCACATCTTATTAGAACTGTAGATTCGGTACACAGAGCGGTTGGTTCCACACCTTATTAGAACTGTAGATTAGGTACATAAAGAGGTTGGTTCCACACCTTATTAGAACTGTGGATTAGATACATAAAGAGGTTGGTTCCACACCTTATTAGAACTGTAGATTCGGTACACAGAGCGGTTGTTCCACACCTTATTAGAACTGTAGATTCGGTACACAGAGCGGTTGGTTCCACGCCTTATTAGAACTGTAGATTCGGTACACAGAGCGGTTGTTCCACACCTTATTAGAACTGTAGATTCGGTACACAGAGCGGTTGGTTCCACACCTTAATAGAACTGTAGATTCGGTACACAGAGCGGTTGGTTCCACACCTTATTAGAACTGTAGATTGGGTACATAAAGAGGTTGGTTCCACACCTTATTAGAACTGTAGATTCGGTACACAGAGCGGTTGGTTCCACACCTTATTAGAACTGTAGATTCGGTACACAGAGCGGTTGGTTCCACACCTTATTAGAACTGTAGATTGGGTACATAAAGAGGTTGGTTCCACACCTTATTAGAACTGTGGATTAGATACATAAAGAGGTTGGTTCCACACCTTATTAGAACTGTAGATTCGGTACACAGAGCGGTTGTTCCACACCTTATTAGAACTGTAGATTCAGTACACAGAGTGGTTGGTTCCACACCTTATTAGAACTGTAGATTCGGTACACAGAGCGGTTGGTTCCACACCTTATTAGAACTGTAGATTCGGTACACAGAGCGGTTGTTCCACACCTTATTAGAACTGTAGATTAGGGACATAGAGCGGTTGGTTCCACACCTTATTAGAACTGTAGATTAGGTACATAAAGAGGTTGGTTCCACACCTTATTAGAACTGTGGATTAGATACATAAAGAGGTTGGTTCCACATCTTATTAGAACTGTAGATTCGGTACACAGAGCGGTTGGTTCCACATCTTATTAGAACTGTAGATTCAGTACACAGAGCGGTTGGTTCCACACCTTATTAGAACTGTAGATTCGGTACATAGAGCGGTTGGTTCCACACCTTATTAGAACTGTAGATTCGGTACACAGAGCAGTTGGTTCCACACCTTATTAGAACTGTAGATTCGGTACACAGAGCGGTTGGTTCCACACCTTATTAGAACTGTAGATTCGGTACACAGAGCGGTTGGTTCCACACCTTATTAGAACTGTAGATTAGGTACATAAAGAGGTTGGTTCCACACCTTATTAGAACTGTGGATTAGATACATAAAGAGGTTGGTTCCACATCTTATTAGAACTGTAGATTCGGTACACAGAGCGGTTGTTCCACACCTTATTAGAACTGTAGATTAGGTACATAAAGAGGTTGGTTCCACACCTTATTAGAACTGTAGATTCGGTACACAGAGCGGTTGGTTCCACACCTTATTAGAACTATAGATTCGGTAAACAGGGCGGTTGGTTCCACATCTTATTAGAACTGTAGATTAGGTACATAAAGAGGTTGGTTCCACACCTTATTAGAACTGTGGATTAGATACATAAAGAGGTTGGTTCCACACCTTATTAGAACTGTAGATTCGGTACACAGAGCGGTTGTTCCACACCTTATTAGAACTGTAGATTCGGTACACAGAGTGGTTGGTTCCACACCTTATTAGAACTGTAGATTCGGTACACAGAGCGGTTGGTTCCACACCTTATTAGAACTGTAGATTCGGTACACAGAGCGGTTGTTCCACACCTTATTAGAACTGTAGATTAGGGACATAGAGCGGTTGGTTCCACATCTTATTAGAACTGTAGATTTGGTACACAGAGCGGTTGGTTCCACACCTTATTAGAACTGTAGATTAGGTACATAAAGAGGTTGGTTCCACACCTTATTAGAACTGTGGATTAGATACATAAAGAGGTTGGTTCCACATCTTATTAGAACTGTAGATTCGGTACACAGAGCGGTTGGTTCCACATCTTATTAGAACTGTAGATTCAGTACACAGAGCGGTTGGTTCCACACCTTATTAGAACTGTAGATTCGGTACATAGAGCGGTTGGTTCCACACCTTATTAGAACTGTAGATTCGGTACACAGAGCGGTTGTTCCACACCTTATTAGAACTGTAGATTAGGGACATAGAGCGGTTGGTTCCACATCTTATTAGAACTGTAGATTCGGTACACAGAGCGGTTGGTTCCACACCTTATTAGAACTGTAGATTCGGTACACAGAGCGGTTGGTTCCACACCTTATTAGAACTGTAGATTCGGTACATAGAGCGGTTGGTTCCACATCTTATCAGAACTGTAGATTCGGTACACAGAGCGGTTGGTTCCACACCTTATTAGAACTGTAGATTCGGTACACAGAGCGGTTGTTCCACACCTTATTAGAACTGTAGATTCGGTACACAGAGCGGTTGTTCCACACCTTATTAGAACTGTAGATTAGGGACATAGAGCGGTTGGTTCCACATCTTATTAGAAATGTAGATTCGGTACATAGAGAGGTTGGTTCCATACCTTATTAGAACTGTAGATTTGGTACATGGAGTGGTTGATTCAACATCTTACTAGAAATGTAGATAAGTTATGTTGAAGTTAAGTAATATTTGTTACATTTATAACTACCTGTGCCCCCTTTTTGGAATGTTCGATAATAGTGGACCTTTGTCCCCTGTGTAGTTACCCGTTGTAAGAGGGCACCATTTTCAAAGTGTCCTGAAACCTCAGGGGTAATATTTTGTACTGCAGAATTAATGAGACTGACGGAAAATTGAATGTTTTCACAAAGGATGTATAAACATGCAGAAATCAGCAATTATAAAGCATCATGACAGCGCCCATCGCCCATTAATTGATAGGACCAGCAAAATCTTTATTGGACCAGTACTTTCATGAGCTGTCAGTCAAGTGAACCAGTAAATTAATAACTGAACAGAACCTCTGCTCATTAAAGTACAGGATATTATTAATATCTAATACATTTTATATTTGAAACTTGTCCTGCATTATATATTGCATTCCCATCTATTCCTGCGAAAACATGACTATAAACATCATCTCTTGAGAATAACGTGGTCCGGAACAAAGTTGAAACTGCTTGCCCGAAAAACAGCCTGTCATCACCAGCCTGCCAGTACACATGACACTCTTCTTCTTTTTTGGCTGAAGTGAGCAGTCGCCTGTGAAACGTGTTTATCCTTTGACTTTACTGTGGATATTAAACTATTGGTTTGTTTATTCATTTGTCATGTATTCTTTACATGTATACAGTGAGGTGTATTACGTGTTTGTTTTCCAGCCATTTTGACTCAAGCATTGTTATGCAGGATAAGGTAAAAATATATAAGAACAATGGAAGCCATGCAAATGACTCACAGCATGTATAATTCCTTCCAGTTGCAGGCTGCTAAGTCTACCTCCTTCAATAACCTCTTTGGGGTAAGAGTCTGTTATAGGGTAGTATTCTTTTGGTAAACGAATTGCCTGGAACAAGAATAAGAAAATTAGTCAATTTATATTTGCAAAGTCATCTTGAGGGAAATAGTGAGTCGTGTTGACAGCATGAAGGTTGCTAGCTTTGTACCTACACAGAGGAACACATATGGCGGACATAACATTTTGGTATCATAAATGTCCATACCTATATGTCTGTATCCAGTCCAGATTTTTCATAAAAAAAATCTGCATTCTGTGATAAAAGCATGAAACTTGGCATAGTTGTAGATTGGTGTCATGGTGGCCTCTTGTGGATGTGGATATTCAATTCCTACTACAGAACCCGGATTTTTGTGTACTTGGGCCGAGTCACTGAAGCACCCACAAAAGGACTTTGAATATTCTGTGTAGCAGTGTCACCGCTTTGTTTGTGCTTGATTGATTCCGGGTTTCATTACCACGAAGACACTCATTTAGGCAGCCTATGCGTTTAGCGGCTGAGAGCTGATCCATGGGTAGAAGATTTGTGTGTACTTGAACATGTGTCCCATGCTTGCTGTAAAAGGTGACTAACGAGATCGGGTGGTCAGGCTTGCTGACTTGGTTTGATGCATGTCATCGTATCACAATTGAGTGGATCGATGCTCATGATGTCAATCACTGGATTTTCTTGTCCAGACTCGATTATTAACAGACTGCCATCAATATAGCTGGAATATTGCTGAGTGCAGTGTTAAACAACAAACAAACAAACAAAGGTGAACTTAACGAGTTTAGTGGTTACCTATTCAGCCAGATTTGAGATTTGAAAATTTACATGACAGGGTTTCGTGAATTGACTAATTAGCTGTCCAACCCTACATTTTTATAAACGTTGAGTTATGTTAGTTTTCTTGATTTGTAACATATAAGTACCAATACCAAACAATAGTTTGTTAATAATTCTAAGATTATAACCTCTATTACATCTTTGCCATGAATCTTGTATTTTGGCTTCAGTCACACTAACTAAAATTTTCAGATTTTCAACAGACGTCCTCTTCACTGTCAATCACACATTTAGCAACCCAAGCTATGAAGTGTGTAATGTTGGGAATCTCACTTCTTTTCCCACATCTAACCACTAGAGGTTGATGAATTGGGGAGGTGGGTAGGAGTACTTTGGATGTAATAGAGGTAGTATTCTTAGAATTATTAACAATGATAACTATTGTTCGATAATTCTTACGAAACTTCTCCCTCTATTACATCTTTGCCAGAATATACTGGAGAGACCCGGAGGGATCTGCCTCTAGTAACTCCCTGTGTAATTGATAGTAATCTCTTCTGGAAACCATTTATTCACGGATTCGAATCCTGACTCGAGATAATTTCCTCTGAAATTTTCCTGAGGACTTGAAAACCAGAATGCATCAAGAATCAGTCAAATACGTGATACCTTCACTAGCAATACCGTCATATTTGCTGATCTTGGTAGAAATAACGATGTCATTTCTGGTCTATTTCTCCCCAATGACGTCATTTCTTCTTAAATTTGGATTTGTGACACTATTACTGGTGATGACGTCTCTTCCAGTTATCATCTCACTTCCAGTTATCATCTCACTTCCGGTTATCATCTCATTTCCGGTGATGACGTCACTTCCGGTTATCATCTCACTTCCAGTTATCATCTCATTACTGGTGATGACGTCACTTCCGGTTATCATCTCACTTCCAGTTATCATCTCACTTCCGGTTATCATCTCACTTCCGGTTATCATCTCACTTCCAGTTATCATCTCACTTCCAGTTATCATCTCACTCCCGGTTATCATCACACTTCCAGTTATAATCTCACTTCCGGTTATCATCTCACTTCCAGTTATAATCTCATTTCCAGTTATCATCTCACTTCCGGTGATGACGTCACTTCCGGTTATCATCTCACTTCCAGTATCATCTCATTACTGGTGATGACGTCACTTCCGGTTATCATCTCACTTCCAGTTATCATCTCACTTCCGGTTATCATCTCACTTCCGGTTATCATCTCACTTCCGGTGATGACGTCACTTCCGGTTATCATCTCACTTCCGGTTATCATCTCACTTCCGGTGATGACGTCACTTTCGGTTATCATCTCACTTTCAGTGATGACGTCACTTTCGGTTATCATCTCACTTCCAGTTATCATCTCATTTCCAGTTATCATCTCACTTCCGGTGATGACGTCACTTCCGGTATTCATCTCAATTCCGGTTATCATCTCACTTCCGGTGATGACGTCACTTTCGGTTCTATCTCTTCCGGTTCTGACGTGACCTGATTAGTCCTAATAGTCATAGGAGTCTCTCCGGGTATGCCTTCATATGGTGTTTGTAATGGTGGAATGATGTGTCATCAAGCCAGTTGATATAACCACGAATGTCCATTGAATATCTGGATATCGAGGACAGATCGTTAATCCATGAAGCAGGTAACCTGACATAAGTATTAGGGTTGCGTACTAGCTTCATAAAGTTCCGACAGTCACTTTCATGATCTGGTAAGGGACGCTCTGACTGGCTGGATGAAAGGTCGCTCTGACGAGACCCTTAATGGGATGTCCTCAGATCTTTGTTTAGCAATAGCGAGAACTAAGATCTGATTTTAATGAGATGGAGACCCAAGCGAAGATTTATGTGACAGTGTAGGGAAAAGCTTGCGAGCTTATATCCGGCTGGTCGGACGACATGTATTAACCAAGGTCTGAAGTGGCGCCTTATGCTATTTAGGAATTTTCCAAAATTTGAATTTTCCCTCTCTCCATGGAAACAAGGTAGACTTAGCTGAAACAGAGGTAAGTCTCGTTTATGGAGCTGAACTAACAGAAGAGTAATCAGTAGATGACTAATCCCCCTGAAAGAACAAATCATCTGACTGTACAACTTGATGAGAGCATTTCTATCTACCATATATGACCGCAGATAAGCCGACCCATAATTTCATAATGATCGTTATATGTTGCCATCAACAACGAAGCGCCATTTTGTGAATCAGTGTTTATAGAATTATGAACCCAGGAGAAAATATATCAGCTAGAGCAAACTCGCAGTTTGAATGCAGCATCGTAAGCATGGCGTTTTCATTTAAAACTCATGATGAGAATGTCAGTCAGTAAAAATATACCAACTTTTATACCCCCTTTTTACCACTATTGGATGTTAATCCAACTGGATTAAATAAACTATGAACACTCCCAACACGATCACTAAGCACCCACAACTTGAAAGTGTTTGTGTAAACAACATAATACCAATCGTCCCGTTATTACCAGTGCTCATTTCCTTGTGTACTGTGCTGCTTTTTAAACAACAGGAAGCAATCACAGTGGTCACCATTTGTGACGTCACAGGAAACAGCTGATCACATGTTTTTGCAAATGGCGAACGGAAAAACTCGCCGTTACAAATGTTTATTTGCCTCTTTCAATAAAGGTAGATACTTGTTCACTATCAATTTATGAACTTTAGCAAAACGTACATAATAGCTACTGGCAATTTCATTTGGGGATTATATACTCTTCAAAAAAAGAAACTTGACATAGATGTATTGCCAAATATCTCAAATAATTACATTAAATGAGAACCAAATAAGTCAAACAGAAAGATGATGTGTCTATAATTCGAGAAAACACATGCAAAGCACACAAACGTAGCGTTTGGGGATCAATTTTACAGCTTCATCCAAACGCAACCGCCTGCTGAATGGGAATAAAAATCCATATCAACGGCCGTTCATACAGTCCTTATAAGGGCAGTAGAGGCAGTGACAGAATGCCAAGACTGAATGCAGCTCAACGGAACAACGCCATTGGAAGATTACAAGCTGGAGCAACTCAGCAAGAAGTGGCCAGGCACTTTGGCGTATCCAGACAGACAATCTCTGCACTGTGGACCTGATACAACAACACCAACAGAGTTGATGACAGACCAAGGTCAGGAAGACCAAGGGTGACAACCCAAGCACAAGATCAATACATACAGCTGCGACACCTCCGAGACCGCACTACCACAGCCACATCTACAACCACACAGATCCCTGGGGTACACAGATTATCAGATCAAACGGTACGCAACAGACTGAGGGAGGCTGTACTTTTTGCACGAAGACCTGTTCGACGTCATGTATTGACCCCACGTCATCTGGCAGACCGTCTGCTTTGGTGCCAACAGAAGGTTAGATGGGCACGTGCAAGGTGGAGAAATGTACTGTTTACTGACGAGTCCTGTTTCCTACTCACACGTGCTGATGGGCGTGCACGTGTCTACAGACGTCAGGGTGAACGTTACGCCCCCAACTGTGTGCAGCAGGTTGTCCCACTTGGCGGCAGGAGTGTCATGGTATGGGCCGGAATTCATCACGGTGGTAGGACGCCTCTTGTGCATGTGGCAGGTGCATTGACAGGTGTGCGTTACAGAGACTTGATCCTACAGCCTTACGTTCTTCCTCATGTCATCGTTCATGGCGGACAGTTCCAGCAGGACAACGCTCGACCGCATATTGCACGTGTTTGTCAGGACTTCTTACAGCACAACAACATCCAGACATTACCTTGGCCAGCCCGGTCACCAGATTTGCCCCCGATTGAGCATCTGTGGGACAAGTTGGATCGACGCATTCACAGAAGGAATCCACCGCCCCAAACACTTCTTGATGCACTTCAGCATGAATGGCAGCACATCCAACAGCATGTTATTGACGACGTGATTGCATCTATGGGTCGTCGGTGTCAAGCGGTGATTGATGCACGTGGTGGGCACAACCGATACTGACATATTCTGTACCCCTGTGACATTAACTGTATCGTGTACGTGTATCTGTCTAGGTGACACGATTAATGTTTAGAACATTGTGTACATTGATCTTCAAACAGTGTTTCAATTATGGTTTCTGTGTCCTATTTTGAAACAATCACATTATATTACATTTGGAAAGTCAGTGTCAAGTTTCTTTTTTTGAAGAGTATATGTTATAGCTGTGTATTACATATATTGTTACATGTAAAGATTGTGGAGTTTATGAAGAACGATAAACTTTGAACATTCAGTTGAAAACTTATTATCGGAAGTAGTAACATGCATAACATTTTTTTATTAATGACAACATTGGTGTATAATAATAACCTTATTGATAATTCATAACAATAATGGCAACTTCCAAACTTTCGGGAAGTTGCAATCTATGGGGCTGTCATTCAGGCGATGTTTCTGACAGATCATGATCTGAAAAATACTATCATGAAAGTGTATCCCGTGGATAAGCCGACCCCTTTCTACAGAATCTGGTCCTCAAAATTCGGTTTATCTGCGGACATATACGATAATCTGTCTGTCCATATCCACGAGTAGTTATTGAGCTATCAAAACTATTCCATGGAACTGGAATTCTGTACTTTGTATTTCTGTCAGATACACACCACTATGATAGAGACGAAGTCAAACTTGTTGCCATGGAAACGAACAAGAATGATGTTTCTGACTTTTTTATTCTGATAAGTCATCGTTAATCTCAAATCATACTGCCGTTTTAAGAAAAATTTGAGAAATTTTCCGCTTTCCAAATAGATGATATATCATTTTCATGATTGAAGACAACAGTCCATGTCATTAATGTTGTGTGTATGGTTCACCTAATGCTTTACTTTAACAATCTCTGTGCTGTTATATATTTTACAACAGTTTCTTCCTTTTCGTAGATAAAGGTAATTAAGCCACACCGTTACCTCCCTTGAATGTACGTGAACAGCTTAAATTCAAAACTCATTTCTCCTGCTTTTGATCTTCTTTTGCCACCACGTTACGCATGGTACTTGGCCAAAAAAAGGCATTATAGTGTTCCTTGATCATTTGCAATTCCAATGTTGTAACTTAGATAACATAATTCAACATATGAGGTTTTCAATTACCAGAAGAAATTACCCTACTTTTTTGCATGATTTGTAAATGATTTCATCTTCTAAGACAAGATTACTGTAGTAGTATAGGTAATGATGGTTCTGGACCACTTCCACTGGAGCCAGATATATATACCTTTACCACTACTACAGATGGATTTTTTTATGCAAAAATGATGATGCGATTCAACGATCGTCATGATTCGTATTAAAAGAAACATCAATATTAATTAATAATGGATCAAATTTACTATAGCCCACGAAGATATTGGAAAGGTATAGGAGCAATACAAAAATTAGCCACCTCGGCTAAGGTATCTAAAGATGTGGCCAAGGGTTGGCTTGAAGCTCTGCACGCTAACGTCGAACCCATTTGACAGAGGTGTCACTTCCTGTGCATCTGATGTCGAGCCCATTCGAGGCGAATAGCATGACGACACCCAAAATAAAACTCGCCATATCTATTTACCAAGAAGGCTTTGCGGAACATTTAAATTACGTATGACATGCATAAATGCTCAGCTTGCTCAATATCAAAACTTTCAGTCATTTATTTACCTCAAAAAGAAAATATCGTGAGTTAAAAAAGTTTCGGCCAAACTTCTCGGCACACAACTACCGTAAACAGCCATTGTTGACTTTTGGCACTTCACCTTGAGCGGCATGCAGTCCGATATTTTTTTTATAATTACATCATTTTTCCTATTCGATCATAAATTTTTGTTTGGTGACGAAAGGAAAACACCCATGTTCCTTAATTTCTCAAAATTAGCAACTTTCGGTGTAACTAATTGTAAACAAAAACAATCTGAATCGTAACATCATCGATTGGATGGAACTTGTTTGATCATGGCAACGGCGGTAAACAAACAACTCCACATGCATAGTTATCCTGTTAGACTATTACAATCATTTTGTTACATCTTACTTAATTTTCTAGAATTATTGACACGTATGTATAAATCTTTGTAAAAAAAATAATTCTTTTTTAAAGAGTTTGCAATTGATTTCGTTTGATTAACTTTCGGACACATTGACAAGCCGACAAATGTCAGTGATACGTTTGGGCGAGGCCTGACTCGCGATTTGTTGAGTTGAACAAAGTCAACAAACACTGCGGAAAAATGACAAATATTGGATGATACGCAAAATCTGAACTGATATACATTCTAGGTAAACCATTCAATAACAAAATAATGCAGTTTACGAGAAATAATCAAAGTACTTGCAATTTTAGCTATCATTTCTGAAATCGGAAGCACGTACCGCATGTGACACATGGAAACCAAATAATGCAAAAGTTGGTAAGCTATCATAAAGAAATTCCAAAATAGATTCAAATTAAAAAGAAAATACATAATTTACTATTTTTCGTCAACTATTTACTATTTATTGATCTGGAGAGCAGTCTTCACTCCTATTTGTTTCATATTTCTTCGTGATTGTCGCCATCAAATGTGTAAGTCTAAATCCGAAACCGTAATGGATTTCACGCTCGATTTTAATTTTAATATTTTTCTGAAAACGAACGCAACAGAGAGCGATATAACGTATTGATATGCCATAATAATAACAACATAATATTGTTATTGTTCAAACATTACAAAAAGAACAATTTAAAATATTAAAGATGTTGTTGAAAACTTTCTGAGAACCTCCCGTCCTCTGAACCGATAAAATTTTGGTACACGAGGTAATGTAAAATATATATAGATTCTAGGCTCCTATATATGTGATTTTGTACCCAAAACAAATTAAATTGTACCCAAAATACTTTGTGAATTTGTACCTAAGAAAATAAGACAATAGGAATCCCCATTCAGGGGTTTGTTACAAACATGACAACTCGTTGACTTCTTATAGGCCCTCCAATTATCCCTTGTCATACACATGGGTTTCTTACACGATAAATGTTCCCTGATTATTCTCTCTTCCTTTTGTAAGTAGGTTTGTTTTCCCATCATACCTTACAACTATATATCCAAACCCACAAGGAATATGTTCTTGAGTTTTGTACATAAAACTACTATCAGTATTGCGTTCAGTATTTTCTATGGGTTTGATAAGCGCTTCGAAGTTGGCGTAAATTACGTACGGTACTGGCATTTGATTACAATAATGTTCAAATTTTAATATATTTTTTCCCTCTTTAGGCATATCGATCCTGATAGCAGTCTGTCCAACACCTCTGCAGTCTTCTTTAAGTGCTTCTAATTTGGAATGAACGCTGGAATGCTTTGGAAAGATCGCTCATTCCAAACTTTCCAAAGCTTGGAAAGATCTATCTTTCCAAAAAATCCAAAATTGGAATGGCAACATTTCCAAACATATTTCCAACACTGGAAATGTTTGGAATGACTTGGAATGGTTTGGAATTGTAGAAGGAACAAGTTAAAATATGTTTTATCAGTAATTTGAACAATAAAAAGACTATGAATTAGGGGCTTTAGGGGTTGCTTATATAATAATTTTGAAATTTTGAGATTTGGAAAGAATGCCAAGAGTGGGTGGGGGACGAACTAAAGGAGCTGTGTGTGTTGGGTGGTTGTTAGATAAGGTAGTTTTGGTTTTATTATTTTATTTGGGGTTTAACCCTCATGGTGCCTGGACGTCAGTCAGACTGCAAACCGCTCAGTGCCGCACTGTGCTGACGTCGCGGTTACTAAAACGTATACATTGTATCAAAAGTGTTGCAACGTCTTTATTTCTTCACACAGTGTTACCAAATTGTATAACATGCAACTCGAGTTGATTGTCTTTCCAACAGTATCTAAAGTCACCAAATCCAAAAGATCTATGCATTGCCCAGCCATCTATAAAAGTGCTGGTATTATAAGTTTCCTAATTTTCCACATTAATCGTAATATGGACGCACCCGAATATGGCAAGCAATGTCAAGTAAGCGCATTTGTTTGAAATCTAAATGACCAATAATTCATATCATTGGCAAGTACATGTCCTAACAGTGATAGACATATGATATTTATGTTGATGTACACATTCACTGAGAATTTTCCGTGAGTTATATTACCGATAAAAAATCCCGATGAAATTGTGCGTGTTTTTGACGTCAAAACAAAATTGACGGAAGTGGTCGTGATTAATTCATACGCAGACTGTTTCAAAGATTATGTCACAAAACGAATGACAGTTTGGAATGTATATCTTGAAGAAATCCCGGTTACGTCCATGTATGTTTCAGTGACCGTGCCCTTTTATTAGTTATTAAAACAACTTCGGGGTAACTGACATCGTACATTTTCAAAGGACAAAATGTGAAAGATCGCTAAACAGCCCTAACAATACTCAAATTGACATCGCTCAATATCGGGCATCATTATTATTTCTTAATAATTAACAAGATTATACTAACGTTACACCACCCAAGAGTAAGTACATGTAGATTCAATCAAAATTGTTGAAACGTTTTCATGGCAACAAACCTATTTTCGATCACTCGCAACTCGGGCGCCATATGTCATTGTTTCACGATGGCCACCAGAAAACATACATCCTCGTATAAGCTCGTATTTCGCACTTGGCTGCCTAACTTAGACCTTTGCTCAAAATATACTTGTAGGCCAGTCCATGAAATACCACTTTTTCTTTCATTTATTCATTTGATTTATAAATACGACTTTAGAAGTGTATTTACACCTAGCCAGGTATGTACATGTACATTTAAGGACATACGTGATAGTTTATTTCCACTAGTTTCCCGTTCTATCCCATTCTACTAAAGGAAAAGTTTGAAGCAAAATCTTTATGGAAAATGGTTTATTATGTCTTTCCTCCCCCCCCCCCCCCCCCCCCCTTAATTTTGGCCTAGCTAAACTACAGCTTGGAGGGAAGATATACAAATCAAAATGGTGAAAAAAAACCACAAGAATGGGTTGATTTTGCTCTTAGACAAACATTTATTTTTAAAAAATATCTATTTCATACTTAGGATACAAAACAAAGTAGAATCTAATTACTACTATGTCACTGGTCGAAGTATTTGGTAATTTAGATAAGGCAAAGTGAAAAAAAGACATAAATATAACTATATAAAACATCAAAACGAAATCACATTTACACTGAAAACTTTTTGTCTTTCAGAAATTGATTATCTATATATTGTGAGTAGATCTAATTACTTTTACTGTTTATGTTATAAATTGAACCATTTGAGATTCCAATAGATGAAGCTAAAATGTTAAAAATCTAGGCTGTTTAATATTGGATCCATTTTGACAGCTTTCTCACTGTACTCAACTAAATGCACATTATATTTTTGGAATATCAAGCATTCAAACAGATATGAAAAGCACATGTCAACAAAATTAGAAAACTGCGCCAAATATTCTAACACTGTTCGTCAAAGGATATGCAGTCTCATTCACTCGGTCGCTGTAGACATTTTCCAATCGTGATGTACTAGATATGCTTTCTAGTTCAGTCAAAGAGAATATTGTTATTTGGAAAATGAAACCACGTGTATCCATTATACTACCACAACATTAGATCAGCTGTTTCATGTGACGTCATCCACGTCACACACGCGAGGTCAAATCACGCGCACCTGTCCAGACGACAAATTCACAGCGGCGGGAAATCACCGACCGTCTATTAGCCTATTTGAATAAAATTGCAGATTGTAACGAAATAAAATTAATTTTACTCATTGCTGACATTTCCGATGACATATCAAATAAGAGTTGAAGACTTGCAATAGATTATCATACGTTAATCGAGAGCACAGTGTACATAAATAATTTGTAAATCTAATTTTTGATCTAATATCCATAGCAGAATGTTTGAAAACGAGCTATAACATATTCCATTTTCTGAAGAGATTAGTAATGTGTATTTGATGAAATATATGCATACACAATTGGTTATTAATTATCTTCTATAATCACAGCATGTACCATGTACATTGGACTCATGGAAAATACTATTTCAGCAAACCAATCACAGCGCCATTATCACAGTTTCAATGAAAGAAAAAACAAATCGAAATCGAACTTTACAACACATCGTATCCATAAGCGGTTAACCCAAATACAAAAAGGTATTGCTGGCATCATTGTAGAAGTTGTGTTGATGTTTTCAGTAGTTGCATTTTGTTTGTATCGCGTGTACCATCGACAGAAACAGGGGCCGAGCTACCACATGTGGAACCGACCTTGACACAATTTGTTTACAATATGTCGTGGCCACACTTTTAAAATCTCCATTTGCGACAAAATGTGAAACAGTTAGGGCAAGTCACTCACACGGTCAGCTAGTTTGAGCAATCACACATGACTCTTAGTCATTTCATATGAAAAAAGTAGCAGTTATTTTTCTGAACGGGCGAGTATGTAGGGCAACCGGTAGACAAAAAAATCACGGCACTGCTATGATGCGAACGTGCCCTGTCGATCACTTCGGGCTTGGCCATTCAATGTTTAGGTTTTGATCATGAACCTCCTGCCCATAAATATACACTATACCAACTTAATATTAACGATTATAGCTATCTTTCCGTATCTTTGATTTGAATATTTTCTGTAAATCAGCATCATAAACAAAAAGACAATCTGCACTGTCTGTTTGTATGTAGCGCCGTGCTAAATCGCCATGACACACAGTCGATAAACAAATGCAATACTGGAACAAAAAACTTCCCTGGCCGACTAAACGTTAGTACTCTTACGCCAATAACTAAACAGTGGGGACTAGTGAATCTTTCTGACCAGTCCGATCAGATTTCTTTTTCAAATTGGCTGTCTGATATAATAATAGTTACGTGTATGTGACAACGGTGCATAATAAAAAATTGCCTTCATTCGCATGAAGTTCAACATGGCAGAAAAAGATCGAGAAGCGCGGTAACCACATTACTAATCTCGCCATATTTCGCAATCCGTAGCACTGCATAAAATATGAGTTACACGATATTAACGTTGAGCTGATTAGGGTGATGATGGTTATAAATTCATTCAATGAACGGCATAAATGTAATGGAAATATACACTGTCGTTTTCTCATGCGTACCGACCATTCCGCCATTACCAATAGTCGATAAAAATATACAAAACGTAAATAAACGTGTTCATAAAGGAGTGAACAGAATTGTATTTACGTGAATAAGTATACAGTTGGGAAAAATATGTCTTTCTGACCACTCAGGTCATATTTTTTCTTATGAACAAGGAGTTTGTCTGAGAATATTTACGTGTATGTGACATTGGTGCATAATCAAAATTCGCCGTCATTCGCTTGGTGTTCAAACATGGCAGAAAAAGGCCGAGAAGAGCGGTAGCCACTTTACTAATCTCGCCATATTTCGCAATCCGTAGCATTGTATAAAGTATGAGTTACACGATATTAAAGCTAAGATGGTTGGGGTAATGATGGTTATAGTTTTGACTTTGCGCACTCAGTGTTGAATATCAAAATTCACAGTTTAAAAGGGGCATTTTCTCGGGACCATATATGGTCCCCTGGCACTATGCGGGTGTGAAAAGTGAGGGATCATATATGGTCCCGTGGCACCAAGAGGGTTAAATGCGACTAATTAGTCCTGTTTTAATTAGGTATAAACCTAAGGCTTTGCATTTTTCTAATTTATTTTATGGATTTAGGATTGATTCTAGTGTAACCCGGTTTTAAGATTTAGGGTTGACTGTAGTGTTGTTCGGTGTGTTTGGTAGTGTGTGCAGTGAATGAGTACGTGTTCTGGTGTTTCTTGTTGTTTGCAATGTGGGCAGTTTCCTGTTGTGTGTAGATTAGCTATTTTACGGTGATTATTTAGTTTGGTGCGGCCTGTTTGTAGTTTAGTAATTATTCTGTCTATTTTTTTGGATGGGTGTAGTATTTTTGGTTTATTTAGGGTTTTTTTTAGTACTTTCCTGATTTGGCTATTTAAGTTTTGGTATATATTTTGCCATTTTTTGTTGATTTTTTGTTTAGTGAGACTTTCGATTTCTGATTTTGAGCTGGGTAAGTTTAAGCTTATTTCTGGGAGTTAAAGGGATAATTTTGCTGCTTTATCTGCCTTTTCATTTCCAAAGATTCCTACGTGGGCAGGGGTCCAAATTAACTCTATTTGTTTACCTGCCCTAGTTAAGTTGTTTGAGCTATTGAGTATTTGATATATTAGTTTGGGGTGGTTTTTAGTGTTTTTATTTTTGAGGGCTTGTAGTCCACTGAGGGAGTCGGTTAGGATGAGGATTTTTGTTTTGTTTTTTAGATTGCTGATTGTGTAGTGCTGAGACAACTACTGACTGATATAGAAGATTTAACGTGCGCTTTCCGACTGCAGCGTATTTCGCACACGGGCCTGGCCGGACCATTTAGTGTATTCCGAAAAGGGTGAAAGTGATGTGTGCAACCCAAGAGGGGGCTTTTAGGGGTTGCTTATATTGAATTTTTGAGATTTTTAAATTTGGAATAAATGCTGAGGTGGGTGGAGGAGGGAACTAAGGGAGCCGGGTGAGGTGGGTGTTTGTATGTTTATTCGATTTTGGATTGGTAAACTAATTAGTTTTTAGATGCGCTTAATTAGGTCTGTTTTGATTAGGAATACGCCTAGAGCCTTGAAGTTTTCTAGTTTATTTTGAGGGTTTAGTATTTCATCTAGAGTAGGAACCTTATTTAGATTGAGGGTGGTTTGTAGACTGGTTCTGTGTGTTTGGTAGTGGGTGCAGTGGATGAGTGCGTGTTCTGTGGTTTCGGGTTGTTTGCAGTGGGGGCAGTTGCCTGTGGTGTGTCTTTTAAGTTTTTTTAGGTGGTTATTCAGGTTCGTGTGTCCTGTTTGGAGTTTTGTAATTAATCTGTCAATTTTTTTAGAGGCGTGTAGGATTTTAGGTTTGGCTAGTGGTTTTCTGAGCATTTTTTTTATTTGGCTATTTGAGTTTTGATATTGATTATGCCATTTTTTTGTTTTTTTTGGTTTGTTTACACTTTTAATTTCTGATTATGAGATGGGTAGGTTTAGGCTAATTTCTGGTATTTTAAGAGATAATTTAGCTGCTTCATCGGCGCTTTCGTTGCCGTAAATTCCTACGTGGGCGGGGATCTACAAGAAGGTTATTTGTCTGCCTGCTTTTGTTAGGTCGTTGTAGTTTTTAGTATTTGGTTTATTAATTTAGGTCGTTTTTGGGTATATTTGTTTTGGAGGGCTTGTAGTCCACTAAGGGAGTCGGTGAGAATTAGGATTTTATTGTTGTTTTTAGATTGTTGGTTATGCAGGGCTGAGGCCATGCCCATAAGTTCGGCCGTGAATATAGATTGGTTGTTAGGGAGTTGGTAAGATTGTGTGGATATAACTGGTTGTGTGGTATGGACTCAGAAGCCTGTGTGGTTGAAGATCGGGTCTGAAGATCCGTCAGTGTATATGTGACACCCATTTGGCCAATTTTCGTGTATGTATGCAAGTGTGGTGGTTTTAGTTCTGTTTGGGTCGGTTTGTTTATTTATTTGGTTAGCTAGCGTTGTGTCTATTTTGGGTATTTTAAGTTTAGGGGTGAAAATATTTGATTTTTTGCAGTTTTGTTTAAGATTTTGAGTTTGGTGTTCATTGAGGTAGTTAGTTATTCTTTGGGATATTGGGGTGAGTAAGGGGTGTTTGCGAGCTGGAGTTTGGTTTCTTGGGCTTATGTTTTGGTCAATTATGAGACAACTAAAAGGTCTCAAGATTAAGTATTCGGCTGGATGGCAGCTGCCATTTAATTACAAAACGGACAGTCGTCTAGACTGCTCACATGTAAGTGCGCCGACATGTGCCTAAGATCATAAAATGGACAATCTTTGGTAACATCTAATTTATTGTTGTCTCAAGCCAGAGCTTTGAATAATTCTGTTCATTGAACAATTGGAATTCAGGAAGTTATCAATAATTGTTTTACTTAACATAAGATAAGATAAGTTGTTTACAACATAATATTATGATGTCAGGACGTACTAGTCAAAACCATATATTTTAAAATCAATTTAATGACAGACTATGATTTCAAAGTCCCGATTAGCAAATCAATGAGGTATCAGTTTCACCACATGTGCACAGACCGCCTATACTTATATATATATTTTTCATAACTATTCTCCAGTTAAAGTCCTATCCTCTTATCAAAAAATCTGTGAGAGTGATCATCATTAACGAAACTCATTCTCGTCAAAGAATACAGAACAAATGAAGAATCAGATGCATACATTTATTGCCATTCTTCATTCATCACGAAGTAGATTTACATACATTTGTGAAAAGCACTGTGATAATGAATTTTACCATTGTCCATATTATATTATAGATATTCACCATAATATGGATTTCCGAATATATAAACGACTCCAAACGTTGATATTTCAGACAAAACAAAGTCAGCTGTCTTTTAACGTTCAGGGGAAAAGGGTTTGCTTTCACAATTGAACATTTGTTTTCACCAAAGGACAATCAAATCAAGCCAAAAACAGTAAAAATACACATATATGGTTAGCGACCGCCTTTATACAGCGAGGGGTGAAATTCGTCTGCTCTAACTGCCTTCACAAAAACATTCCAGCCCTTAATTACCGTGGCAGCTGTGACGCAGTAGCATTACATTCGCTGTGTTTGCAGCATATAAGATGTGTAATCTGTGGAGTGACTAAAGTAATATTACGGCTGAAGTCTTACTTGCATGGTTGTTTTAATAGAAAACTTACAGTTTAAAAACACAATTGTTCTTGTATAATGTTTTTAGGTTTGGTTTATAAATATTAGAGAAGATTTTTTATACATATAAAACTGGTCGAAAATACAGCTGAACAATAGAAAAATCAAAATAGGAGTTGTGAATAGTGACAAATTCTACTTACATCACCGTGTCAATAATTATTGATTGATTCCGTCAAACAACTGTCAAACCATTTATTGCCATGTACGTACATGTACACAGGAAGTCGGTTGCTGTCGGAGGCTCCAGGTAAATAAACATCGTGGTTTTATGACGGGAGATCAGACGAACCGTGAACCAGGGGCATGCGACGTAATTACACCTAAAGGTGGTAGAACCAGGGTATTGTCTCTTGGACTGGCTAATTGACCGTACGTATAATTGGTAAATATATTCGTTTTGACACCCGTGTTCATGCGCATCCCGGCTCATAAGCAGAATACAGACAAATGAGGCCCCGTGATCAGCGGAGCGTGAACAACATGGATGCCGCCTTTCGGCCGTACCGAACAGTCAAGCTGCGATCCAAATGCAAGCGGAGACAAGATTACTTCCCTTACCCAAACATGATTGTTGCTCAGAAATGTTCAAATCTATCTTCAGTAAATCATGAAATTAATGCGAGCATGACATTTATGCGAAAAATGCGATCGTCAGTCCCTCTGATTATTTTAATATGTTTCATTTCATCATGATAAAAAAGTTAGTCACTTATAAGGTTACCACGTTGAGAATGGAAACGATCGTTAACAAAAACAACAAAATGTATTCTCTCATCACTCAGTCTAACAGTGATATAACTGCAAATTAAACAATCAAGTACGCTAAAGTATTGCACATGGTGGGTGGAGGACCAGGGGCACTTTGAGTTTGACAGGTGTCATCAACTGGTCAAGTAACATCACGTTTTGTATATTCACATTGATTGGACTGTCTAGACTGGCGCCAACTAATCATGACGGCGTCTTCACAACAGAACAGAACTTTATTTCTCCCAGGTTTAGGCTTACGTGGATAACGGAAAATTGTGTTTAAGTGATAGCACATTTGTAATTCAATCTAATATACTTTCCTTGATTGATTATATGGTTGCGGTTGTAGATCCGGATGGATCTAAATATGCTCAGTATATACACAGGGTTTATTGTTATACTATTAGGATTAATAGCTACAATTGAGTATTTATACCCTTGATCATAAAGTTAGTCACTACTTTCACACTTTGATTTGTATGATTTGGGTTATGATTAAATTGACAAAATAAGAAATCATTCCGTGTATATGTGTATTATATATTGTACCCCAATTCGTAATTAAATTGTGTATAATTAAAGACACTAGGTTAATTACTGTAATTGATTATTTGATAAACATATTCACATTTAGTTGTGTGATATGTCACAGAGGTAAAGCTAATTCATAACAACTAATTGTCCCATTTATTTGGTTTCTATCTTTTATATGAAACAAATGCTATAACAATGGTGATAAACTTCATTGGCAATAGACGTAGCATATAATTGTCCACATGAACAGTCTACTCTGTTCCAGATATGTTTATTCATTTTGTCAGCATTTAAATCGTTGCATTCCTGGCTAGATGATTCATTTGACGAAATCTTGTTCCCTGTTTTGAATTACCGTCAGATAGTTCCAGAACAAGTATAAAATTTTCAGCCCTATGTGTTGCGCATAATTCCGAGATAATTCAAAGTTCATATTCTTGTACGAACACTTATCAAAATTCATTTATACCTAGTACTATTATGTACATATGTATATTAGTTCAAATTATAATAATGAGGCCCTCTATATTCTCAAAACGGTCTTTGTTCTACGACAACCGTAAGGCGGTATGGGAAAACAAAATATTTGTTTAATTGTTCAAAGTTCAAAGTCAATGTCATATGATTATAGACAAGGAAGATAAGAAATTAAATATAAAGAGTAGCCACTTTAAATGACAGAATTTCTTTTAGTTAAATTTGCTCATGATTTGGTCTTTTCGTGGTACATAGTGCCAAAAATACTCTTAATTATTTACTTTCATGTCACTACTTATAACAACTTTTAACAGATATGATTATGACATGTTGTATCCAAACATTTCCAAACATTTCCAAACAAATCCAAGCTTGGAAATATGACCTTTCCAAATATTGGAATGGTCATATTTCCAATTGGAATGGTGGTATTTCCAAGTTTTGGATTTTTTGGAATGGATGATATTTTGTTCAGTGCTTGTCTGCTGTACCCATGTAGGCATCTTTCGCAGAAATATTTCTTTCCCTTATATTTAGTTATAAATATCTATAAATTTATATAAGATCCACCTTTGAAAGGCATATAATTTGCTATATCTAAATATAAACTATTGATTTTATCCACACCCCAACCAGAACCTGTATTAGTCCAACGTTCTAAAGTTTCCTGTACCCTCTGAATTGATGTATCTAATGATGAGCTTATAGTATCGGATTCGGTTATAACTTCTTGATTGCTATGGAAATATGGTTCGGTATATTCGGTGCTATCGTCTGCGCTACTTTTACTCAATAACATTTTAATCGTCAGCTGGTATTTTATACTATGTAAATCATCTAACTCCTCGTCAATTTTACTCGACATGATGGGCTTAATATTGTTAACATCCATGTTGGAATTAATATCCATCTTCCAACCTCTTAGATATTTACCAACGACGGCGGATGTGGGTACAAATATTAATTCTTGTTGTTGTTGATTCTTATCAACATCATTATTATCTAGTAAAGCGATCAATTCAGCTTTTCTCATTCGAGAATAACCTCTCAGCCCACTGTTTTTTGCTTGAGCTTTGAGTTCTTCTAACAGTCTGGGGTTTGTTGTATTCCAAACCGAGTAAATCGATCAATTCAGCTTTTCTCATTCGAGAATATCCACGTAGACCACGTTGCTTTGCCATAGCCTTCAACTCTCTGACAAAAACCATTGTGGTTAAATGGTATATGCAAAATGATTCATTTGTCTAATTGGTTGTTTTTCATATATCTAAATACGTATTCTCCCCAACCTATTCCTCTCATTGATGTAATCTCTCTTCCTAGCATAAATAATCTGGTTCCTGACCCTATCAGCACCGTGTTTCTTACATAAACAATAACGACCTTTGACCCCTATCCCACATACAGAACATGTATAGTTTATATTTCCGCGCCTGATGTAATAAGAGTGTATCCCACAGTAAATATCAACACAGCGTCGGTTACATTGAATTTTTTTACCCATGAGTGTAAATCTGCACAGATTCATGGTTTATACATCTATCATATCATTTGTCTAAATGCAAAACACATCTACACTAGTGAGACATGGCTATTTATTGATTAGGCAGTCAGCCAGTCAACGCTATTTATAGATTAGCTGTCGCTCTAACTAGGTTATGGTTTATGCGTAGTTATTGTATAGCTGAAAATCAATACATCAGTCAACCCAATTATCACGAATGCTACCTTGCGGTTCTTTTGAGCCTCTGAAACATCCTTAAACGTTTGAATTGAATGTCCTTCCTTACGCAGTTCTTCATGAATAAAGTCTAATCTTAATGTCAAATTTCTGGCCCATTGTGACTGAGCTTTTTCTAGTTGTTCTAAAGCTTTATTATGTCTTTTCTGCTCCGAACTTCTCATACTAGAAAAAAAAAAATTACTCCCCGAAAAAGCTAGAGCATTAGCTCCGCCGACCATCATCGCAATTGATGCCATATTATATGAATATAAAATATTCAAATGTTTAATTACTTTATCACATTATGTCTTCCGGGATAAGCCCTTGTTTGATGAGCATATCCTTTGTTGCCATAGCCAATCCTATATGAAGAACGGACATACTGATATCATAACCATTAAAATCTAGCTTGGGAGGTGTGGCTTTAGTAATCATTTTAGCCATACGGGCATAGCCAATGGCCAAGCCGGTGACCACCGCTGAATGATACGTTGCGTTTACCAACATTTCACCGTCTGTAACTGGAGTAGTCATGTTTCTTATAGCATTATATGGGGGCTAACCTCTAACTGAACTTGTTCTTGTGGCATCGGGGACGACGTTTTCTCTTCCCGGGTCTTATAAAACAACCATACAGCCGCTATACCAGCAACTCCTATTAGTGCCCATGTTTTAATCGGATCAATATTTGAATTAATGTTTAGTTTCGCTTTGGCGCGAGTCCTCCCATCCTGCCTGTGGAGATTTTCTCTTTGGTTTTTCCTAGTAACTCTGGGTTGTTTTTGTGGTGCATTCACAATCTGTGGTTCCTCATTCACTATCTGTTGTTCCTCGTTCACTTGTTGTTGCATTTCCGCAATCTGTTGTGGTGTCACCTGTTGAGTCTCCATTATTATTAAGTGTGCACGTATGTTTAAATTGACAATACCTAGCCTTATTAAAGCTGTGGTGAGTGGAGCAAAGAACATTCCGTATCTTATGTTATAGCGTGTTCGATGAATGGGTCTTTCTCGAGAGATTCGCATTAATACATGCGATGTTCTGCCGGGATAGGGAGAAACGTACTAGCTACGACTGTGTATAGTCATAATATAGCCGACCCTATCGTTATAGTCATGGTAGCTCCCAGTCTAGACTCATAACGCGCGTACAGATTCTTAATCTCTTCGTCGGTCATGTTATCAATTTTTTCGATGGTATAATTTTCTCCCAAATATTGGGAACATTTTCCACCGGCTACCAAAGCCGCGAGTCTTTCTCTATGTTTATCTAAAGATTTATCTGTAACTTGTTGATCAACATGTTCTTCAGATTCTTTGAGCATTTGTTAGATGAGTTCGTCGCATTCCATAATGTAATACCTAAGGAGATATTTAAGTCTAACATAATATAATATGGCATATCCAACACATCCCGTAATAATGAACTGTTGCAAAAGAATGAGGATTTCAAACCACATTATGTCATATCAACCGTTTAATGTTCAACTTATCGTATATTTGCTATAATTCTGCTACATTAGCTATAATTTTGCTACATTTTTGCTACATTTTGCTACATATTTGCCACATTTTGCTATAATTTTGCCACATTTTGCTACATTTTGCTAAGCAATTGCATAAGCAGCTGGTTGATCGGTTTTTAATACGAGTTTACAGTCCTTCGTTGCCGCTAACACTTTTCTGACTTTATCTCGTTCGAGCTTGGTATAAATAACATCATTTTCGCGTAAGCATTCCTCGAATGAATCTCGATCTTTGCAATGAAACAGTGCTACCCATTTGGTCTGCTCTCTGAGATCTTTCAGAACAGTGTTGTATTTTTGAGTAAGTACCCAAACGCTATGTTGAGCATGCCGTCCGGAGAATGCTAAATATGAAAGCATATCTTTCTTTTTGGTCAGTTCTTTACTCCCGCTACAATCGTCTATTACGAAAAGGGTTGATTCTCCTTTGTTTTTTTCGTGACATACTTGTAAACAGTCTTGTAAACGATCGCCCAGATCAACTCTGTGTACCCCGTCGTCATTCATTGCCAAATCTCTCGATAGGTATGTTTTATTAACGTTTATAGTCAGGCACAGAATAATAATATGATCGAAAACGTCCCGATAATGACTTTCTAAAATATCTAGAATAAAAGCTGTTTTTCCACAACCCGTTTGCCCGCATATGATTTCGCAGTGTGGTTCTTTAGGTAAAAGATTATTAATAGATTGCTTGCACGAATCTCCCATTCTGTATATTAAGTTGCGCATCCATAATCACGTACAAATATATGTTTAATTTACCAACTGTTTCCTGGAGCTTCGTTATCTGTATAGTGACACCCTCGCTAGCATTTTCTATTCTCCTACCACTACCGTGTAGTTGGTCATCGTCTATTGTTAGCGCATACTTCGTGGTGAGGTATTCACCCATCGATACACCCCCGAGAGTCAGATCTTTCACAACCGCGTTAACTTCTGGGCTTCGTTTTATAGAAGGAAGTTTTTTAATCTCATCCCACCGGTGATACGCTAGCATTCCTTGACTATATAGTTGATTAAGAACGCCCTCAATAGTCAATTCTACTTTTGTAATCTTGGGATTGTAGAACTTCTCGGTATTTCTTTTAAATGCATTGGAGGGGTCCTCGAACAACATTAAAATACCCTTCAACGATCTCGTGGGGACGTTTAGATTGATATTCCACGTCGTATCTTTTTTGTCCCTCGTGATCTTTCGATGTCGCAGCATGCGATCGTACAAAATGGCTAAACTTCCGGTATACTGGTTACGAATTTGTCTGGCTAATTCGGGATCTGTTATCATATCATACTCCAGCGAGATATTGTCAATGGAATAGCTAGCCGTTTCATCCCTAGTGACTTTGATTACTCTACCATAGTCATTAAAAGTGAGTTCGTATTCTAACCTATCACCTAGGGATGCTTGATAAAAAGGCCTGTGGGAATCTAGTAATCCAAAGTCTAGGGGAATATAGAATCGGTTACCTAATGCGTCGGCAACGGCCTGATCATTTACGACGGTACTATCACCACTAGAAGCATCTACGCGCAGTCTCAATGTGTTCCGATTACAAATACCTTGGTATTGTAAGTTTTCCCGCTCTTTATCCGTTCTCCAGAGATCCATGTAACAATAGTATACATCGCTATCGTCAATACTCAAAACCTCATTACCGCTAATTCTAATGGCGATTTTCTTAACGATAGCACGACCTATGTTCTGAACAGGCTCCCTGTTAACGTCGGTAGAAGTCAAAATAATCGTAAATGCTAGTCGGACAGTTCCCGGAACTAACACATCGTGTGTGCCGAGATTAGGAAAGCGAACCAGAAGCGTTTGATTCTGATCGATGGTACTAGGGTTATTAGTTATAGTTACAGACTGACGAATTGCTTTGACCCCTAATGGATCTCGAAGTCTACGTTGTGGGTTTAACATGCGTCCGTATTGCGAAGACATTGTTATATTGAAATTATATAACCTTATGTTTAATATAAAAATGGATAATATTAATCTAGATAACATAACTGATACTAGTACAATCGAAGAGGGTACGGATGAAACCAGTTTTATGAATCTTAACGATGAACTTTTACAATCGACCGTCAATGATTATTACGATACCTTTAAAGATGTTAGTCCTAATGTTCGTGACTATTCAAAGTTTGAGATAGATAGTAAAGGAATATTGCGACTGCGTGGCGCTCCGGATATTGATCTCATGAATTCTCGTACCCGTAAGCCCCTAGCCTTGCCTACGATAGCCGCTAAACACGGTATCAGCACCGTTCGTGATGAATTAGATTATTTGGAAGCTTCCTCAAAGGTGGCCTCGGACGGACTCAGAGAAATCTTGGATACCTATTACGATAATTCCACGTTACAGGTACCATCCTCGGAGTTCAGTATTAGGGAATTACGAGGTCTTGACAAGGCAATGCGAACAATGCGGGGAGAACTTATCAATAATATAGCCAAGCTATCCGAAATCGATAAGCATATTACTTACGAGAAAACAAAACTTGAACAGGCGGGCGATGGAAAGATCGGCCGTCCTCTAGGGTGCTTCAAGTAATAGAAAAGCACTTCGTTCACAAATCAGTCGAGTTCGAGAAACTATCGATCAAGTCCTCAACGATGACACTACATGGGCCGATAAAATTAAAACATTGTTCAGAGAACAGGGAATAACAATTGCCAGTATTTTAACCGCGTTGGGATTTATTATATCGACTTTGACTCTCGCGTTAACAGGTGGCAGTACAGGTGGCGGATCACCGCCTAGTGATAGGGATGGTATAAAAGAGTGGATAAAAAAGCATTTAAAAGCATTAGGTTCAGCACTGGGATAGTCGCTGAGAAAGCTGCGGCTGCACTTCCCGGTATAATAGGGAGTGTTTCCTGGCTCTTGAATTTATTAGCTAAGACCACCACTTGGCTTAGTCAAAACTTAAAGGCACTGATCGTAGCAATTGCTGGGCTGTTGTACGTATCCGCTAAAGACTATTTAACCAAATCATAAGTAAACCAGCCGTGACTCCACCTAATACAATCGCTGTTTTTTCATCGATATGTTGTTGATTTTTAGCCGCAATATGCGGTGGTACTTGTGCGTCAGTAGATGGTTGTGAAACATGTGGTGACTCTGGCTTGACTATTCCCGTTTCGCCTGTGTTTGTTTGCGTTATTAATTCGGTATTCATATCTGAATTTATACCTGGTTTTTGTTGATCAGTTGCAATAACAATCTTATTATTATAACCTATCACTTGACCGATCTTAAGTTCCATATTACTCGGAGACATGTATAGTCCCGGCGCATAAACGTAGTCCACTTTGAATTGAGCGTACTGTAATACATCTTGATAACGCTTTATAGACAATGGTATGTCAACTGGTGAATTAATTGCGTCCTCCACCTTTGCGACAAACTGTTTTTGCGCATCGAGAGCCGTCCCAGTACCAATAATGGATGTTCGTGTTTGCGATTGTGCACCAAGAATAGCCCATACATAAATATTGATTCATTAACTCTTACAACTCCTGGGTTAGTAAAATTATTTTCCGTTTTATCATTAAGAAATTCATTCCAAGCATTTACGGTATCGTTCATTTGTATAAATTTTGTAACAATATAAGGTAGACCACCCTCAAAACTCATAAGAGAACCTCTCCAGTTGTTACTCAAAAGTTCCCAGCCATGATAAAGATTTTGCATTCTTACAAAAAGATTGTTTTTCTGTAACAACTTAAATGGATTGAATGGTTGATGAGTTTTTCTAACTAAATCATCACTGACTTCTTTAACAGTTTTTTGTCCGCTGTACGGAACACCTAGACCATGGTTTGCTCCTTTATTACGCCAATCTTTACTCGTAGAAACATTAAATTCCTGCCAAATACGCTCATACGCGAACCTATTGTACGGATTATTTGAGGAAATGCTCGATCCTGCGGTAATGGAGCACTAATTTCTTTAAGTATACGTCTAATCTGATAGTATACGTAAAATGATAAAACAGACTTATTTAGTTCAAATCCTTGGGCATAAAGAGATACACCACATCCCGTTGTGGCACACCATATGGCAAAGTTTAACTGATTCTGCCAAAATTGCATCGGATTGTGAAACCAATCGTGCACCATTTTATCGCTAGTTGCCGTGACTCTGTAATTTTTTCAAAGATATCAGGGAATTTAACCATAAAATCATAACCAGAGGCAGTTACTATAATCGATTGATTAGTAATGTATCTCGATTTCATATTTAAGTTATGATATAGTATCATTGTATATATAATATGTATGTTACACTCCCGGGAATAACAAACGTATTACCTGCTGTGGACCAATATAAATGCTGCAAGATATAATAATGAGACAGTAATAAATAGTAAAAAACACATTATACCTGATGGGTATTACAGCGTATGCTCACTCAATGATTAAATTTTTAAGCCTAATGGAATTAGTCTCACACAAAATGAGTCGAATGGGATGCTGATTTTAAAAGATGGAGAAAAGGATGTCAACCTTTATAGGCACTTAGCAATTACACTTGGATTTGCAGATGGAGATATAACAGTACTCAAGACATCAGCACAGGGGGTTAAATTACCCGATTTAGTTCCATATAAAGAGTTGTGCATCCATCTTGATCAGATCAGTACGACGGATAATATTCAACGAGAAAGTCCTTCAACTCTGCTCAGATCTATAACAGTCAAAGATGAAAAATACAATAGCGGTAGAGCGGACTCTTTCTGATCTCAAAATTACAATATAAAAAATTAAAGCGGGGTATTATTTCAGACCTCAAAATTTCTATATTAGATGTAAAACACCAACCTGTACATATAGGATACTTAAGTGTAACACTCCATATTATAAATAATGGTTTATTCATCAGGCCCTGGAACGCTCAGATAATGTAATACAATTGCGCTTTCTGATCTCGGAGACACAGAAGGATTCGGAAGACCTGGTACCGATGGTAAGTTATACGATTTACACTTACAAGATAATGTATACAAGCGGAAAGAAGTTACATTCACGGGTAATCTAGAAGATTTAAACTAGTCGATGTTAGTAGACTCCTTAAAAACACTTCATATAATCTTACTCGCAACGACGATAAAAAATGGACTATGGTCGACGCAAAAATCGAGTGGCTATTGAATATCGTCATTACACCATCGTATGTGATGATGGGTAAGGCACATAATTTAACTAAGATAATAAATAGTGGGGTCGTACTCGCGGCTTATATCCCATCAAAATGAAAAAGTGTGTTAGTCTCTCCCCTGCCAGAAGACCCAGGTCATATGTTATTTAGTTGTCCAGCCGTAAAAAAATGTCAGTTTAAATTTGGTTACTGAATTCAATGATATTAAAGTTAACTTGAGTGCAATACCTAATATTTCTACGCTTATTATTGAAGTTTTGTTCGGAGATGCACCTGAAGATGCCTTCGAAATATTACCAGGTCTATCGATTAAATGGCTCAAGAAACATGAGCGTCAACGTTGCAGTATTATTCATATTGGAGCATCACCCGTTGCAACCCTCGAGGGGGTTCAAATTATTATAAGTGACAGCATTTCTCTTTCTAAGATATTCTTGCCGTATAATATACATTTGATAAGGTTGATGTATACTCTCAAAACATTTAAGCAAGATCAATTAAAGACTATTATATGACCGTAATATACACTATGAGTTTATATCCGGCGCTCGATGAAGCATTTGAAAAGATGGATACTGTTGATGGATTTCGATTACATCAAATAAGCGACATAAAACATCGAATAGAGAAGGATAGGGAGTTTAGACTTGGATTGTATAAAAAGTATCGCAGAGCCGTGAATGATCTGGACGGAGTTGACACCGCGCTTGTAGCAGCTGGCATGGGACTCAGTGTAGCAGGTGTTAGTTTATTATCAACTATAAACGCCGCGCCTATCGTGCTCGGCATGGAAATAGCGGCTGGAGTCTCGGGACTGGCAGGAATAATGATAAAATTCATTTCTCGTAGGTTGCAAAAGAAAGCATTAAAACACGATAAGATTCGGATACTCGCCGAAGCAAAGTTCAACAGCATTGAGGATCAAATTTCGACAGCAATGGCTGATTGTAAGATATCCGAGGAGGAGTTTCGTTAAGTGTTGTCAGAACTCACCAAATACAACACAATGAAGCAGGAGATTCAATCAAAATCTCGTAAGACCAGTGGTATTAGCGAAGACGAGAAAAAAAAGTTCATAGAACAGGGGAGACAACAAGCGCGTCAATTATTCCGTGCCAAAACCAAAGAACTGGTTGGAGATTAAAAAAAAATTGCTTACTATCATTAGATCACATTTAGACAAATGCTTATATAAATATATAATAATGGAGAATTACAACATTTATGTTCATGGACAAAATTATTATATCAGTAATGTCAAACCAAGAAATGAAGAACACAAAACATTTGTGTTCATAGACAAAATTATCAAATTGAGTGAGGTGAGGTGAAATTGGGTTGAACGTCGCGTCCAAGATTATTGCACTTATATAGCGACGTGCATGCACGTGTGTGTGTGTGTGTGGCTGCTTGTACTAGTCCGGACTGATGCCCATTTATAGTGCTAGCTCACTGAGATACCATGCCACAGTTTAACATGAATACCCCACTCAGACACAGTATACTGACTCTGACTCTGAGCCGACCAGTCCTTGTTTTAGCCCCTTAATGTCGAACGCCAGACAGGGTAACAACAAGTACCATCTTTTAACGTCTTTAGGTATGACGCGGCCGGGGATCGAACCCCGGACCTTCCGCTCTCCGGGCGGACGCTCTACCACTAGACCACGGAGGCGGATATCAAATTGAGAGAATTACCACAAGGTATATATTATATCAGTAAACCAAACAAATACGATCATCAATTACCAAGAAGAGTATATAATCTGGCCTACTTGTAAAATAATAGAGAATTTATATCCAGGTGGTGGTCAATTTAACTTAATCTTATGACTATCGTTGAATCGCTTAACCATTTTGGCATAAAAAATGCCACCTGTAGTAGCAGTATAGGTATATAAATCCGGCTCCAGTGGAAGTGAGCCAAAACCCCTATTACCTATAAAAATTTATATCATAGACTCCAGGTGGTGGTGAGCTAGAGTCAATTTAGTTTAATCTCATGACTATCGTTGAATCGCATAATCATTTTTGCATAAAAAATCCCCTCTGTAGTGGTGGTATAGGTATATAAATCCAGCTTGTACATATCTATTTTTTCTGCCATATCTTCATATACATCCTCGGTTTGTATTTCCATCAACAAAGAATCTGTGTCGGTATATAACACCTCACACCTATCACCGTACTGCTTCTTAAGTTTGTTGTAATAAAAGTCATACATAAAGTTTTTTGACAAGTCAAGAATACTCATACCGACGTACACCGGCCTGTTGAATTTTATATTACTTTTCTGCATATGTAGTGCGGCTAAGTCGTTATCAAATATCTTGCTTCTGTTATAAGCCAGACTGGCTATAAGTTTCCTGAGTCTTTCTTCCTCATTAGATCTGACTAATTTAACATCAACACGCTTCCTTAGATTCTCCATAGTTTTTCCAAATACCGAGTTATTCATGAGCTGATATAGATTCTTTTCCATATCACTGGTAGCCATCTTTCTTAAATCTGTGTTCAGTCTTCTATAGGGCTCCATCCAAGGGCTTTGATCGAACTTTAGGACTCTGTTTATTTTCTTTAGTTACATACCTAATGATAGATATAACTGGAGATTTCTGTAGTGAACTATATATTTTGTCTTATCCATCAAATTTGGTACGAGTTTTTCTACGTTAGCTAACCTAGTATTGCCCATCAAGGAGTGTTGATATTCTGACATCCAATCTTTATTAACCATTAATCTTTCGGGAGCTAGCGGATAACTGTAATGGTCTTTATGCAACTCTGTTGGATATTCCAAGTCAACTTCTAGTATGTATCCTTTATCGGAATCTGTGGGGATATCATTCACATCGATCCACTCAAAACGGGTAAAGGTTGACTCATAGCCCATCCGTACAAATTGTTGGCGTTGAGATATAATATGTGTGTGTCAGGTTTACTCGGATCATATCCTTCCACTAATTTATTATTAGCCTTAGAATACCTTTTCGCTGTCATCGATATACCACCTCTTAATCCTTTCTCAACAAACACGTGCATATCGTAATTGGTGAGTAATTTTTGTTCTACACCGGTCTTCTTCAACAATGCATCCCACGATAGTCCGGGACTGGAATAGTACCAAGCCGGGTCCAAGCCGTATTGTTTTAAACATGTCTTTCTAAATATCTTGAATGTATCAGTGAGTAACAGTACATCGTTTTTTAAGTACAGATCATGATAATCACCTAAATTCTTACAACCTAAATTATCCCAGACCGTCAGAGCATGTTCATAATCGACATCGGTTATTTTAGATTCAGTTAAGTTACTATAGAATGATCCAAGGGGTGGTAATTTAGTTTCCTCGAATCTAGACCAATCATTCATATATTAGTAAGGATATACACCTTCCCTCAACAACAAATGACGAGTTAACCGATCAGTATATTGATTTGTTATTGCAAAGTCATCGGGATTGTTCACATTAGCTAAATTGTCCAGGGAAGATAACAGAAACTGTACGGAGTCTATGAATCTAAGCCCATTACTTTGTTTTGTTCTGGCTTTCCCATCCTTGTCCGTATAATGTGTAGTTTTAGTCAACGAGACTGAGATATATTTTTCCATATTGTTAGGAATGCATGTTAAACCACCATCAGTCTTTGAGATAGCTTGCATGATGAGATGAGAATCATATCCTCTAAGGTTATGAAATACAACGGATGGGTGTTGTTTGAGAATTCATTTTTAGTTTCAAGTTACACTCGTTATGCGCGGCTCCCCGATGATTACCCGTGACGTGACAATGATCTCTTATGGAATCCCCATTGAGTGGTTTACTACAAACATGACAAATCGTTGACTTCTTATAGGCCCTCCAATCATCCCTCGTCATACACATGGGTTTCTTACGCAATAAATTTTCCCTGATTATTCTTTCTTCGTTTTGTAGGTATTCTAGGAACTTTCCCGCTGCATCGGGACCTTTATAAATCACAGGCGGGTTTGTTTTCCCATCAAACCTTACAACTTTAGATCCAAACCCACAAGGAATATGTTCTTGAGTTTTGTACGTTAAACTACATTCAGTATTGTGTTTGGTATTTTCTATAGGTTTGATAAGTGCTTCCAAGTCAGTGTAAATTATCTCGGTACTGGCATTTGATTACAATAATGTTCAAATTTTAATATATTTTTTCCGTCTTTATCAATCCTGATAGCAGTTTGCCCAACACCTCTGCAGTCTTCTTTATACGTTTCTAATAGATCATGTCTGCTGTACCCATGCAGGCATCTGTCGCAGATATATTTGTTTAAACTCTTTATCAATGTATAATGATATTTACCATCTTTTCTGATTAGAAATGAATTAATTCTGGGAATATGTTCTGGGGCGGAGCTTATTCTGTGTACAACAATTCCTTTAGAAGAATGTCCGAAAACATTTATTGCTAAATTATTTTGCTTTTCCAATGCACTTATAGTATCAGATTCGGTTATAACTTCTTGATTGCTCTGGAAATAAGGTTCGGTATATTCAGTGTCATTTTTACTCAATACCATTTAAATCATCTAACTCCTCGTTAATTCGCTCGATACGACGGGCTTAACATCATTAACATCCATGTTGGAATTAATATCCATCTTCCAACCTCTTAGATATTTACCAACGCAATCTGTGGATACAAATCTTAACTCAACATTTCTATTATCTGGTTGATTTTTATCAACATTCAGTAAAGCGATCAATTCAGCTTTTCTCATTCGAGAATAACCTCTCAGTCCACTTTTTTTCGCTTGAGCTTTGAGTTCTCTAACAGTCTGGGGTTTGTTGTATTCCAAACCGAGTAAATCAATCAATTCAGCTTTTCTCATTCGAGAATAACCTCTCGGCCCACTGTTTTTCGCTTGAGCTTTGAGTTCTCTAACAGTCTGGGGTTTGTTGTATTCCAAACCGAGTAAATCAATCAATTCGGCTTTTCTCATTCGAGAATAACCTCTCGGCCCACTGTTTTTTGCTTGAGCTTTGAGTTCTCTAACAGTCTGGGGTTTGTTGTATTCCAAACCGAGTAGATCAATCAATTCAGCTTTTCTCATTCGAGAATAACCTCTCGGCCCACTGTTTTTCGCTTGAGCTTTGAGTTCTCTAACAGTCTGGGGTTTGTTGTATTCCAAACCGAGTAAATCAATCAATTCGGCTTTTCTCATTCGAGAATAACCTCTCGGCCCACTGTTTTTTGCTTGAGCTTTGAGTTCTCTAACAGTCTGGGGTTTGTTGTATTCCAAACCGAGTAAATCAATCAATTCGGCTTTTCTCATTCGAGAATAACCACGTAGACCACTTTGTTTTGCCAAAGCCTTCAACTCTCTGACAAAAACCATTGTGGTTTAATGGTATACACAAAATGAGTCAAATGTCTAAATGGTTATATTTCCATATAACGTATTCTCCCCAACCTATTCCTCTCTTTGATGTAATCTCTCTTCCTAGTGTAAATAATCTGCTTCCTGGCCCTATCAGCGCCGTGTTTCTTACATAAACAATAACAACCTTTGACTCCTATCCAACATACAGAACACGTGTAATTAACATTTCCTTGTCTGATGTAATAAGCATGAGTGCCACAGTATATATAAGAACGCAATGCCGGTTGCATTGAATTGGCTACCCCATGAGCGTAAATCTGCACAGATTCATGGTTATACACCTATCATATCATTTGTCTAAAAGGCAAACCACACAAAGAGTCTCTCAACCAGTCAGCGCTATTTATAGCTTAGCCAGTCAGTGCGACATAGCTTAGCAGACAGGGTTATTGATAGCTGATATGGCTAAGCCCAACATAGATCATAGCTTATGCAAAATTGTGTAGCTGAAAATCGCAACTACAGACAACCCAAACATCTTGCGGTCTTTCTGAGCCTCTGACGGTGTATAAAACTGAGAGAGTGTTGGTCTCAGTATTGGGTCAAGGTTCTTTCCATAAACAAGGAAGTATTCGTTCATGGCAGATTCAACATCTTTAAACGTTTGAGTTGAATGTCCTTGTTTATGCAGTTCATCATTTATAAAATCTAATCTCAACATCCTCTGTCTGGCCCACTGTGACTGGGCTGCTTGGAGTTGTTCTAATGCTTTGTTATGTCTTTTCTGCTCCTCTCCTCTCATACTAGAAAATACACAAATTACTCCCCGAAAGAGCATTAACAATAGCCCCACCAATCATCATCGTCTGTAACTGGAGTAGTCATGCTTTTATAACATTACATGAGGGCTTAACTCTAATTGAACCTCATCTAATTTTTGTGCTTGAGGTGTTTTCTCTTCTCCAGTCTTAAAAAGCCATACTGCTATAGCAACAACCCCTAGTACGTAGGGAGCCCAAGTTTTAATGGGGCTATGTTCAGTATTGTAGGCCTTTGCCTTCCTCGCTAGCGCACCCTTCCTACCAGCTGCAACTTTTCAAGGATTCGTAGTCACTCTGACTTGTGGTGCAATAGCTTGTGTTTCCTCGTTCGCTTGCAGTATTCCAGTCTCCATTATTAATAAGTGAGCACTTATGTTTAAATTGACAATACCTAGCCGTTATTAAAGCTGTGGTAAGTGGTGCTAAGAACATTCCGTATCTATGATAAAACTCACAGCTTACTTCGCTATAGCGTGTTCGATGAATGGATCTTTCACGAGAGATTTGCATAAATACATGTGATTTTCTGCCGGGATAGGAAGAAACGTACTAGCTACAACTGTGTATAGTTGTAACATAGCCAAACCTATTGTTTTAGTCATGGTAGCTCCCAGTCTAGACTCATAACAATAACTCATACAATTTTTTAATTTCTTCGTGGTCATGTTATCAATTTTTTCAGTGGTATATTTTCCCCCAAAATTTTGGTAACATTTTCCACCGGCTACCAAAGCTGTGAGTCTTTCTCTATGTTTATCTGTATGTTTATCAGGCTCATCTTTGAGTATTTGTTCGATAAGTTCATCGCATTCCATAATGTAATACCTAAGGATACATACTGAACAGATAAAGAAACGTCACAAGAATACAGAAAATAGTGACCTGTTTTTTCAAATGTCAATATTGCAAAAAATAATTGTCAGAAAACAACCACCTTTGGCACAAAGGATTGTTTGAGTGTCAGTCATGTTATTGCAATGACATATTGAGGGTCTGATCACGTGATCCTCACAGATGGAGGCTGAAAGTCAGTACCTGGTGTGTCCACCTTGTGCGTTGATAATGGCCGGGCATCTTCTGTACATGGAGTAGCACAAAGGGTTTACAGACGCCATTGGAATCTGCGCCCAGACCCTGAGGAAAGCTGCACTGAGTTCTGCTGCATTTCTTGGATGCGGTTGGATCTGGTTTAGTCGTCTTTGGATGTCATCCCACAAGTGTTCAATTGGGTTTAAGTCTGGGCTGAGTGAAGGCCATGGCATTACTCTGATGTTATGCTGTTGGAGGAAGGTCCTGGTGGCTATGGCAGTGTGTGGACGGGCATTGTCATGGTGGAAGGTGTGGTTTTGGAGTCTTGCAAAATGAGGTACAACGTGGGGTCGGAGAACCTGGTCGATGTAACAGGCGGCTGTAACTCCATGGCCTCTGCCTGGGCCAATATTCTGGAAGACAACAGGTCCAAGTTTCTGACTGATGCTATAATGCTTGGTCCTCCCAACGGGTCTCTTTCAACCACACACTGTTCTGTAAAACGTTCACCTCTCCTTCGCCACATTCATACTCTGCCATCTGCGGTGGAAATGCAGTACCGACTCTCATCCGAGAACACATGGGTCCTCCACTGTTAATGCCGCCAATGTTGTCGTTGGGTGGCCCACGCAAGACGTTGCTGACGATGATGAGGAGTGAGCACTGGACCCCGTGTGGACGGCGACAAGACGTCTGGGAGGCGAGCCAATTTCGAACAGTGTCAGCACTGATGGGTCGCTGATGGTTGCCAATGGTCTGACGAGCTGTCTGTGCCGTTGTGGTGAATCTGTCCTGCAGATGTTGCCACAGGATGAAGTGATCTTGTCTTGGTGTTGTGACTCGGCGACGACCACTACGTGGGTGGTCATTAGTGCTGTTGGTGGTGTTGTAACGAATCCCAAGTCTTTCAATGGTTCGTACACTGCAGCATTGGCAATGAGTTGGGTACGTTGTTCGGCATTTAATCGTCCGATGGCTTGTTCACGTTGTTGGGAGGATAGTCGTGGCATGGTCGCTGTCTTCACAAATCAACTGAATTCTCAGTATGTGTCAGGTGGTTCTTATACAGAACCCTGGCACATGTTTCACGTGCATTTCAATTTTCCTGTGCATCACTTGCAACTTGCTCCCACGGGCATCTCATAGTTCCCAAGGTTCACAACTGTTACACCGAATGCAACCAGTATTATCAGTTGAATGTCATCAACTGGCTTTTTTTAAAGTCTAAAAAACATATTCATGAAGAAAAATTACAATTTTGATTGTGCACAATTATGTCCTAATAATCCCAAAATGCGATGTTTCTTTATCTGTTCAGTATATTTAAGTCTAACATAATGAAACTGCTAATGTTCAATATATTGTATTTTTCCCGTATTTTTGCGAAATTTTGCTATTTTTGCTACAATGTTGCTCAGCAGTTGCTATTTTTTAAATATTTTTGCTAAGCAATTGCATAAGCAGCTGGTTTTTAATACGAGTTTACGGTGCTTCGTTTCTGCTAACAGTTTTCTGACTTTATCCCAGTCGAGCTTGGTAGAAATAACATCATAGATAATTCCTCAAATGAATCTCGGTCTTTGCAAAGAAACAAGGCAACCCATTTGGTCTGCTCTCTGAGATCTTTCAGGACAGAGTTGTATTTTTGAGTAAGTACCCAAAGACTATGCTCCATATGCCAACAGGAGAATGCTAAATATGAAAGCATATCTTTCTTTTTGGTAAGTTCTTTACTCTCACTGCAATCATCAATTATGAAAAGGGTTGTTTCTCCTTTGTATTTTTCGTGACATACTCGTAAATAGTCTTGTAAACGATCGCCCGGATAATTCATTACCCAAACTCTCGATAGGTATGTTTTATTAACGCTTATAATCGGGCACAGAATAATAATATGGATGAAAACATCACAAAAATGAATTTGTAAAATATCTTGAATAAAAGCTATTTTTCTGCAACCGTTTGCCCGCAGATGATAGCGCAGTGTGGTTCTTTAGGTAACAGATTATTAATAGATCGCTTGCACGAATCTTCCATTCTGTATATTAAGTTGCGCATCCATAACCATGTGCAAATATATGTTTAATTTACCAGCCGCTTCCTGGTGCTTCGTTATCTGTAGGGTAACACCCTCACTGGCATTTTCTATTATCCGCCCACTACCGTGTAGTTGGTCATCGTCTGTGGTTTGCATGTCGAGCCATAGTGAATACTTCGTGGCAAGGAATTCAGCCAGCAATACATCCCCGAGAGACAGATCTTTCGCGACCGCATTAACTTCTGGGTTTCGTTGATATGCTTGCATGCCTTGACTATATAGTTGATTAGGCACGCCCTCGATAGTCAATTCTACTTTTGTAATCTTGGGGTTGTGGAACGCCTAACTATCTCATGCAAATGCTTCAGAGGGGTCCCGAAACAACATTAAAATACCCTTCAACGATCTAGCGGGGACATTTAGATTGATATTCCACCTCGTATCTCTTCGGTTCCTGGTGATCTTTCGGTGTCGAAGCACGCAATCGTACAAAATGGCTAAACTTCCGGTATACTGGTTACAAATTTGTCTGGCTAATTCAGGATCTGTTATCATATCATACTCCAGTGAGATATTATCAATATAATAGCTACCATCTTCAGTAGCTTTGATTACTCTACTAGTCATTAAAAGTGAGTTCCTATTCTCACCTATCATCTAGGGATGCATGATAGAAGGGCATGTGACTATCTAGTAATTCAAAGTCGAGCGGAATATAGAATCGGTTACCAAATGCACCAGCAACAGCCTTATCTTCTACAATGGTATTATCGCTAAAGTACTCACGGAAATGAAAAAAAAACTGTTTTTCTCAATTTAAAAATCGACACAAATTGTTACGTAGCTGTAAATACGAAATAACAAAACAACTCGAAAAGTACTAGTCTGGATTTGCTAGTTTGATCTCAGTGAACAATACAAAATGTACTTTACAGGAGGTAATTTGTCGGCACTTTCAACATTCAAAAATAAAATTAAGTCCAAATTGATATAGCAGAAACAGACTATAGGCATTATGCACCTGTTCTCACCTGTCATCAAGGTGTCATAGATCACCTTGATCCACTTACACCTGGTTATGCCCTGTTTCACAATAGTCTGTTTTATTCACATTTTTACACACTTTTACGTGTAAAAAGGCATAAAAACATTTGATACGCTGTATTTGTGCCACGGCCCAATTAGTACTAATTTAGTTGTTTGAATATTTACATATTTTGTATATTAACTGCAATAATTTAAGATCTGAGGTCGAAAAAAACAGGGTTTCGTGAGTACTTTAGTAGAAGCACCTACACGCAGTCTCAATGTGTTCTGATTACAAATACCTTGGTACGGTAAGTTTTCCCGTCCTCTAGCCATTCTCCAGACATCCATGTAACAGAAGTATACATCGCTAACGTCAATACTCAAGACCTCATTACCACTAATTTTAATAGCGATTTTCTTAACAATCGCACGACTTATGTTCTGAACGAGCTCCCTGGCAGTGTCGGTAGAAGTTAAACTAATTGTAAATGATAGTCGGGCGGTTCCTGGAACTAACACATCGTGAGCTCCGAGATTTGGAAACCGAACCAGAAGTGTTTGATTCTGATCAATGGTACTCGGGTTATTAGTTGTAGTTACAGACTGGCGAATTGCTTTGACTGCTAATGGATCCCGAAGTCTACGTTGTGGGTTTAACTTGCATCCGTATTGCGAAGACATTGTGTATATTTATATTATGTAACCTTATGTTTTATATAAAAATGGATGAAATTAATCTAGATAACCTAACTAATACTGATAAAACCAGCTTTATGAATCTTAACGATGAACTTTTGAAACCAGCCGCATTGGGATTTATTATATCGACTTTGACTCTCGTGTTAACCAGTGGTGGTTGTACAGGAGGTGGCACACCGCCTAGTGATAAAAATGGTGTAAAAGAGTGGATAAAAAAGCATTTAAAAGCATTAGGAGAAACACTGGGAAAGCTCGCTGGGAAAGCGCTTCCCGGTATAATAGGGAGTATAATTTCCTGGCTCTTGAATTTATTAGCTAAGACCACCACTTGGCTTAGTCAAAACTTGTGGGCACTGATCGTAGCAATTGCTGGGCTGTTGTTCTTATCCGTTAAAGACTATTTATCCAAATTATGAGTATACCAGCCACGACTCCACCTACTATAAGCGCTGTTTTTTCATTGATATGTTGTTGATTTTTAGTGGCAATATGTGGCGGCACTTGTGGTTGTGTGTCAGTACATGGCTGTTTCGGTGACTGTGGTTTTACTATTCCCGTTTCGCCTGTGTTTGTTTGCGTTATTAATTTGGTGTTAATATCAGAATTTATACCTGTTTTTTGTTGATCGGTAGCAATAACAATTATATCATTATAGCCTATCACTTGACTGATCTTAAGTTCCATATTACTCGGAGACATGTATAGTCCTGCCCAATACACGTAGTCTACTTTGGATTGAGCGTACTGTAATACATCTTGATAACATTTTATAGAAGATGGTATGTCAACTGGTGAATTAATAGCATCCTCTACGTTTGCGACAAACTGCTTTTGCGCATCGAGCGCCGTCCCAGAACCAATTATTCCTGTTTGTGTTCGCGATTGTGCACCAAAAATTGTCCATACATAAGTTCTTATTGATTCATTAACTCTTACAACTCCTGGGTTAGTAAAATGATTTTCTGTTTTATCATAAAGAAATTCATTCCAAGCATTTACGGTATCGTTTAGTTGCACAAATTTTATAACAATATAAGATCAACCACTCTTAAAGCTCATAAGATCTCATCTCTAATCATTACTCGAAAGTTCCCAGCCATGATAAAGATTTTGCATTCTTACAAAAAGATTGTTTTTCTGTAACAACTTAAATGGATTAAATGGTTGTTAATTTCTTTTTAACTAAACCATCACTTTAACATTTTTTTGTCCACTGTACGGAACACCTAGACCATGGTTACGTCCATTAATACGCCAATCTTTACTCGTAGAAACATAAAATTCCTGACAAATACGCTCATACGCGAACCTATTGTACGTTTTTTATAGGAATTCCATGCTCGATCCTGTGGTAATGGGGCACTAATTTCTTTAAGTATATGTCTTATCTGATAGTATACGTGAAATGATAAAACAGACTTATTTAGTTCAAATCCTTGGGCATAAAGAGATACACCACATCCTGTTGTGGCACACCATATGGCACAGTTTAACTGGTTCTGCCAAAATTGCATCAGGTTGTGGAACCAATCATGCACCATTTTATAGCTAGTTGCTGTGACCCTGTATTTTTCAAAGATATCGGGAAATTTAACGAAAAACTTAGCACCAAAGGCACTTACTAAAACCGACTGATTCGTAATGTAAGTTGATTTCATATTTAAGTTATGATATAGTATCTTTGTACATTTAATATGTATGTTACACTCCCAGGAATAACAAATGGTCAGTCTATTCAACTGCTTCATACTATAGATAACTCGGCTGGGCAACTTGAAGTCGCTCTCTGCGATGTAACGTATTACCCGTGGTGGACCAATATAAGTGCTGTGAGAAAAAATAATACAGCAATACTATTTGAAAACAATAAAATAATCAAAACCATCATTATACCTGGTGGGTATCACAGCGTATGCTCACTCAATGATGAAATTTTTAAGCCTTGGGGAGCTAGTCTCGCACAAAATGAGTCGAATGGGATGCTGATTTTGAACTCTGGAGAAAAGGGTGTAACTCTTCTCCTGTACTTATCAAATACACTTGGATTTTCTGGACAAGTAACACAACCCTAACGAAACACGGCATGGAGTTAAATAACCCAATTTAGTTCCCTATCAAGAGTTGTGCATCCATCTTGATCAGATCAGTACAACAGATAATATTCAACTCGAAAGCCCTTCAACTCTGCAAGAGCTATTCCAGTCCAAGATGAAAAATACAATAGCGGTAGAACGGAATCTTTCTAATCATTACAATATAAAAAGTTAAAGCAGGGCATTATTTCAGATCTCAAAGTTTCTGTATTAGATGTAAAGCATCAACCTGTACATAAAGGATACTTGAGTGTAACACTCCATTTTATAAATAATGGTCGATTCATTAGGCCCTGGAACGCATATCCTTAGACAATGTAATACAATGGCGCTTTCCGATCTTGGAGACAAAGAAGGATTCGGTAAACCCGGTACCGATGGCAAGTTATACACTTTACATTTTCAAGATAATGTATACAAGCGGAAAGAAGTTGTATTCACAGGTAATCTAGTAAGTGATGTCAACGTTAGTAGACTCAATAAAAACACTTCGTACAATCTTACTCGTAATGATGATAAGTTGCCCAGCCGAGTTATCTATAGTATGAAGCAGTTCAATAGACTGACCATTTGTTATTCCTGGGAGTGTTACATACATATTAAATGTACAAAGATACTATATCATAACTTAAATATGAAATCAACCTACATTACGAATCAGTCGGTTTTAGTAAGTGCCTTTGGTGCTAAGTTTTTCGTTAAATTTCCCGATAGCATTGAGGATCATATTTCAACAGCATTGGCTGATTGTAAGATATCCGAGGAGGAATTTCATTTAGTTTTGTCTGAATTAACCAAATACAACACAATGAAGCAGGAGATTCAATCAAATTCACGTAAAACCAGTGGTATTAGCGAAGATGGGAAAAAAAGTTCATAGAACAGGGGAGACAACAAGCGCGTCAATTATTCCGTTGGAGATCAAAAATAGATTTAAACGAATGCTTACATTAGTAAAAATGTTGAAGGCTATAGTTAATTTTATCCAATATTAATTAATATTGATGTTTCTTTTAATACGAATCATTGAATCGCATCATCAATTTTGCATAAAAAATTCCCTATGTAGTAGCAGTATAGGTATATAAATCTGGCTCCAGTGAAAGTGGTCCAGAACCATCATTGTCTATACTAGTACTGTTATCTATTTTTCAAAAGTGTTAGAATGTAAACTTAAGTAACCGTGTATTGATATTTTTGGGACGTTTTATTTGCACTATTATATGCTTTATACATGTATGTTAAACGGAAATGATGATCAGAATTAACTGCCCCTAATGTTTGAATATATGTGTCTGTTGACATTCATGCATCGTCGATGTCAGACATGTGTACGGCTCTGTGAATAAATCTTTCATCCAACGAGAGTAGTTGAAGCCTCTATCAAACAAAAGGTTAGAAGTCTGGCGAATTCAATAGGTTATGGGCCCAGGCAACGTTTGCAGTTTGATGGAGATGAAACAAAATATGAATTATGGGAAGTAAAATTTCTTGGACATATGAGATTGCAGAAACTTTATAATGTGATTGTAGCACCCGAGGAAGGTTCGGGAACAGCCGCTAAAAATGCTGATGCTTTCGCTGAGTTGGTTCAGTGTTTGGATGACAGAAGTTTGAGCCTGATAATGAGGGACGCAAAAGACGATGGGAGACGATGGGAGACGATGGGAGCACTACCTTGGACGGGGTAAGCCACGAATAATATCATTATACACAGAGCTTACGTCGTTGAAGATGGGCGACCATGAATGTGTTACGGATTACATAATTCGAGCAGAAACTGCATCGACTTTGTTGAAACTGGCAGGAGAGACAATCAGTAACAGTTTATTGATATAGCCATGGTTCTTAAAGAACTCCCTCCCTCTTTCAAGACGTTTTCAACTGTGATCATGCAGAAGGAGAAGCAAGTGACGTTTGTCGAGTTCAAAACGGCTCTTAGAAGCTATGAAGAAACGGAAAAGATTCAACCTACACCGAATTATGAAGACAGTGTCATGAACTTTAAATGTTTCTCATGTGGGAAGCCAGGACACAGGGCATCGGAGTGTAGAAGTAGAAATCAAGGTTATGATGGTGGTGAAAAGAAAGGTTACCGTGGACATCAGAAACAAGACAGTTATCATAGTGTACAGAAGAAACATGCATCAAGTTACAGTGGACAGAAGAGATTGGGTAGGTGGTGTGATGTTTGTAAGAACTCTACCCATGATACTAGGGTCTGTCGTAGACGAGACTCTGCCAAGACTGCCTGTGATAAAGAAGAACAAGAACATTCGTACTACATATTCAAGGTCAGTGTTCATCACGTTGCCAGTATAAGTGAGGACAGTGTGAATACTCTACTCGTGGACTGTGGGGCAACCGCCCATATCATTACTGACAAGTCCAAGTTCTTGACATTTGATGACAAAACACAAGATCACTGCATCGAATTGGCTGATGGAAGCAGAACGAATGGTATTGTACAAGGAAGAGGGAGTGCTGACGTCCTGTTGTGTGATGTAAGAAACCGGCAACAACGTATTGTGTTGGAGAATGCTTTGTATGTGCCATCCTTCAACCAAGACATTTTTTCAGTGCAAGCAGCTTGAAGTTAAGGCGCATCAGTTCACTTCAGTCCAGAGAGTGCAAATGTCAAGACTCCAGATGGTACAATGTTTGACATCCACAAGCATGGGAAGCTGTACTTCTTGCACAATACTGCTCCATCCAAGTGTGTTGTGCATTCAGCCAACGACTGGCACAGAATCCTTGGACATTGTAATATGAAAGATGTGATGAAGCTGGAGAATATTGTAAAGGGAATGAAGATAGCAGGTAAAGAGACTGAGCTATGTGACACCTGTATTCAAGGGAAGATGTCGCAGTGGAGAAATAGAGATCCAGACAGAAGGGCAACAACTCCACTTGAAGTTATTCATTGTGACTTGGCGGGACCTATTGACCCAGCAGCTCAAGGTGACCTTCGATATGTATTGTCATTTGTTGATGACTATTCTGGAATAATCACCTAGTATCTCCTGAAGCAGAAGAGTGATACTGCCGCAGCAACGGTGAAGTTCCTTGCAGATATATCACCTTTTGGAAAAGGTGGAACAATAAGGTCAGACAACGGTACAGAGTTCACATGTGAGAAGTTTAGAAGTATCCTCACAGAGAACAGCATCAGACATCAGAAGTCTTCACCATATTCACCACATCAAAATGGGACTGTTGAACGTGCCTGGCGTTCAATGTTTGATATGGCGAGATGTCTTCTGATAGAAGCCAAATTACCCAAGTCGCTGTGGTCCTATGCTGTAATGACAGCAGCATACATCAGGAATCGGTGTTACAACCAAAGACTGAACATTACACCTTTCGAAGCAATGACAGGTGAGAAGCCGCATGTGTTCGGTACAACATGTTTTGCATTCGTTCAAAGCAAAAAGAAACTGGACGAACGGAGTGAGAAAGGCTTCTTTGTGGGATACGACAGAGAAAGTCCTGCTTATCTTGTGTACTTTTCTGAGAGAAATGAAGTAAGAAGAGTGAGATGTGTAAAGTTCACAGAAAAGTATGAAGAAAGTGTATCTCAGCCAGTATATAAAGAACATTTAGTGTACAGGAAGAATGAAAATGGAGAGGAAACTGAACAGACTCAACAAAATGAACGACAGCAAGAATGTGTGCAGAATGAAGTCCAACAACATGGTAACAGAGAACAGGAAACGAGAAGATATCCCAGGAGAGAGACCACCAGACCCAAGTACTTGCAGGATTACGTTACAGGGTCTGACTTTTCAGGATCTGAGACGGAAGATAGTTCAATGTATACTGTGGATTACTGTTACAAGGTGGCTGGTATTCCTGGATCATATTCTGCAGCAATGTCTTCATGTGATGCACCCAAGTGGCAGAAGGCAATGCGTGAAGAGATGGACGCTCTGAAAGAAAATGAGACATTTGAAATCACCACATTACCAGAAGGTAGATCTACAGTAGGGGGAAGATGGGTGTTTGCTGTGAAATCTTGCCCCGCTTCTGAGAAAAACAAGGCAAGGTATGTTGCCAAGTGATACTCTCAGGTGCATGATATCGACTATAAGGAGACTTTTGCCCCAACTGCTAAAATGATGTCGATTCGGACTCTGATATAATTTGCAGTTCAGAAAGATATGGTGGTTCATCAGATGGATGTGAAGACAGCATACTTGAACGCACCCATAGACTGTGAGATATATGTGCAGCAACCGGAAGGTTTTGAAGTTAAGCCACAGACTGGGGAGAAACTTGTTTGGAAGTTGAAGAAATCCCTGTATGGCCTAAAACAAAGTGGAAGGAATTGGAATTCCTTACTTCACATGTTCCTGGTTGAAGATCTTAACTTGAACCAATCACTTGCTGATCCTTGTGTGTACCACGGAACGACTGAAGATTCATTCGTAATTATGGTAGTGTGGGTCGATGATATCATCATTTGTGCTGAGAAGACGACCATACCTCATGGGAAAAAAGATTCTTTGTGTCAGCGATTCAAGATGAAGGACTTTGGGAAGCTGTCATGGTTTCTGGGAATAGAATTCAAGTGGAAGAACAACAGTGTTGAAATGAACCAGAAAAGACATATTGAGAAGATGCTGGTGAAGTTCAACATGATGGACTGTAAACCCAAGACAACTCCATGTGATCCCGGCGCTGACAAAGAAAGGGAGACAACTGCAATTGAACTGGGCGATCCCAGACTCTACAGAGTGATTGTTGGAAGTCTGATCTATATATTATGACTGCTACAAGACCAGACCTGTGTTATATTGTGACAAAATTGTCACAGTATATGACTAAACCCACAACAAACCATTTGGGCATGGCAAAACACACTCTGAGGTATATCAAAGGTACAGCTGAACAAGGACTGACGTTTGTAAAATCATGTGATCCTCTACAACTTGTGGGATTCTGTGATGCTGACTGGGGTTCATCTGCAGACAGGAGAAGCATCACTGGCTACGGATTCCAGTTGAAAGATAATGGACCCTTGATATCCTGGAAAAGCAAGAAGCAGACGACTGTGGCATTGTCAACGTGCGAGGCAGAGTACATGGCAATGGCTGCAGCAATACAAGAGGGGAAGTTCCTGCGAAAGCTGTGGAGAGATATGACTGGTCAGTGTAAAGGTGTAACATTGATGGTGGATAATCAGGGATCGATAGCACTCGCCAAAAATCCCGTGACTCAGCAAAGATCAAAACACATTGAAATTAAATATCATTTCATCAGAAATGAAGTGCAGAACAATGTGATTGAACTGAAGTACATTGTGTCAGGGTGCAATGTGGCCGATGTGTTCACAAAACCAGTGTCATGTAGCAGGATGAGGAAACTCATCAGTGTGAGTGGTGTATGAAAATACAGTGTTTGTAAATATGGAGAGAAATGCAGTGTTTGTAAATAAACACCATATGTGTATATATGTGTTTATTGCCTGTAGCATGTTAAATAAAAAAAATAAATAAAAAAAAGTTACTAACTTAAGTTTAAGTGGGGGTGTTAAAATGTAAACTTAAGTTACCGTGTATTGATATTTTATGGACGTTTTATTTGCACTATTATATGCTTTATACATGTATGTTAACCGGAAATGATGATCAGAATTAACTGCCCCTGATGTTTGAATATATGTGTCTGTTGACATTCATGCATCGTCGATGTCAGACATGTGTACGGCTCTGTGAATAAATCTTTCATCCAACGAGAGTAGTTGAAGCCTCTATCAAACAAAAGGTTAGAAGTATGGCGAATTGAACACAAACATTATGAATGTATGTTGCTATTTATGTCTTTCTTCATGTGAGTTTATGACTAATCCTGTGCAAGCTTCTTCATGTGAACACGGATGCAGATCATTTGACAACATCTGAAGCTTTATTGCACTGATCCTGTTAATGCAAATAATGACATAACAAAGATCATGGTTCACGCACCACTAAAATCCTGTGCGATACAACCCCAGCGTCCTGATCACCTGACATATCCAGCACCCTCATTCTCGATCTAGAGCGTACAGGCTGGTGTAACTGTGATGTGGGGATGGTTGGATAAGTATATAAATATACATTTTATTAGAAAATTTACAAATGTTTAAACTTATCCTATCTCACACTATGCATTTATCCAACGGTTGGATGGTGAGGCTCAGATGCCCTAGCCTGTAAGGACCTCAACCGTGAGACGTACACTAGGAAGCTGGAACTAATCAGGAATTAAAAGGTTTTTACAAGGATTAGTGTACTCGGGTAAGGGTTGCTTCAAAAAACCCTCTTTGTGCTACCATGACATCGGGGAATCATGTGTTCCATGGTTTCACACAGGACGCCGTTCAAAGAACGACCCCGTAACCATGAGCCAGGCGACACCTACTCGGTCACGACTTAAACCTCTGCCCGGATAGAAGGAGGTGTTTTGTTTCAAACACCCCGTCCCCAGCGTAGGTTCTACAAGACAGACCTCACATATACGCTCCCAAGGATGTAAGGCGGACCAGCTTGGCATCTCTTTTTTCGCTTCGTCAAACTATCATAGAGATTGAACAAGGTTAGAAAGAGATGAGGAAACGATGAGGAAACCCGTTTATCACACAGGTCTTCAATCAACTACTGAGACATCACATGCGCATAAGACAGAGGTGAGCAGGTAGAAGATTAGGAGACCATTTAAACAAATGGCCGCACCAGGTGGTGGCAACAGACAAGCATATATACACTCCTCCTGGGAGCTTGTCTGGGAATCCCGATTAAATGAAAATATTGCAGTAAATACAGGAAACCAGACTTGGGACTTGTAGTACGCTGGGCTTCCTCATCAGCGCTTTGTGGCTGCTGTGACCTTGGACGTAGGTGACCAAGATTCCGAAAGGAGTAGGAGGCAAAGACCATATCTGAACACCAGAACATCCCTCCATGATGGCTGAAAGTGTGCAATACTAAGCAACGCCAAGGTGGAAGTCACTGCCCTCATCTCATGAGGAAGCAGCTGGAGTGGTAGTCCCTCATAGGTGTAGACCCAAAGGATGATAGAACGCAGCCAGTGGAGATGGTGGTTCAAGTTGATCAGAAGTTGCAGCCGTCGACAAGTGGATGAAAAACTTGCTTGCGACAGCAACAGATTGTCTGAGATGCCTTCAAGTAGATCTTGTAGGCTCAGGCTGGGCAAAGTGAGACGTCTTCCATGACATCAACTCTCAATCAATGAGAGTGGTGGAGGCTGAAAAGAATATCTGGTTGTCCTTGAATGCTTATCTTCTGGAAGGCGCTGGAACCGGACTCAACCGATGCTTAAGCACGAGTCCCTCTAACACGAGATGCAGGAGTCAACGCAAGCAGGAAGATTGTCATGAACATAAAGTTCAAGGTTTTATCCACAAGTGGTTCACAGTCAGCCAGGAGAAGTGACGGAAGAATACAGGAAGATCCCATGCTGGAGGGCCAAGTCGGGAAGATTGGTCCATGAGGAGGTATGAGCGAATCAATGTCCGAAGGTCAGCCACAGAGGAAACCTTGGAGCCTGAAGTCATGGTAACGCCCAAATTACTCGCAATCTGAAAGACCTGTGTAGATCTATCGGTTCAGGAACTATAGTAGGTTTTATCCCATTAGTGAGTAGTTGGTACAGAACTGATCGCTGCCCAGTAAGTGCCCAGTGTCGAACCATAAGATGCCTTGTACTTCTTAAGTGACATAGGTAATCTGCTACTTGTGGTGTAGTAGCTTGGCTGTAGAAAACCCTGGATCTTGCAAACTGGTGAAAACTTTTCCTATCATCGTCACAGAGATTCCCGTTGCTCTGTTCAAGCATAACGTCCGAACACCATAGCAATAGAATTGAGAATGAGGGTGCTGGATATGTCAGGTGATCAGTTCGCTGGGGTCGTGTCACACGGGATTTTAGTGGTGAGTGAACCATAATCACAGTGGTGATTTGGTGATGTATGGGATGTGTTTGGGTGAGTGGTGTTTTTGAAGCTGGAAACTCTGTTCTAGGATGTTTCCACACCAAGATCGAAGAATAAGAAGAAATGCATAGTGTGAGAAAGGATAAGTTTAAAATAGTAGTACTTATATTATGAAAAAAGGAAAAATATATTTGCAAAAGGAACCATGTTTAGAATTTTTGCCATACTTGTGGACTAAAGTAAGGTACCGTATATCGCTGTTTATCATATATGTTTTTCGCCAGGATAAGGCCAACAGATAAAAACGATATCCGTTGGGGTCATATGCTGAGAGAGATGCAAATATCAAAGGTCAAGTAGGGACTACTTTCACTGTTTATAAACATTTGGCGATCGAGTCAGAATTAACCATCAGCAATCTGAATAAACTACAGGGATAATTGCTATCATTATCAAAAGAACAGTCTAATATACTGAAAATCAGTGTCTAACTGTGACGTAGATAAGGCATTTTATAAGTTTTGGCAACTTTGGAGATATAAATTTCAAAACAATTTTGCGAGGGCACGAGGCCTAGCCAAGCGGGATCAGTAGGCATATCTGTGCTTGTAGACCTCTGCGGCTTGAAACCTTCTCAACAAATTTAAATAGTTGGATTTGGAACCAAAATATGTTTGAATTGTTACCTTGTTTCGTTTTGTCGCTGTGTGTACATCTGACTACACTTCTTAACGTTATGACAGACCGACGGTCAACAACGTCTGACCGTGGCCATGACGTCTCATAGACTAGGGTTAGAGTAGTTTACCTTTGACAAAGGACAGTTACTCTAGCGGACAGACCAATGGATTGCCGCGAAAGGCAAATAAAAACAATTGTTGTTTTGCGTATATGTTCCTTCGCAGATTTCAGTTGGAACTATATTGGCTACTGTCACTGTCCGACTGACACATCACTTACCCTATGACGTAATATATATTAATGCGCGCATTCCAGGAAAACTTGCAATGTTTCGGTAATGTTTGTGAGAGAGGGAAAGCAATTTTGAAGCACAGAATTAAAGCATGACATTATATGATAAAGAGATTATCACGCTTGTGTGTTTGGGGATGGTAAATATCCTGTTTTAGGAATAAACACTATGTATTTAGCTCGCCAAGGCTCGCTAAATACAATGTTTATTCCTAATGCAGGATATTTACCATCCCCAAACACACTCACGTGATAACCTCTATGTATAAGGTGAGTTTTTCGTACTTAGAATTAGGGGGCTTTCAAGGGAAGTCGATTTATACAAAGGGTTGAACAGTTTTTATATTTTTCCCCCCAACTCAAAGACATTACTGTAAGTATGTAACAATGTAACAATTTGATATACAATGTCAACAAATCCGTACTGAAGTATTCAAACTAATCATGTAATTACACTGTCTGGTCATAACGAGAGTTCATAAGATATCTGGATTTATGTTTGTAATCTATTGTATTAATCAAAATTTCATTCCATTGTTTCCATTCACTTTAGCGAAATCATATGTGAAGTGATCGGAAGATTGCACAACTCACTGTAATGTACAGAAACTATGGTCATATTACCCATATTGACACCTTGAAACAAACTTTTGTGGATAGAGAATGGATATATATATCATTAATGCCATACATTGACTCGCTGAAAGTCAAATTTGTTGTAGTTTGACTATCATATGTCAACATAAAGTTTTCACTATCGCGAGCGCGGGAGCTTCGACAGTGATTGGTCAAATTGTTCCATACAAAAAAATATCCTGCAATAGCGATCAGCTGTACCAAATTGCTTGGCATATGATTATTAATTTATTTCAAATATATATAGTAAAGCTGCAACTAAAATAATATGATATCGACATAAATTATTCCTGTTAAAATAATAGTTTCAGATACAATTCTTCCGATCATTGTGTCAAGATTCTTTAAAGTTATACTATTGGGTAATTTTTAACCGAATCACCGGTAGATTCCGAGAAATGTTTACAGCTGATTGCAACTTCTGGCTTAGTTTACAACAAAATACACACTGTAATCTTAATCTCTGCATATAAAACAATGCCTATCAGAACAAAAATTGTATTTACCAAGTTTAATTGTTATGATATGTTCGTTTCCTTGAATTCGTTGAAGGGTGATTTTTTTTCTGAGAAAGACAAATACATTTTTAGTGCAAATGTAGGGATTGTGTATGCGCTGGTGACGTGTTTCGTCTTTATAGACGGGGTATATAAATTACTTAAAGGGGCCAAAACAGGACGACATTCCAGTATATCTCATATGAACATGACACACAACTTAACTATATAATGAATGCATTCCGACTAACATCGGTTCATTTCAGCTCAACAATACTTATACGAGATAAGCAAATTACCTAAAGTGTGTTGCGATTGATTTCTCAGTGGGCTACATATGCAGGCTACATGAGCTGGCTACATGAGCGGGCTACATATGCAGGCTACATGAGCGGGCTACATATGCAGGCTACATGAGCGGGCTACATATGCAGGCTACATGAGCGGGCTACATATGCAGGCTACATGAGCGGGCTACATATGCAGGCTACATGAGCGGGCTACATATGCAGGCTACATGAGCGGGCTACATAATGCAGGCTACATGAGCGGGCTACATATGCAGGCTACATGAGCGGGCTACATGGAATATATGTGAACGAGGATGCAGATCATTGACAACATCTGGCTAAAGGCTTCTCAGCGAGAGGTTCTTATTCTGGCCAAGTCAAAAGGCGGAGGAGGATTTTGAGATCCCAAGGAGGCATCCAGAAACAAGATGACTTGTCCGCCAACTTGTAGGACCAAATGAGGGACTGAAGTTCAGCAACTGTATATATCTTCGATCTAGTTGTAGTAGCAATGACTGAGTTGATCGCAGCAAGATTAGTAGCCAAAGAAGACCCTTTAAGTTTTCTTGTAGATTGTAAATGAAGGACGTAATCATCGATTTGTTGCAGAGAAGAGGTGGTGGTCTTGGGAGATATCACGAGCATGACAGTATGCTTCAAATGCTTTCCACTTGTGATCATAGAGGGTCTTAGTAGAGGAACAGTAAGCATCTGTGGTGGTTACTCGGCCTACCTTTTGAACACAGTACCACAAACTTTTATATATTATATTATATTGGTGCTGAACACATCTAAATGTCGCCAGTTTTAGGGTAGGTTACCCCGAACTCTATCCTTACCCCTTGGATCCCCTTTACAATCAATCACCTCTTTACAATCATTAGGGTTAGGTACCCGTTTAGTGGCTATTATAGATTCTGTAGCGGCTCCTGATATTTTTCACACAAAAAAGTAGGGTGAAATGGTTTTGTGACTAATATTTTGTCTACTGGAAATTGTCCTGAAACATTCACACAAGCCACTTTCACCTGCTACATTTGTTCAATACTGACTCAAAAGTGAACTCATCACAAGCTATGCTTATGCCTCCTTCGTTCCTTACTATCATCCACATTATCCTTACAGTATTCCCTACCACACGTTTCAGTCACAAAAATCACTCGACAAATTATGAAATACCATGTCATTCATGCGTACCAGCAAGTTCGACACCTGGCGTCTGATGCCTGGAGCCGTTTTCAGTTCGAACTATATCAGCTCATTCCTCACCACTCTGTATCTTGTAGATTACAGAATGGGAATGAGTGTGCCAAATGCCATCGGGATCACTCGTAAGTCACTATAGTCACGAGACACCATGCCTACCTGTAACCTTTAGTGTCTGTACCTTATTTGACCATTTTTGTTCAGTTCCGTAACGTCGTAGGCATGACAAGGTAAATTTGCATATAGTTTTACAGTGTGGACGTAGCTCAGTCAGTTAGTTGTCGGGCTAACAATCCAAAGTTCACAAGTTCTGTCTGACGGATTCTCACAAAAACTGATTGCTGTCTTTGAGACATGTTACCTACAGCAGAGATCTCCCTCATGAGTAGTTGTGGTAGGGGACCAAACATGTACTCCGATTACTCTTGGAATAAGATAACTTCGATCAAGTTGTAGTTGCAACGACTGAGTTGATCGCAACAAGATAAGTAGTCAAAGTAGACCCTAACAGCAAAGGTGAGCTTCCTTGATGTTTACTCTTGGAAAACCCTTTGGTGACAAGTGACCTCTGTATATGTGCCAAACACAAAGACGACGGTTTTTGACGACGGGTGGAGCATGTGGGTGTGAGGCTGAAGGAGAAGGTCTTCCAGTGGTGGAAGACGGTGGAACCTTTTTCTGCGAGTTGGTGAACCAAACCCGAGTTGGAAGAAAAAGGAGCGACCAAAAGCAGGAGATAAGTGGACTCCACTTCCTGCAGGATACATATGGTAGAACACCGGTCGGGAGAAAGGTGTAGACGTTGAGGCCTACTCACGAGATTAGTAGAGCATCGTCGTCCCAGATTTGAGTATGTGGAATGGGAGAGACGAACGGGGATAGATGACCAAAAGTCTAGATATGGCTAAAGTTGGTAGATCCACCGGAAGATCGACAGGTGGAGGTACCATTCAGTTGAAACGGTCAGGATAGGGAGTCGACTGTAATGTTGCACAACCCAAGAAGGTGTCTTGTTCAAACCTGAATGTTGAGGGAGTCAATCAGACATAAGATGTCGATCTAGTGCGACAAAAGCAACATCGACTTGGTGCAGCCAATCTTGTTGATACATGTATACAAGACAACCAAATTGTTGTAGGATTGGATCATGAAATGCGACAAACGAAGGAGCTCTGCCAAATGGGACACTGCCAGAATGACCACTTTGAACTTGAGGTTGTTGACATGGAGTCGCTTGTCTTTGATGGACCAACCCACAGTCGAAGAAAGGCCGCAAAGAGACCCTGTGCAAACATTTGATGTTACTAGCCATCACTGAAGATGTGGATGCAGATGGATTGGCAGGGTTATTGGGACCTGGCAATCATAACTCTGGACTTGCCTATGTGAGTGAGTGAGTGAGTGAGTGAGTGAGTGAGTGAGTGAGTGGGTGGGTGAGTGAGTGAGTGAGTGAGTGAGTGAGTGAGTGAGTGAGTGAGTGAGTGAGTGAGTGAGTGGTTTAACACGGCTTTGAACAGTATTCCAGTTCTATTGTCATGTCAGCTTAATTCGTGAGGAAAGCCTGAGTAAAATCCTGGAGGTGGAAGTTCCAAGTCATCCCAAAACTGAAGCAAGTAACTTGGAAGATGAGTCAGTTGTCCTGGCAGACTTGTCTATGTCATTGTGACCCGGGGAATGAGATGGAATGTCCCAAAGAGGACATGGATTCACAATTTCCTTGCACGAGCCAGTGAAAAGAACTGGACTTCCCGCTTATGACTTCAAGAAGGTCACGATGGGCAGCAAAAACTGGGGGCATCGTCATTTTTATGCTGCTTTTCTTCCAAGTGCTGCCTCGGCAGCTGAAGGAGATCTACAGACATCCTCGTCAATGTCTTGGATGCAGTTCGCAAAGAGAGAATGAGTCAACCAGAGAAACTGGTGCAATCTTGTTGATGGCTGCGATCCGTAGAAGTGGAAGATGGGGAGTGACCTAAAGTAGAGCAGTGATCGACATCAACTTGAACAGAGAGGGAAGGAGCGGGATGTGAGAGTTGACAAGTTGCAGACAGTCTAGGAGTGCTTTAGGGGTTTATCAATGTCTTAGTCGAGGCAGGTCAGGCTGAAGCGACTGTGGAAAGCACCTTCCAAAGTCAGCTGGCAGTTCCGATGTAGACGTAGAGCCGACATTACACGGATGGACTGTTCTTGATCTGAGACAATAGGGTCAGTAAGCTATCTGATACTTCCTCATCGGCTACCGAGAGCGTGTGCAAGGCAGAATCCGAAAGTGCTTTGTGAAGGTCAGTGTTAGAAAAATTATGGCAACATTTCTGACAGGCCAAGCAAACATCCCTCAGATGATGTACGTCAACTAGAAGATGTTGAAGGGAATCCAACAAAAAAACACACACTAGATTCTCTCAAATTTCAGTGCACATCTCCACTATGTGGCAATTAGGGCTGCAACGATACAGGTAGGTCACAATACGATACGCATCTCGATATTCTGGTCACGATACGATACGTATCTCGATACGCAATGATAAATAAAACAAGATTTAAAGCATGTCGAGATTGAACCTTTCATGATTTTGGAACAGTCAACATTATTTTATAATAACAAGACTACTGAAGTTGTTCAGCTTCAAAGTGGAACTTTCTCTAACTTTCCTTAAAAAACAATATCGTGTTACCTTAGTTGCAGCTTTCATATATATATTTCAAATTATAAGAACCACAAGTGTAGCATTTTTGTACTGGTGATTGCTGTTGCAGGATATTTTTACGTATGGAACAATTTGACCAGTCACCCTAGGGACTTCCCGTGCTACATGTATTCGATTGCGAAAACGTTATGTTGACATATATTCGCCAAATTGCCACAAATATGACTTTTAACGAGTAAAAGTATGTCACTTTTAATATATGTATCCATTCTCTAGCAACTAAAGTTTGTTTCAATGTGTCAAAAGCGGTAATCTGACCGTGGTTGCTGTATCTCTTCACACACGATTTCACATAATATAACTTAATGAAAACAATATTAAATGAAATTTTGAATAAAATTAATAAAATATATTACAAACACAAGTCCAGATATATAATGAACACGTTTTAATAACAAGATAGTATAATAATGGTATTGAATTGCGTACTTCAGCTCGGATTTGCTGACAGGTATTTCCGGTCTTATGTGCTTGCGGGGATCGGCTGATAATGTTTTTTGAGATGGGGAAAAACATCTGTCGGTGTAAATCCTGAGCTTACTAAAAATGTAAGTACTTTTTAGGGAGCCATGCTTTCCCATGCGCTATAACCAAGTTAGCGGTTTATTAAAAGGCACAATAGCGAGGAAACGCTGTACTTGAGATTTGCGTTCCGTATCGTGGGGTATCGATAAATGGGCCCACGTTTATCATATATCATATCGTGGGTCAAGTATCGCGATGCATCGGAATATCGGTCTATCGTTTCACTCTTAGTGGCAATGAGAGAGAATGATGTGGCAGAGACAACAAGCATATAGTTGACAAAGTCATCTATATCCCTCGCCCATTTTAACACGTTATGGTCCCAAACCAGGGAACTGATGGGGGGGGGCGGGGGATAATATTAGGATCATATCATGTAGGATTATAGTGCATGACCCATTAGTTTGGGTGATAACCATGGTAATGCTGGGATGTGTTCGGGTGAATTGTTTATTAGAAGCTGGAAACTTTGTTCAAGCTCATTTCCACATAGTTTGTTTGGTGGTTGTTGTTTAACGCTGCACTTAGCAATATTCCAGCTATATGACGGCGGTCTGTAAAAAAAATCGAGTCTGGACCAGACAATCCAGTGATTTACATCATGAGCTTCGATCCACGCAATTGGTATACGATGACATGCATCAACCAAGTCAGCGAGCCCGTCAGTCGCCTTTTACGACAAGCATAGTCACAATTTATGGCAAGCATGGGTTGCTGAAGATATTCTACCCCGGATCTTCATGGGTCTGTTTCCATATAGGATCAAAAGAAGAAGGAAGAAATGCATAGTGTGAGGTAGGATAAGTTTATAACTTTACTTATTAAACAAATATTAAAAGTATTAAAAAAAATTAATATATTTGTAGTGGTCAAAATTTCATCGTTTTCTTTTAGCTTCTAAAAGAGTATATTCATTTTTCGTTTCTTTGCAATTTGTAATATTCCTATTCCGTTTTAAGTTCTAAAATTTGTATTAACTGGTCTTAAGCCACTACCCTTCTAAATATATAACAAGGGGAGGTAAATGCTCTGGAGTCAGTTTTTCTAGCCATGTGGTAGCCAGAAGGCACATGTCCAAGTCACCAAGCACCAAGTCAAATTTATGGTCTAAAACAATGGTAAGCCAGTTTCACAATGTCACACCAAGCCTCAAACAATTCATGTAAATGCAATGTCACATTACATATATAATAATGCTAAACTTTAAGTAATTCTCTAGTGTTAGGACTGATAATTGTTTCACCTGTGTGTGTTAGTTCTTCTATAGAAGCTCACCTTGCCTTACTTGCCCATGAAGTTCAAATGTGAGCCTAGTCCTCTTGAAGTTAATTATTGTTTAATATGTATAGACATTTAATTGTTTGTTTTGTTAAGCACTGAGACAGCTTCTCATCTGTTTCAGTCAATCTGTATGTGCAAAAGAGCAAATGAAAATAGATAAGAAAGAATGAAAGAAACCAAAATAAAGAATTAAGAACACAAGAGACTTGGTTATAACAATATTTAAACGTAATGTATTTTATCAAGTAACTTTGAAAGATATACATATTTCAAGAAAATAAGACCTAAACCTTATGTCCAATTTTTTAATTGGCAACATAACCAGGAATAATGGGAACACCCATACCTATCATCATGCCAAGTTTCATCTACACAAAGTGCACAATTGACCCTGTATCGATCGCAAGTGGCTGGACTAATACTGGATAGTTGTACACAAATGACTAAAATGATCCAATTGAGATGTGGTATGTTGTGTAGCTTACAGCTAGGGGTCCAGCCTCTACTATATCACCAGGATGCGGCAAGCTGGCTGCAACTATCTTCCGATGACGGTAGTTGGAGAATACTTCTTCACTGAAAATAAACATCAAGTTGATATTAAACACATCTGTGCACACTTTGAAAGAAATGGGTAAACAAAACTACTTTGCATTGTTCAAACAAGAATAAAAATCTATACATTGAACCCATTAGTGACAAGAAACTTGTTTATAAACATACTGCCACTTTTGCCTATTGTATTGTTGGTATCTTACTACCACATATTAACCTTTTGAGAGGTACTACTTTCAAGTGAGTCTTGCATGCTCAAAGGCTTTACATTTTGAAATGTAAGGCCTAGGTTTCACATTTTTTAATTGTATAACTTGCTTTGAGGTTTTACATTTGAATTGTAAGCCCTAGGTTTGTACAATTGATATGGTCTTTTTATAAGAATCTAATGTTGATGTTTGATTGGTTAAAAGGCTTTTTTCCACATGAATTGAATCTGCAACCTCACATTTTGTTAAGTTACATGCTTTGTAACCCACCGTTTTCCATCTGAGCCACCGGGGCAGGTGATACATGGTTGTACACTTTTACATGTTATGGCTTCAGTTCTGTGCATACTGCACATGGTCTTTCTCTTGTACCCTTTGATCAAATTAATTTTATACCCCAACACTGTATTGCTGTATTGTTTCACTATAAGGTATCCCAATGTTTGTTTGTTTGTTTTGTCTGGTATTTCATATATTTAGACAGTTCATAAGTCCGACAAAACACTTCTCAGCTTTGGTTGAAAATGTAAAACCTCGAGCTCGGGAAAAGCCATTGGGCCTACAGCCCTCAGACTTTTCCCTGGTCATTTTTCACTTATCCACTAGGCTATACACTGTAGTGAAGCAAGTAGGGTATCACATATGTGCAAGCAAACACTCGGACTTAAATGTGTAAAAAACTACAAAATTGGCATAAACGAACAGCCTAAAAAATATCTGATTTATTCATGCTAGGAAAATATATTCCCAGAAAAGTTAAATTAGTCTGACAGTGATCATTTCAAGAATATAGTCTCATGAAAAATTTATAGATTTCCTGTTTTGAGTTCAGCTGACGTCCAGTGAAGAAGCTGTGTCCATGTGAACAGAGACCATATACTGAGGCCTCAGGGCTAGACGGGGACCGATCACAGCTGCGCAAGACCAAGCAGTACATTCCCACGAGATTGTGCGAGATTCAAATATTTACATGTGAGTCCCGCGAGAAATTCACAATTTATCCATTTACCAGTACAAATTACTCCACCTTATAAGAGATAATGTCCTTAGTTACTGTAGTCCATCAGAAGACTTACTATGTTTCTTTGTGGTGGCATAATGTTTTTCGTAAATTACTGGTTGTTTTGTGAAGGACGTCCATCAGAAAGTATCACTCAAGTTATTACCTCATTACTTTGTGTCAACCACACTTCATTACCCTACATCTTACGGTACATGTATGTTGGTTAAACATTGTTTTAATAAACTAAAAGTAGATTTTTAATGTTTGGACTAATTTCTCTACTAAACAACCGATAAATTTCATCAAATAACTTATTCATTTTGAAAGTAATGGAAAAAAATTAACCTGAACTAATTAGGATACCAGTGAAGAAAATTGTTTCGGTTTAAATACAAAAGAAATGTCTTATCAACTTTACCATAATATATTTGTTTTAAAATGATGATTTCTTCCTTGTTTCTATTAAATTTTGTTGTAGACAAGGCCATAACAAATTAATTACCAGATTCTCATCCAATTTTGAAAAATGTGAGGCAGGAGGCATTTGCCAAAGTATGCATGTTAATCCTGTTTTACACTATCGGGTTAAAAAGAGTGTTCATTGTATATCTGGACTTGTTGATGGCTTAGAGGCAAAACAAGATATCTCCAAATTTCATGTTTCCAAAAAAAGGACGTTTAAAGTTCATGTGTATGTGATAAATCATATACATACATTATCTTTATTGTAAAGCTATTGTATACTTGTGCAGAACATAATATACTCTTCAAAAAAAGAAACTTGACAAAGATGTAAAACCACTTTTTGCCAAATATCTAAAATAATTACATTAAATGAGAACCAAATAAGTCAAACAGAAAGATGATGTGTCTATAATTCGAGAAAACACATGCAAAGCACATAAACGTAGCGTTTGGGGATCAATTTTACAGCTTCATCCAAACGCAACCGCCTGTAAAAAACGTGCAGCACATGATCCTGCATTTAGGCATGCAGGCCCCCCTGCTGAATGGGTATAAAAATCCTCATCAACGGCTGTTCATACAGTCCTTATAACGGCAGTAGAGGCAGTGACAGAATGCCAAGACTGAATGCAGCTCAACGGAACAACGCCATTGGGAGATTACAAGCTGGAGCAACTCAGCAAGAAGTGGCCAGGCACTTTGGCGTATCCAGACAGACAATCTCCGCACTGTGGACCCAATACAACAACACAAACAGAGTTGATGACAGACCAAGGTCAGGAAGACCAAGTGTGACAACCCAAGCACAAGATTGATACATCCGGCTGCGACACCTCCGAGACCGCACTACCACAGCCACATCTACAACCACACAGATCCCTGGGGAACGCAGAATATCAGATCAAACGGTACGCAACAGACTGAGGGAGGCTGGACTTTTTGCACGAAGACCTGTTCGACGTCATGTATTGACCCCACGTCATCTGGCGGACTGTCTGCTTTGGTGCCAACAGAGGGTTAGATGGGCACGTGCAAGGTGGAGAAATGTACTGTTTACTGACGAGTCCCGTTTCCTACTCACACGTGCTGATGGGAGCGCACGTGTCTACAGACGTCGGGGTGAACATTACACCCAAACTGTGTGCAGCAGGTTGTCCCATTTGGCGGCAGGAGTGTCATGGTATGGGCCGGAATTCATCAAGGTGGTAGGACGCCTTTTGTGCATGTGGCAGGTGCATTGACAGGTGTGCGTTACAGAGACTTGATCCTACAGCCTAACATTCTTCCTCACGTCAACGTTCATGGCAGATAAGTTCCAGCAGGACAACGCTCGACCGCATATTGCACGTGTTTTTCAGGACTTCTTACAGCACAACAACATCCAGACATTACCTTGGCCAGCCCGGTCACCAGATTTGTCCCCGATTGAGCATCTGTGGGACGAGTTGGATCGACGCATTCACAGAAGGAATCCACCGCCCCAAACACTTCCGATGCTTCTTGATGCACTTCAGCATGAATGGCAGCACATCCAACAGCGTGTTATTGACAACTTGATTGCATCTATGGGTCATCGGTGTCAAGCGGTGATTGATGCAAGTGATGGGCACAACCGATACTGACATTTTCTGTACCCCTGTGACATTAACTGTATCATGTACGTGTGACTATCTAGGTGACACGATTAATGTTTAGAACATTGTGTACATTGATCTTCAAACAGTGTTTCAATTATGGTTTCTGTGTCCTATTTTGAAACAATTACATTATATTACATTTTGATAGTCAGTGTCAAGTTTCTTTTTTTGAAGAGTATATATTGTCAAAACCGAAGAAGCAGCCAAATACATAGTTAACTAGGTAATTAATTTACAAACAGAAGATATCTTTTTTTGCCACCAAGCATGTTTAGAGGCAAAATGAAACAGCTCCAATTAGGTCATGTATCAGTACTTTAACTGTCCATGGAAACACAGCACATCTGAATTACTTTTCCTCCATACTTAAGCAACTACCACGGACCGCTGAAGAGTAAAAAACATGACAAGTGAAGATGTTTCATTTCATTCTGTGTATTTTATTCTTGTCGATATGAACATTTAAAGTCCAAATGGTACATGTTGTCCATACTATTTTGCTGGATTTAAACTTCAGCTGTCTCTAAGTAACATACAGAGGATACTAACATAAAGTTAAAAATATCTTGCTTGTAGAATCACGTATCAGTCAATGACAGTCATGGTATCCACAGACACAAACAACAAGAACATGTATCTGTAGCAAACTAATCTTCCAATGTACTGTTAATGAAATTTACTAACACTTTTTCACTAGTAGTATAGGACACATTAATTGCATAACGATTCTTTAGCAGATATAATAATAAGAGTTTGCCACTAATGTTGCAGAATTTATGACATAATTAAATCTAAACAAACCCTAACCTTTTTTAACCGAGGTGGAACTTGTTGTCATGGAAATTGTAAAAAAAAAGAAGAGTTTGCCACTATTATGTCAATGATAGTGAAATTTGATCACACAAATACACACATTTGAAAATACTCCAAATTTTGTAAGGAGTAAAAGGCAGGAGGGAGAATGTACTTGATGTAAATGCAAAATATCCTGAAGAAACAAAATATAATGCTGTTCAAGAAAAAAATGAAACCTTCTCCACAAAAACGTGATGGAAGTACAAACTGACAAAACCAGTTACTACACTTACTACTGAATTCATTAAGGTGGGAGAAAGAAAAAACATTACAAGTCACATTTTGACTCATTTGGGTCATTACCAGTTCAAATCCAAGATGTTGCTTTGGACATAGTAGATGTTGTGGAGAAAAATAAGTAAAACAAAACAAACATTGTTTCGGTTCATGTAACATGAACATTTAGCACAAACGCAACATGCTTCGCGGAAATCAGATCGTGGCATTCGCTTCTCGTGCAGAAAATGAATGCTGACACGTGATGCATTGCAATCGTCAGTGCAGGCTTTTCGTTTGTTGGGGCTAGACACACTTTACGGTCGTTGACCAATATTCGTGGTCTTTATAGGAACTAGTTGTCGTTGGACCAATATTCGTGGTCTTGGTATATACTAGATTGGACAATATTCGTGGCCCTTAGAAACGTAAAGAGTGTACTTGCTCCTATAGTCAATAATTCATTCCTGCATTCATGGTCTTGGACCTTGCATAGTTTATTTATTTATCATTAAGAAGAGAATCACGTTTGGTTCCCCACATGTCATATAAAGAGAATCACGTTTAGTTCCCCACATGTCACATTAAGAGAATCATGTTTAGTTCCCCATTATGTCATAGATAGAGAATCATGTTTAGTTCCCCATTAATCGTATAATTCCAAGTGGAGTAGAAAAGACGAAAGGTAGACACTTGAACGACGTCGCCTTCCACTGCGCAACAAACATTGGTAGCAGAGACTGCGCAACAAACATTCGTAGCAGAGCGTGGTTACAGAGCGTGGTTACAAACGTGGGTTTTCTGCTTATTGAGTGTATATATTTTGTCTTTTTCACTTCACTTTGATAGTTCAAATGGTTTCTTTGTAAATCATTTTTCATTACATTACCTGTGAATATTAGGTTTTATAGGCCTACAGTTAAACCAGGATAATGTCTCATAGTTCGGAATCAAAAGTTGATTCTAAAGGATCAGAATTCTCAGAGGACAGTGCTAAAATAGTAATAAAGTCCAAAAGTTCTAAATCAAAAGTGGATTCCAAAATGACTGAATCCACAGATGATGATTTAGATGTCACAGTAGCAGCTTTACGGCAACAAAAGACAGTTGCTAAATTAGCGTTGACAAAAAAAAAGAATAAATTGTTGGAGTTGCTTGAACAAGAACTTCCAACACATAAAACAATAAGGGAAACAATTGATAAGTCTGTTCTCTTCACAGTAAAGCTGTTTGTATAATTGTAAGCTCTTGAAGGCTTACAAAAAAGCTGGTAAAGTTGATAAGGCGAAGAAAACAAGCATTGAAACAGATGAAATTGAAGAAGTCATAGATTCAGCTATTGAGAAAGCACAAGTGTATCTTAGCAACACGTTGGATTCTAGTTCGTCTAGAAAAAAGTCAAACTTCTCATGGAGCTAAAGGTAATAAACAGGCGTCTGATAAGGGAGCTAGTGTTGATGGTGCTCAGAGCTGCAGTTCTGATGGTAAGTACACACAGCAAAAATCTAAGAATGATGAACAGGTTCCACATCCCAAACCAGAATGTGAAGGAACTCTTGATTCGAGACTTCCATGTCGCAGATATCATAGCACAGGTAAGTCTAATCAAAACAGTATTGGCCAGGATCTATGGAAGCAATTGAAATGAGTTTCAATACCAACGTTCTCTGGAAAAATAAAAAACTATGAAGGGTGGAAAGCCGCATTTATGGCTTGCGTTGACAGTGCTCCTGCAACAAATGAATATAAATTGTTGGAACTCAAGCAGTACCTATCAGGTGAACCTGCACAGCTTGTTGCCAAGTTGTGGCATATGATATTGCTCTTGAGCGTTTGGAAAGAAAATATGGAGGCAAAAGACGACAAATAGCATTAATGTTAGAGGAAATTTCTAACGTCAAGCCATTACGCCCAGGAAATGCCAGAGATCTAGATAAGTTTGCTGACATGCTAGATGTGGCAGTTGTAAGTCTCAGAGAGGCTGACAAGATAGAGGAGCTAGGTGATGGTTGTTTGTATTCTTTGCTTCTGAATAAGTTAACGGAAAGCATGATAGTTCAGTATAGTAGATGGGTCTTTGAGCAACAAAGACAGGAATCTGTTGAGACTCTTTGTGAATGGATTATTCAAGAAGCAGAATTCAATACTGTAGCCTCTGAAGTTAAACATGGCTTATCAGAGAAGACATCAGAATCTAGACAACATCAAAGATTAGCTACGTACTTTGGTGCACAAGGTGTAAGCAAGGCACAACATTGTCATGTCTGTAAAAATCACAATCACAAGATTTGGCAATGCAGAATATTTAAAAATCTTGAGGTTCCACAACGATGGGATAAGGCAAAGGAACTGAGTCTATACTTCCTATGTCTTGGAACAAAACATCATGGACAACTATGTACTATATCAGATAAATGTGGTATAGACAGTTGTCAAGCTACTCATAATCGCCTGCTACATGACAATTACAAAGGAAGTAATCAAAATAGACACTGTAGTGGTGCTGGATTAACTGGAAAAAAGGTATTGTCTCTGGGAGTGGCACAGATAACCTAACACAGACAACCACAATGTCTACTACGAAGATGCAATCTCATTTCTCTGCACTTAGAATCATTCCAGTTGTACTGAAGAACGGTAAAAATAGATTAGTGGTCAATGCCTTGTTAGACGATGCAAGCACACAATCATATATCAATGAAGATGTTGCATCAGAGCTTGGTCTTGGTCAAACTAAATCTGTATCTGTTAACGTCATTAACAGTAAAACAGAAACAGTTAACAGTATGTCCGTTGAATATGGATTGGAAAGTATTGATGGCTCAGTTGACATGCAGATAGTAGCTTTATCCACTACTAAAGTCACTGCTAGCATGAAAGTGTTTGACTGGCAAAAATATGCTCAGAAATTGCCTCCTTTGAGGGACATACAGTTTCCAAATTTAGGTTCACAACCAATCGTTGACATACTGATAGGTATGGATTACCTGGAACTGCATTCCTCCCGTGGTGATGTCTGTGGTAAAACTGGAGAACCAGTGGCTAGACTCACACCTTTGGGGTGGACGTGTGTAGGGAATGTAACAGGGCTCCATGTTAACCAGAAACAAGGAACAGGTACATTCTTCGTCAATAACATTGATACTGAACACAGTGGGGAAAAGGACATGGATCTTTTGGTCCAACGATTTTGGGGAAAAAGAAAATGTTTCTGGTTCAATTCCAATCATGAGTGTAAATGATCAAATGGCTGTTGATTCTGTACAATCTTCTCTTCAGTACTGCGATGGTAGGCACAAGGTTGGGGTTCCTTGGAAAAAGACAGCTGATGAACTTACTAGCAACTATGATATGGCTTTCAGTCGGTTGTTGAACATTGAAAAGAAGTTGTCCAAAGACAAAACCATTTCATAGGCATATGATGATGTCATTGCACAATATATCAACAAAGGTTACATCAGGAAAGTGCCTGAAGAAGAAATTAAAGACACAAAATGGTTCTTTTTCCTGTCGTGAAACCAGATAGAACAACAACAAAAGTCAGAATAGTCTTTGACGCGTCGACAAAATGTTACGGTTTGTCCTTGAATGATACAATTCATCATGGTCCTAAGTTACAAAATGATTTGTTTGAGATTTTGCTTCGCTTCAGAAAGCACCCAGTCGCACTTATTTGTGATATCGCTGAGATGTATCTCCAGATTGTAATCAGAGAAGGAGATCGTTCTCAATTCAGATTCCTTTGAAGAAGTATGGACCAGAACCAAACACCTGATGTTTATGAATTTACCAAAGTTGTGTTTGGAATGAATTGTTCTTCTTTCTTGGAACAATATATTTCACAAGAACATGCCAAACATCACAAAAGAGAATTCCCTTTGGCTGCAGAAACAGTTCAGAAATCCTCTTTCTGTCGTTTCTGTTACCATGTTCAAGACAACAGTTTTAGCATGACAAAAAGAAACTTTTTGAGAGAAACTGCAAAACTCTTCGATCCCCTTGGCATTTTGGCACCTTTCATCATAAGGGCCAAAGTTGTCCTCCAAGAAATATGGACAACAGGTGCTGGGTGGGATGAAGTTATCAACCCCCAATTAGAACCCCAAATAAAAGTCCTTGGTTACCAAGTTGTGTGCAAAGCAGATATGTCAAAAGGTGGCTTAGTGGTATTATTAAATCTGTGGCAGTCGCGTTATGTCTGATTTTGACTGCGGAAATGACACTAAATCTGACTTTTCCCGAAATAATTACACCACAATACTTAATTGTCGCATGCGTTCAGACTAATGTTTGTTCTATTTGCGGTATTGAAATAAATATGTTTAAATTCGTCACGATTTCCTCCGTGGCTTGGTACCACCCTTATTTTGCTACCATCGGTATTTATTTTTTTATGATTTTTGGCGCTAACCCACATTTTCGTCATATATTCACAGTTTAGTGTACCCTAAAGCAGACGACATAACACCTCTTTAGTCTGTGATTTTGGTACAAATATATTTTTCAAGGCATTGTAATAATTTTCTATTTTTGTATTGATATCAGAATATATTTTGTAAGATCCATATTAAGTTTTTGACGATTTGTTCAGCCATTTCATTGTAAGTCTAACATTACTATTAACTTTTTTCACTTTAATGGGTCTCTTGAACCAAACCTGCTGAAGAAAACTTTAGATAATTTGTCAATGATTATATTTTTATTTAGAAAAAGTCTTTGTTTAATTTTTCTTTTATTAAAATATTTTATATGTATTCTCCCTAATAAATGCTAAATAAACATTATGAGTTATATGACCTGGACAATCATTAATAATGTAAATATGATTAAGGAACTACACATTTTGTGTATTTAGACAACAATAAAATCATCATTCAACATTGTTTTCATTGTATGCAATAAATATATATATTCCTCCCTCTCCCTCTCTCTCTCTCTCTCTATATATATATATATATATATAGAGTTTAATTTGTTTACATTGTGTCTAATATATAGTTTTGTTTTGTAGATGCCAAGAAAAAAGAAGACTTGTATTGGCCGTCGTCGGAAAGGGTACTCCAAGAGAGGTCCAAGACAAGAACAAGGCTTTCTCTCTGACCATACCTATTCATCAGTTCAATCAACAGTGCTTGATGATTACAAGTAAGTCATACAGTTCTTTCAACTAATGTTGCACACCAAAGTAGGGGTATCACTGAGTATCACGATTAATGATATGTCTGAAGTAATGGTATGTTGGTTATGTATCAGTACAGTTTTTTATATATCAAAGTACCTAAAATAAATAATTGATAAATATCAAAGCACATGAATTATCAACAAGTATTAAAATTGTAACTTTTCTTATCTAAAGAATGTTTTATGCAATACTATTCAGTATAATTCCATTGTGAGTTTAAGCAGGTGGACTAATTAAATGATTTTGGCATCCTCCATGCTGTTTTTTTCGAAGTAATAATAATGTGTATTTCCTTTTTCAGTTCAAGAGATGTGCTGTGGGATGAAGCATGGAATTCCTTCTTCATTGACATCTGTGATGACCCCATTGACATACCCTACGTGGGAGAAGCGATGGATTCTGATGGTTGCTCGGCCAATGAATTCTTTGTCATTCTTGACAGTGTACACAAGTATCATCCTGATAATGACTTAGATAATTTTGTTGATGGCATCCTGCAGTACCGAAAGTACCAACTGTTCTTATCATTGAAAAAGGAACTATTCAGGCATGCTGATGAGCTTGGCGAATTCACCATTTTGAGAAACAAGCGAGAGGAAGTGAACTTGGTGCAGTGTTATGATAGTGATGTTGCAGCGGTTCAACTCTCAGTGGTCATTAGGCCTTCTTTTGAAGCCACAGTTTATGCTCATCGACATGATATTGGTCATGATCATGAATTGTGGATTGGTTTGCCAAAATACTTCACAACTGTAAGAGATGTTACGCAACTTTTGTCTAAACTGTCAACATACCACGTTTGTTTTGGGAATTACGAGGACAGGTTTGCTCACTTGATTCCAGTTGGTGCAGGCATTAGTGAAGGAGCTACTTCAACTATATCTGCATACAGAGAAGGAGACTTTGGTGCCAACATAGATGGAATAGCGTATAGTTCCACAATCCGTTCGTTGATGTGTCAGTTTTTGATTTCACAGAGAGACAGATGTGGTCCTTGCAGCAGATACAGAGCCACACTCCGAGCTAATGCCAGAAGAGAGAGTCTGTCCCCCAAAACCCCAAAACTAACTTCATTTACTCATACTACCCTCAAGAACATGTCAAAGATGGAAGTCATCCAGAAGTATGAACTGATGAAAATCAGCCGCAATTCCATTCAGTCTGAAATGGAGCGTTTGAAGAGAACAATAAGCCAGACAATTTCACAGAAAGGTCTTACGCTAAGTGTTTCAAGCGACTCTGATTTTTCGCAATTATTGAAAGACCACCAAGATGAAGTAATGCACGATTACCCTGATGAGGCATCTATTCAGAGACTTTTTTGGGAGCAACAAATGAAATACAATAAAATTAAAGACAAGCGGGCAATGCGATGGCATCCGATGGTAATTAAATGGTGTCTTTACATGCGTAGTAGGAGTCGGAAGGCCTATGAAGTTGCTGGAAAATCTGGATTCATCGCTTTGCCGAGCAAAAGGACATTGTATGATTATTCACATGCCCTTCCAAGTTCACTTGGCTTTCATCCCAGCTATTCAAAACATTTAAAGGAAGAAGCGAAGTCACTTGCAATGCTTGACATTGAAGAAAGATCGTATGTTGGCATACTTCAAGATGAAGTTAAGGTTTCTGAAGGCCTCGTATATGACAAACACTCGGGTGAACTTGTTGGATATGTGGATTTAGACAGGACTGGTAACGATTTGCTCTGTTTAGAGGAGTCAATAACTGGCGGCAAACCACAACTGCCTAATACCATGTTGGTCCTCATGATCCGTGGTATCATTACAGATTTGAAGTATCCATATGCAGCCTTTGCCACGAGGGGTATAACAGCAGACTATTTATATCCCATACTTTGGACAGCTGTTCTAAATTTAGAAAACATTGGACTGAAGCCGCTGTTTATTACATGTGATGGAGCTTCATCAAATCGCAAGTTTTTCAGCCTACATGAAGTGCCTGAATTGAATAATTTTTTCTGGACATGGAATCGATACAGTCATCCACACAGGAAGATTTACTTTATATCTGATGTTCCTCATCTTATTAAAACCACAAGAAACTGTTTTGCTAATTCCGGATCTCACGAGAAGACCAGAGAGCTGTGGAAAGATGGCCGTGATGTTAGTTGGCTTCATATGTTGAAGTTTTATGAAGAACATGTGGAAAATGAATTGTTTTGTAAAACCTACAAGCTTACAAGAGATCACATTGACTTGTCACCATATTCAACAATGAAAGTTAACTTGGCTGCACAAATATTTAGTAGTTCAGTGGGAAACGCTCTTGAGGACTTATATGGGGACCCAGTCCAAGAAACTGTGAATCTTATCAGACACATGAACCGGTTTTTTTATTGTCTTAACACGCGGAGTTTGCAAGAAGGAATCATAGCCCGGAACAGTGACAAGAAGGAGTATCGCAGCATTAATGATCCCAGACTGCATTATCTTCTTAATGAATTCTTGGATTTTTTCAAAGCCTGGGAGGATAGTGTCATGAGACGACATGGGCAGTTTACCTTATAACAAAGGAAGCGTATGATGCTCAGTCATCAAACTCTCAAAGGACTAAAAATATCTGTGAATTCCATTGTAGAATGTGTACGATTCATGCTCACAGCCGGTGCAGAATTTGTATTCACCCACCGATTCAACCAAGACCCTCTAGAAGAACAATTTGGACAGTATCGACACAAAGGAGGCTCAAATGACAATCCCTCAGTTTATGCTGTTAAACATGCCTTTTCACAGATGAAGGTCCTCGCTTCCTCTGCGCTCCAACCTATACGTGGCAACATTTCGAACAAGAGGCCACAACACACCTTGACTGTTGATAATGCGGCTCTCCCTAGGCGTAAACAGAGGCGTGTATAGTGTACTCATTGGGGAGTAGTAGAAAAACTTGTTAATGAGTTTAGATAATAGAAAATTAGAGAAACGTGTAGTTAATATCCCTGAACTTGTTCACATTGATTTCAGTGCCCACAAAACTTTTCAATGCACATGTTTTTGTATCGAGTGTACCACTCACATGTATTGTAAGAATATTGTAACTTAAACATGTTTAAGACTATTAACACAAGACAAACACAACAGTAGACTGGGGAGGTTGAATGAATGATATGATGACAATTTATTATCTTGCTGAACATACTGATTTTGATTGACTGCCATGACCCATCTTCAATGATAGATTCTTGTAACATGTTATGTTTGTTTTTTAACGCGACTGAGCAATATTCCAGCTAAATGATCGTGGTCTGTTAATAATCAAATCTGGACCAAACAACCAAGTGATCATGAGCACCTGATCCCATTAGTGGCCTGTTCATAAGAAGTGTACACATTCTCAAGTTGATGGTTAATGGAAATTTTCTCTGGGTTTCAAGGCTTTTCTCAGTGACTGGCTCTTTTTGCCCTCGTTAGTTTTTCTCTCTATCTTTTTCTCTTTTTGCTGTTGACGCTTCAGGAACTTGGCAACAGCCCCGCCACGCACATTTAGGAACAAAGTGATTAGAAATTCTAACAATTTTAGTTTCAATTCTTCTTCACGAACAACTAACTTGTCCCAGTAAAACAGTACCATATGGTTGGTTAGAATAACTTCCTTCAATTTGTCACAGAGAAGGGAGTACAAATTAAGGTGTGAGAGATTTACTTGACTTCGGACAGCAACTTCAATTGACCGCACAAGAAAAAAGCAATTGTCACTAGGAAGAGTAAGGCCACCCCTGTTGATTTTATCAGTCCATTTTGAAAATCTGCTGATGTAGCTTTCTTATGACTCTGTTGATGTGCGAAGATTGTCAATGACAGTCTCGATGTTGTTGCCGCTGATTGTCTTCTTTTTTAGCAAAGCATGGACAATGTACCCTGAGATGTAATATAAAACTGCCTGGTCATTTTCACTGATATGGTTGGCTTGCTTCTCATCAGCTGTCTTCATTGAATCTGATAGAACTTTAAGGAGGGTTTGAATAATCCGATCTAGCAAACACTGAGTGAAGATGTGTATTATCCTGATTGGTTGGCTGCTGACTTCCTCTATACAGGTGCACATGCTTGAAATGAAATCTTCCTCCAGACACAACTGGTGATAACTGCTCCAGAGTGCCTCTCGGTCACTTGACAGCGAGCTCCCGTGGCCGAACCCCTTGAAAACTTTATGGAACTTTGGTGTCAAAATGTCAATTAAATCATCAGTGGTATCTGCATCTTCATCAAGGGACTTGGCAACTTGGATCAGATCTTGACCAATCGTTGAACCTGACTGCAATGCATCCATCATTGGGTCGCAAATGATCAATTTCAGTGCCTTTGGTACTCCATTCTTTAATGCGTCCTTCATTTCAGTTACATTTGCAAGTGGCATAGACATTGTACTGTGTTTTTCATCCGATTTCGAGATGGGTGGCTTGTCTGTCGTAGCGCTTGCTTGCCTATGCTCATGGGCTGAAATCATTAAGATATTTACCAAATGAAATCATATACTTTTTTTAAATGTGTAGAAATTACCTAGGGGATAGGCAAAATCCCATGTAAAAAATCATCACTTATTTGTTATTGTATATTTAAAATATTTAGATCTAGTGAAGTTATTTTTACTTTTGATTTTTAATTTGCATTTCAAATCCTGAAGCAACAACTGAAAACTATTTTGTGTTGCACCAAGTTACCAAGATCAAGTTTTAATTAATTTCAAAAATTATTTTATTCTGTAGTTTTGTTATACTGGAATTACAATTTTGTCTTTCATACTTTGATGTATATGTTTTAGTTGTGGCTAAATCCAAATTAATGGTGTATTAAAAATAAAATATCATTCATTCATACATCTATTGTCAATTTTTATAATAAATATATATTCATATCAGAACTTATGGTATTTTGTTTTGTTTTAATAATAGTAGTTGCATGTCTCGTGCCAAGTTGAAGTTTAACTTGGCATTTGATTGATCGGAAGTAAACAGAAAACTTAATTAGCACAGTTTAGAATATTACAACCGTTACTCCTGGATGCGATATTTATATCTCGTACTAAGCTTGTTGCTGTTTCACACGCCAGACCGAATTATTTGGATGCTGAACTTGGAACTTTTCCGATCGGGTAGTATAAAATAACCATCATGAAATTACAATCGTCTAGACTTTAGAATTTAAGAGTAACCTCCCTTTGAAAAACTGTCGCGTTACGGCCAACACCATTATCACTGCTAGCCACAAACTTGCATTATCTAATAATTTTGGATAAACAGCGAAGCGCATTATCGGTCACATCGAAAATTCGCTCAACGCTCGGAGATATGTGAAATTATAATTTCTTTGGAAATATTGCCTATTAGCAGAGACCATATAACAGATTAATATATGGTCTCTGCTATTTGCTATTTACAAGACTTCTTTCATGGGAATTTAGAAGTTGGAGTATAGGAATTCATGGATGAACAACTTTACAAGACATAAAAAATATACTGGGAATTAATAGCGTCATTTTACTGGCTGATAGTAATTTTAAAAGCAATTACGCGAGCCCTATTCCCGAGAATAGGTTTATTTGCCAAACAGTCTGGTCTGTATATTTATTAAATAATTTGAACATAATTTTAGATACATTTTGAAAGTTATTGTTTCGTAACATCGAGAATATTGTGACCTGATAAAACTGTCTTGCTGGCGACTGTTTTTGTTTATTTACACCTGCGTAATTTACCGGATCGTATTTATCAGTGACATCCGTAGATGATTTTGTAACTTTGATTTTTGATAATAGTTATACAATTGTAACATAAAATAACATAAATATACTGATTTTTGGAAATAAAATATATCTAAATTATAATACCTTTGATATCGGATCGGTTGTGCTTCTTCTTCACGTGCCCCCGAAAACCTAAAATTGTTTTGTAGGATTTGGAACACTCGGGACACTCGTAGACAGCCGTCGTATTTTCTTTTCCAATTGTTTTCTTTGATTGAAACCTTTTGGGAGATTTTACCAACAGTTTGGTACCGGTAACATCACTGTCATTCTCTTCAGACCAAGAATCATCCGAAACCAACCCCTGGTCGTAGTCTGTGAATTCTCCAAGTAAAATATCGAGGTCCAAGTCGGAATTGTCCCAGTGAATGAAGTCGTCCATGGCTATGCCGAATGTTAATCGAAATAAATGTATCGGGCTTATAAAGACATGCATTTCCCGGAAGACACACATGTTTAGCAGTAATTTGCAGCCAATTGACATGTGCTAATGAGAGATAGATAAAGATTATTGTAATCTGTTTAGGGTCGTCGTTTTATTGGATTGTCGCTGGTCGCAGTTGGAGAAATCTCGACTAAGGGAATTTACTCTAGCCCCGGATATTATGTTATATTGTTTACGTGGTTACCAGACTGGTCAGTCGTGAATATCTGCGCATCTCTTGCGCACGTGCAGCGGTTCCGGGAAGTTAACAGCGGGGGTCGGGGTGTATCAGTTACATGCCAGACCGTAGCACTGATGGTTAGTGATAAACTGTTGGGGAGGGCCGTCCCTCTATTATATGGTCTCTGCTGAAGCGAAGCAAAATCTCAAACAAATCATTTTGTAACTTAGGACCATGATGAATTGTATCATTCAAGGACAAACCGTAACATTTTGTCGACGCGTCAAAGACTATTCTGACTTTTGTTGTTGTTCTATCTGGTTTCACGACAGGAAAAAGAACCATTTTGTGTCTTTAATTTCTTCTTCAGGCACTTTCCTGATGTAACCTTTGTTGATATATTGTGCAATGACATCATCATATGCCTATGAAATGGTTTTGTCTTTGGACAACTTCTTTTCAATGTTCAACAACCGACTGAAAGCCATATCATAGTTGCTAGTAAGTTCATCAGCTGTCTTTTTCCAAGGAACCCCAACCTTGTGCCTACCATTGCAGTACTGAAGAGAAGATTGTACAGAATCAACAGCCATTTGATCATTTACACTCATGATTGGAATTGAACCAGAAACATTTTCTTTTTCCCCAAAATCGTTGGACCAAAAGATCCATGTCCTTTTCCCCACTGTGTTCAGTATCAATGTTATTGACGAAGAATGTACCTGTTCCTTGTTTCTGGTTAACATGGAGCCCTGTTACATTCCCTACACACGTCCACCCCAAAGGTGTGAGTCTAGCCACTGGTTCTCCAGTTTTACCACAGACATCACCACGGGAGGAATGCAGTTCCAGGTAATCCATACCTATCAGTATGTCAACGATTGGTTGTGAACCTAAATTTGGAAACTGTATGTCCCTCAAAGGAGGCAATTTCTGAGCATATTTTTGCCAGTCAAACACTTTCATGCTAGCAGTGATTTTTGACTATCAATTTTGTTACCCAATTTCGTCTTGGAAGTATAATGGGAAATCTAGCATCTGCAGATAACACCTTTGCATATTTCAATCTTCCACCCGATCGTAGGAGGCTATTTTCATCAAGCATTGGATTGAGAGATAGAATCTTACTTGTTTTGGGCAATGGTTTACCCTTAGCGGAACCCCATCGAATCATACATAACAGCTATGACAACTGTGAGACAGACCCTGCTGGTTTCAACAGAAATGTCTCACACAGACACTGTAATACAGTGTCCCAAATGATCAAATGACTAGGCTTATCGGTGCAGCAAGTTTTAACAAGAAACATTCAACGCTCCAGAAACTGAAAACGGACGGAGGGATCGACAGACTTGCTGACCAATTTATCCACACATTATCAAAGGTTGGTGATAAAAAGTGGTGATTAAGCAGGTCAGCCATCACCATGATCACCAGATGTTGCAAGATTAAATAGAGAGTGTGACAAACACAGAACTATGTAAAAATAAGTTACTGAGCTGTTCATCAGTTCTTGTAAATAAATGTGTATCGTGAGCTCACTGCTTCAATACAAGTCCCAGCTGTATTCCACGATTCAACAGTTATAGAAAAGTTTTCAGAAATGTACATATCTTGCAGAAAATCACATTTTGTGAGAACAGATGTGGAATTTTGCATTTATCTGTTAAAAGCTGGTTCTAAACGTGTAAGCGGCCATTCATTTTGTTTTAAAGTTAAGATGACTTTTGTATTATTGCCTATCGAAAATGAATGTCTGTATGTTTACACCAGTGATCTCCAGATTCACTTCAATAAGCTATTTTAACTATGGATAAGTTTGTCATAAAAATGCCTGCTGCAAGTCAAATAGGTGTTAAACTACGTAATTCACAAAAACTAAGTTTAATGTTTGGCCATGGAATACAGCGTGGGAATGCAATCCAAGCTACTATCAGTATAATCATCTCACCTGACAGCCTCATGGAGTCCATCCTCTGTCATCTGCCCAACCTCATCGTCCGGAATTGGCACCACTGGAGTCACCCTGGTGACAGGCTGTGTGTACTGCTGAGACAGGGTTTGAAGTTGGGCCAGAATGGGGTCAGGTGGTGGCAGGGAGGCAAGAAATTGAGCATGGGCAGCATCTGATGTATTCATACTGATGGACAGACAAACAAGGAAAAACATTACTATTTTTTTTTTTTCATTTCTGCTGAGACTAGGGTAGAGGAACATTGTTATTGGGATTCAACTTCATTTTCAACTCTATAGATGGCACATGCATTATAGACAAGAGTCATCAGGAGATTCATATCCATCCTGGCTGGTGCAATTTGGAAATGGAGTTTGGTTACCCAACTTTTGGTTTATTGGCATTGGATACAGAAGTCCGTTCAGTGAAGAAAAAATAATGCTGTTCAGTATTTTCCAACATCCCAAATCATCAAAAGGCACCTGTTCACCACTCAACTGATCTGTTTAACAAGTTTCAACAAGAAACATTTAACGGTTTGGGAATTCTGTTTGAAGTAATAGCAACTGGTCGAGTTACAATTGAGCTTTTTGTTCAGCCTAGTTCGGCAAAGGTTGGAAACTGGACTTTCATAGTCAGTTAAATCCATGGCCTCGGGAAGATGAGATGGAAGGACAGAAAGACATGCTAACCACTCAATCTTCACTGACCTATCACCAATAATCATCTTGAGGCAAGGGAGTTCACTGACAATAAAAGTCCAGTTTCAACCCTAGCTTAATCTGGCTAGAATTATAGCGTTATATTTTAGCTGGTTTAACAAGTCTATGCATAGTCCAATCAAAATCACGTAACAAAATTGACAACCAGTTCATATACAACATGGCAAATGCATGCAGATTTCTGTTATTGTAGGATTTGCAGAGCATATTATACCGTCAACTGGGTGTTGACAAGTATATCTTCCAAATCTTTTCAAGTTTTTTTAATCATGTATGTATGTTAAGAAGAGATGTTTCCAATGTGTACCAATCAATGACACCAACTGTAACCACAAAGTGTCTTTATTCTTATCACGATATGCTGCATGTGATTTCCAAACTTTACACATTATTCCTGCATGAGATAAATGATGCATCTCGAGTCATGGATCTATGGCGTGCATCGGTTCACACAACAAACCAGTGTGCTCGCTTGTGCATCGAACCCATCTAATTATAATATGTCTTGAAAATGAGCAGTCTTCATACCTAAACCAACACTTTTGGCAATCGCTTTTGGTAATTTTGGCGGCGAGTATTTTATTTATACTTATCCTGACACATACTTATTGCTTATCTCTACTCATTTCCGAAAGGTAGTAGAAACTTCCTGAACTGTGTTCTCTGAGATCAGGGGAAACAGGGGAAGAGGGAACAGCTGGGATGGTTCTCTGGCATATGAATCAGAATAAGCATAAATGATATTTTTACCCTAAAAAAGACATATTTTATCTGAACCTGACTCAAACTATTTGCTTGAATAGCAAGGTTGGTAGTGGGTTCCACCTGTCCCTGGTTCAGATCGAGATTTGTTCATTCACCCTTGATATTCTTCTTTATTTATTCTGTATATCAAAAATCAAACAATAGTTATCATTGTGTATAATTCTAAGAATACTACCTCTATTACATCATAGCCACAAATTCCCATTTTGGCAATAATCACACTTTAAAATATTTAGATTTTTCGACAGACGTCCTTTTCACTGCCAATTATCCCACAGTCTTGAGGTAAACCCTATCCCTTGTCAAACTGCATCTGCGCATGCGCAAGGTGGGAAAACATCACTTCTTTCCAAAAACCTTCATCGACTAGATGTAAGATATATTGGGGAGGTGGGAGGGACCTTTTCCTGATGTAATAGAGGTAGTATTCTTAGAATTATACACAATAATAACTATTGTTTGATAATTCCTACGAATGTACTTCCTCTATTTCAGAATTGACCTTCACTTTGTGAGTTCATTGGGGTATGAACCTTCATAGAGTGAGGGCCAAACTGTATGAACGTCGGAGCTTGCGACGACGTTCATACAATGTTTGGCCCTCACTCTATGAAGGTTCATACTCCAATGAACTCACACAAAGTGAAAGTCAATTCTTATAATTTTTTTATCACAATTTCTTACCTCAAAGGATGTAGGCCAAGATCTAAACACAATTTTATTTAGTACGTGTGACTTCATATTTACACTGACAGCCATACAACAACCAGCTATATCGCGGAATAAAATAGTTCCTCAAAAAGAGAGTTGACATGAGCATATGGATGCATAACTTGCTCTTCAGAAACATCTTACACAACACATGTGTTCAAATCATATTACCATTAGATGAGAAAGGTCTGTAAAGAACTACCTCAGTAAGTCAGTCACAATGACAGCACGTCGTAATACATTTACATCCAGTACAAGACGTCAAAATGGCCGACACGATAAACGTGATGGGAGAGATTTCTGAATTTGTTAATGAACATGAGGCGGTTACATGTGTTAGTCATCATTGATCAACTGCCGATCATTGAAAGGTGATTAAAGATGCGTCAAACAGACACTAAGGTAAATTCATAGATTGCTGGGGACGGTCACTGTCAGCCCAGACACGGATCGAGTCGATACTACGATAGTTTGGATGTGCATTTCTTTCTTTGTTCATTAGGATGGGCCGTAGCGAGGATTTTCGTGAACAATCATGCAGTCATGTTCTCTGACTTTTCTCAATGCATACTGAAATGCTGAGACCAAGATTAAAGGTTCTAAATGTTCAGAAAGAACGCTTAAGTATGTTTTCGTTCAAGGGAATTCCCAGGGTCTTTCCCCAGGAATGTAGAAGTGGTCCATCAGTGTTAACGTCATTTCAAGAACACGGTCTCGTGAAAAACGTATGAACGTCAAATTGTGTCGTTCATACACTTATGAACGTCAATATTGCGATCATGTGACCGACCTCTCATCCAATGGAAAAGCCGTACATCGTGTAAACGTCAAATTAAAAAATTATTATATCATGAACAGTATTTACCAGAGGGACAGGTTGGATCTGTCATCTAGTACTCCCGGATAATTGCCAGCATTGAAGTAAGGGAAAAACATAGGCACAACGGGGTATGAATCAATGCCAGACTTCCTGATTTCACCCTTGGCAAACCTGCAGAAGACTTGGCACTTGTGGCATCCTTCCCGTTTTATGATCTCATAATTGTTACCTGTTTTTGATGGAATATGACCTCATTTTTTATGTTTTTCTCTCTGGTTTAATGACCTTTCCGACGTCACTTCCGGTTCTGAGAACATCTATGACATCACTTTTGGTTCAATCTCCTGTGCCATCATTTGGGTCATTATGACGTCACTTTCGGTTCTGAGGTCATGTATGACGTCATTTGCAGTTCATCTGTCATTGTGACATACCTATATACTTGTTGCTCTATAGCCAACAAGCAGATATACTTATCTCACCTCAGGTATGATAATGACATACTTTTACGCTGATGACATGTTTCCCTTTATATATTGGTGATAAAAACGTACCCTTTTCGTAATTCCGGTTCTGAAGTCTTCCCCTACGACACATCCGGTAGTTATACATGTTATGCCGAGCAATGTAGTAACAATGTAATAACCCTATCACCTTATGATCTGTGATGCCAGATTTTAGTCAATGATCCGTCCAACCTAGTGTTGACATAGTGTAAAGGCCAACTTACCTTATTTTGAGGTACTTCTGGGGATCTTCACACACACACACACACAGACACACACCCAACCCCCCCCACCCCCCACCCCCTAACTTCCACAGAACAGAGGGTGGATATGCTACTGAGTGACTATAGCCTGGGCCGCCACCATGGACCCCGGGGAGTATAGTCCCTCTAGATTGTGTTGTACGTCTCGTAGATAGAAATGAGTAAACGTATTGTGGGATCTCCCTTGACAGCTTGATACCACTTGTTAGATGGAAACTGAATTCCATGAGGCCAGACTTGTTACTAGTGCACGGATTTCATGAGCCTTGCAACTTCCCCATATTGGTGTAGAGAGCTGGGTTTGACGATAACTATCAGATATAGTGTTCTTAAGCCACCCGGCCACAGTAGCCTTAGTAATGTACTTTTCTGACGAAGGCTTGCAAGAGATAAAGAGCCGTTTTCTTTTCTTCCTGTGGTTCTGAGTAGCTGAAATGTAGTATCTCAGAGCTCTGATTTGGGCATAATAGTCTATCTGGATGATCAACTGTTTTACCAAACGCTGATGCCTGGTTTTGGGCGATAAATTCTGGTAGTGATCTGAAAGACATTTTGCTCCAGTCTTGTGAATGCGTAATATGTTATCAATTGCGTGAAGCTCAGACACTCTAGCAGCTGTAGCTAACGCTAAGAGGAAGGCAGTCTTTTTAGAAACTGTTAAAAGTGAAGCCTCTGCCATTGGTTCATATGGAGCTTCCATCAGTGCAGACAGAACGATGGATAAATTCCATTTTAGGGAAAATGCGTGGGATTTTTATGTCTTCCAGTGAAAACGAGTCCATTTAATGTTGTAGAACTGAGGCTAATACTGATCTATAGCCTTCAATTGTACCATGTCTGAACCCTTTCTCATTTCTCAGGTGAAGAAAAAAATCAGCCACTATAGGTATTGTTATATTTTCGTCACGCAACACTCTTTCTATTCGCCACTGGCAGAACTTTCTCCATCTGACATTATAGATAGCTGAGGCTGATTTAGAAAAAACGGAAACTTGCATCTTTGTCGCGATAGTTTCCAGGCGTGAAGGTGAAGATTTGTCAGGTTGCCGTAAAATATGTCCAATCTTGGTTGGCAGAGGAGATCGTGACATTCTGGCAGTGTGAGAGGCTCTTCTATGAGAAGTGGAATCAGTCTTGGAAACCAAGCTCTGTCGGGCTACGCTGGGGCTATCAGAATTATGACGCAATCTGTGTCCTCGATCTTCCTTATTACTCTGTCCAGGAGAGACCTAGGAGGGAAAACGTAGGCAAACATCCCTTGCCAACTCATGGATAGGGCGTCGACCTGAAGGGCTAATGGATCTGAGACTGGGCTGACGTAAACGGGAAGTCGATGGTTTAGGCATGTGGCAAACAAATCCAGGTGAGGGGTATCCCAAGTCAAGGTTATCCACTTGAATACCTCGGGGTGGAGAGTCCATTCTGTGGGTACGATCTTGTTTTTCCGGGATAGGCAGTCTGCCAGTATGTTCACTTTTCCCGGTATGTGCCGTGCTTCTATCCTGCAACTCATCCAGTCTGCCAAGGCAAATAAAAGTGTAACCTCCTTCAACAAAAGTGCTGATCTCGTGCCCCCTTGATGTTGTATGTACGCTACCACCGTGGTGTTGTCTGTAGCTATCAGTACCGACGAGTGGTGTAGTAGATGGGCCCATGTGTAATTTTTTGTCTTGATTTGACCACATTCCTTGGATTGTGAAGTCATCCATATGTGCGCCCCAACCTTCGCCTGTATATAGATGGTGTAACGGTGGGGGGAACATGAGAGGGATGCCTGGCATGACGTTTTGGCGCCGAAACCACCATCGTAGTTCCGAGAGTTGGCTGTGAGGAGGTTGTATAGTCTCTTCCAGATCCAAATTTCTGGTGGTGTTTATCCACGCTTGTAGTGGACTTAACTGAAGTCTCCCTCTGTAAGTAAGATCTTGGATTGATGTCAGTGTGCCTAGGCAAGACATCCACCAACGACGTGACCTGCTGGGTTGGTCGAGAGCACTCTGAATCTTTTCTACAGCTCTCAGATATCCATCCTCTGGAGGTTATAAAATGCCTTTTGAAAGTTGAAACCTTGCCCCTATGTACACGATGTCTTGAGTTGGTAATAATTCCGACTTGACGAGATGTACCAGGAAACCGAGGTGAGATAGAAGTTGGATCAGAAATATTGCGTTTTGCTTTATCTGCAATAATTCTTGATCGGCTGAGAGGAAATCGTCTCTATAGCCGTGGAGTCTTACAAGATTTAGATGAGCGAAGCCGATGATGGGGGTGATAATCCGAGTAAAAAGCCATGGTTCTATTGATATTCCGAATGGAAGCACGTTAAATTCGAACCTTTGACCGTTTACTGCAAAGCGTAGGTAGGGTCGACAACTCGGGTGAATAGGCACATGCAGGTAGGCATCCTGTAAGTCCAGACTGACTAGCCAATCTCCTAGTTTGAGGGAATTTCGTAACTTTTTTATTGATTCCATTTGAAACTTTGGTGGACGTACTAGGTAATCTCTGTTGAGTACCTTTAGGTCTATTATCATGCACATCTTTGTAGAGTTCTTTTTGGGACCAGAAAAACTGGTCAGTAAAACCCCTTCATAGTATCTGACTTTTGTATGATGCTGATGGCCCCTTTGTCTAGTAGTTCTCTTATTGCCAAAGTTGCAGCCGCTAACTTGGTCCCTTCTAGATGAAAACGTCTTCCTTTGGGGTGGACTACAAGCTCCGGAAGCTGTTGGAAATGGAATTTGTACCCTCTTTTTACCACTCCGATTAGCCAAGGGTCGTCCGTAACTGACTTCCAATTTTTGGTGTATAGTGACAGACGACCACCGACTGGTCCCGCGGTAGGCGTTAAGATGAACTTGGGTAACCGGTAATTGAGGTCCATTAACATAGCAAGGTCGAGAGATGAGAGATTCTTGGGTGTAGAGAGTCACGAACGGCGGTTACCTCTACCTCTGGTACAGGATAGACCACGACCTCTGCTTCTTTGGGACTCAGGTCTCCCTCGGCTTGGTCTGGAACGAGAAGAGTTTTTCCAAGTGGAGGCACAAAAAGACTCACATCCTGACATAACATGTCTGCGTTTAGGCGGATCCGTGGGACTCTGGGTGTTGGCCGACCGCTTTTCATTAAGCTTAGATGCCAATGAGATAGTGGAGTTTTGGAATCTCTGATTAGTGGTGCGTGAAATTTCATCGATCACAGAAGCTAGTCTGCCATTGAAAAACTGGGGCGCCAATATTGACTGAGACATCAAACTTCATCTTAGTGGATCTGAGATATTGTGTCTAACCTGTTGAATAAGATGACTCCGTTGAGTAAGCAGGAATTGTGTGGACATCCATACCTGTACAGTTTGCAGATCTTCATGCATCTTCAGTATGTTATCCAGCGCACTATGAATAAAACCAACTTGTTCCAAATTCATCTCAACTTTTGTGTCACAAGGTTGGCCAGTAAATTCCTCACAGTTAACAGGGGGAAGTACATGTCTATTGCCTGCTGCAATTGTGGGTCTTATAACAATGTGTCCCTTTGTGAGGAATAGGCATGCTAAAGGCTCTACTGGTAGAGGCATTTAAATCTGCATTCATTTTTGTGACCACATTTCCAGTGAATGATGGATATGGAAATGTATGAAAACCTTCCCTTTTTTCTACAGGATTTTCATAACCAGCCCTTTCAATAAGCACCAGATCCTCTGCCTCATTGCTTGGGGGCTTTACAGATGGGATCAACTGATGGATTTCATAGATATCTTTAAATGAGTAGTCGTTTGGTTTGAACGTGAGTGTACTATTAGCATCCTCCTGAGAAGCGTACATACAATCTTGAGAAGCGCCTGCAAAAACTCCTCTCGGTCGTACCCCCCGGGCTCTTGCCACTGGGGTGAAATGGCATCACGTGGTGTATGATTATCTCTCTGCTGCGATTCCTGGCTCGAGCTGCACAAGGATTGTGCTGTATAACTGTAATAGCTAGGTGATGCATAACTGTCCCAGCTATATACGCGATTCTCATGTGTGACTGTAGCACACTTTTTGTAATAAGAACTCTAAGCACGATTTTCCTCACTGTAGGGCGTGTAAGATTAATATGTCCATCTGGAAGAATGGTGTTTATTTTTGTGAGATTCTCGTCATATCATCTTGTCATATCCTTCAGATCTGCATGTTGTTTTAGCTTATCTATATCCTGTGATATAGCTTGGAAACGTTTGTCAAACATTTCGGACATGGATGTTGTCAGCGATTTAGACCATTCACTCATACTCAAGGGGGAGAACGGAATAGATTTGGGCTCCAATGTTTCTTTAAAACCATGAGTGACCAAACTACCCGTAGCACCCGGGCATAAGGCTGCGGTCCCAAGACCAGAGCTGGATGCCTGCTCCTTAGTTTTGGGGGTGGGTGGGTTGAGCAACGTGATTTTTCTTCAAAAAACAACAACAGGTTTTCTTTATTCATCACCCCTTTTGAGCCCGTGTGTTTCTCTGAGGAAGTCAATTTACCTGAGAAACAACCCTTTTCCACATTTGATTTAGATTTAGACTCCCGATGACGGTGGTGGGGAGGCATCCATACCCCACAATATGTAAACTAAATCTACCTACTTACGTCAATGATCTTGCTTCTTATACCGAGGTTTCAGCAATCTTGACTGACGAAGGTCATCTGCTGCAAAACTTGACGATCGTAGATTGTCTGCTATCCAATGATGAATGTAGGTTGACTGTTGTAATCTTTTTAGTTCTATACTAGCTGTGAATTATTATCCAAAAAAAGTGTTTGGATTGTGAGCAAAAACCTTTGCTAGTTGATTCAACACATACGGGAAAGAAGTGATGTTTTCCTGCCTTGCGCATGCGCAGATGCAGTTTGACAAGGGATAGGGTTTACCTCAAGACAGTGGGATAATTTGCAGTGAAGAGGTCATCTGTCGAAAAATCTAAAGATTTTATAGTGTGATTATTGCCAAAATGGGAATTTGTGGCTATGGTGTAATAGAGGTAGGATATTTGTAGGAATTATGGCCTATCACCTCCTTCTTGTGAAATAGAGGAGTAAATCTGATAGAATTCGTGTATTTGTAATATTCACTAGGGAAAGTGACTTTTTACCCGCTTACTTTGAACAATTAAGTAGTTAAGAAAAGGACATAATGTTATTTCTTGGCAATAAAATCCTATCTCAGGCCAAAATGGGCTGATGCATGCTCGCCGTTCTGAAATAAAGTAAGTGAGAAATCACTTGCATGAATCTAGGACATTCTAGCTAGAGTGATTGTGGCTGTGGCTAGGGCTGGTAGAAATAATATTTAGATGTTCAAAGTCAGCTTGTTTTAAGGGTACATATGCATCACTGGTAAGGTGATTAAGCACCATATACAGATCCCAGGCTGGGGATCTGAATTTCTTCTGTTGATCTTCAAGCATGTATGATCGTAGCAAGGAAATAATTCTGGAACTTTGGTTAGCTTGATTCTGTTATGCATTGTTAGCACGGAACTAACCGCTGCAAGATAGGTACTTGATGTTGAACCTTTGAGATTCCTTGTACTACGTAAGTGGCAAAGGAATTCTGCTTCTTGTGGTAGGGTATTGTTGGCTGTCATAAACCTTTTATAGATGGCAAACTGGACAAAGCTCTTCCATTTATCATCGTATAAATTCCTCATAGATATGCGAAGTGAGGTTGAACATGATATGTTCTATACGTGAAGTTTGAAAGTGTTTTGATGAACTTGTACAGTGTGAGGATGAAGAAAAAGGTTTGGCCAGTTTTACTGTTGGTTTCTCTGTTGATGCAATGAGCTCTGTAAACCAAGACCTTTCCGGCCACTAAGCCGCAAACAAAAAGCATTAATCAGTTGATGGTCTGTCTGATTTTTTGAAGGATCAGCGGTATTAGAGTGGGTGGTGGGAACACCTAAGATTGCAGCACCTCTTAAGATATCTCCCAAGGTGGTGAGACAAATGTCTGTTGAACCTTGTTGTGAATAGGTCTATTGACGGGCAACCTTTCTTCCTTGTTATTAGCTGGAATGCCTCTGGATGGAGCATCCATTCTGTTGGAGATGGTTTGGTTGGCCTGGATAGAGCGTCCACTAGGACATTTAATTCTCCTGGGGTGTATCATGCCTTTGTGGGTAGATTGAGACTTAATGTGAACAGATGAGATTTTGATCTCAGGAGGGTCGCTTATCTGGTTGTTTCTCGGTAATTGATGTATAAGGCCACAGTTGAGTTGATGTTCTTAACATTAAGAACTTGTGTTTGAGCTGAGGGGCCCAACTCCAGATAATTTATATGGAAGAGTTTTTGTTGTGGGGACCATATCCCTGCAGTTACTTCCTAGTTGAAGTGAGCACCCCCAACCCTGAAGGGAAACATTGACGAATAGATGCTGAAGGTAAGCCTGCTGGTTCAAAAAGGTCCCTCTGCAAACATTCAATTTGACTTTCCACCACTGTAGACATTTCTTCAGTCATTGTGTTAGTTGAAGAATGATGTCTGGATGGTCTTGGAATGGTCTCAGAAATCTCTGAATGGGACAAAGTTATCTGCCCCTTATTGTTTGGGCCACTGGTAGACTGAAATCTGTTTGTGAACAGCTATCTGCAGAAAGCTTTGAATCTTTGTCCACCGATCTTCTGGTACCTGAATCAGGTTTTCCCTAATGAGGAACCTGATTCTCAAGAATTTGAGGTCTTGTGACGGGTTAACCTGGATATCAAATAGTCGGTGGAGAAAGTGAGAGGGGTGGTTCCTCTCGAAGTGTTGGTTTGTAGCCCTTCTCGAGAATGGTGATGACGAATGGATCGTCTAGGATGTCCCAGTTTCACCAGTATCTACCCAGCCTGCCATCTACTGTTAAAGACTGTATACGAACAGCTGGAGGTTGAAAGTCGATAGTCAGCATCCTATCAATGATAGGCATGAGATCTCTTGGATCCTTGGCCACGTTCGGATTGGTTACTTGGTTTGTCTTGTGACTTACTCTGTGGGTATAACATGTCTTCAGTCGTAATAAAACTTGTGTATCGCTGATGCCACTAAGGGTGAAACGATACACCGATATTCCGATGCATCGCGATACTTGACCCACGATACGATATACGATATACGTGGGCCCATTTATCGATACGCCACGATACGGAACGCAAATCTCAAGTACAGCGTTTCCTCGCTATTGTGCCTTTCAATAAACCGCTAACTTGGTTATAGCGCGTGGTAACGCATGGCTCCCAAAAACGTACTTACATTTTTAATAAGCTTAGGTTTTACACCGTCAGATGTTTTTCCCCATCTCAAAAAACATTATCAGCTGATCACCGCATGCACATAACACCAGAAATACCTGTCAGCAAATCCGAACTGAAGTATGCAATTCAATACCATTATTATAATATCTTGTTATTAAAACGTGTTCATTATATATCTGGACTTGTGTTTGTAATATATTTTATTAATTTTATTCAAAATTTCATTTAATATTGTTTTCATTAAGTTATATTATGTGAAATCGTGTGTGAAGAGATACAGCAACCACGGTCAGATTACCACTTTTGACACATTGAAACAAACTTTAGTTGCTAGAGAATGGATACATATATTAAAAATGACATACTTTTTACTCGTTAAAAGTCATATTTGTGGCTATTTGTGGCAATTTGGCGAATATATGTCAACATAACGTTTTCGCAATCGAATACATGTAGCACGGGAAGTCCCTAGGGTGACTGGTCAAATTGTTCCATACGTAAAAATATCCTGCAACAGCAATCACCAGTACCAAAATGCTACACTTGTGGTTCTTATAATTTGAAATATATATATGAAAGCTGCAACTAACGTAACACGATATTGGAATATATTATTCCTGATAAAACAATAATTTCGGATACAATTTCTTCGACCATTGCATCAAAATTCTTTGAAGTTGCATCACTGGTGGAGTATATTAAAATTTTTCTGGTGTTTGAACTTTGAATTGTTATTAAGGAAAGTTAGAGAAAGTTCCACTTTGAAGCTGAACAACTTCAGTAGTCTTGTTATTATAAAATAATGTTGACTGTTCCAAAATCATGAAAGGTTCAATCTTGACATGCTTTAAATCTTGTTTTATTTATCATTGCGTATCGAGATACGTATCGTATCGTGACCAGAATATCGAGATGCGTATCATATCGTGACCTTCCTCTATCGTTGCAGCCCTAGATGAATGCTAATGCCATAAGGATGTAGCTCACCCACAAAAGCCTTATTCAAGGAAAGTAACTATAGTTATAGTTAGATATTGTGATATTCTCTGGAAACTGGAGGAGGAGTAGATTTAATGAAGCTCCGTAAAACAGGGGCAGTAATGCAGTAAAATTAGTCGAAATGAAACAGGACTGCAATATGCGTATCATCATCAACAAAAAACAGCGTCGGAAGCATGAAATGTATGATGCAGGAACAGAGGCTTTCAATCTCATTGGTTGAGTACAAAACGAACAGGATGTGAAGAACATGATGCCAGTCATTCAGAATTTTGGTATTATCAGGCCAGTACATGTACATGAGTTGATGAGGCATGTAAAGATTTAAACAATAGGAAAGGTAGAGCAATTGATTGCATTCCTCCTACATCAGCTGTTTTGTACCAACATGCCAAAAGAGCTGCATTTCAAGCTTGCCACTGTTGGGGACGAAGACTGGAGGCCAAGTGATCTTTTCACACCAACTGAGATGTAGTTGTAAGTATGAGAGGGGAAGGTGTGACTGTATTGTGCCACATTTGATTAGTGCACCACCTTGCAAATATAGTGGCAAATGTGATCACATTTAATTGTCCATAGCCAACCAAAACTTTAGCCATGAACAAGCATATTTTAATGAATACAAATTTTGTTCTCTAAATATCCTGTTATTAACAAAATTAGTGTACAATACTAGTATAGTTAATTGGCTTTAATGATGTTGTCTTAAAGATATGCCGAAGAAGAAAGAAATGCCTATTATTTTCCATTTTTTACACTTTAGATCACCTAAATCAAAACAAAATGTCTACTAAAACATAATTATTTACTTTACAGGTGTAGCGTTGGGTAAATACATACCAAAATATTCATCTGTTAAAATATATTTAGATTGTGGGTCATGTTCACAAGGGAGATAAACTGGAATGTCATTCCTCCATGGCAGCCATATTAGATTTGGTGGCCATATTGGACTTTTTTGAGTGGCCCCATATCTGAAAATATTTTAAATATTACATCGCCAGCCACTGAAGGTAAATTACCATGCTAGGTACCATGGGGACTTTCCGTACCTTTGCTACCTGCATTAACCTCAGCAGGATTTACATCATCCCTTCAGTTGTTGGCGATGATTGACAAATTTATCCAAAATTTAAAAGAACACACATTCTACAATTAAAAATGTGGCAGAAATAAAATTACGTTGAATGACGTAGTCTTACATACCCTCTCCGGGGGACAGTGCTCATAAGACAAAACTGTTTCCGATCATATGACATAAATAGTAAAATGGGAAGATTTGTGTTTGAATTAACAGCACTTTATCAGATATTTTTTCAACATGGTGAGGTATTTGACAAGAATTTGTTTCAACCCCTTTCCTTGTTCATAAATGAGTTAGCACAACAAAATTATCAGAACCTCCAAACACCTTCCAGTTACATACAGGAACCATTAGATTATTTCTACTTCTCTCTACTTCTAATTCCATTTATTGACGACAGTGTAATGTTTTCAAGCACAAAATCTTGACTGCAAGCACAAATATACGAACTAGACCTTTCCTGTAAAACATTGAAATTTCTGTCAATTAAGGAAAGGACAGTAGTCTTGAACCATGTTAGCGAAAACAGAGAACAAGTAAAATCCTAGATATATTTGTATACTTATCCTGTATTACTCCTTAATGCATCTTCTTAATACAGAAAGAAGAGCTGTGTGATGTCTTGCTGAAGAAGAAGTTGTTTCAACTGGTTGTGTGGCCAACTGTATCACACAGCTCCCACGTGACCACGGAAGTAATGACATCACATATCATCACAGTTCTGCTAGATCATAACATGGGAAGAAATCGTGGCTCGGCAGGTCTGTGACAGGTGGGCCACTTTAGACAAAGGAAAGACAGGATAAGTATACAAATATAAAAAATATCTAGGATTTTACTAGATGTTTCAACTTATCCTTCATTACTCCTTAATGCAATAATGCATCTGCATCGGAAGGCACAGAGGAGGGCATACCTTCAGATGTGATCTTCTATAAACTCTCCATAGACACCAACCAAGCAGCAAAATCGATGTCCGGCATCGAGTGACCATTCCCGTCGGCGGGGAAGGAGAGAGTCAGGTATGTGTGATGTTCAGGTTTCATTGCAGTAATAGAAATTAAACGGAGTTAAAGTTTAGAACTGATGTTCCGAGCCAATGCATGCAGCATGTAACCTTCTATTCTGGGGTGACACACACCAGAGTGGTTGAAAGGTCGGCTCCGGAAATGAGGAAGCAGCCAAAAGCTGTGGACACCTTCCATGTCTTCTAGGGTGATATGTCGCTGGTAGTGGAACACTGTGTCTGAAAGCAAGAGGCAGCCTTTTATTATGGCACAGGTGGAGCAGTTGTTAACCGACATGTTTGAGGCATCCGCCTGGGGCTCATGCAGGTTGTTGGCTCACGGAGGATCCAGTCTCATTAGCATGAAGAATGATGGTGCTAAGCCATAGGGCAGTCATGTTGCGGCTGACTTCCACCTGTGATCTGGTAGATAGCGGGATGAAAAGGCAGCTACGTTGTCCTTGACAATTCATGGAGCGTCAAATGAAGCATAGCAAAGCCCGCACCAGACATAGGAGTTCATGTCTATCTTCCAACACACTATCAATGGTGGGAGCAGGACGGTGAAGGATCTACCCAGCTGTCCTGGGAGTTGAATCTTGGTTATGTAATCCCAGCACAGCCGAAGATGAACGGCTCCATGCACTCTGCACTCAAATATAACACAGGTGATGTAGTTTGCTCACATGTCCTTGTGTTTCTCCTTCCAGATACTATCAAAGAGGTGCCACTTGTCATCATAAAGGCCCCTGGTAGAAGGACTGTGTGCCAAGGGGATTGCCTTCACCAACCTTGTCGAGTGACCCCTGGCGCTTAGAGCTCTTTGTAGATGGACCAAGCGTGAAAAAGATGAAGAGAAGTATGATGTTTTTGGAAATGCCAGTGCACAAACAGCCCAAATAACAGAGAAAAACAAGCCTGTTATCAAATCTGAATCTGACACAGGTGACAAAGATCCACCATTGCCAAATTTGCCAGACCTACATCCAGAGGAACCAATGAAAACAGTGTTTGAGATTGAGAATACTTCTACTCCTACTTACAACAGTGATAGGCCAGAACCAAGTCAATCACCCATTGACTGCACCAAGCCAAACTAGTCCTTGGTCCCAGAACGAAAATTTGGCAAATTGGTACCACTTGGGGGGGCAAAGGGACATATGCATTTTTGTACAGCCTAGTATACATTAGTCATATTATGATATGATAGCAAGGTTTTTACGGCAGCTTATTTATAGAAATAACCTTTGACATTTGAGGGTGTCTAAAAATAGTAACAAATATTAAACATTTGAAATGAAAGATTTTCTGTCCCTTTTACCCATTTAAAGCATAAATATGTATGTCTTATTGATACTTTAATATCATATAGCCATATGTATGCTCATCTGGGTTGTGAAATGATAACATGTAATTATTTTAGACCTTTTTTCGTAAGTTGGACATGATTTTGTCCACCACAAGGTATCAAAATCCCAATAATAGAAAATAGAATCTGTTAGCAATCCTGATTGTCATTAAGGTTTTGTCTACTGATTCTCCATCCACAATTTCATTGAAACACAACTAAGTCACACTTGAATTCATGGTACCTACATGCACTAGTGTGTCCAAGGTCAAGGTCAACATGAGAGAACATGTCTAAATAGTCAGAGATAACATGCAATCCCTCTTTATGCTGAGTGGTTGAGATTCGTGAAGACTCTATGTCCATGTTGTTAAAGAGTGAAGTGCTGTCCTAAGAACTGTCTTCCAAGGTAAGCTGTTCTTCAACAAATATAGGCTGGATCTCACATAGAAGAGCATGGGGTGAATGACTACTGTCCTTGTAGTAATGTTGAAAATATTGACATCCACAAATCCTTTCTCTCTGTCAGTAATCAAGTTGGGTGAGATGTCAAGGTCATCGGTAATAGCTGAATGGCTAGTTCTTTGCAATATAGCACATATATTCTGTTAGGGAAGCGCCTTGTCAGTGATAGTGACGTCTGAGTTGGGTGGAATGACAAGCTTCCCAACTCCTGTGCACTTGACTAATCCAAGCTGAAATTGTCTTCTCTCAGGCTCCCATTCCTGTAGCACGATGCCTATGCTTGAGGGTTGTTTAACCAGCATTGTAGGCGTCTAAGACCTGCCTTACTTCAGGCTTTTCTCCCAAATAAGAGCTGACATTAAAATACACTTGATGATATCTACATAATTACAAATATTATCAGTTCAAGTCAATCTTCTTCGTCTCCACAACTGTCGCCTGACTCGCTCTCCTCACCAAAGTTGGTGCATGTTTGGAGTTTGCACATGCTAGTACAGGTCAGTCCATTTAAGATGCATGTACAGCTGGGAAGTTTGCATGACTTGGGACACTTGCAGGCTAACAGCTGCAACACAGCTTCAGGCGCTGGAAGACCACTCATCCAGTCAACTGCCAGGTCGTATCCATCAGCCATCTGTTCCATGGTCCATCCAAAGCCATCAGGTGATGGGATGTTGGGCCTGTTGTCGAGAGCTTTCTTCCATATTGCTGTTTGATAGTTGGCTCTCTGTGAATGTTTCATCAAACAATCTCTGCATGGTGGAAGTTGGTGGGATTCCATTTCACCCTTTTTTGAAAGGAAAAGGTTGTGCCGCAATATATTCACATGCTTGAGAGAGAAACCATACAAAGAGCAAGAAAACTCCTCAAGTATGGAAAACACTTCTTCTGGCAACTTATGATGGAGTCCCAGTTCTTTGAAGCAGGCTTGGTACTTCTTGTTACCTTTAAGTAATCTCAAGGCAGACAGTTTACCTTTCCTAGCAAAGGAGCTGATGGTGTCACATCCTGTGAAGGCATGGCATCCAAGAATGGCTTCAGATACATTTTGTCCCAGTGCCTTCCTAACATTGGATATACTGATGAATCTTGTTCTGTTTCTTGTTCCAAGCTTCATGTAGACATCCGACTGCAGGTGGGAAAGCAAAGACAGGCATAGGAGAAATACATCGGTATCCTCAGAACATACAATAATGGTTCTGTAACCTTGAGTTGACGCATGGCTGGCATGAAGAAGAAGTCGAGTATCTGCTTCTTCTCGTGTTGAGTTTAATTCTTCTATATAGTCACAGCTTTCTGGACTAAGCAGAATGCAATCCTCTCCACATGTGATGAACAAGTTCTTGTTGCCAATCTTAGAAGTATATTTCTCCTTCTTCCACTCCATGACGAGAAACTGGATGAGATTCTGCTTGTTGCTTGAACTAGACAGAAACTTTCGCCATTGTCTGATGTTGTGACCAGGTGCGATGTTATTAAACTGTGTTCCTGTACCAGCTCCACGGTGACTTCTTTCTGCATTCTTGATGGACACATCTTTGTACACATCGAACACTACGTCAATTCGTTGACTTTTGTCTCCTTCGTGCAAAATCTGTACAAAAATGTCATCAGCAACAGTTTGGAAAGTCTTGTTATCACCCTTGATTTTCTGTACAATTGCCATTCCATCAATCAAAGTACAAGATGGCTCTGGAATAGTTTCTGATAATGGTGCAGTTTTCTCCAATTCCCTGGCCAAAGTTGATTTACTTGTCTTTCTGAGTGATCCATCAGGGTATTCAAGTGACAGTGGTAAAGGTCCAAGGGGGTGGCTGAATACAGATTTCATATTGAGTTGTCTGCTCTGTGCTATTATGACCATATGAGCAAACAGATTTCTATCTGCTCTGAGCACTACTTCAGCTTGACTAGTTTGAACCTTTTGCTTCTTCTTGGTCAGATTCCTGAAGGTTTTCAAATTGTTTCTTGGCAGCCGATCGTGAAATTTCTGTTATGGAGAGTTGGTAAGAAGACGTCTGGAATGAAAGTCACTGAAAGACTTTTCTCCTATTTCTTCTGCTCTCAGAAGGTCAGAAGTGATGTTTTGAGTGGCTGCAGCAGCAGTGGATAGTGACACCAACTCAGCATTGTTGAAAGGATTGATCCAGTTGTTCTCTAGCATATCCACTACTGATTCAACATTTGTTTCATCTTTGGCAATCCTTGTCTGTTGCAAATCTGGGTGACTGAATGACGATCTATTCAACTTCGTCATATTACGGATCTGTCCAAGGAAGATGCTGCGGTATTCCGCCATCAGATAGTAATTTGTAACAGCTCCTGCCTTAAGACTGAAACCTATGGTTCCTCCTGCCGTTTGTGTGTCTTTGTTTGCGGTTTCCTCCAGAGTCTGGTCAACTGGAATTCTTCCAAAAGGATTGTCAGACCCAATCTGAACAGAAAACCCACCGTTCTCCAGGTATTCATGAATGTCTCTGTGAGTAGAGGACAAATGTGACATTTGACCAAGATATGCTGATAGGTATCGGGCATAGTTTTGCTTGTCATATGAAAAGCACCAAGGTGTAATGGATCTGATGCAGGATAAATGCAGCAGCCAGTTGCCTTCCCTTGAAGCACGGATTAGACCCAAAACAATCTCAACCATGTCTGTATAGGATGTCCAGAATACAGACATATCTCCATTTCCCTTCCTCAGAAAGTCTTGGTACTGCTGAAAGGCTGATATTGTATTTGTGTATGATGCATCCTCATGGAGAGCTTCAAACGCTTCTTTGTCAACATTGTCATGCAAATACGCAACCTTCTCAAGTGCCGACTGAACAGTTGTTACCAAACCCCCACTGTTGTTTTCTGCAATCCATTGTTGAAAACCTTTCCACTTCATATACGACTTTATGGACCCGCACTGCACGATTGTAGTGTCGCCCTTCAAAGACACCTGAGAATGAACCCTCAGCAAGGATCCCAGCTTCAACACAAAGGTCCTTCAAACCAGCATCTTGGAAGCGTTTACCTAGGAATGTACATGCTGTGTGAAAAGAACCAAGTCTCAAGATGATATTGCCAAATGTTTCTTGGTGTTTCCAAACAATCTCAGCTGCTTGGGCATAAAGGGCTTGATCCAAAGTGACTACAATGTTTTCAAGTTGAAGAGCATTCATTATGGTCAAAGACTGCTGCAAGATTTCATGAACTGTGGACATGTTAGTGGCAGGTGCATTGATGGTTGGAAGGTATCCAATTGTGTCCTGTTTTATGTCATCCTCATCACGAACCAATATATTGAAGCCAGTCAATGAACTGATCTTCTGTTGTTGGATGTTATGAAGTCTTGCAAGAATCCATGTTAGGTTTTTCTTCATTGATTCACCCATTGCTGATTCCGAGGGAGAGCATGGCACTGGTATTGCTGGTGGTCCAACTCTTTCTCCTGCATTGTACAGCTGTAACAATGGAACAACTGAGTCAATGGTGCGTCTTCTTGTCTTTTCTGCTGATGGAGCTGGATGTTTATCAAGATGTGGGCCATGGATGGTAGGCTGGATTGCTATACCATTCACTCTGTGGGAAGTGCCTCCTGTTTTGCTGCTCTGAATAGTGTTTTCCACGAGGAAACAGAAGACAGTGAGGTTAAATTTGAAGAAGACTCTTCACAAATGATGCAGGATTCATTGTAGGTCTTCTGTTTGGACAAGATGGAAACATCTTCATCAGATTTCTCTGCCATGGTCCACTGCCTTCACAGATAGGTGCTGCAACCAAAAGATATTTATAAGTCCACTGCAAACCTGTTAACATAAAAGTAAATTTATTTCAAAGATACAACTTAAGACTAACCCAGCAAAACATATATCGTAATAAATAATCATCTATTGCATAATATATTATCTGACCAGCAAATCCCTGAGAGGACTACACTCACATTTTCCCTACAAAGATTCCTTAGATTGTTTACACAATAAACCCATCAGTCATAAAGAAAAATTTAAAAATTGGGCATAGTTTTCCGCATGCCGGGCTACCTGCCCGGTCGAGGGAGCATAATCGCTCAATTTCTTCACCCCCACCAACCCATGAGTCACAAGGGCAACTGCCACATGTATGCAATGACTCCCCCATTCCCCAAACAATATGATCACACATATCAACTTACTTGCAACAAATGTTTCTCTAATTGGTCTTAATAGAATAGCACATATTATTACATTATAGACATACATTCTTTTTTTAAAACAGTAATATTCAACAGAGTACTCATGCCATAATAATATAGTCTTAAGAAAATACTATCTTCTGTTGTTTGTTTACAGTGAGACAACAGATCTAATTACCAAATCTTTGCATAGATACATTAAAACAACAAGAAGCATTGCACATTGGATAACTAGTAAATGTTTTTTAACTGCTAACTCCCAACTTTGAGGATCATTTGTATGTTAGATTTCATTTTTGAGCAGATTAAAAGAAAAGTTAATTGGACTATATTTAGACATGACCAATTTCTGAACAAAACTTTACCTTCTCTTACAGTGTAACAATATTCAAATAAAAAAATAACGAATGATAATTGGACAGCAACAGTAACTTACCTTGTATAGACCTTGGTTCATTGATGAAATTTCATATGTAGCTGTGCATGACAAGAAATAGTAGACCTCTGTCAACCAGTGCTGAGACCTGGTCCCATGCTGCTGCCACCTTGACTGTGCTAAAAATAGCATGTGGCTACTACTAGCCTGCAACTTGTTCCACAATATGTAATTAGCTGGCAGCAACAGGGCACTCACTAAAAGTGGCTATAAATGTTAAAAGCTGTGATATTAACTTTGCTATCACATAAAATCATGTTAAACACATTAATGTGTAATGTTTGGTATATGTGACACTTTGCCCCCCCCCCCCCCCCCAAGTGGTACCAAAAACATATTGGGACCAAGGACTAAACAGACTCCTTGAAGGATTGCTTGGAGAGGGTTTTATTGTTAAATCAGAGCCAGCATTTGAGCTAGCTAAACTTGATGTGGATCAGTATTGCAGTGAGCCAGGTAGGAGGACAAGTATCCTCGTCTGGCATATAGCTGGCAAAGATGATGCTATGTATACCAGCAACTAGTGTTCCCAGGGACATTGTATCTCATCAAAGGGGATCAATGAGCTTTTGTTGAGCAAATTGTGGTTTTGTTTTATTTTTTTAACTTTTATCAGTGGTATCACTGCTGTAGGCTCAGTGAAATCATGGATCCATTTAGCTCATAGGTTCAGGAAGAAAGGTGTTATCATATATCACAGTCAGTAAGTCACAGACAGTCAAACGAACTGGTAAGACAAGTCACTTGTTGGTTGTTTTTCAATTTCTGAATTTCATATGCATTTGCCTTTTGAGATTTTTGCTCACTGTAATAACAACAGTATAGAGTATATTAAAAGCACAGGTACAACAATGTATAAGAAGTACACAAAGAATATAAAACACATGACATGAACAAACGTGACGACGAAGTGAATTCAAAATGGCGATTGGAACAACAATACACTTGATACTTACCGTGACAAAAAGTCACCATCAACCTCTGGAGGTTGTTACTTGGTAGTACATTATAAAAACAGATCATCATGATCAAGTGTTAGAAATTATGCATGGAAGTCAAGGCGTCATTGAAGTATGACCAACATTTTCACTTGCCCTATTTCAAAATTTACTTGCCCAAAATCAAGCTAATAAAATCAGTAAAACTGAGAAACACCTCCATGGGTGTCTGTAATTTGTCTTATTTGTTTACTCTACAACAAGTTGTCTCACATTGATGTGTGGTAAGTAGAATAAGTCAATGCTTCATAGCTCATTAGGAATCAAACATGACAAACATTTCAAGAGAATATAATCATGTGCCTATGTTACAACATTTGATTGGCTAATAGTTTGCTAGTGTCCCAGATAGGCACTAATTTACATACATGTACACTTGCAAACGAATGACATTAATATATGTTGAGGTCAAACAGGTCAACAACGAGAAGCAGACTTGTTTCATTGATAAATCGCAGTGACAATTCCATACATGACCAGTTTTCCCGTTTACCTTAATTTCCAGTTTTTCCAGGTAAAATTTGGCCTCGACCAATAATTAATTCATGTGACTGTCCAGTTCCTGTGGACATGCAAAAAAGGTACCAAATATATCTTTATTGTTGAACAAAACATCAGTGATAATCAATAAAGCATATTTTTGAAAACGAAATCAGCTTGTCTTTTATCATTAGGGTTTCCTGTTGTCCATTTTGGTACCAGAAAATAACATTTGCTAAATGCTATGAGGTTAAATATCTATTTTTAGAGATTTAATCTCAAACCAAAATGAAATGTTTAAACAATGTTGAAAGAATTGAAACCGTGTAAACTTCATAAGTTTTCTTATTTCTTAAAATTTTTGACTGACAAAAATTGGGGGGGACTGATAATTTTTTGAGTTGCCAATCCACTGGGACAGGCAGTATTCTAATGCCAGCAGAAACACTGCATGGCACATGCTTCTTGGAAATGGAATGACAGACAGTTGACTAAATTTCTAGGAATTTGTAATGCGAAGTAGATCTAGTGCTGATTTGTAAAGATCTTCGTAAGATATACCTTTGATATAATATTTTTTTGGAACACGTAAAACTGCAGTCTTTAGCTTCCAAGTGATATTCACTATTTATTCAATATTTTATTCAATATTTTATACATTTCAGTGAAATAGTGTGTGAACTGATTGGTAGATCGCACCAACTCCCAGTTATTTACACCAACCATGTTCTGATTGCACCTATTGACTTGTTCAAACGAACATTAGTTGACAGAGAATGGAAACATGTATCGTAAATGCCTTACTTTGACTTGCAAAAAGTCATTTTCATTTTTTTTGTCATTTGACAATTATATGTCAGCATAACATTTTCACAATCAACATCTAGAAAGACTATAGAAAGCCTTAACGGTGACCGGTCAAACTATTCCATACATAAAACATTTTCAGCAATAACAGTCAGCAAAACCCAAGTGCTACACTTATGGTTATTATTATTTTAAACATATACAGTAAAAGATGCAATTATTAAATAACATGAATATCCCTGATACAATAATAGTTTCAGATACAATTTCTTCCCATCATTGCATTAAAATTCTTCGAAGTTCTATAATCAGGTTTCTTGAATCACATGTAGATCTGGGAGAAAATGTTTACATTCGACTGAGCACTATTGATCACACTTTACTCAAGGACATACGGTAAGCTATTGAAGGATAGAGTAGCCTCACTTTGCTTCATTAGCATGTATAGGGGTATCTATACAATTTCTATCACCAACATTTATTGCACAGATCATGAAAGAAATGAACTCCTTGAACATATACGCGATATTACTGACGTCAATGACATTGTAAATATATGGTCAAATGATGATGATGTTGTTGGTCTTTATGTTTGGAGGATATATTGATCATCTACCATTCAATATCTGTACATTTGGAGACATATCTTCTCACCACGCTATGTATTGTAAGTACCATGACTACTCTACATGTGCCTCTGTTTCTGAATTTAAAACTCATGATTTTTGGGTAAATGTATATATTAGAAATGTAAGTGGGTGGGTTAGTCTTAAGGGCATCTGTTAAAGGGGCACTGATCTAAAGCAATTCCCCAGGACTGGCTGTTGTCTTTGTTATTGTTTTTTCCCCGTGAGTACCCAGATGATAGTCTAGACTAGTTCAAAACCCGTGCTGCGCGTAAGCGTATTTGTCACTTTTATTGATAGTATAAGGACGTATGGTCATATTGATCAACAAAATGAAATACAGTTTTGGAAATAATAAGGAAATGTAGGGTAGAATCAGTAATGGTGACGAAGTTTTGATCAGTAACTTGCTTGGTAATTGTGCTATTTTCGTTCACACTATTTTTGACTTGCAACACAAACTAAATATTTCACCGGAGCATTGCTTACTTTGTGTATATCTTTACAGACGCTTAGCAAATTTATTAAATGTCTAAATATTCTGTTATTTTACAAATTGACTGAGAAATATGTCAATCTGTATTATTATGATAATGAATTCCAAACAATTTTATGTTTAATATCATCACCAAGTGACTGAAAATGTTAGGATTAAAAGTACATTTCTATATTGTTTGAATTCTAATCCTAGAATAATTAATATATTGTGAGGTTTTTAAGCCCTTTTGAACATCTTAATCATTTTTAGTCAATCTGTTAAATAAATGACAGATTTTTCAGTCAATTTGTAAAATGACTGAAATATTTATAAATTTCATAAATTGCCTGAGTGAATCACATTTTACACATTGACTGTAACATGTACACGCTTATAAAGGAAAAGACTTGTGAAAACATAGAGGAACAAGGATGATTCTGTTCAATGCTACAGCAAATGAATGGAAACAAAATGCAAATATCATAATTACAACCTACTAAAGTTATATGTCTAATTTTATCTACATTAAGGAACAATATCCCATACGCCTGCAGCTGCAAACTTATTCTATGTCATGTGTCTCTGTAACAATCAAATATTTCAAAATATATATAGCTTTTGGGATGTTCGTTTCTCAACTGATCACTTAGATTGTTTGATGGGTGTTTCACATAGGTGTCAAGTCTCAAAGGTCAGCTGAGAAAGCCCACGTGACAACTATTTCCATTATGTCTCCGGTTCTTAAAAAAAATCCATTGAGTTAGATAACAATGATCAATTATTCAACATATTATCGGTTAACCCTTGGAATAACGTATGTTGTTTTTACATCGGCACTACACGCCATGTTATGGGTGTATTCCGTCAGCTTTAGCAAACGTACACATGTAAACACTTACTTTTTTTTGTTGATCAACTGACCATTCATCTCTTGCTGGGCTGCCACATGCATCTTACATAACACACATTTCACCCCACTTCAACCTGAACTAAGATTGAATAATTACCCAAGACACAGGAAATGCCAAATGGGAACCTTTATCGGATAATCTGAGTGGTGCTACCACAAATTATACTTGTAATAAATTAATTAACTGAGCATCAAGTGAATGACGACAAATACACAAGTGTAGGGTCATACCAGAAAACATGGATGACAACAAGGGAGTAGTAATCGTATTATCCACGCAATCCGGAATCCGAAAATGCTTTCACTGCAGGTTTAATAGAAGTTCACTCTTCTTGTTTATTCTCTTAAAGTTGACACAGTAACTTACATGGTGTCAGCAGTGGGATTGCTGAGGCATTTAACAAAGCTACACCATTACCCTTCAAAGGAGACATCGCAGACAACTGGCGGCAATTTGAACTCGAGTTTTCCATATTCGTGCAATCGTCGCACACTGACAAGATTGATAAGGCTCGTTCATATGTGTTTCTGAACATTGCCGGCAGACAAGCAATTGAGAAAGAAAAGACATTTGTTTATGGTGAAGGTGAATCTAGAGAATCATATAAAAGCCTGAAAAGAATATCTGGAGAATTTTGTTTGCCACAGACAAACACGACAATCGAAGAATCAAGTTCAACACGTGCTCACAAGTGAAAGGTGAAAGTTTTCAGACATTTTACACAGACTTACGCACCAAAGCAAATACGTGTAATTATGGAGTTCTAAAAGATAAAATGTTGAGAGACAGAATCGTATGTGGAATAGCATTAGATCATTTGAGAAAGTTGTTATTGAAGGAGACAGACCTGACATTAACTAAAGCTGTGACCTTATGATGAACTATCAGAAAAAGGGGTACAAGAAATCACACAGAAACTAACAGAAGTTGACTTTGTGAGTCAAAAGAAACCAAGTTTTAAATCACATCCGGTTCAAGGAAATACTAATATGAGAGACTGCAGACGCTGTGGGTGGAAACACTCACAAGGCCAGTGCCAGGCCTTTTGGAAAAGGTGTCACAGATGCAACAACTTCAATCACTTCCATTCAGTTTGTCAGTCCAGTCCTTCTGGCCAGGAGACATACAGTCACAGTGCCAGTGGAAATTTGAAATGGAAATCAAGTACAAGAGGCAGGGGTAGATTTCAAGCAAGAACTAGGCCACCAAAGTATCAAGGATCGCGAACCGTTCATGATCTACAGCCAGTAAGCAATTGTGAAACTCAAGACGACTAGTATGAACAAGATGAAAATAAGTGCTTGTTTATTGACACTATAGAGATAGATGGTATAGACAACATGCCATCAGAAGCACATACAACAATTACAATCAATGACAAAGCAGCATGCTTTAAAGTTGACACCTTTGCTAAATGTGATGCCCTTCTCACAAACAAGTGAGAGACAAAGAACTGATTTCCAGATCAGGATCAGTCAAACTTGTAGCTTACAGTGGTGACACCATTATGACTTTGGGCACTTGCAAAATGAATATTGGCTTCAAGAGCAAACTACACAAACTAGTATTCCACATTATCATATAATGGGTAGGTTTCTCGGCAGGATAAAGCCAACAAATAAAAACGATATCCGTTGGGGTCATATGCGGAAAGAGATGCAAATATCAAAGGTCAAGTAGGGACTACTTTCACTGTTTATAAACAAACATGGCGTCCCCCTCGTCATTCGGGGATCGAGTCAGAATTAACCATCGGCAATCTGGATAAACTACAGGGATAATTGCTATCATTATTAAGACACAGTCTTATAAACTGAAAATCAGTGTCTAACTGTGACGTGGTTTTGGCAACTTTGGAGATATAAATTTCGAAACAATTTTGCGAGGGCACGAGGCCTAGCCAAGCGGGATCAGTAGCCATATCTGTGCTTGTAGACCTCTGCAGCTTGAAACCTTCTCCACAAATTAAAATCGTTGGATTTGGCCGAAATATATGTGAATTGTTACCTTGTTGCGTTTTGTCGCTGTGTGTACATCTGACTACACTTCTTATGTTATGACAGGACAGACCGACGGTCAACAACGTCTGACCGTGGCCGTGACGTCTCAGAGACTAGGGTTAAAGTAGCTTCCCTTTGACAAAGGGCAGTTACTCTAGCGAACAGACCGATGGAATGCCGCAAAAGGCAATTAAAAACAATTGTTGTTTTGCGTTTATGCTGCTTCGCCATTGTATAAGAAATAGATTTCATTTGGAACTATATTGGCTGCTGTCACTGTCCGACTGACACGTCACTTACCCTCTGAGGTAATAAATATTAATGCGCGCATTGCAGGAAAACTCGCAATATTTCGGTTATGTTTGTGAGAGAGCAATTTTGAAGCACAGAATTAAAGAATTTCATTATATGATAAAGAGATTATCACGCTTGTGTGTTTGGGGATGGTAAATACCGCTTATACGGACTTCAGATATCCGGAAACCTCGGTTCCCGGACGATTTTCATTCAAAACGAAATAATTACTATATAAATTTACCCGTATATACGGAAATTCAGTTTCCGGAACCGGACGGTCATTTTCATACACAAAACACTGAAATGCACACAAAATTGTCTCACTTATCCGGACAATACACTTCCGCTGATGGTAATCCTTTGATTCGTGAGAAGTCAATTAACCAAGTGACACATTATTGTTTAAAATTCAAACCTCAAAATGTGGTAAAGTTCAAACTTCCATGACAGACTTTTTGAAACGTGTATGAATAAAGATTGAGTGGATGTATCTGTTTGTTCTGTCATCTGTCATGAGTTGCATAATTGGAGGGAAGTAACTCTTCCAGTAAGAAGCTGGTTTCAGTTATACGGAAATTCATTTATACGGACGAATTGTGAAATGACACAAGTGTCCGTATAAACGAGGCATGACTGTATCCTGTATTAGGAATATACACTATTTATTTAGCTTGCCAAGGCTCGCTGGGTTTGCCTGGGTCGTATGATGCGTAACTTGATCCTGATGTATCTCCGGTAGTCAGACCTCCACGTTGAGTTCCTGCACTCATGACAGAATAGATAAGAGCAGAACTAAATAAAATGATTGAAGAAGGAGTGATAGCTCCAGTAAACAAACCAACTGATTGCATTGGTGACAGCAATGGAAGTGGCAAAGAAAAAGGGTTCGGACAGTGTGCGGATATGTATTGACCCCAAAGATCTCAACCGTGCATTGAAGAGACAACATTTTCCAATGAAAATGATTGAAGAAATAATGTCCAGAATGCCATCAGCAAAGATATTCACCAAAATGGACACTTCGAAAGGGTGCTGGCAGATACCTTTGACAAATGAGACTTCACTGCTTACCACCTTTCACACACCATTCGGCAGATATCTTTACTTGGTATCATCTCAGCAAGTGAGGTATTCCAGAAGAACATGGACATGCTTTTCAGTGGTTTGCCATGTAAGAGTATCATGGACGATATCATAATATGGGGTGAAAACAAAGAAGAGCATGACAAGAATGCAGTGAAAGTGCTGGACAGAGCTGGGGAAATAGGGCTGAAACTCAACAAGGACAAATTTCACTTCAGAGTGAAAGAGGTCAGTTATGTTGGACATTTGTTAAATGATCAAGGAGTCAAACCAGACCCTGCAAAGGTCACTGCAATCTTTGAAATGCCGACTCCAGATGACGTTCAATCGCTCAGACAATTTCTCGGTGTGGTCACATACGAGGGGTGTTCATTAAAGATTTCCCCTAAACCACTTAGGGTTATCATATTTGGTTGAAATTTCACATGTGTAATGATACACAGGGTGTGACAATGGAGCCAGTAGAATACCGAGCAGTGATTAGGATTTTATATTTGAAAGGTCGCACACCAAAAGAAACTTTCGATGAAATGAAAGCAACTTATGGGGAAGATGCCCCATCATATGACGTTGTTAAACACTGGCATCGCCAGTTCAAGTGTGGTCGGACATCTGTGGAAACAGCTGCCATTCCTGGTCGCCCCCATTCAGCCATTGATGAGGACTCTATCCATCAAGTGGGGACTGCCATTTTGGCAGACCGACATATAACTGTTCGCCAGTTAGCACAAGATGTCAAGATCAGTGTAGGATCTGTGGAAAAAAGACATTTGTGAGCCCAACACACTACAGTACTCTGATGTTAACAAACCCCTCACACTAACATGTGATGCCTCAAAGAATGGACTGGGTGCGGCTGTACTCCAAAGCAGTTGTCCAATTGCTTATGCCTCACAGGGGCTATGACGAAAACACAAGTAAACTACGCCCAGATCAAAAAAGAACTCCTGGCAATTGTGTTTGCTTGTGAGAAGTTCCGTGATTATATTCTTGAACAAGAGTCATCCGAAGATGATATATCCCCCCGACGTGGCATGTCGGTAAACTGTGTGTACCTTCAAATGTATATAGATTGGCAAGGAAATATTTTTCCTTGATGCCCAAACCAGAAATATAATGAAGGTTATTAAATATTGGTTCATGTAGCTCACTTTCTGATGATCTCATGAAATTGTAATAACAATAACTTGGCAGATTCGCATATGAATAGCTCTGTAGTAGCCTCATGACACAAAGGCATAAAGAGAATGTATCAGGGATTGACCAAAAAAAACACTTAAACATCTTGTTTCATTATATGTCAGGGGCTACAAAGTAAAAAGATTAAAATCTATAAATAACAAACTGCACTACTAGTGAACATGATTGATATTTGCATAGAGTTTGGTGAATCTCTGTCGCATGGTTTAGAAGATATGCTCCAGACGAGGACATTACCCTAAGTTCATCAATTTTAAATTGAAATTGAAAAAAGGAAAAAAAAAGAAAAATCTGTTAATAGCAAAGGCACCACTACATAACCTGCTAGATAGGTGTAAAAACTTTTGAGAAGCTAAGTTGTATGGTTCGGGAGATATGGTCCGGACAAGAGCACTACCCTCAAATTTCCTAAGTTCATAATATTTCCATGGAAACGACAAAAATATACAATTCTAAAAATCTCTAAATAGCAAAAGGCACTTATACTGAGCCTGATTGTTAAGTGTACCAAGTTTTGTGAAGCTTGGTTGTACGGTTTAGGAAATATGCTCCGGACAAACAATGATTACAGACGGACAGACGGACAGACATACTGATGGCTATATTTATATGTCGGTGGATAAAAGGAATCACAGTAGAGACTGATGACCAGCCTTTGATCAGCATATACAAGAAAGCTCTATTTGCTGCACGGGCACTGTTGCAAAGAATGAAACAGTACAACCTGAAGTTAGGTCTTTGAAAGGCATTTAGAATTGATTCACATAAGGAAGAGAATATATGGATGTCAACTTCTTTATTATGAGGCACACAGCATTTCAGAGTATATGTTTACTCCTTCATCAGGTGAATGAATGCCACTTACTTACTTACTTACTTTGGAGATTTAATGTGCGCTTTCCGACTGATGCGTATTTCGCACACGGGCCCGGCCAGGCCATTTAATGTGTTTCCGAAAGGGGCGAAAGTGGTGTGTGCAACCCTAGAGGGGGCTTTAGGGGTTGCTTATGTAGAATTTTGGAATTTTGACATTTGGAATAGATGCCGATTGGGTTGGGGAGGAGAACTAAGGGAGCTGGGTATGGTGGATGTCTGTTTGTTTATGTAATTTTGATTTGGTAGAACATAGTGTTTTTAGATGCGTTTTATTAGTTCCGTTTTGATTAAGAATACGCCTAAGGCCTTGAAGTTTTCTAGTTTATTTTGTGGGTTTAGTATTGCTTCTAGAGTGAGAGCCTTGTTTAGAATGAGGGTGGTTTGTAATGTGGTTCGATGTGTTAGGTAGTGTGTGCAGTGGATGAGTGCGTGTTCTGGGGTTTCTAGTTGTTTGCAGTTACCTGTAGTATGTTTTTTAATTTTTTTTAGATGGTTATTTAGGTTGGTGTGTCCTGTTTTGGAGTTTAGTGATTACTCTGTCGATTTTTTTTGATGGATGGAGAATTTTTGGATTGGTTAGTGGTTTGCTGAGTACTTTTTTGATTTGGCTATTTGAGTTTAGATAAAGGGTATGCCATTTGTGGGTGATTTTTTGCTTGTTTACGCTTTTAATTTCTGATTTTGAGATTAGTAAGTTTAAGCTTATTTCTGGGATTTTGAGGGATAGTTTAGCTGCTATCATTACCGTATATTCCTACGTGGGCGGGTATCCACAAGAAGGTTATTTGTTTGCCTGCCTTAGTTAGGTTGTTGGAGCTTGTAAGTATTTGATTTATTAATTTAGGTCGGTTTTTGGTATTTTTGTTTTGGAGGGCTTGCAGTCCACTTAGGGAGTCGGTAAGTATGAGGATTTTTTTGTGGTTTTTTTATTCTTAATTATGGAGGGCTGAGGCCATGCCCATTAGTTCTGCCGTGAATATTGATTGGTTGTTTGGGAGTCGGAAGGATTGTGTGGTTTTAGTTGGTTGTGTGGTTGGACTCCGAAACCTGTGTGTTTGGAGGTCGGATCTGAAGATCCATCCGTGTAAATGTGACACCAATTTGGCCAATTTTCGTGTATGTATGCTAGTGTAGTGGTTTTAGCTATGTTTGGGTCGGTTTGTTTATTTATTTGGCTAGCTAGTGTTGTGTCTATTTTGGGTATTTTAAGTTTAGGGGTGAAGATATTTGATTGTTTGCAGTTTTGTTTAAGATTTTTAATATGGCGTTCATTGAGGTAGTTTGTTATTCTTTGGGATATTGGGGTAAGTAAGGGGTGTTTACGAGCTAGAGCTTGGTTTTTTGGGCTGATATTTTGGTTTATTAAGTTTTGGATGAGAGGGTTTGATTGGGACGCGGCCCAGAAATTTAAGCTTAGCTGTTCCCTGCGTAGACTTAGTGGCATTTCTCCTGTTAAGGCCTGAAGTGAAGTGTAGGAGGTGCCATGTTGGGTGCGTGTAATTAGTTTGAGGGCCTGATATTGTATTTAGTCAAGTTTTTTAGATAGAGAGTTGTTAAGGGTGTTGTATATGGCGCAGCCATAGTTTAGTTTTGATCTGATGAGTGATATGTAGAGAGAGAGGAGGGTATCTTTGGAGGCTCCCCAGTTAGAGCCAGTTAGGCATCTTAGGGTGTTTAGGTCTTTACTGCATTTAGTTCTTAGGTTTTGGATGTGAGCATCCCAGGTGAGATGTTCATCGAAAATAAGTCCTAAGAATTTGGTTTGTTTTTGAAATTTGATTGTTTGGTTGTTTAGCTGGAGGATTGGGGAGGCGGGTTTCATGTTTTTATGTTTGAATACTATTCCTGTTGTTTTTTCTGAGTTAAGGGAGAAGCCCCATTTGTCAGCCCATTGTTGTATTTTATTAAGAGATTTTTGGAGTAAATTTTGGGCCATTTTAATGCTTTTAGTGCGGATCCAAAAGGCTCCATCATCCGCGAATTTCGATGTGTTTACTCTAGGGGATAGGCCCTCGAATAGATCGTTTATCATTATATTGAAGAGGGTGGGGCTGAGGATACTGCCCTGGGGAGTGCCATTTTCTAGGGGACATTGGTCCGATAATTTTTGGTCTATACCCACGGTTATTTTACGATTGTTTAGGAAGTCCTGGAAGTAGTTTATAATCTGACCTTTGAGTCCTATTTTTTGAAGTTTTTGTATTAGCCCGTCGTGCCATACCATGTCGAAAGCTTTAGAGAAGTCTAAGAAGATGCCTCTGGTATATTGTTTATTTAGTTGTCCTGTCTTAATATCTTGCTCTAGTCGGGCGAGGTTATCTAGGGTTGAGCGGCCAGGAGTGAAACCGCTTTGATCTGGGTTTATGATGTTTGTAATGTTGTAATCTATTTTTAGCCATTGATTCCATTACTTTACATAAGTTTGAAGTTAGGGATATTGGTCTATATGAGTTAGCTTGATTAGCTGGTTTAGTAGGTTTAGGGATTGGTATGACTAGGGCCTGTTTCCAAGGAGTAGGAACCTGTCCGTTTAGGTAGATGAGATTGTATAGTTTGAGTAGTGCCTGGAGTAGTTTTAGGAGGAGTTTTTTAATTATTTGGTAAGAAGTTAGGTCTAATCCTAATCTAATGCCCTTTTTCCTGCTTTGGATTACGTAGAGGAGCTCCTCCATTGTGTAGGGTTGGTTTATTTCCAGATTGTTATTGTTTGGTTCTTTTGTGGGTTTGTTTTCTGTTTTAAGTTTTTCTTGGAATTTTTGGCTGAAGTTGGAGTTGCTAACGGCCGAAAAGTGGTTGGCGAGATTATTTGCTTTTTGGGCGGGGTTGGTTGAGTTGTTAATGCTAGGTGTTTTTTTATGTCGTTTTAAACCTCTAATGGCATGGATTTTGCGCCAGACCGTTTTGGCATCTGTACGGTTATTTATACCTTCGCAGAATTTTTTCCAGTCTCTACTTTTGGCTATTTGGACTAGTTTATGAACCTGGTGGTTTAGTTCGTGGGCTAACTTTAGATGTTTGTAGTCGCGTTTTGCTTTATTGAAGGCTGATTTACGTTTTCGTCTAGTCTGTTCTATTTCCTCATTCCACCATGGTACGGTCGGTTTGCCTGTCTTAGATGTTTTGAAGGGGATGGAGGTTTTGGCTGCGTTTATTTTATAGTCTGTTAGGTTTTTACAATAGGTTTCTGGATCATTATTTTCTATTTCGTTTAAGTTAGCTTCGTTGCAGATATCTTGGAATTGGTCCCAGTTAGCTTTATTGTAATGGAATTTTGGTTCTTGATTTTCTGTTTGGATTGGTATGTTTGTATTTCCTATAGTTATGTTTATGGGGAAGTGGTCACTACCAAGCGGGACGTCATGCACTTCCCATTGAGTACTTTGAGCTAGATCTGCGGTGCATATGGTTAAGTCGATAGCCGACATTGTTTGGTTTATCTTATCGTACCTCGTGGGTTGGTTGCTATTTAGGAGTACAAGATCGTTTGTTTCTATCCATTCGGAGATTAATTTGCCATGATTATCTATTTTATCATCTATGCTCCATGTAGGATGGTGAGCGTTAAAGTCTCCTAGGAATATAGTAGATTTATCGCTAATTCGGAGTAGTTTGTTTAGATCCTCAGGTTGGACTTTTTGTTCCGCCCAGTGGTAAATATTTATTATGTTTATGTTTCGGTTATTTAATGTGATTTTAATGCCGTTGGCTTCTACATTTGGCGTGTCTATTTTTATTTCTTCGTAATTTATATCTTCCCTGATAAATATGATTAGTCCTCCTGCGGCTCTTCTTGTTTGGGGTTTTGCTCTGTCAGTTCTAACTGAGTTGTAGTTAGGTAGTGTAAATTTGGATTTTTTTTGAGAATTTGGTTTCCTGGATACAAGCAATGAATGTCATGAGGCAGAGAGCATATATATGTACAGTTAAGGACAACAAAATGAATAAGATAACTAAAGGTGGAAAATAACAAAGGGTAGAAGCTAACAAAGGAAGCCAACAGATGATTGGCGCTGATAGGTGATTAGCAATAGACAATGGAAGCCAACAATTAAGTTAAGTAATTGGCAATGGACACGGGCAAACAGGGGCTGAGGTAATTATAGCACTGGTAGGTGATAAAATGGACATTGCAAGTGGCAAATTGAAGCCAGCTAGGCAATAGCCCCAATAAAGATCCAAGCAATAAGTCCCAAGCGCTAGGCAGATAGGTTCCCTGGTCACGCCTGGCTGGTGTCTCCTGATGTCAATGGCTTCTTGTAGTTTCCTTTGTCACCAGTTGTTGTTGGTAGACAGGACCTTGGTGGCTTCCCACATGATGTTATGGTTTACGTTCTTCAGGATGTGTTCAGAAATAGCGGATTTCTGGTCGAGTTTGCTAACAGAGGTTCTTTGAGTCTTGTGTTGAGGGGTCTAAGGGTTTCTCCAATGTACTGGTGACCACAGTTGTACTAACCTGAAGTTAGTCTATTAGAAGGGTGAAGAACTTCATGTTGCAGGAGCCTTCTTGAAAGATGATTCAAATGTACCTGACTATGAGGAATTTGAGGTAATGACAGTTTTACCCATGACAGATGCCAGAAGTGAGCAACTCAAGGCTGAAACTGGTCGTACTCCGGAACTTGTAATAATTTGCCAATATGTCAAACATGGCTGGCCACAGTGCAAATGAGACGTAAACCCAGAGGCATTGTTCAGAGATGAAATAGAGTGAGCTAGAACCCACATTCCCTATAGTACTCTCTTTAAAGGAGACAAGTCATTGTTCCTACATCACTGCGGCATGACTATATGAAACATATTCCCCAAGGACAGCTGCAAATCTCAACAGCAGAAGGAGCCTCTCAAGTGTCATGAGATTCCTACCAGGCCTTGGCAAATATTTGCCACAGATCTATTCACTTGGAACTCAACCGAATAACTTGTGCTCGTCGATTCATACTCCGGTTGACATGACATAGACATGAACACTCTGAACACAACTACCTCTGCAGCTGTAATAAGAAAGCTGAAAGGGCACTTTGCTAGGTATGGTGTGCCGGACACTCTTCTAACTGACAATGGACCCTAGTTCTCATCACGGGAGTTTGCAATATTTGCTTAAACCTGGGGATTCACACACAAAACGAGCAGTCCAGGTTATCCACAGAGCAATGGACTTGCTGAAATGGCAGTACAGTCTGCCAAAAGAATTTTGGAAAAATTAAGTAGGGATGGCAGTGACCCATACCTTGCCATACTCAACCAGAGAAATACACCCCAAAGATCAAGTCCTGGGATCGCCTGCCCAACGACTCATGTCATGCAGAACCAAAACTGAAACTCCTATATCGTCCAAGCTACTTTCACCAGTTATTCGAAATCCATCAAGTGTTCTGAATTCTAACAAATAATGGATTTGATAGACTAGGACCAGTAAGACAAGTGGATCAGTCATCCAGATCCTACATCATATCTTCGGAAGGTAAAGACCTAAGAAGGAATAGAAGACAACTCTCATTCACACATGAGAAAACACCAGTGAAACTGATGACCCCACCAGAGGAACATCACTCAACATAAAAGACACTGAAACACAAATTACAAAGACTAACATGAGACAAGAAATGACGACAAAGAGAAGTGAAGACACAAGACCTATGGTGGTGCCAGAAAACAACACACAACCTAACATGACAGTTACAAGGAGTGCAGAATCGTGAAACCAAATCACAAATACCTTGATTGACACTGAGCTGTATTGAGTGATAAATGCCTTTATGCAAGATTTAAGACATTTCATAATGACCAGTGGACGTCAACAGTATTATTTAATTCAGTTAACAAAGTGTTATAATTTCAGGGACACTAACTTTATTATTTTCAGGAGGAAGTCATACCTCTATTAGACTTTTCATCTACACTTACCTCTTGTATTAATCTTTGGCAGTGACACATAGACTGCTGTGATGTTTCAGTTCAAAAAACAAATTTGTCAAGTATTTCCAAATAACGACATCCTATTTTGTCTATTTGTTTAGGCTGAAGAAATTAATTCACATGCACCCTTAGTCGAAATCTTCATAGATCACGGGTAACCATTCAATGTTCAAAAATGCTTAAAACAAATATTGCCTCCAAGTTTATTCAGCTGTCCTTGCAGACGGTAGCCATGTCTCTTGTCACGCTCAGTTGCGTGAGCGAGCAAATCGACTCACGGCTGTAGATTTATATCTTAACTAGCAGTAAGCCCCATACATCTTTAGCTGGGGTTACCTCCCTTGCACAGAACATGGCCAACCACCGGAAGCCTGCGCTCTTGTATGAAAACACATACCCAAGTACACATGGTTTGATAGAAGTTCACTCTTCTTGTTGATTCACTTAAAGTTGACCCAGCAACTTACATGGTGTCAGAAGTGGGATTGCTGAGGCATTTAACAAAGCTGCAACATTATCCTTCAAAGGAGACATCGCAGACAACTGGCGGCAATTTGAACTCGAGTTCAGGAAAAACTACTCAACTACTGATAATATATATATTTTAAAAGCACTCATAGATGTATACTTAAACCATAATAAGAGGCTGTATTGTGTTTTTCTTGATTTCAGTAAGGCCTTCGATACGGTTTGGCGTTGTGGCCTATGGTACAAAATGATTCAAAGTAATATCACTGGTAAATGCTTTAATGTTATCAATAACATGTACAAACACATAAAGTCATGTGTTTCTCATAATGGTAGTGTCACTGAATTCTTTCCTTGTAACATAGGAGTCAGGCAAGGCGAAAACTTATCGCCATTTCTCTTTGCCCTTTATCTAAATGATCTTGAGTCTTTTTTGTCAGATAAGGACGTTATTGGTCTTGAAAAAGTAAATGATTATGTTCTAAAAGAAATTGGAAGTTTTATCAAGCTATTGGTAATTCTTTACGCAGATGATACAGTCCTAATGTCTGAGACACCTTCCGACCTGAAACTATGTTTAAAGGTATTTGAAAATTATTGTAATCACTGGAAACTCAAGGTAAACACTAATAAAACAAAAATTGTAGCTTTTGCAAAACGATCTTTTAAAATTGCCTGTACATTTAGACTTCAAGATACGATTCTCCTTATTGAAAAACAATATGTCTTTCTGGGCATTTTATTTTCAAGCAACGGTTGATTTTGTAAAGCCATTAAACGGTTATCTGACCAATCTTCCAGAGCAATGTTTGCTATTTTTAGAAAAATATGAGTATTAGAAGTACCAATTGGCTGTCAACTTAAACTGTTTGACTATCTTGTTCAACCTATATTGTTGTATGGATCCGAAGTTTGGGGCTTCAAAAATACAGTTATACTGGAACGTGTTCACTTAAGATATTGTAAATATATTTTGAAGGTTAAGCAAACTACCCCTGATTTCATGGTGTACGGGGACGTAGGGAGATACCCATTAAACATCCATGTTAAGTTAAGAATGGTATCATGTTGGTGCAAATTAGTTCTATCAGAAACCAAATTGTCAGGTATAATGTACAAACTTATGTTCAAACTCCAAATTGACCACCCAGAGTTTAAGTTCCCACTTGTTAATGAAATCCAACGTATTTTACAAAGTACAGGTCTCAATCACATTTGGCCGTCTCAGGAATTTCCCAGTGTACAATGGATAAAGGCTAACGTCAAAACTGTCCTTGTAGATCAATTTTTACAAAGCTGGAGGAGTAGTAAAGTAAATTCCTCAAAAGGACACTATTATAATCTGTATAAAGAGATCCTCTCAGTAGAAGACTACTTATTGTATTTACCTCATAATTTACGCTTCTGGCTTACTAAAATCAGAACCACCAACCACCGACTCCCAATTTAAACTGGCCGATGGTATAACCTCAATAGAGAAGATAGGCTTTGCTCTCTCCGTAAAAATAAAATTGGTGATGAATTCAAATTTTATACTAGAATGCCATGAATTGGATCATTTAAGAAAGAAATATCTCCCATTATATCATTGTAAATATCCAAATACTGAAAAATTTGTTTCATTTATCACTTGTTCATATCATGCTTATAAACCTCTCCTCTTACGACTAGCCCAGTATGTAAAATATGGACTGTGTATGCTCCACTAACTATTGTCTCATTTCTTTGTATATATGTCTCTCTTGTCAACTTCTTTATGTCACCACAGTCATTCATGAGAAATAAACATCTTCTTCTTCTCACAGCAACTTCCAACAGCAACTAGTGAGCCCTAGCAGGCAGTGTTAGACAGCCAAAGAAGAAGCCAGAGATTAGTGCCCCTTTAAAGTTTAGACAGCTATGTGTCTTCAATCAAGACCTTCCATAATAGTTTGTTTTTCCTGAATAATTGTTCAATGAGATTGATAGCTATTGATGGGGGAGAAATAGAGTAAGAATTGAATTGGATTGTTTGTTTATTAGAGCAGGAGGCAGTACCCGGACAGGGGTAGTAGCTGGACACTCACCAAACATTTATTTATAGGTAATTAGGTAAACTGCTGATACCCACACTTAACAGACAAGCATAATCCGTTTTCCCCATAGGCCATTTAAATATTTGTCTGCCAGAGAAAACTCTTTAAACAAACCGTCCACAATAACCTTTCAAACATGACTGCCATGACTATGTTTTAATACATTATTGCTAAGCAACGCTGTTTTCAGTCTTAAATTAGTGTTTTCCAAACGACTCACCTTAAATTAACTTTGGTGTAAGGTAGGACTTTAAGTACATGTAACGACATTCCATGAAAGAAGATGACTCGAAAATTCAATAAATAGTACTGTTTAAGCGATGTCCGGGTACTACCTCGAAGAAAAAAAGGCGGTAAGGGAGTACTCGGACATGTTTGTTTTTTTAATTTAATCAATTATATATCTTCACATTTTAACATTTAATATATTATTTTTGGTGTATGTAATACCTTTGTATTAATGACAAAATTCGAGCTCAATACAAGCCAACTTTACTTTGGCCATGTGACGATAAGTACAAAAACTTGGTCCGGCAATCTCCAATCAACAATACATATAAAATTCGAATCTGTAAACGAAACAGGATCCATTACAGTGTACATGGCGATATATAAATTAATATAACTTAATGCATGATTTATAAAATAAGATGGAATCTTTATTTCCATATATATCATAAAGTAATTATATTTAGATGTCTACATTCAACTTATTCATAAAATAAAGTAGATTTTCTTCGAAAACTTTCTTAATAGTCTGTGTGTCAATATCTATTATTGCATTTTAATTGTACGGATTTTTAAAATATCTATAGAATCTTTTCTATTTATTTTGATCTACTAATATATTTTACAATATTAGGAAGTGAGCCAACATGAACGTAAACATTTGCTTAACCTTGAAATCTAAAAAAGGCAATTGAAGCAGTCACCGCTCGCAGAATGCCCGTAGGAAAAGCGCCTGTATCTTATGTTATTCTTCAAGCTAGATTCTGTGATAAAATAAAACAAAAAAGGCCAATGGAATATCAGAAAGATGAAGGGGATCAACCCACCCAATAGCTTATACAAATTTTAAAGAATGGGTATGGTCATGCCAAAATAGACTCATTATAGTGTTGGTCATACATGTATGTCAGGTGTATACACGCGTCTATCATAAAGATAACTGTAGTATTATAAATTTGCATCTTACATTGATATAAATAACCTAACATGATTATATTGAAGAATATGTATGTTATGTGCGGGATAAAGCTGAAACACAATTTGTTATTGTAAATATGAATACTTGTATATTTTCTTTCTAACGGTAGGTATTTTTTCACATTTTTCATGTGATACCACTTACATTCACTTGATGGTTGCTCTTGAACCCGACAACTGGTTTGACGGGAACGCAATGTAAAATAATGATGCCAGGGATAGTGTATACACAGAGATATGTAGATGCAGAGGTGCGACCACCATCACATAGACTAGTAGTCTGAAATATTGCTGTCACCATGTCGGTTGTATAACAAGAGAGTTACTGAGGTTTTTAGCTCATTATTTAGGACAACAACATTATCACTATAACCCTATTTTACATCGAGAGGGTGACTCATGATGCCCAAACTAGAGGCTGTGGTCATAAGCCGGATTATATTGTTTTCACGTTTTGTCCGGGGCAAATTGTTGAAGAACGTATTGAACGCCATCAGAATGCTGGTGCCAATTCTACGTTATCAGTGTAAATTTTGATTAACAGCTTACTGTGGGTGACTATGATCACACATTTTTTAAATCGTTCATATTTATTGTCTACCGTATACGTTCGATCGATGAACTATGTTGGTCAATTTTGAAACCACCAGCAGTTGTCTCCCTTTGTATCAGCAATTTTCCGTTCATATCTGACGATAAGTTTGTGTTGTATTGCGATGTTTGTTATGTGTCCGGGTCCTGCCTCACCCGCTCTACAGGACTTAAGTTAGACTGAAAAGTTTAAGAATGAATGATGCCTAACTGATGATTTGTATGTAGTCAGGGAAGGGGGATAAATATGTAGGATTTTAGTAAAGTACATGAGGGTTTTGTCCCTTATATCTGTTCCATAATAGACTTTGATAAACTTCACTTATTCTTGTGTTTTTGATTTACCAAATGGAATTTAAAACAAGGCCAGGAAGCTTACAGAACAGGTAGGTAAAGAATACTGCCCAGGGAGGGGAGAACACATCTTCACCTTCACCACAGATATAGTTGTTCTACTGTCACTGGGCACCTGGCAACAATGCAGTTTACCGGGCGCAGCCAAGCTCTACCATCCGCTCAATTACAGCGCAATAGTGCCACCGCTCGTTATACCGTTACCGTGCCTCACGCTCTGGTGACTCTCGCCTCACGATCCAACACCCGTTTTCGGTCTTAGGGAAACTTACAGTCTTTACAATCGAACAGCCATTCTCGGTCTTAGGAAAACTTACAGTCTTTACAATCAAACACCCGTTCTCGGTCTTAGGGAAACTTACACATCTTTACGATTAAACCCCCGTTCTAGGTCTTAGGGAAACTTACACATCTTTACGATCGAACACCCAATCTCGGTCTATGGGAAACTTACACGTCTTTACGATTCAACACCCCTTTTCGGTCCTTTGGGTTAGCTTGCTTTGGGCAAGGGTTAGCCATACTTTCTTACCTTTTCAAGTGTTAGTCCGGTTAATCCCATTGGTCGGTCATGTTGACATAAACAATGGAGGGTGTGGTTTCAAGATGAATGGGAGAGCGGACCGTGACGTCACACGAATGCGCAATTAATTGTTTACTGAAATACGCATGCATGTTAATGGGGATTTTAATGACCCGTTAAACGAGCACTGGTTACATATGATAGCGCACGTTGGTCCAGTGGTAGAGCGTCGGCTAATAAACACATTAATTAACACATTAATTAGCAGAGCCGGCGAAGTGCGTTCGAGGCCCTACAGCGCTTATTGGATCTGAAAAAGTGCGCCCGGTAAAGTGCACTACTCCCGGGCGCCTCATTACAATAATAATATCAATGTAGGCACCTGTCCACCAGACCGGACAGTACAACACTGTTTTTTTTCAAGGTTGACGCTAGTATGGCATTAGTCACTGTATTCATTAGGCTAGAAGACACCACCCTAGCAGGCGGACTGGTAACTGTACCGTATCATATACCTTGACAAGTCTGTACGCTGACTCACAGCTGATTATCTTGCCATGTCAATTTCTTCCCGCCATCTTGTTTAACTGGTTGGTAGTGTGTTAAGCGATGTACAGGTAGACAGGAGCCCAGTCAATTCCGGAAGTCACAAGCTGCTTTACAGCACTTTAACATTAAGCTCCTCGGATAAGCTGGGCCCCGTCTCTAACGTCACAATATACGAGCCGGTACAGGCCAATGAGATGATGGCTGTGAGCGCCTTCGAAATATTAAAGGGGCACTGATCTAAAGCAATTCCCCGGGACTGGTTGTTGCCTTTGTTATTGTTTTTCCCCCGTGAGTACCCGGATGATACGTAACGCAATTGAGCGTGACAAGAGACTGCATGGGCTACCGTCTGCAAGGACAGCTAAATAAACTTGGAGGCAATATTTGTTTTACTCATTTTTGAACACTGATTGGTTAACCGTGATGTATAAAGATTTCGACAAAGGGCGCATGTTAATTAATTTCTTCAGCCTAAACAAACAGACAAAAAGAACGGCGGAGCTCATCGGATGATGGAAATACCCCTAATTGTTATAGTTTTATTGTCATCCACGTTTTCTCGTATAACCCTACACTTGTGTATTTGTCGTCATTCACTTGATGCTCAGTTAATGAATTTATTACAGGTATATAATCAGTGGTAGCACCATTCAGAATACCCGACAAAGGTATTTATTGTGTCTGGGGTAATTATTCAATCTAAATCCAGGTTTGAAGTGAGGTGAAATGTGTGTTATGTAATATGCACGTGGCAGCCCAGCAAGAGATGAATGATCAGTTGATTTACTTTTTGTAAATCAACGGATCATTTCTAGCCACCAAAGGATTAACAGAAAACTCGATTGATTAATCACTGTTATCTTGCACAGTGGATATGTTAAAAGTGAGTGTTTACATGTCTAGGTTTACTAAAACAAAGGGAATACACTCATTTCATGGCGTGAAGTGCCGATGTAAAAACAACCTACTTTGTTGAAAGGGTTAACCGATAATACGTTGATTGATTGCTCATTGTTATCTAACTCGGTGGAATTTCTTTTTTAGGAACCGTGGACGTTATGAAAATAGTTGTCACGTGGGCTTTCTCAGCCGACCTTTGAGATTTGACACTTATGTGAAACACCTGTAACAATTTAAGTGATCAGTTGAGAAACGAACACGGGTTTTAATATCCCGAAACGATATATATATTTTTAAATATTTGATTGCTACAGAGACACGTGACATCGAATAAGTTTCTTTGTACAGCTGCAGACTGTGGGATATTGTTCCTTTGTGTGGATATTCACGGATACATTCCTCGAACAAGGAAGCTGCCTACAATTATACACATAAATTTGGTAGGTTGTAATTATGATATTTGCATTTTGTTTTCCTTCATTTGATGTAGCATTGGACAGATTCCTTCTTGTTCCTCTACGTCTTGGTTTGGAAATTCTTCGGTGCGCGATAGACGATGTTTTCACAAGTCTTTTCCTTTGTAAGCGTGTATGTATTACAGTCAATTTGTAAAATGTGATTCTCTCAGGCAATTTATAAAATGTGTAAATATTTCAGTCATTTTGACTGAAACATCTGTCCATTTCTTTAACAGATTGACTAAAATTGATTAAGACGATCAAAAGGGCCTAAAAACATCACAATAGATTATTATGTAGGATAAGAAGCCAAACAATATGGAAATGTACTTTTCATAGTAGCATTTCTGAGTGATGATGTTAAACATAAAAATGTTTGGAATTCGTTGTCATAATAATAATACAGATGGACATATTTTTCAGTCAATTTGTAAAATAACTGAATTTTCAGGCGTTTAATAAATTTTCTAAGTGAAAATTTTGCACATTTTGACTGTAAAAATATAAACAGGATAAAATAAGCAATGCTCAGGAGAAATAATTACTTTGTGTTGCAAGTCAAAATAGTGTAAACGAAAATCGTACAATTACCAAGCAAGTGACTGATCAAAACTTCGTCACCATTACCGATGCTACCCACAAAGATACCCACATTTCCTTATCATTTCCAAAACAGTATTTCACTTTGTTGATAAATGTGACCATACGCTCTTATACTATCAATAAAAGTGACAAATACGCTTACGAATTGCGCAGCACAAGTCGCGAACTAGTCTAGGTTTCTGCTATATCATCCGGGTACTCACAGGGAAAAAAACATAACAAAGGCAACAATTTTACCAGTCCCGGGGAATTGCTTTAGATCAGTGCCCCTTTAAACATACACTATGTTATGTAATTTTTAATTGATCGCTATTTTTAGACGAAGCGCTTTACTTTAAGTCATTTTGTTAGATGTGCCACCATCTGGTGCAGGAAAGACCTTCAAACTTTAAATTGTACTTAATTGTAGGAAGTTAAATTTCCAAAATTATTGTCTTCATACATTTTGCGTACATGATATCAAGATGTAAGAGAAATGACAGTAAACATACTCTTGCGTAGGTTACATCCCATTAGTGAGACACCCCATTAGTTAGACACCCATTGTAAGACAGTGGAGTAGGTGTGATTAATTAAACAAACACAGCCAGTCTACCCACTTAACGATGGTCACAGCCCATGATTAGCGGATTAATTAATAAGAGTAGGCCAGTAATTCTGTTTGAATATTCTCAGGAAATAAATGAGTTAGGAGCTAGTTGGAGCTTACTCAAAAATTTGAGATGCATGTTTTGTTAAAACTTACTCATTACACATATAAATTCCCCCTAGTCTGTGAACATTTCATGCACAATCATGGCAGGTTTGCAGCAGGTTGAGTTCATTACCAGTAAAAGAGGTACTCTCCAGGTTCTCTTTCAGGGATATCTCCACTACAAGAACAAAGTAAGACAAACTGGTACTCATTGGCGATGTACCGTTAAGACCTGCATTGGCAAATGTACAACAGTTGGAAATTATGTTAGAAATTTCACTGTATACAACCACCCACTAGAAGACACCAGCAGAATCCACTTCCTTGGCAGCTTAAGGAAGAGAGCAAGAGAAGAACCAACCACTCCTATGCCAGCCCTCTACAACGACGAGGTCTTGAGACATGATCCGGATCGAGGCTGCAGCTATATTTCCCTCCTTCAGCTCAGTCGGCAGCGCCATATACAGACACCGCAGTCACACCAACCCGAAACTCCCTAAAACCAGAGCTGAAGTCGACATTGCAGCACCCCGGAGAGAGACCCATGGTGGTGAGCGGTTTCTGCTTTTTGGATTATGAAGCCAGATTCCCTCTTTCGCTGTGGAACCATCACCAGACATACCTGGAGGGTTTCCACAGATTGACAATCGACTTTCCAGACTGAAGGATCAGTTATCCCAGGGTATCAAGACACCACTCTAGTTCTTGGATGCTGTTGGCAAACTTCTGAAGATGGATTAAGGTTGTGTCAGTGTGACAACCTCGATGTGAACTGTGATGTGAACTGTGGTATTAACTTTAACTGAACTCTAAGTGGCGAATATGTTAAAACAATGGATTTAAGGGATGAATGAATTAAAATGTTGAATGAAGTAAAAAAGGGTTTCAAGCATGGACATTTCGCAGGTTTTTGAATACACCCCCAAGTTGTGCTATGCGAGATCGTGTAGGTGTCAGCCTAATCACTCAACAGTATAATTCTAAAAAACGTTGTAAATGGCATGTAATAAATGAAATACTGAACTCGCTCCCGTGTAAAACCAATTTTATGAAACTCGTGAATAGTTGTGGTATCTGACTCGCTTTCGCTCGTCAGATACCAGAACTATTCACTCGTTTCATAAAATTGGTATTACACGGGAGCTCGTTTAGTATTCTATATTTATTATATACTTGACAGAAAACTTTGAGCGAATAAAATACTCTCAGGTATTTGAACGAGATACGCATGTTGGAAGTTTATATAAATTATGTCGACATGTAGAGCCACGCATACAATATAAATGTCGCATTGAAAATATTCCTATAACTTTGTCTTTCCATTCCATGACGTCAAAAATGTCTATGTTTAAAGTGGGTCGGTGTTCCATTTAAGGAATAAATCGTGATATATATGATGTGACTCTTCTGAAAAAATAGAAATGTGGTTGCAATATATTTATTGGATGATTACGTTTAAAATGATGAAACCTCTGTTGAAAACATTGAAATTGGAATAGAATAGATTTAAACCATGGCCGATGTTGATATTTTTTAGCTATATTTCCTAAACAACATTCAAATGCTATACAATTATTAATACCAACGAAATAAGTCAATGTCCGTTACTAAAAAAACTGGGCACAATCATAATTAGTTCTAAATGGAGGGTTTCTATTCATTTACCCAGTCATCACTTCTAACATTGTACAACATTGTAGCTGAGTGACAGCAGTATGAAGGTTGGGACAAAATTTCTTCTATATTATCAACATTAATAATATTCTTTTTACAAAAGTTGGTCCAAGCTTTCAATACATCTTTCCAGTATGGGTTTTTAACAAAAGATTTCTTGTCAACATTAGCACCCAAAGATAGTATATCTTTAATTGGGATATTACAAGGATTACTATATGTTGTCTTATTTAGAATATAATCTGAGCGAAGTGAGTTTTAGTGCGTCAATAAAGGCTCTAATGTTAACCATGCGTTACCACCTTCCTCATATTTTCTTGTCAAAGTGCTCCTTTTGATTTTGTCTTTTTTATTTTTCCAGATAAAATTGTAAAATATTTTGTCAAGAGACAAGACAAAGTCCTCAGGAGGGTTAGGTAATGCCGAAACTATATGAACTAGTTTTGGCAATACTAAAGTTTTTATGACTGTAATTTTTCCTCTTTCTCGAATTCTAGCTTCTTTCTTCTAGCTTTCTTTCTGTATTGATTACCCAGAGTTCACTTAAAATTGGATTAAACATAATTCCTAATACGTCAAATTCCTTATTGTGCCATTGATATATTTAATTTAATATCATAGGCGCTGACGTACACGTCGATCGAGTTCATCCCAGAGGTCTTCGATCGGGTTAAGATCTGGAGATCTCGACGGCCAGGGCAAATCGTTGATGTTGGCATTATGAGGTAGTCTACCGAGACCCGAACTGTGTGCGGTGGAGCATTGTCCTGTTGAAACAGCTCCCTCTGGTGGTCAATGATTGGAAGGTGAGGTTGAAGAATTTGATTCATGTAGCCATCTGCTAATTTGTCAAATTTCCCTGAACCACAACCAAGTCAGATCTCCTGGTGTAGGATATGAAAAATGTATTAAAATAATTTAATAATCACCGGTTTCAAAACAAATTATTGACGTACCTATTAAACTCCCATTATGTAGTATTGTTTTGCGGATATTTTGGGGGCATTGTGGATATTTACAAAATTAGATTTTAACAGACCAACACAGCCAATGCTCCAGTAAAGACACAACACACAACGGTACCTTCATACCGATTATCTTGTACTGAAATATTAGAATGTATGAAGTGGACATGTGCTTATAGAGATGGCTGAATTTGCTGAAGTCATTCATACTTTTCCAGGGTATTCTTGGACCATGTCAAAAGAATGTAACAGAGGTATTACGTCGAGAGTGGACGACGAATACTTGTGGGGAGGAGAAATGATGGTGTACCCTAAAACATGATATAGTAAGGTTAAATTACTGGTATACGATGACAAGAATCTATAATTAACAAACATAGCATTACATTATTACATTTCGTATTACTGATTACCACGAGAATCACTTTATCTGAGCATATATTTACACAGAAGTCATACATGACATTTGTTTGGGCTGAACACAATTCAAGTCCATGTCAGTTTATCAGAGTTTAGACATGTGTACCAAATGTGGGTATAATTACCTACATGTTTCTATGAACATGACTTTGTCTGTCACACATTGCTTTGAAGTTTATATTTAATGTATATCAATGAGCACTGACATATAAACAGACAAATCCACTTTTCCATAATTAGTGCTGTAACAATAGTGTTTAACGTCGCTTTGATAGCAATTTAACGAGTGGATTGTTTTGATGGATCCTGAATATCAAAATTGATATATCTCAAACGGATTTAATTGCACACACACACACACACACACACACACACACACACACACACATGCCTCTGTGTAGTGTCAGATCCGTCTCACATACTTTAATACATTAGCAAGCGGTAACTGGAAATATAAAAGTTGCTAGAAAAAATCGTTCCTTAATAAATATTTACAACTTTGTAATCATAATCGCCGTAAAGATATATAATATTCGAACGAATTATTTAGAAATTTGTAAAACAAAACTCTAGCTTGAAAGTAAGCTATCGTAAAAAGCTCAGAAATTGTGAATGAAAGCTAAATGTGATGAAAATTATGGGTATTGTATCAGCATAAATAAAATATAATCTGGTTTATTAAACCTATAAGAGACTAGTATGTAACTCCAACACAATTTAATCAGTTTATACGAACTATTCTTAAGCAATTAATGTTATATCAAGCACATATTTCGTATTCAGTTAATAATTGGAATTGTAATTAGTTTTTTCTTAAGACCTTAGACTTTTTATTTGTATAACGTGTGAAGCCCATTTCTGGTTGAACGAGTTTTGAAGCGCATTTGTTGTTATATGACGGCTGCTCGTACATAATGGAGACATTACCAGGCAAACCAGTTACTGATATTGCAAGCAAAGAGCTTACGAGGTGACTACGATGGTACTCAATCAACCAAGTTACCGAGTCTGACCACCCTATCCATTGAGACGACTCTTACGACAAGCATGGGTTACTTGGGAATCCCCACGGGGTTCGAGTATTAACATGGTTTCACTATGTTGTTGGTGTATGTTTAGAACTACTTTATATATCCCCAGACATGGTAGTTGGGATAATCCAACATAATGTTATTGTCTTTAATTCATATAAAATGTACCTATTGTTTGTTTAGGCTGTCCATTGAAAGAAGATAATATTTTTCAGTCATAACAAATAGTCTTAATAGTGACATTTCAAGCATTGGAAAGACCATGTCTAATTTGCTACACTTAACTGAATATGTCTGAGATATTCATTAGGAAATTACTTATATACGAAAACCACCTTCGACTCGTCTTGTCAGTTATCTTCATCTGTTTTTAATGTCTTGTTTAAAAATGTATAATTTGCAAACAGTCAAGAACGTTTCAATGTTGTTAAAAACTGATGGGTGTTCAAAGCAGTGTGAAAGGTACCCTTTGTTGCACTTGCTCTATTGATGGAAATGGGACATTATGTGCTGCACAAAATGCTTTCGACTTTGTGCATTCCTGCATGCTGACAGTACAAGCGAAATGCCAAATAATTGCTTAGTCAGGGTTTTGTGTCTAGTACATGCAATCATGCACACGCACATGCACACACACGCACACACACACGCACACACTCGCACGCACGCACGCACGCACGCAAACACACACACACACACACACACACACACACACACACACACTTTTTAACATGCCATTGTTTCATCGGACGTAACGAAATGACATCGAGGAGAGACTTTTGAAGAAATTGATACAAAGCATCGTATGCCTCCAAGGTGTCAAAGGACTTTCCTAAATGAATACAAGCATGGCGCTCATTAATGTCCAGCATATACGGCTTCGGCGCATTTTGAAACAACAGATGTTAACCCCGTACCTCAAAGTTGTGAAATGTAGACACCAAGGCCTGGAGCTGCAGGAATATTGCTCGACATAAAGGGAAAGTTGACTGCTGGAAAGTTGAAGTCATCCCTCGTGTGATACTGTTTTGTGGAGAGTGTTTTGTCACTCGGAATCATTATGCATATGAAACAGTTGAATTGGCCTCACGGGTCTCCTTGATTTCTGGTTCAGATGGGTACATCAGTGGAAGGGAAAATGCTATTTGATGGTTACTGATCATCGATATATCTGAAGCTTAAGTTCAAGTTCTTGGCCAAATTACCTTGTTTTGATTTTGCCAATCTGAGCAGAAATTCTGATTAATAAGCATAAGAGAAATAGAAAGAAGGGGAGTTTGAAGAAATGTCGTGATATAACGAAAATAAGTAACACTTGTGACTGACACGGTTTACTAAATATATTCTAACTACAATTACTGCTTATATTGAATTTCTATAATTCTACTGTCCAACATGGCACTACTGTCCAACATGGCTGAGTCCCACGAGGTTGGGAAACTGACCACTTCTCGCTCGCCACGTTTTGTACCAACCACATGTTGTCCAGATACTATGTTGGCCAAGTACCTGTAAAATCTAGAAGTCCAGAATGTCCTTGCTAAGTCCATGCGACTTGAGTCTATATAATGCTATATTTGCATTCAAGCGTTTATTCTTATTTGTCCAAGAGACTTATTTTAGTGATCAGCCCTCGGTGCTCATTTCTCCCTCTCTAACCAAGGTGAGGGTATTGGAGTGACAATAGGCATATGCTTCGACAGCATCCATAATGATTTTAAAGTTGTGATCCCAGTTGGTAGGAGGCTGCCTACGGTATTGTGAATAACTGATAAAGGTTGTTGTTGTCAAAATAGAGAAGTCATCTGTGATTATATGAACGCAGGTTGGTAGCAGTATGATGAGTCTTGGCAGCCACAAGTAATGTAATTTACATCACGAGCTGCCAAGTCCACGTTCTGCAACACTTTCCTATAATTGAACAACCTGGATGATATTGTGTTCATACAGGAAAATGAAATTGTTGGTGGTCCCTGAAATTTGAAATATTGTAGCACATTGTAAGAAACTGAGTTTTGTTTAAATTAAGGTATCGATCCTCTCGTTTGCAAATTTCAAATTCAAGGACATGCGGTCATTATTTGATTTAGCGGAGCCTGTTTCTGGTGTGGCCAAAAGTTTCAAATCGATATCAAGAACTGTACTCTCCAGTCGATATTGTGGATTCTCACAGATTCTCACCACCATGAGCAAACGTTGGTGGAGTCGTTTAATTTCTTTCAATGACACAGCGTATACTCTTGTTTTTACTTTGTGTAGTCCTAATGGTTCCCGAAGGAGAGGCAACAAATATTCCAGATGAATGGCATCATTTGTCCTTCGTCCTTTCCTGTAACCATGGCAGTGTCGATGTCTTTGGGATAGCGGAAACAGACTCAATACATTGATTTTATTTTGTCATTGCATGGCATTGCTGTACATAACTTGGATCCAATGATTTTTTTCTGGACATTCTATAAGGCCGACTGCATCTTTAGAAGCTGAAGCTATTAGAGGGGTGGTATATTATCTCTTTCATACAAAGGCTAAAAGCTAAAATACATAAATATCTCCCCAAAAAGTCACAAATGTAACCCGAAATCGTTAAAAATCCATCTTTTAATCGTGATGCACAATTTTCTTACTCAACTTACTGCTCTCTCGTTGAATCACGTAAAATGCACATAACAACTATAGTAGTTGTGGGCATCGGTCTGGAACCGCTCCTGGCTTCTGATTGGTCGAGGGGGTCACGTGACCCCTGTGACGTCACTTCCGGTCACGTGGCCTGCGAAGGGCATGGTGGGTCCTGCGTGAGCATCCAAGATGGCGGCACATCCGTATCCGGTGGTATGTGCATCCAAGATGGCGTCACATCCGTTTCCGGTGGCGCGCGCATCCAAGAGGGCGGCGCATCCGGGGAGTTTCCGGGGAGGAGGAGGGAGGGAAAAAACCCCAGAGAAGCGGTCGTAAAAGGTGAACAAGATCGACATTGTTGTTCTTTTGTTGTTCTAAAATAGAAAAAAGGCGGTGGTGGTGAAGGGAGGGAGGGAGGGAGAGGAGGCGGGTTCGTTGTTTGGGTTTGAGGGTCGTCAAAGCAAAGGGTGAAAGCCCTGAAAAGGGCCGTTGGAAAACAAACTGGAAACTGGAAACGGCAGGAAACGATAGGAACACTGGAACACTGGAAAAACTGGAAACGATGGGAAACTGGAAAAATCAGTGGAGCAGCATGCTCCATGCGTTAGTCACTTTGTTCAGATGATCTATCTTCTTTATCCTCTACCTCCATCTCATCCTCGGACTGAAGGTGTCGTCGGCGCTTTGAAGAGTGTTTTCTTGAGGGTTTCTGTCCCGTTTTCTTTTCTCTAGACAAGGTGTGATGCCCACACGGAGTTGTGTGATGCATTCTTTTAGGTCGAGGACATCGACATGCATGGCTTCTATGAGATGAAGAACTTGTGTCACTGGTGTCACGGGTGTCACGGGTGTCGACGTGGACGGGACTGCTGACGTTTTCTTTCGACTGGGTTCTGGGCAATCTGCAGAAAAATGACCCACGACTAGGCAGTTGTAATTGGGGCCCTGAGGAGTCTTCTTTCGACTGGGTTCTGGGCAATCTGCAGCGAAATGACCCATGACTTGACAGTTGTAACAGAAGTACGGGGAAGTCTTCTGCTTATCTTGTCTGCTTATCTTCGGACAGACATAGTAACGGTGACCTTGAGCGTGGCACTCGGTACATGTCACTTCAGTGCAGAACAGGTAACTGTGACTGTCGGTCTGGCACTTCATACAACTGTATCGAGGTGGCATGGTTGGTTTCATAGAATGCAGTGTGTGTGTGTGTGTGTGTGTGTGTGTTTGCTCTTGTTTTTATAGGAGAGCCACTGACACCCTGCTTCCTGATTGGTTCCCCAGGCAGCGCCCCCCGATTGGTTCGTTCCGGTGCCTGGCCTGCACCTCGGTTTTCCAAAACGGACCGACCCCTGTGTTTCTTTTCCATAGGAAATGGATTTTACCATGGGAGAGAAAGCACAACCCCGGTTCGACCATTCAGAGTCCAGCATGACCCGGGCGCGGTCTCTGGTTGGCCAAAAACCCAAGCCTCTGATTGGTCAGATTTCGATCCGGTTTTTATCTGGATGTGCATTTCGATCCTGTTTTGTTTTTTCTTCATCCTACAGACAACATAACACTACTATTTGTTCAACTTTTTTTAATCCCCCGCTCACATGAACCAACACAACAAAACAAAAGTCACAGGATGAGGGGGGCGTCCCTGTGATTTTTGTGAACACGAGGGTGACAACGAGGGTGACCACGAGGGTATGAACTCTGTACACTATGAAAAAAAAGAAACTTTGTCACTTGGGGTGAACAAGACACTTGACTCTGCTCTTCCGTGCTTCTTGGGACACCAAACGTCTGTATTTTTCGTTCACTTCTCCATCAGGACAAAACACACACAAGTATTCACAGGGGACTTTGGCGTGCTTCAGATGTTCTTTCCAGGGTTTGTCTGTGGCTTCCCATTGGCAGAGTGTCACACCGCAGCAATAACAGATAACACGGTCACCTCGTCCTTGATAGAAATAGCCAGCCATGGCCATGTCATAAGGGGTCTGGGTCATCTGTTTAGGCCACGTTTGAAAAGACCTCAGACGTTCTTGAAATGAATCATAGTTAGGATGAGAAGGATGACACAAGGTGTAAGAAGGAAAAGGTCCCTCCAGAATGTCACTGAGCCGCCATGTGTCGTCCATAAAGAGTGTGTGTTTTCTCACTTCTTCTTCTCTCGCCTTTTCAGACACCCACTCGGTATCGGGGACATCACGGGAGGATGACATGGCATTCATAGACCGCCTTTGCTCCTTGATGACTGTGACTTCACTGAAAGAAGGTCTGAGGGTTCGCTTGCTTTTATGAGACTCTCCTCCCTACCCCCTTCAATGGAAGGTCATGACCTCCTCCTCCTCATCATCCACCTCATCATCACGTGACGTCATCCTGTGTTTGGGCTGACTGACACACATGACATGACACATGACATGACACACGGTGGTAGTGGTGGTGTGTACTGGAATGACTGACACCAGGCAGCTGATCTTTCAAGCATAGCCTTTCTCTTTTATCTATTTTTTATTTTATACTTTACTTTTTTCTTCACTTTTACAACGAGCATGTGCACTGACATGACAGACGCACAGACAGACAGACAGACAACGTAGACGACATCTCAACTCAACCTCTACCCTCGGTTCGGCACTCTATTGGAGTTGAGATCAATCAAGACACAAAGAGTCAGTTCAATCAATCACTGTTTAATTTTGAACAACAAGAACCACAACCAGATACATAGGAAATACAAAAAGACAATGGAGGAGGGAGTGCTTTACATGTCCCTACAACAACAACGCGTAAACATTTCCTCTTCCATCTTCAAGCTCTTCTATCTTCAAGCTCTTCGAGTGAAGATGGGGTCACCATAAGATGTGATCCTCCATCACACTGTCCCAAACAGGTCCCAAACATGTGAGAGGTCCATCAGTTAAACAAGGACAGTCTATTGCCTCCCTGAAACAGACATGGCACATCACTTGACCACTGTTGCACCTTATGTATCTTAACATGTTGTTGTGTCGGCAGGCGCTACATTCACGTTGTAGGGGACTGAGTTGAGCTTCTCCATAAGGATCCTGGTCAACGTTGTCATCATTATCATCGTTGCAAACCATGGGCATACCTGAGGAGAAGACATCTCCCGGTGATGCTGGTGACCAAGAAGCATCAAGCTGGGTGGGTGTGTCCAGATCCATGGAAGGGAGAGTTGCCAGCTTGAGCGCTTCATGATCATCACTGTCACCGGTCGTCATCATCACAGGTGCATTCGGTGAAAAGGCTGGCTCCCGAGGGGTTTGTTCCCACCACTGTTCTAGCATGGACTGGACTGAACTGACATCTGGGGTCCTGTCAATCCTGTCAATCCAACAAGAAAAGAATCATATGAATAGTCATATTCATCATCAACATCAACATCGACATCATCATCATCATCACATCAGGAATGACTGAGACAAAGAATAGCATGGTACTTACAGCTGTTCTTGATGAGAGATCTTCAGAGACAATTTCTTCCGTGGTCATCTTTTTGCAGGTGTTGCAGGTTTAAAAAAGGATGTCCCTTTCGTTTCGGAGTCTGCTGCGGCTGTTGTTGCTGTAGTGGTGGTGACCGGCGCTGTTGTGAGGGTGGTGATGGTGTTGGCAGCTGCTGCTGTGGTGGTAACTGCTGCTGTGGTTGTTGTTGATGCTGCTGCTGCTGGTTTGCTTGTTTTTTTCTTCAGGGTCTTCTTTATCGTCTTCTTCGGTGCTACTTTCTTGGGTTCAGTCAGTTTCCTCATCTTTGAACGTATCTTGGCGTACGCATCGTCGGCCTTTATCTTTGCACACAACATGTCGTACACTTCACCCCACAGTTCAGCAGTTATGTCATCGTTCTCATCTCCACTGCTTCCTTTACCACCCATGTCGCTCCATGTCTTGGAATTCCACCGTTTCATCATGATGTTGTCCGGATTTTCTGTTCGTTGTTTCTTTCCAAGTCTTCACGGATGCGTGTCAACACTTGATGGTACTCTCTCCAAACACGTGTTTCTTCCAGATAAAACGCCAACAACCAACACAACATGAGGAACATAAATCAGAGGGATGATGTTGTTGCTTGGTCCGTTCAGTGAAAAGTGTTGACCGGTGAGCGTTGGTCGTATTAAAAGGCACTTATGTACTGCTTTCTGATTGGTCCGTTCCGGTGCCTGGTCTGAGTCTCAACAATTTTTTCCAAACTGGGCCGACCCTTGTGTTTCTTTTCTTGTAACGTGAGAGAGAAAGCACAACCTCGTTTTGACCAATCCAAGCCCACCATGTTCCGAGCACGGTCTCTGATTGGTCAGATTTCGATCTGGTTTTTCTGTAGGTGTCCATGTCAATTCAGTTTCGATCCGTTGTGACACCCCCAAAGTGACCTAGTTGTCTCTGTACCCAAAGGGGAGCATGTCTACAGGCAGCCCTGTGGTTTCGTCGTAGACGAGACGTCGCTTGTCGTACATGCTATGATAGTCTTTTCGGGTGGGTCGGGTCACAAGAGCGTTTTCATGCAGAGGTCCTTTACGAATGATTTGATGAGGGTAATCCAAACTGATTTTCTCCCCCTCTTTACCAGGCCGTTGTCCCAGTATCAGTCCTTTCATGGTGTCAAAGTTGAGATGGTGTTGGTTTCTGTAATTCAAAGTGAACCCTCGCACTTTGCAGGTCATGCACGTTCCATCAGGTCTGCGGGTTCATTTACTCATAGCCATAGTTTTTGGGGCCTCCTGACACAAACGTCTTGATGGTGTTTCCGTCCAGTTCATCTGTAAACTCACCCAACGTAAGGCCCAGCTCTGGATTCGCGTCATGCGGTCGATGAATGTAAATGACGCTGTCTGTGTCAAAGTACACCACGGCAAGAGTCTCGTACAGCTTGAGACGTGCTTGGGCAGTGATCCAAGCAGCAATGGCGACATTAAATTGAGAATGAGGGGTTTGGAATTCTTTCTTGTGGGTATAGGTCACTTCCACCATGTGTTCATTGACAACGGTAACATCCTTGATGGTATTGCGTTCATCCCTCCACAATGTAAAGTACTGTACAGGATCATTCATATAGATGTTCTGACTGTAGTCTAACCGTTGTCCAAACTTGCCCCAGAGCGAATTCAGTTGCATCTTGGCAATCGTGCGATGTCCTGGGTTTTTTTCAATGCGGTCCTTGTCCAACCCAAAGCCTTCTTTGTCGTAGATCTCCTGGATGTAAGCGTCGTGATCCGTACATCCCTCAGGGGATCCGCTGGCTTCGAGCTTCTCCTTGAAATGTCGATCGATATAAGTGTCAAAGAGTCCTACTTGCTGGGTGTCGGGGTCATGCTGTGCAAAGGTGTCAAAATGCCAAACGTCGTAGATCTGAAGTACCTGGTAGTCATACTTCTTCATGGCTTCATGGAGCTCTACAGTGGCGTACGTACCCACCCATGACCTCTCTTCGTCAGTGTGCTTGCAGGGGGAGTCTGACCGGGTATAGGCACACATACGGCACAAAGGACAGAGCAGTTTGCCACCCAATCTGTAAGGCAGTAGCGGATGGTAGAGTCGTTTCGGGGGTAGGACACGACATTGGATCAGGCCTTTCAGTTCAAACAACGTGTCCACAGGGGGTTGATGGAGAAGGGTCGGGTGTCCTGTGGGAAATGCTCCGCTCTTACAAATGTAAGGATAAAGGGAACAAATATCGATGTACTTGATGGTTTCACCTTCTTGGGCTTCGTAGCATAATCGCGTGGCATTGGTGCGTCCTCCTTAGGAGGCATCGCGAGGGTTGAGCGGCTCAGGGACGTGGCTACAGTGGGGCCCCTGCAAGAAAGCACGCAGAGCGGAGTCCTCCTGTTGCATTTTTGTAAACTCGTGCTCCCACAGGCTGACGATCCGTTTCACCTCTGGGTGTTGATTCAAGAGACTCAGGCGGTAACGGGTGTCGGTATAACGTGCTCCCAACGACGTGCCCAGGACGGGATGAGGTTCTCCACGTTGGGTCTTGTGACATGCCTGACACCCATGCCAGAAACAGCCCAGGAATTCGTAGATGGTGCCTGTCGCTGGATCATAGCCATCCACACTGTACTGATGTTGGCCCTCTCCACACGTGAACTCTTTTTCACCTCCATCAGATAATTGAGCCAGTGCATACAGGCCTGGGAATAGTTTCTCCTGGGTTGGTAGCCTTGAGGTGGAAGAATGGCAATGATATTGGGTTTCAGGTCGTGTTTTCGGAAGGATTTCATGGTGAACGCAGCAGCTGTCATCACTTCTACAAAGGGATCCATGCAAACTGAGTTGATGGCGTTCTGTCGGAAGTCAGCGCATCCTCGTCTCAAAATGTCCCCATCGCTCTGGCAGTAGGCTAAAAGTTCTCCTTGCAAGTCAAACAAGGCTCCTTCTTGCACTTTTGGGTATGCCACTTGAGGAAGACTGTGCGTTCTGCGGGAGACATGCCATCGGGATCATACATGACGGCTGGTGGATAGGGACCTCTGTAGGTCTGGTTGGCTTCGGTATTGAAAAAGTGCGGAAAGTACCCTTTCTTCAGTTCTTTCAGCCCAAAGCTCTTTGGAAATGCTTTCAGTGGGTAAGGTATTAAACACAAGCATCCCAGGGTCACCTGTAAAATTTGTTGACCATTTCGAATCTTGGTGGGGAGTTTCACCAGAAGGGGGTACAGACCCTTCAGGATCAAGTGTAAATCATAGGATCGTGCATTATGTGCCATCACATAAATGCGGTCCTCCTTCTGGACTGTTGTGGTGGTTGTGGTGTTCTTGTTCTTTGTCTTCTTTGTCTTCTCCTCCAACGGGGTTGGCGCGTCCACTTCTACGACATCTTCCCCCTCCACCTCTTCCGCCTCCTCCTGCTGGGGTGATGAATGTCGTTGACGTTTTGAAGAGTGCTTTCTTGAGGGAGTTCCATCCCGTTTTCATTTCCCCAGGTGTGCTGTTGTCCCCTTGCGTGTGCTGCCCTCCTCTTCCTCTTGGTTCTTCTTCTTGGGTTTTTCAGCTTGCGTGATCAACCACACACACACATCATGTTGCGTCGTGGGGCCTCGAAACAAGATCTCATGGTTCGGACCATACCCTTCTTCTCTCCATGGACAGTGTTCACACAAGTCCTTGCCCACTTCACTGATGCACCGTTCACATCCTAACTGCACCACGCACAAATTTGGAATGTGTTCCCCCGTGTCTTGCATGCGTTCAAAATCATAGAAGACATATTGGACGTTGTCTCGTATGTGATGTTGTTCCTCTTCCCCCTCCTCCTCCTCTTCCTCCCCCTCTTCATCCTCGTTTTCTTCACGGAGAGGCGTCATGTAACAGCGATGGTCTGGGGTCATGGGTTCTCGACACACCAAGCAGGGATGTTCTTCATCTGAGCACTCGTAGTGAACCATGGGGGTCTCCAAGACGTGGACCAGCTGAAAACAGGTCGGACACCTGTGAATCGATTGACAGGCACTGGGTTTTCCCTCTGACGGTGACTGAAGATGTTAGGTGTAACACTGTTGATTTGGGAACCAACGTTGACATGTCAAGCAAGGGATCCCGTGCTCTTCCTTTGGTCCGCAATAGCTAGAGTGGAGGCAGCGGTGGCAGAGGTATTGCTTGGTGCAGGGATGTTTTTCGGCATGGTCGTAACGTTGGTCGAAGCGTTCGCAGTAATGGATAGACGCATAAAAAGCTGGCATGGAAGTGATCACATCGTCGTACTGATCATGATGGTATAAATGCAGTACGGTGGCATTAGGTGGAGCCTCATCACATTTGTACAACAGTCTCTGGTCCACCTCTTGACTGTAGACTTTCAGTTGATAATTCAGGTGGGCCAAGGCGCGTCCCACGCATGCTAGGTCGTCCAGGCAGGCCAAGGCGTCGAAACAAGTCCCGTGCTCGTATGCCTTGAACGTCGACTCGATCTGTTCTCGTCAGTCTCATTCGCTGGTTGGTCCATTCTTGGGTCAGAGGGTGGGGCTTCTGGGCATAATGCTGTGCCACCACCAGGGCCCGTGCCAAACAGGATTGATCTTCGTTCTTGATCTGTACAATACCCTTTTTGCGTGTTAAAAAGTCCAATCACGTTTTTCAGTCGGGGACCACCACTGCCCGATCCTAGCCTGTCGGGATCTGCTACGTGTACTAAAGTCACAACCATGGTGGCATCGATGCTCAGGTTTATGTTGGACTTTTGGACTTTTTCCACGGCATGCAAAATATTTAGACCATGGAGATCTTCAAAGCGACGAAAGGGAATCCATATGGGAGTGTTCAAAGCGGGATGATCAATACCTAGACCAATACGATCTCCCTTCTGGCCTGACATCTGTTGATAAAAGTCAACAATCACTCTGTCAAATAAAGCCGGCAGTTCCATGGGAACGCGGTCCGGTGGTACGGTGTCCAAGTAGTCTGGGTTGAAAGTCAAACGATACGTATGGTTAGCAGTTCTTAACCGTCTGGAGCGTGTGGTATGTTTCCTCTCCAAACGATAGGGCATACTTTGGTTGCTCGTCATGATAGCGATGCGTGTCTGATGAACGTCTGTACTATAACATGTCGGCCAATCAGAAGACAGCACCGACCAATCAGAAGACAGCACCCGAGCCGAGTTGTGCTTTCTCTCCCATGGTAAAATCCATTTCCTATGGAAAAGAAACACAAGGGTCGGGTCGTTTTAGAAAACCGAGGTGCAGGCCAGGCACCGGAAAGGACCAATCAGTGCGTTGCATTTTGGACCAACCAGGAAGCAATGATTTTCGATCCGGTTCTTCTCCTATAAAACAAGAGAACAACCACTTGAGTGGGTCATTGTCACTTGTGATAAAAAAAGAAATCATCATCATCATCGCATCAAGAATAGCTGAGACAAAGACATGTGACGGAGACGTGGTGACGAATAGTGCAAATATATATAAATATATATATATAAAGACACGTAGTACACCACGTTTGCATGGAGACACGAGTCAAACATCACCTGTGCATGAAAACACGTGTAACAGTACGTCCGTAGACCTACGCGAGTGTCAACACCTGTAAAATTAAATACTAATAATTTGAAGACACACACATGACACTACGTTTGCATGAAGACACAGGTGAAACACTACGTATGTCTATCGATCTTTCTCTATCCATCTAAATACTAAATAAATGTTTTTAGTCACACACACACACATGACACCACGTTTTGCATAAAGACACGCGTGAAACACCACGTGTGCCTGGCAACATCACGTACATCACGTAGGCATGACATAATAATTCTATGGATCAACGTCAACGTCTGTTTGAAGACACACACACATGACATCACGATTTGCATGGGTGGGGTGGGGGTGGGGGGTGTGTGTGTGTGTGTTTGACACAACATACATCACGTAGGCATTCCCACATCACGTTCATACCTACCTATGACGGTACACCTTTAGCATTCAGACGACCGTCTACCTAAAAAATAACAAGGCTACCCAAGAAAAAAAACCGGATCGAAATCTGACCAATCAGAAGCCTGGCTTGTCGACCAATCAGAGGCCACGCTCTGACCATGGTGGGTTCTCATTGGTCGAACCGGTGTTGTGCTTTCTCTCCCATGGTAAAATCCATTTCCTATGGAAAAGAAACACAGGGGTCGGTCCGTTTTGGAAAACCGAGGTGCAGGCCAGGCACCGGAATGAAGCAATCGGAGCTGCTGCCTGGCGAACCAATCAGGAAGCAGGGTATCAGTGCCTCTCCTATAAAACAAGAGAACAACCATTTGAGTGGATCAGTGTCACTTGTAAAAAAGAAAGAAAATAATCATCATCAGCAGCAGCAGCATGGAAAATAAATCAGAAAACTGGGATTTGGAGATCATTTCAGTGACACACCCTTTGCCACTAAGCAAAGGGTACCACTCGGAGAAATAAGCAGTAGCATTGCAATCGCTACCTCCATGGCAATGCGGCAGGTCCCAAGGGTGCATGCCAGTATATGCCCTTGGCACAAGGGCACGGGATGGCACTTTCCAGTGCATCTATTGCAACACTGTCCTGAAGGACACCTACGTGAGGCGTTTAACGCGCACCAGTAAGTGTCCTGTCAGGAGACAGTTGTCAAGCCACCCGTGCCTTTGCACCACTGCGTGTACATGTATGTAAAGAAGTGATCTTCCTCAAAACGGCCCTTTTCAGGGCCACCCATCTCTCCCGAAAGAACGCTTTCATCCTTTGCTTTGACGACCCTCAAACCCAAACAAAGAACCCGCCTCCTCCCTCCCTCCCTCCCTCCCGCCCTTCACCACCACGTCTATTTTTAGAACAACAAAAGAACAACAATGTCGATCTAGATCATCTTTTACGACCGCTACTCTGGGTTCCCCCCCCCCCCTCCCCTGAAACGGATGCGACGCCCTCTTGGAGGTGCGCGCGCCACCAGAAACGGATGTGGCGCCCTCTTGGATGCGCGCACCACCGAAACGGATTTGCCGCCATCTTGGATGCGCACGCCACCGGAAACGGATGTGCCGCCATCTTGAATGCGCACGCATGACCCACTATGCCATGCGCAGGTCACGTGACGTCACAGAGGTCACGTGACCCTCTCCACCAATCAGAAGCCAGGAGCGGTTCCAGACCGATGCCCACAACTACTAACTATGACATTTAGAAAGGGTTGATGTTTCAATATCATGGGGTGGGGTCATTCCTAGTCTGTTGCAGGTGATGTTGCCTTACCGAGTTTCTTTTCCATATAGTTTGTATGAACAAACCATAGTATTTTTTATGACAAGTGCCAATGCTACTGTGATAACATATATTCCAGTTACCCCTTTTGTTGATTTCCTATTTGTAACCCTTGCATAACCTTATCCTATCTCACTCTTTGCGTTTAATATGAGCGACAAATTAACTGTATTATTACACCACGATCACAATATACGCTTGCAAAACAAATCATTATGAACACTGCAGGTCATTCTACTAATGAGCTATGCAAACTATACTTGACTTATTGCAACTAACCCCTGTGATAAATCAGCAACACCGGCAGCTTGTCAATAAGGCATCATTGTGGGGGGTGGGGGGGGTGGGGGGGTGGGTGGGGGGGGGGGGGGGGGGGTGGGGGGGGGGGTGGGGATGAAACTCTATTGGCAGATAGTTACAGGCCGCCCGAACAACGGAGAGTGATATTGATCAGTGATCAAACAAGGCCAATACGCACTTGTAGCCGTATAATTTACAGACAATGGCCTGTTTATGATTTCAGGTAGTTCTTTCACTGTTGACAGCCTTGTATCACGGCAACAAATGACCAGTTCAGCTCCCTTTCATAACGCCAATGTATTGTGTGACGTCTGTAGCATTAATACCGTGACGTAGCTTATATATATATATACTGAACAACAAAAGTTCCTGTGACATTGAATAAGATTTAATGCAAAGTTATGTTTTTTACCAAATCTGAATCAATTTCGGTTTGCAACAGATAAAAGACTCCTGTAAGTGTTCATTGAATAAGATTTAATGCAAAGTTATGTTTTTTACCAAATCTGAATCAATTTCGGTTTGCAACAGATAAAAGACTCCTGTAAGTGTTCAAACGGTTTAATTTGCCATACTGACTTCAGAAACTGTGATTTCATAAAAAAAAAAAACATCAACGTGCCAAAATGTGAATTTACAAATCAATAGCGTGTGTGTCCACCTGCAAGCAACACATCTTCGTCTCACGGAATGGACCAGGCGTCGCACAAAGTCCTGTAGGATATCTGTCCATATCTGCTGGAGCATGTTTCGAAGTTCCTGGAGTGTCTGTGGAACACGTGGTTGACGTCGAAGGCGCCGATCCATCTCATCCAACATGTGCTCGATTGGTGAGAGATAAGGGGAGCGAGCCGACCATGGGATGACATTCACGTCGTTTTGTTGCAGAGAATCCTGATCAAGTCGAGCAATATGAGGCCGGGCGTTGTCATGTTGAGTGAGTGAGTGAGTGAGTATGGTTTTAGAAATATTCCAGCAATATCACGGCGAGGACACCAGAAATGGGCTTCACACATTGTACCCATGTCGAGAATCGAACCCGGGTCTTCGGCGTGACGAGCGAACGCTTTAACCACTAGGCGACCCGACCGCCCCTTGTCATGTTGAAAGGTAATACCTGGGCCATGACGACTCAAAAACGGTAGAACAACAGGGCCGATCATCTCGTCTCGCTGCCGCTGTCCACTGAGATTTCCCTCTACCACTATCAAACGCGTCCTCTGTCTGCCGCCCCCGAACCGATCTTCTTCCATGACACAATGTTGACGTAACGTTCACCTCGACGTCGGTACACTCGAATCCGTCCATCGCTTTGGCTGAGGTGAAAACGAGACTCAGTAATAGAACTTGTCCCCACTGCATGGCCGTCCAGCGTAGATGCTGTCTGCACCACTGTAGACGTGCTTGACTGTGGTTTCCTGTCAAAATGGGACGTCTGGCGGGTCTCCTGGCGACAATCCCTGCACATCTGAGGCGACGACGTACGGTTCGTAAAGATAAGGCCAGGGATGCTTCTCGCAGTCACTGTTGCTGGCTGGAATCAATTTCGTAGGTTTGTTGTTCGAATTCAGTTGTCTTATCGATTATTGGTTACGCGTGGCTTGCCACTCCAAGGATGGTCTCTGACTGCATTCGTCTATTGCCAACGTTGCCATAAACACCAAATGGTGTTTCTGTGGACGTTAAATAGTCTTGCAACATCACGTTGACTCAATTTTTTTCAATAGGCGTGGCATTTCCTAATGTTGAATATAGCTTAATTTTGTTGTTTTTCTGAGTGGTTGTTGTCAGCACGATGCTAAACAATGCATATGGAATCCCGTTAACGCATACATTTTTATACCCATTCTTGGGTTGTGAAATGCATGGGGCTTGCATAAAAGTCAACTTTTGCATGGAATGCATGCTTTTCTGTAGCAGTTGCGTTTTTGTGACTTGATTCCATACATGTACTACAATATTGAAAACGAAACTTTACTTGTTTGAAAAATACACTAGAATATTGGTGTCACAGGAACTTTTGTTGTTGAGTATATATAAATATCACCTAAGGATGTCTTGGGATGTTTCGATGCATTCGCCTATATGTCTTATAAACTAAACATACTTTCTGGCTTTTCTAGGAACCAAATTTCAATTGATAGTACGTCTTTTCCAAAGATAAAGAATAAGAAAGCTGACTCTATGTGTGCAATATGAACCTTATTTGACATTAGCGGGATTTTACAAATTAAACTGACTTGTCAACTGTCTGACAAAAGGGGGCACGGGTGGCCCAGATGTCTAAGGCGCCGCGATTCCCTGTGTCCCTTGGACACGCCAGAAACCTATGATTGTGGGTTCGAATCCCCCGATTATGTTTCTAGGTTTGTCAGCATCATACCCGTCGTCATGGGTTTCACCGAAGTGGTAAACGTCTGAGACTCGTATCACTTCGGGCATCCCTCCCACATTAAACTGACACGCCGTGATATAACTGGAATACTGTTAAAAGCGGCGTTAAACCCAACTCACTCACTCACTCTGACTAAAGGTCGACAGGATTAACGGAAGTTCAGCTGGTAAAACTCGAATTCACAGAGACTTTTGGCAAATACTTTTGTGTGCCGACTAGCAGAGTTTCTGTAACCACGAAGAGAGTCAGGACAAGCAGGTATCATAGGCACTTTGGCGGGACACTGGTTCCAGCAGGGATGTTATACATGTCTTTTATATACCTTGAGTAAAGAAACTGAAATATATCTATCAAAATGTTCACAGTGTAGTCAATACAAATCAGACAACAGGAGCTTGATTATCATTACCATTGCCAACAGCACAGCGTCATGAATGGGTTAGCTGCCCATAATTAAATGGTCGGTTGGCCACTGAAGCATGGCATTGTGTACGAGATGCGGGATACTGAAGGCTGACCATACGATTACAACCCTGGTCGTCATTTGTTTAGAGCTTCACTATGCCTGGATTGTTTAACCATGCATGACAGTTTCTCCATGGCTCAGTGTCATCCGTGTAGTCACTGACCAGTATAATCTGTTTGGGAGAGACTTTCAATGGGCATAGGGGTGTTCGGGTTGGGACAACCTGAGGTAGTGTTACAATATTGAGATTAGTAGCAGTGACTTTCTTTGAATACTTAGTAACGGGATAAGATTAATTGAAGGGTTTTTTAATTTGAAAATGGAAGTTAACTAAGTAGTTAGAAATACAGATATTAATATCAGATAATAGATTCAAACACATTTTGACATTTATTTTCAGTTAAGAACTGTAATTAAATTAAGTAAATAAATACGCGAAGTATAGTTGGAGTATGGACGGACATAGCCAAGATTTGGGTGGAGTTTTGAGTTTTGCAAGTGTAGCGCACTTGTTTTGAATATATAAGCAGTTGATACAATTCCCAACAAAGGGAATGACAAGCGAATCCTGGTTTTCGTCACATGATCTAACCTTGAACACTTCTGTGATGCAGTCATTATATATGCCGATGGAACATTTTATCCGTCACCAGGTTTCTTTTGTTTTCCTGTCGTATACTGTATCCACAGATAAATAAATAATGCATTCAAATATAAATGTCTTTCTCTGCACCTTTGTTAACACTAAAATGGTTTGATGAACATGCCTACCTTGTGTAACCAGCAAAGTTTCTCATCTCTGATTATAACTGGGTTGTCTAATTGCTACTGTTTACCTGCTTTTAAAGTTAGACGAAACAGATTGATACCGACCTTACATGTGCCGCAAATGCGGTTAGGGCAGTCTGACCGTGATTCACACTGTAAGAGAGCTTTTAAAGATTAATATAAAGAATATCTCAAGAACATTAACAGATCTTTATGAATATGGCCGAGAACCCCCTTCAACAAAGTAATCTTAGCGTCATATCCATACTTCAACATTTGCATAGCTTTATATAGTTGTATTGCTGAAACCAGTTTGTGGAAAGAAGCAAAGGGTTACCATTTACAATATCGAACGTGTCCAAAAAGCTGCAGATATAGACGAAATATGAATCGAATTGCCACACAAAGCTCCTTGAAATGCTCATCGGGACGACCAAGTACTGGACAAACAGCGACCAACACGTATCTGGAACCCTTTTCGGCGGTATTCCAGGGCGTGGTCGTCTTATAACAAACGAAGTTAGTAATATAGAGAATGTGAACTACATACGTCTGCTAAAAGGTCTTTAGTTGTGCATACTGGACACATAGCATCCACATTTCTCTCTTCTGAGCATATCTTAGATTTGTTCATATTAGTCACGGATACAGTAATGCTGGATCGGCAGTACCGTGTGATATTCTATTCCATATTTGATAGCTTTACGTAAAAATGAAAACCCGAATAGATAGAAAAACATACTCTTTTCTTGAGAAGGATTATGCTTCCTCATTATTGGCCCATCATCATAAGTTAGATACCTGGTGGTGATAATGTGTTCAAGCTGGTACAGTTTGATTTGAATACTTTGGACACTCATTTTTTAACCCGAGTCGCCAAAGTGCATGCGTGGAGGCACAGGGAGGTCATAAAATATATAACTGTCTATTTGTCTGACAATTGTTTCATTTACTTGAATTCTTCAAATCCATACAGCACTAAAATATGTATTTCACAACTAACGTACTGAGACTGCTCGAGCTGTTTGTCTTTATGGTCTAAACAGCTCAATTGAAAATATGAACATCGACAAATGTAAATAAAAGGTAATGCCAGTATATATCATTCTGTTTTTACAAAGAGGTGAGTCTATGGAAACGTTTTCATCATCTATGTTGATTTACTTTAATCTCAATCAGCTTCACGCTCAATCAGTGAAAACTAAGTGACAAATTCGTTTCACACTTTTGATGTTCGTTTTACTGTGAAAGAACTGCTGCATTGCGTGTAAACACAATAGACTGATTGGAATCGGTAGAAATTGATTCCTATAAAGGTTAATATCAATTGACAACGTCGGTCATAACTAGGCAACGGCCCATGACATCGACCGTGATCAATACAATGTTAAAATCTCTGCCAATGACACTTGATTTATTTTGCCGATCCTAGTTAGGAGTGTTATGGCGAACTGTCAACAGTTACAATTGCGGCCGTTCTTGCTGCCTAGCTACAAAACAACCCAAAAAATAAAACCACACGGTTTTTTTATTTCTTCACGATATTGACACATGCTTCATGATGTTGCCATTTTTCATAATATTGACACCATTTTCATGATATTGTCACATTCTTCATCATATTGACACATTCTTCATGATGTTGCCATTTTTCATGATATTGACATATCCTGGCGGTAAAGCGTACGCTCTACGCTCGTCATCCCGAATGCCTGGATTCGATTCGACCCATGTGTACAAGGTGTGAAGACCACTTCTGGTGCACCTCTGCTGATATTGCTGGAATATTGCTGAAGTAGCGTAACCCAACTCGCTCAATTTTCGGCATATACAATGTACAAATCAAATAGATATAGAAACGGTCACATAAACAACCACATGCATATCATAATCATAACCATATAGTGATATTGCTTTTATTAGAGGTGATAACGATGGTAGTTAATAAAACGAAGTACAACCAAGAGCAGCATGGCTGATCGGGTTTTGTCTTGGCTCCTCAATAACTTAAATCGTGACAAATAGCACCGTCATCAATGACATAATTAACATAGTAACATTCAGTCATATTTTGTGGCCAATATAATAAAATTAAACATACTTGCAGCATATAAGCTTAGTTTCGAAGTGCTTTCTTATTTTCTGATCTAAATTTAATTGATATCATTATTAGCGTGAAATGGGGAAATAAGCCAGAATATAACAAAACGTGGTGTAAAACTACTACCACGCCAGTAATGATAGTATAAGTGGAGGAACTTGATGGTATTGGGAACATGCTTAACAGAATAAACCTGCATCATGATCAGAAACTCAGCATTTATTTGAGTCAATCGCCAAAACGCAGCGTTCGTAATGAGACCAATATAAACTTATCGAACTCACCACAAAGCATACGTAGAGCGAAGTGGGTTTAGACCGGTCGAGCACGTTCACAGGGGCGGACATGGAGAAACACAGTACTTACTCCCTGCTCGTTGTTTTGATTCTGACAAGGATGGGAGTGATAGTGGGTAAGTCATGTCAACTGGAAAACCTAAGACTCATTCTCTATCAATTTGCTGAAGTATAAAAAAATGGTATAGAAGCTATATACTAGTATTTAGCACTTACTACTCTCAATACAAGTATATTTGCCATGGATTCATTCTGCTAACATTCCAATCACATTATTATTTATTTCATTTAACCAGAAAGGCGAAGGGCAATACTGACCTTTCATGTGACGAAATGAAGATAAGTACTGAGCCTACCGTTTGGTAGTCATATGCCACGCTCGTCCTTTTCTCGGCTGTGGAAGTATGAACATAAAGTATTTAGAAGGACAGTTTTAGGCCTTCACTGAATCTTTTTTGATATCGGTACCATAGCTTTGACGTCATACTTGGTAACAATGTTCATCTGGTGTTGGATCTAAACTGTCAGTCCAACACTCAGTCGGTTTCTCCTTACCAGCCCTGACAGTGCCAGTGGAAATACTTCAAATGATTATTGACTAGCTGACATATGTACTTTCCCTCTATCGTACTTGTATCGAGGGATTGCTACTTTTTCTCAGGGTAGGTCGTGGGTGTATGTTTCTTGCAAAACTATAAATAAAACTATGAAGGCGTCACCAGAAGCTGTACGGGTTTTCTGGGAGAGGTGCATGTTACCATACCCCTTTCACAAAACATTAATGGTCTTGTTCTATTCTGTCAGTAAGCTTTTTTTTATCACAAACACTTAGGTGGAACAGTTGAAAACTTAACGTATACACGATCAATCAATCGTTGGACAGAAACCTGAAGGGAATGCTCTAAAATTGTTACAAATCGGGTTTTTTCACCGATAAATTTTAAAACTTTGCTAGAAAGGTAAGGGTGTGATGATTGATACGGATGCACATTCGATGACACTAGAATTATTGACTATTCCTCAATCACTGTCAAGCAAAATCGATCGGAAGTCATATCATCATAAGTGTACTGGGCACGTCTAATCACGAATAAAGTGAAGTGGAATGTTTATCTATATCACTTTTAATAATTACAAATTGGAACATTGATCCTAACACTATCCTTGGGAGAATTATGATTTAAACTGGAAAATCAGTGAAAAATAGTAAAACCACAGCATCAAATTTTCAAAGATAACAATAATAATAATCCAGGCCAACAAACCCGATCTTTGATAAATCGAATGAAATCATTTATATCATTGAATTTTCTGTGCCTTTTGACACTAATGTGTTTGACAAGATTCAGGAAAAACATGGCAAAATATGCGGACCTTGCTTTCGAAATGTCACGCTTGCATCCCAAGTATCTCGTTGTCCGAATCCCCATTGTTCTTGGTGCCTTAGGTTCGGTACCTCCCAATTTGTTGACTGACAATGGGAGAGAACCCGGGTTTGATGCAAGGAATACATCCCTTCTGACAATCTGGGTAATGTAGACGGCTGCAGTGTTTGGCAGTCTTCACATTCTCCGAAAGGTTCTTGGGGGTTCGACTAGGCATCGCTTCCTGTGAGAAGTCCCAGTCGCTGTCTGGGCTGCGTGTGGAGGGGGCAAGGGTCCTGAGCTGATGAGCCTAAGCAGCCTGACTGTGCCAGGATCACCCAAACCCTCTTTGCTGCATTTTTTATTTTAATCTATCTGCTGCTGCTGCTGCTGTTCCCACACATACACCCTATCCAGAAGGTTGTATGCTAGAATACTGTATTATCTATAATAATAATAATAATAATAATAATGATAATGATACTTCTACTGCTACTACTGCTAGTACTACTACTACTACTACTACTTATCCAGAAGGTTGTATGCTAGAAAACTGTACGAAATATACACACGTGTTGTGTTAAAGGCTAAATAGAAGGCCATTGTATGATTCCGACTATACCACGAACACGTGTCTATTAATCAATCTCAAAATGTAATGATACCAGGTGTTCGCGAAATAGTTAGCGTACCCTGCCCCACCGGTGGCACCCGTCACAAACACATGCAAAAACAAGTCAGTTCACCTCAGAAAACACAGGAACATATAACGTACAAGTCGAAATAAGGAATTGCATCGGACATCACTTTGGTCTCTGATACGTCAAACATATCAACCACAAAACTTTTTGAAAGATTTATAGAAACCCGTGAATATTGTAATACCTGATTAAACAAATTTTGCGTCAGAGTCGAATTACGTTCTTTTAAATATTCGTAGAAAGTGCATGCTTAATTGCACTTGTGAAATGAACACACCAACAGCTGTAGTTGCTTAGTCATAAAGGGAAAGTTGGCTACTAGAAAGTTAATCTTTATGCATAGATCTAGATATGAAACAGATGGGACGGCTTTACAGATCTCTTTCATTCGTAGTTCAGATGTGTAAATCAGTCGAAGGGAACTGGCTATTTGGCCATTATTGAACGATATCAGATCATCGATATATCTGAAGCTCCAGATAGACTTCTTGACCAAAGTTTGGTTTTGATTTTGCTAATCCGGGAAGAAATACCAACTTGTATGCTCAAAGAAACAGTTCAGCAAGGAAATCTTTTTAATCCCAGCTCCTAAAATGGTCATGTGAATATGCACACGAAATGGCACAACACACTGACAGCTTACTGTCTTCACTCTGTCTTTTTTACTTGCAGCGGACGAACTGCGGAATACCGTCCTCAGACGAAAAAATCCCGGCTTCAATTACGAATTCGACATTCGAAATGATGTTATTAGAAAACGCCATCTGCTCCAGACAGAGATAGTCTCTTCGACGACAATTGCATCTCCCCAGGACAAAGACCTCTTGACGAAAATCAATGAATTTTATGCGGATAAGAACAATATGGCGATGTTCTGTGTTCTGCCTGTTATGATAATAATATACGGCGGTTGCAGCGCCATATATTGTGCTGCCAAGTGCAGACGATACATCCGTAAGAGACATGTACGCTTATCTGGCCACGACGATAAAGCACGCCTCACCAATAAGGATCAAAACGATGTGTCCAACAGCGAGTTTATCAGTATTCCTCCTCGTGGAACAGATTCTCCAAGGACATTCATCTCTCCTGGTGCTCCTATGGGACCTCGTCCTCTACCCTGGTATACTCCTACAGACCCAATGGTTCCATCACCTGTACCACCAAGGTTGTCAAGGGGTCAAATTCCCCGTCAAAGTAACCATAGCGACGAAAGACAAAGGGATTACAAAGATATTCTGCACATCAAACAGCCGATGTATGGGACTAATGGGCACGAACATGAGCCACAAGCACATATCTGTCATATGTATAGAATGACCTCCCCTGAACACGCCGCCGATATTAGCGGACGGGACAGTGTCATGTCATACAAGGATGAACTCTTAGCCAGGTTTGATGCTTTGTCTACATTTACCATGGCTAAGAAAGCTGCAAATATACTTAGAACAGGAAGCAACAGTACAAAGAAAGAGCCTGATCTCTTCAATGGTAGACCAAAACAGAAGATGATATTCATTGCTGAATAAAATCCCTTCTGAAATTATGTTTTATTACCATGGATCTGGTAACATAACTTCAACTATCATACAAACTTCAGTTTAGAAATGCGATTTATAACATTTTATCTATGCTTGATGTAAATAGGGACGAGTAAAGGAGGGTTGGTGCGACCGTTTGCGTTACGTTGGCTCTGGAGAAACGGTTGCTTGTGGCAGTGTAGCAATATTATGATTCTAAACAAAGCCTCTTACTAAACGTGCGACGCGTGGGCGGGTATTATCCTTCTGCAACGAGATGTGACGTCCCTGCATTTGCACACAGAGCTGTCCGAATGATACCTGGACCCATCTGTGAACTTCTGTCTTGTCTTCTAAAACTCATATGCTGTCTACTCCGAGCTAGGCGTGCCTGGCGGTGACGTCTAAGCAGAATGGAGCGTATCGGTGGACATGGAGCTGGATGTTGTGGTTCCTCGAGCGGTTGTGTACGGTTCTACCACTCATTGGTCTCAACCAAGAATTGTCCGAGCTGTAAATGTGGCAGTTTGGTACCGATTCTGTAGATGCCCAATCCGAATATGGTTGTCTTGTTGACGTGACGACACACGTGGACGACCGGCCAGTCGCAAGTTATAAGTGTTGCCCTGCTGTTGTGCCATTCTTGTTTGCAGCATACACACGGCGCGTAGACATTGATTTTCAGCAAGCCGTGTCATTGCGTAAGCGTTATTTACGGTTAAACAAAAGTGTATTTACGAGCTCCTGATACCTAAGCAATCATTATCTGCTGTTCACTTTCAAAAAACATATTTGTTAGTTTCATGCTGCCAATAAACACCTGACATCCAAATTGTGAGCCGTGCCTGAACATGCACGTACAAATTGTGAGCCGTGCCTGAACATTGCACGTACACATTGTGAGCCGTGCCTGAACATGCACGTACAAATTGTTAGCAATGACCTTATAGTCGAGATGTCTTAATAAATATGTACTGATTAAAATATAATAAATTTAATTTTATTGAACTTTATATGAAGCACGGTTACTTTTTTCCCGTTAGTATATACTTTTTTGTACTCCTACCCATCTCTACATTTGGTCGTTTGTGCTGTTAAGTATTTATTAACATGAGAGATGTGACATTATGAATATGTAATGTTGTACTACCACCTATTATACTTCTCAAAATTCTGAATATGGCGGAGTCTATCACGGAACCAAACGAGTGACAGATAAAGTTAATGTTTATGTGAATTTCGGGTATAACGGTCGCATGGGGTTAGTCATGTTCGATGTTAAGTGAATTTCTTTCAGGTTATGGTGGATTATTAATAACAAACAACAGTTCTTGACATAAGAGACTTTTTTCAATATATTGTTGTGGAAATGGTATTTGAGATAACAGAGTCTATCGCGTTAATTGTAATGGTGGAGATCACAGATAACTTGTATTTCATACGACGGGTGTTCATTAAAGATTTCCCCTGACCCACTTCCGATGGACCTAGTGGAATGAAACTTGGCATAGGTATTAGTCTTTCTCCACATAGGAACCACCAAGAGTTACACACTTCTCCCATCGTTTTATGCAACTACGGAGACCTCGCTTGTAAAAGCCCTCATTTTGCGTCTCAAACCAGGACTTGACTTCAGAAATCAGTGTTTCATCATCTGTGAAACGTTTTCCCGTCAAAAATGACTTCATGGTTGGAAAGAGGTGGAAGTCAGATGGTGCAAGGTAAGGAGAGTAAGGAGGATGTGGAAGGATTTCATGGCCACAGGACTCCGCTTCTGTCTAGGCAACATGAGAGTTGTGTACTGGAGCATTGTCTTGCAGGAGACGGACAACCTTCGTCAGCATGCCACGCCTCTTAAGCTTGATAGCGTCCCGCAATTTCCGCAGCCGTGAAGCATAATAAGCTCCTGTAATTGTGGTACCCTTTGCCAAGAAATCAATCATCACTACTCCGTGCTGGTCCCAAAACACCGTCAGCATGACCTTGCCTGCAGAGGGTTGGACACGTGCCTTCTTTGGGGGTGGTGACTCCACATGCTTCCATTGCATCGACTGAACTTTAGTCTCAGGATCATAGTGATGGACCCATGTTTCATCCTGTGTGATAAGTCTGTCAAAAAAGTTTGTCTGGTTTTTTGGGCACATGTCCAAAAGATCCTTTGAGCAATTGACTCGTTCCTGCTTTTGGAAAGGTGTGTGCAGCCTGGGAATCCATCGTTCAGACACCTTATGCATGTTCAAATTGTCATGGATGATTTTTTTCCACAGACCCTACACTGATCTTGACATCTTGTGCTAACTGGCGAACAGTTATACGTCGGTCTGCACTTGATGGATAGTGTCCTCATCAATGGCTGAATGGGGGCGACCAGGAATGGCAGCTGTTTCCACAGATGTCTGACCACACTTGAACTGGCGATGCCAGTGTTTAACAACGTCATATGATGGGGCATCTTCCCCATAAGTTGCTTTCATTTCATCGAAAGTTTCTTTTGGTGTGCGACCTTTCAAATATAAAATCCTAATCACTGCTCGGTATTCTACTGGCTCCATCGTCACACCCTACTCGATCATAACACCTGTAAAAGTGGTAAGATTAATAGTTCGGTGCTGCAAATTCAGACATAGCCCATAGATACATGTATCATTACACATGTGAAATTTCAACCAAATATGATAACAGTAAGTGGTTTAGGGTAAATCTTTAATGAACACCCCTCGTAACATCATGTCCACATTGAGTTATAATTAAGTACCTACTACACCATGATATTACATTTCAAGAAATCCTTTAAACCATTCCCAACCAGCCATGCCACAATGCAACAATAATAAATTTAATACACATTAGTTTCTCTTGCTCATAGAATGTCGGATGTTTAACTTGGAAATCATTTTAAAGCCGCGTATGTAACATGAGGTTGGATTATTTGAAATGCATTTGCGAATTATTGTATACAATGTGTATACAATGTGATCAAATAAACGCATATTCATCATTACGCGTTGTGTGGTTCAAAGGTATTTATCATACCTCCATGTCAGAATGATGAGGTCTGATCGGTCCACGTGATCTTGATAAAATACTCTGTATCCCGCCTTGGACGGAAATAATTTCACAGCGGGTTAATAAATCCCTTATACTCCGCCACGAGCAAGTACAATGTACAAACGTCAAAAAAAACCATTTACCCATATATTAACAATGATGACTGCCCGATTAGAATGTCGAACAAGTCCATTTTACGAACAGGTTGGCTAAGTTTGTTATTTTCTGCATATTCTCACAATCCTCATCAAACAGCTGCAAGTCTGCTTTTTGAAGTTAAAAAATTGTTTGCTGGGTTTTTGCATCTTAAAGAAGGAAGAAGCTGTTTCCACTAGACAACGGAGGCAGTCTTCTATACTTCAGAGTATCATCAGCAGTAGTATAGGTAATGATGGTTCTGGCTCACTTCCACTGGAGCGGGATTCATATACCTATACTGCTACTACAGGTAGCATTTTTTATGTGTAAATGACTATGCGATTCAACGATAGTCATAAGATTAAGCTCCAGCTCACCACCACCTGGAGTCTATGATATAAATTTTTATAGGTAATGGGGGTTCTGGCTCACTTCCACTGGAGCGGGATTCATATACCTATACTGCTACTACAGGTAGCATTTTTTATGTGTAAATGACTATGCGATTCAACGATAGTCATAAGATTAAGCTCCAGCTCACCACCACCTGGAGTCTATGATATAAATTTTTATAGGTAATGATGGCTCTGGCTCACTTCCACTACAGATGGAATTTTTTATGCCAAAATGATTATGTGATTTAACGATAGTCATGGCTCTAGCTCACCAATACCTGGGTCCAATCATTGCTTTAGATGAGTCTAAATGGTAATAAAAATATTCTTCATTATTTTTATCGATAAAGCGATATTCAACATTTTTATTAAGTTCTTCCTTCATTTTACTAGGAGACCAGACTATATAACTACACTCTTTTTGTAAATTGATAAGAAACAATTGATTACCGTATTTGGTTGGTTTGACATCACTGATATAATAAAACCCTTGTGGTAATTCTCTCCATTTAATAGTTTTTTCCATTATTATATATTTATGTAAGCATTTGTCTAAATGTAATCACACGATAGTAAGCAATTTATTTTTAATCTCCAACCAGTTCTTTGGTTTTGGCACGGAATAATTGACGCGCTTGTTGCCTCCCTTGTTCTATGAACTTTTTTTTATCGTCTTCGCTAATACCATTGGTCTTACGAGATTTTGATCGAATCTCCTGCTTCATTTCATTGTATTTGGTGTGTTCCGACAGCACTAAACGAAACTCATCCTCGGATATCTTACAATCGGCCACTGCTGTCAAAATATGATCCTCAATGCTGTTCAACTTTGCTTCGGTGAGTATCCGAATACTATCGTGTTTTAATGCTTTCTTTTGCAACCTACGAGAAATGAATTTTATCACTATTCCTGCCAGTCCCGAGACTCCGGCGGTTATTTCCATGCCGAGAGCACGATAGGCGCGGCGATTATAGTTGATAGTAAACCGACACCGGCTACACCGAGTCCCATGCCAGCCACTACAAGAGTGGTGTCAACTCCGTCCAGAGCATTCACGGCTCTGCGATACTTTTTATACAATCCAAGTCTCAACTCCCTATCCTTTTCTATTCGATGTTTTATGTCGCTTATTTGATGTAATCGAAATCCATCAACAGTTTCCATCTTTTCATCGAGCGCTGGATATAAACTCATAGTGTATATTACGAATATATAATAGTCTTTAATTGGTCTTGCTTAAATGTTTTGAGAGTATACATCAACCTTATCAAATGTATATTATACGGCAAGAATATCTTAGAAAGAGAAATTCTGTCACTTTTAATAATTTGAACCCCCTCGAGGGTTGTAACGGGTGATGCACCGACATGAATAATACTGCAACGTTGACGCTCGTGTTTCTTGAGCCATTTAATCGATAGACCTGGTAATATTTCGAAGGCATCTACCGCTGCATCTCCGAACAAGACTTCAATAATAAGCGTAGAAATATTAGGTATTGCACTCAAGTTCTGTTTAATATCATCGAATTCTGTAACCAAATTTAAACTAACATTTTGGATTGCCGGACCATATGACCTGGTTTTTCTGGCAGGGGAGTGACTAACACACTTTTTCGTTTTGACGGGATATAGGCCGCGAGTACGATGCCACTATTTATTATCTTAGTTAAATTATGTCCCTTACCCATCATCGCATAAGGTGGGGTAATGGCGATATTCAGCAGCCACTTGATGTTTGCTTCGACCATGGTCCATTTATTCTCACTGTTGTAAATAATATTGTACGGAGTGGTTTTAAGGAGTCTACTAACGTCAACATCGCTTAAATCTTCCAGATTACCCGTGAATGTAACTTCTTTCCGCTTGTATACATTATCGTGTAAGTGTAAAGCGTATAACTTACCATTGGTACCGGGTTTACCGAATCCTTCCGTATCTCCGAGATCGGAAAGCGCAATTGTATTACATTGTCTTATCGTTCTAGGGCCTGATGCATCAACCATTATTTATAATATGGAGTGTTACACTTAAGTATCCTATATGTACAGGTTGGTGTTTTACATCTAATACAGAAATTTTGAGGTCTGAAATAATACCCCGCTTTAATTTTTTATATTGTAATAACGAGAAAGGTTCCGTTCTACCACTATTATATTTTTCATTTCTCACTGGAACACTTCTGAGCAGAGTTGAAGGACTTTCTCGTTGAATATTATCCGTCATGCTTATTTGATCAAGATGGATGAACAACTCTTTATAGGGAACTAAATCAGGTAATGTATTTCCATGTATTGTTATGTTGGGGTTTATAGGTTCATCGAGGAGTGGAAATCCAAGTTTAAGTACTAAGTTAATGTACATAGTTACACCTTTTTCTCCAGAGGCTAATTTCAGCATCCCAGTCGCCTCATTTTGTGTGAGACTAATTCCATTAGGCTTAAAAACTTCATCATTGAGTGAGCATACGCTGTAATACCCATCAGGTATAGTAATGATATTATAAACAGTACGTGAGGATATTGTAATTATCACATTATTTTCTTTCGCAGCACTTATATTGATCCACCTCGGGTAATATGTTACATCGCATAGAGCGACTTCGAGTTGTCCATCCGAGGTTATCGATAGTACGAAGCAGTTGAATAGACTGACCATTTGATATTCCCAGGAGTGTAACATACATATCAAATATACAATGATACTATATCATAACTTAAATATGGAATCAACCATTATTTATAATATGGAGTGTTACACTTAAGTATCCTATATGTACAGGTTGGTGTTTTACATCTAATACAGAAATCTTGAGGTCTGAAATAATACCCCGCTTTAATTTTTTATATTGTAATGTTGAAAAAGATTCCGTTCTACCGCTATTGTATTTTTCATTTTTCACTGGAACACTTCTGAGCAAAGTTGAAGGACTTTCTTGTTGAATATTATCCGTTGTACTGATTTGATCAAGATGGATGCACAGCTCTTTATAGGGCACTAAATCAGGTAATTTAACCTCCTGATCTGGTAACTTGTTAATTGTGCCAACTAAGCGAGTAAATCCAAGTGTAGGTGATCGGTCCAATAAAATTATATTTGGGTCTTCATGGTCGAATTTCACTGTCCCAGTCGCCTCATTTTGTGTGAGACTAATTCTATTAGGCTTAAAAATTTCATCATTGAGTGAGCTTATGCTGTAATACCCATCAGGTATAGTAATGGATTTGATATTACCACGTGAGGTTACTAGATCTATCCTATTATTATCTTTCGCAGCATTTATATTGGTCAACCGTGGGTAATACGTTACATCGCATAGAGCTACTTCGAGTTGTCCATCCGAGTTATCGATAGTTTGAAGCAGTTCAATAGACTGGCCATTTGTTATTCCCGGGAGTGTAACATACATATTAAATATACAATGATACAATATCATAACTTAAATATGAAATCGAGATACATTACTAATCAATCGATTATAGTAACTGTCTCTGGTGCTGAATTTTTTGTTAAATTCCACGATATCTTTGAAAAATACAGTTTCACGGCAACTAACGATAAAATGGTGAACGATTGGTTTCACAATCCGATGCAATTTTGGCAGAATCAGTTAAACTTTGCTGTATGGTGTGCCACAACGGGATGTGGCATATCTGTTAATGCCCCAGGATTTAAACTATATAAGTCTGTTATATTATTTCACGTGTACTATCAGATTAGACGTATACTTAAAGAAATTAATGCTCCATTACCGCTGGATCCAGCATGGAATCACGCAAATAATATTTATGATAAGAGGGCCTTCGAACGTATTTGTAATGAATTTAATGTTTCTACGAGTAAAGATTGGCGCATTAAAGGACCTAGCCATGGTCTAGGTATTCCGTACTCTGGACAAAGAACTATTAAAGATAAAAGCGATTATTTAATTAAAGAGGGTGTGATCCCTTCAAGCTTTGCTCTCTCGGATAAACAGTTTAGAGCAGATCGTATGAACTTTGAGAGTGGCATTCCTTATATTATAACAAAGTTTGTGCATCCAAACGATACAACAGACGCTTGGAATGAATTTCTTAATGATAAAACGGAAAATAATTTTACTAACCCAGGATTTGAAAGAGTTAATGAATCAATAAGAACTTATGTATGGGCAATTCTCGGTGCACAATCGCAAACACGAACGTCCATTATCGGTACTGGGACGGCGTTCGATGCGCAAAAACAGTTTGTCGCAAACGTGGAGGACGCCATTAATTCACCAGTTGACATACCATCGTCTATAAAGCGTTTTCAAGATGCATTACAGTACGCTCGATCCAAAGTGGACTTCGTTTATGCACCGGGACTATACATGTCTCCGAGTAATATGGAACTTAAGATCGGTCAAGTGATCGGTTATAATAATAAAATTGTTATCGCTACCGATCAACAAAAACCAGGTATAAATTCAGATATGAACGTCGAATTAATAACGCAAACGATCACGGGCGAAAAGGGAATAGTCAAGCCACAAACACCAACTATCGCTCAACCATCTACTGGCGCACAAGTGTCACCGCATATTGCGGCTAAAAATCAACAACATATAGATGAAAAAACAGCGCTTGTAGTGGGTGGAGTCTCGGTTGGTTTACTCATGATTTGGTTAAATAGTTCTTAGCGAATACGTACAACAACCCTGCAATTGCTACGATCAACCCCCACAAGTTTTGACTAAGCCAAGTGGTGGATTTAGCTAATAAATTCAATAGCCAGGAAACAACACTCCCTATTATACCGGGAAGTGCGGCCGCGGCTTTCCCAGCTAGCTTTCCCAGTGCTGAACCTAATGCTTTTAAATGCTTTTTTATCCACTCTCTTATACCGTTTTTATCGTTAGGCGGATCACCGCCTCCACCTGTGCCACCTGTTAATGAGAGAGTCAAAGTCGATATAATAAATCCCAACGCGGTTAAAATACTAGCAATTGTTATTCCCTGTTCTCTGAACAATGTTTTAATTTTATCGGCCAGTGTAGTATCATCGTTGAGGAGTAGATTGATAGTTTCTCGAATACGACTGATTTGCGAACGAAGTGCCTTTCTATTACTGGAAGCTGCTTCGAGGCGGGCCAATCTTTCCTCTTCTAGGTTACGCAATCTTTCAGCAACGCGGCGTCTACTGAATTCATCGCCCGCCTGTTCGAGTTTTGTTTTCTCTTGAGCTATATGTTTGTCGATTTCGGATAGCTTGGCTGTATTATTGATGAGTTCTCCCCGCACAGTTTGCATTGCCTTGTCAAGACCTCGTAATTCCCTAATACTGAACTCTGAATGTGGTACCTGTAACGTTGAATTATCGTAGTAGGTATCTAAGATTTCTCCGAGTCCGTTCGAGGCCACCATCGAGGCTGCTTCCAAATCATCTGTATTAACGAGTTCTTTCCTCATAGTCTGAAGAGCCTTAGTAGTCTTCGCGGGAAGTTTTTCTCGTCCGTATTCTACAAAACCTAATTTATCACGAACAAACTCGCGGCTATGTCTGCCGGCTATAGTAGACAAGGCTAGGGGCTTACGAGTACTATAATGCATAAGCTCAATATGCGGAGAGTCACGCACTCGCAATGTTCCTTTACTATCTAGCATAAACTTTGAATAGTCACGACCTATTGGGATAACATAATTTTTATCATCTTTTAATGCATCGTAATAATCATCAACGGCTGGTTTCAAAAGTTCATCATTTACGGTTGGGATCATAAAGCTGGTTTCATCAGTACCCTCTTCGAAGGTACTAGTATCAGTTATGTTATCTAGATCAAAGTCATTATGTTCAAAATTAGTCATTTTTATATTAAACATAGGGTACATGTTTTCAATATAACAATGTCTTCGCAATACGGACGCAAGTTAAACCCACAACGTAGACTTCGAGATCCATTAGGGTTCAAGGCAATTCGTCAGTCTGTAACTATAACTAATAACCCTAGTACCATCGATCAGAATCAAACGCTTCTGGTTCGCTTTCCTAATCTCGGCGCACACGATGTGTTAGTTCCGGGAACTGTCCGACTAGCATTTACGATTGTTTTGAATTCTACCGACGTTAACAGGGAGCCGGTTCAGAAGTTAGGTCATGCTATTGTTAAGAAAATCGCCATTAAAATTAGCGGTAATGAGGTTTTGAGTATCGACGATAGCGATGTATACTATTGTTACATGGATCTCTGGAGAACGGATAAAGAGCGGGAAAACTTACAGTACCAAGGAATTTGTAATAAGAACACATTGAGACTGCGCGTTGGTGCTTCTAATGGTGTTGATACCAACGAAAAAGATAAGGCCGTTGCCGACGCATTAGGTAACCGATTCTATGTTCCCCTAGACTTTGAATTACTAGATTCCCACATGCCTTTTTATCAAGCATCCTTAGGCGATAGGTTAGAATACGAACTCACTTTTAACGACTACGGTAGAGTAATCAGAGCTGCTGAAGATGCTAGCTATTCCATTGACAATATCTCGCTCGAGTACGATATGATAACGGATCCCAAATTAGCCAGACAAATTCGTAACCAGTATTCGGGAAGTTTAGCTATTTTGTACGATCGGGTGCTGCGACATCGAAAGATCACGAGGGACAAAAAAGATACGATGTGGAATATCAATCTAAACATCCCCACGAGGTCGTTGAAGGGTATTTTAATGTTGTTCGAGGATCCCTCCGATGCGTTTAAAAGAAATACCGAGAAGTTCTACAATCCCAAGATTACAAAAGTAGAATTGACTATCGAGGGCGTTCCTAATCAACTATATAGCCAAGGAATGCTAGCGTATCACCAGTGGGATGAGATTAAAAAACTTCCTTCTATAAAACGCTCCCCGGAAGTTAACGCGGTTGTGAAAGATCTGTCTCTCGGGAGTGTATCGATGGGTGAATACCTCACCTCGAAGTACGCGCTATGGCTCGACATGCGAACAACGGACGATGACCAATTACACGGCAGTGGGAGGAGAATAGAAAATGCTAGCGAGGGTGTTACCATACAGATAACAAAGCTTCAGGAATCAGCTGGTAAATTAAACATATATTTGTACGTGATTATGGATGCGCAACTTAATATACAGAATGGGAGATTCGTGCAAGCAATCTATTGATAATCTTTTACCTAAAGATCCGCACTACGCTATCATATGCGGGCAAACGGGCTGCGGAAAAACAGCCTTTATTCTAGATATTTTAGAAAGTCATTATCGGGACGTTTTCGATCATATTATTATTCTGTGCCCGACTATAAGCATTAATAAAACATACTTATCGAGAGATTGGGTAATGAATGACGACGGGGTACACAGAGTCGATCCGGGCGATCGTTTACAAGACTGTCTCCGAGTATGTCACGAAAAATACAAAGGAGAATCAACCCTTTTCGTAATAGACGACTGCAGCGCGAGTAAAGAACTCACAAAAAAGAAAGATATGCTTTTGTATTTAGCATTCTCCGGTCAGCATACTCAACATAGCGTTTGGGTACTTACTCAAAAATACAACTCTGTCCTGAAAGATCTCAGAGAGCAGACCAAATGGGTAGCGCTGTTTCATTGCAAAGATCGAGATTCATTCGAGGAATGTTTACGCGAAAATGACGTCATTTATACCAAGGGTGAACGAGATAAAGTCAGAAAAGTGTTAGCAGCAACGAAGCACTGTAAACTCGTATTAAAAACCAATCAACCAGCTGCTTATGCAATTGCTTAGCAAAATGTAGCAAAAAGATAGCAAAATTGTAGCAAAATGTAGCAAAATGTAGCAAAAATGTAGCAAATTGAACATTAGCGGTTAATATTACATAAAATGTGGTTCGAAATCATCATTCTTTCGCAACAGTTCATTATTACGGGTTGTATTGGATACGTCATATTATATTATGTTAGACTTTAATATCTCCTTAGGTATTACATTATGGAATGCGACGAACTCATCGAACAAATGCTCAAAGAATCTGATGTAGATAAATCTTTAGATAAACATAGAGAAAGACTCGCGGCTTTGGTAGCCGGTGGAAAATGTTCCCAATATTTGGGAGAAAATTATACCATCGAAAAAAAATTGATAACATGACCCACGAAGAAATTAAAAAACTGTACGCGCGTTACGAGTCTAGACTGGGAGCTACCATGACTAAAACGATAGGGTCGTCTATATTACAACTATACACAGTCGTAGCTAGTACGTTTCTCCCCATCCCGGCAGAACATCGCATGTATTTATGCGAATCTCTAGAGAAAGACCCATTCATCGAACACGCTATAAGCTCAGTGAGCTGTGAGTTTTATCATAGATTCGGAATGTTCTTAGCTCCGTTCACCACAGCTTTAATAACGGCTAGGTATTGTCAATTTAAACATACGTGCCCACTAAATAATATAAATGGAGACTCAACAGATTGCGGAAATACAATCACAACAGGTGACACCACAACAGACACAACAGATTGCGGAAACGGAACCACCTGTGAATGAGGAACCACAAGTGAATGAGGATGCACCACAAACAAAAAAACAACCCAGAGTTACTAAGAACCCCCAAAAAATAGCTGCAGGAAGGAAGGGAGGACTGGCGCGCAAAGCGAAATTAATAAATAATTCAAATCCGATTAAAACATGGGCACTAGTAGGAGTTGCTGGTATAGCGGCTGTATGGTTCTTTTATAAGACCGGAGAAGAGAAAACGTCACCCCCGCCGCAACAACAAGTTCAATTAGAGGTTAGTCCTCATATAATGCTATAAGAAGCATGACTACTCCAGTTACAGACAGTAAAATGTTGGTAAACGCGACGTATCATTCAGTGGTGGTCACCGGCTTGGCCATTGGCTATGCCCGTATGGCTAAAATGATTACTAAAGCCACACCTCCCAAGCTAGATTTTAATGGATTTGATATAGGTATGATGGTTCTGGATATTGGATTAGCAATGGCAACGAAGGATATGCTCATCAAACAAGGACTTATCCCGGAAGACATAATGAAGTAATTAAACATTTGAATATTTTATATTCATATACTATGGCATCAATTGCGATGATGGTCGGTGGAGCTGTTGTTAATGCTCTAGCTTTTTCGGGGAGTAATTATTTATTTTCCAGTATGAGGGAATCAAACGCTAAAGAAGTTGAAGAGGAGCGTAAACGACATAACGAAGCTTTAGAACAATACCAAGGAGCTCAGTTACAATATACGCTGCAGAGAATGAAGAGATTAGACTTTATTCATGAACAACTGATTAAGGAAGGACATTCAATTCAAACGTTTAAGGATGTCGAATCTGCCATGCACGAATACTACCTCGTTTATGGGAAAAACCTCGACCCAATACCTAGACCAACAACGAGTCAGTTTTATAAACCGTCAGAGGCTCAGAAAGACCGAGAGGTCGCATTTGTGATTATGGGGTTATCTGCTCTATTGATTTTCAGCTATACAATAGTGTAGATGTGATTTGCATTTAGACAAATGATATGATAGATGTATATACCATGAATAACTGCAAGTTTACACTCATGGGGAAGACGACTCTATGTAACCGCCGCTGTGTTGAAATTTACTGCGGTATACACAATTATTACATCAAGCGTGGACACATAAACTATACGTGTTCTGAATGCGGGATAGGGGTCAAAGGTCGTTATTGTTTATGTAAGAAACACGGTGCTGATAGGGTCAGGAATCAGATTATTTATGCTAGGAAGAGAGATTACATCAATGAGAGGAATAGGTTGGGGAGAATACGTATTTAGATATATGAAAACAACCAATTAGACATTTGTTTCATTTTGCATATACCATTCAACCACTATGGTTTTTGTCAGAGAGTTAAAAGCTATGGCAAAGCAACATGGTCTACGTGGATATTCTTGTATGAGAAAAGCTGAATTGATTACATTACTCGGTTTGGAACCACCCCAGACTGTTAGAGAACTCAAAGCTCGAGCGAGAAACAGTGGGCTGAGAGGTTATTCTCGAATGAGAAGAGCTGAATTGATCGCTTTACTAGATAATAATAATGATGATAATGATGATAATGATAATGTTAATCAACAACAACAAGAATTAATATTTGTACCCACATCCGCCGGTGTTGGTAAATATCTAAGAGGTTGGAAGATGGATATTAATTCCAACATGGATGTTAACGATATTAAGCCTATCATATCGAGTAAAATTAACGAGGAATTAGATGATTTACAAAGTATAAAATACCAGCTGACGATTAAAATGACATTGAGTAAAAGTAACGCAGACGATAGCGTCGAATATACCGAACCATATTTCCGTATCAATTAAGAAGTTATAACCGAATCCGATACTATAGACGCATCATTAGATACATCAATTCAGAGGATACAGGAAACTTTAGAACGCTGGACTAATAGACGTTCGGGTTGGGGTGTGGATAAAATCGATAGTTTATATTTAGATATAGCAAATTACATGCCTTTCAAAGGTGGATCTTATATAGATTTACCCCCGTATTATAAGAAGAAAAAAGCCATAATTAACGTAAAAAATAAATCCGATGATTGTTTAAGAATGATGATAAGATCTGCATTGTTCCCCGTAGACAAAAATCCGGATAGACCTTCTAGCTATCCCCAAAACGATGGACTCAACTTCGATGGTATAGACGAACCTACACCAATATCACAAATTGATAAGGTGGAAAAGCAAAATAATTTAGCTATAAATGTTTTCGGTAATTCTAAAGGAATTGTTGTACACAGGATAAGCTCTGCTCCGGAACATATTCCCAGAACCAATTCATTTCTGATCAAAAAAGATGGAAAATATCATTATACGTGGATAAAGAGTTTAAACAGGCTATTATACGATCAAACAAAACATGCTAGAAAGAAATATTTCTGCGAAAGATGCCTGCATGGGTACAGCAGACAAGATCTATTAGAAGCGCATAAAGAAGACTGTAGAGGTGTTGGACAGACCGCTATCAGGATCGATATGCCTAAAGAGGGAAAAAATATATTAAAATTTGAACATTATTGTAATCAAATGCCAGTACCGTACGTAATTCACGCCGACTTCGAAGCGCTTATCAAGCCCATAGAAAATACCGAACGCAATAATCAAGAAACTCAAGATAGTTTTACGTACAAAACTCAAGAACATATTCCTTGTGGGTTTGGATATATAGTTGTAAGGTATGATGGGAAAACAAACCCGCCCGTGATTTACAGAGGTCCCGATGCAGCGGGAAAGTTCCTAGAATATCTACAAAATGAAGAGAGAATAATCGGGGAAGAATTATCGTGTAAGAAACCCATGCGTATGACGATAGTTGATTGGAGGGCCCACAAGAAGTCAACGAGTTGTCACGTTTGTAATAAACCCCTGGATGGGGATTCCGTAAGAGATCATTGTCACGTCACGGGTAATTATCGGGGAGCCGCTCATAACGAGTGTAACTTGAAACTAAAAATGAATGCTCAAACAATACCCATCCCCGTTGTGTTTCACAACCTTAGAGGATATGATTCACATCTCATTATGCAAGCTATCTCAAAGACCGACGGCGGTTTAACGTGCATTCCTATCAATATGGAAAAATACATATCGTTCTCGTTGACTAAACCTATACATTATACGGACAAGGATGGGAAATCTAGAATAAAGCAAAGTAATGGGCTTAGATTCATAGACTCCGTACAGTTTCTGTTATCTTCCCTGGACAATTTAGCTAAAGCGAACAATCCCGATGACTTCGCTATAACAAATCAATATACCGATAAGATAACTCGTCATTTGCTGCTGAGTAAAGGTGTATATCCTTACGAATATAGGGATGATTGGTCTAGATTCGAAGAAACTGAATTACCACCCCTCGAATCATTCTATAGTAACTTAACAGAATCTAGAATAACTGATGCCGATTATGAACACGCTCTGGCGGTCTGGGATAAATTAGGTTGTAAGAATTTAGGCGATTATCACGATCTGTACTTAAAAACGGATGTACTGTTACTCGCCGATAAATTCGAGATATTTAGAAAGACGTGTTTAAAACAATACGGCTTGGACCCGGCATGGTACTATTCCAGTCCCGGACTATCGTGGGATGCATTGTTGAAGAAGACCGGCGTAGAACTAAAATTACTCACAGATTACGATATGCACTTGTTTATTGAGAAAGGATTAAGAGGTGGTATATCGATGGCAGCGAAAAGGTATTCCAAGGCTAATAATAAATTAGTGGAAGGATACGATCCGAGTAAACCCGACACGCATATATTATATCTCGACGCTAACAATTTGTACGGATGGGCTATGAGTCAACCTTTACCCACGGGTGGTTTTGAATGGGTCAATGTGAATGATATCAATAATAATAATGATGAGAATAAAGGGTACATACTAGAAGTTGACCTAGAATATCCAAGTTCCTTACATAAAGATCATAACAGTTATCCGCTAGCTCCCGAAAGATTAATGGTTAATAAAGATTGGATGTCAGAATATCAACGCTCCTTGATGGGTAATAGTAGGTTAGCTAACGTAGAAAAACTCGTACCAAATTTGATGGATAAGACAAAATATATAGTTCACTACAGAAATCTCCAGTTGTATCTATCGTTAGGTATGAAACTTAAGAAAATACACAGAGTTCTTAAGTTTGATCAAAGCCCTTGGATGGAGCCCTATATAAGGCTGAACACAGATTTAAGAAAGATAGCCACCAGCGATTTCGAAAAGAATCTGTATAAGCTCATGAATAACTCGGTATTCGGTAAAACTATGGAGAATCTAAGGAAGCGTGTTGATGTTAAATTAGTCAGATCTAATGAGGAAGAAAGACTCAGGAAACTTAAAGCCAGTCCGGCTTTTAACAGAAGCAAGATATTCGATAACGACTTAGCCGCGTTGCATATGCAGAAGAGTAATATAAAATTCAACAGACCGGTGTACGTCGGTATGAGTATTCTCGACTTGTCAAAACACTTAATGTATGACTTTTATTACAACGAACTTAAGCAGCAATACGGCGATAGATGCGAGGTGTTATATACCGACACAGATTCTTTGTTGATGGAAATACAAACCGAGGATGTGTATAAAGATATGGCAGAAAAAATAGATATGTACGACACGAGCGATAACCCAAAAGATAATCCACTGCACAGCGTAGTAAATAAAAAGGTATTAGGTAAGATGAAGGATGAATGTGCTGGGACTCCTATAGCGGAGTATGTAGGATTAAGACCTAAGATGTATTCTATAAAAAAGTCCGATAATGGAGAGATAAGAAAAGCCAAGGGTGTAAAGAAGTATGTTGTAAAAAAGCATATCAAACACGAACAGTTTAAAGAATCATTATTCAACGGTAGAACGTTCAAACACGAGATGAACTCTTTAAGAAGTTACGATCATAGGATATATGGATTAAGAATGAACAAGACATCATTATCCCCCTTAGATACAAAGAGATGGATTGATAATGATGGTGTAACTACCTATGCTTATGGTTATGGTGGTAATACCGTACCGTCGGGAACTATGAACAACTCTTGAAGATAATAAAGAATAGGCTCTCCTTCTTTCGTAACCAATCGACTAATGTTATACGTCTTAAGGGACCATATGGGATTGGTTGCATGACGTAGGCCTCCTTCGAGTTCACCGGGCTGGTATAAATATCTTACCCTTACTCTATCCGGAAGTTTTTGTTCTTTGCCTCTCCTCGGTGCTGAAGATTCGGAAGTCACGGATTTCATTTTAATCGCATCGGATGGTTTCTTCCCTATTAATCTCGTCACTTCATTATTTAGCGCTGATACAACGGCTGATAATCGTGTCACCCATTCGGTTGATCTCAATCGCTCGGATTTCATTTCGATCCCATACTGATAGCCAAACAAACGTTCCGCTAGAGTCCGGTTAAATCTTTCAACAATGGCTTGACTACGGTGGGCCTCTCTTTCACCACGGACGATTTTGACGTTGTGCTTTGTTAACAGTTTAGTTATCGATCCCATAAACTCGCGACCTGGATCTACTTGAAATAGCTTAGGCCATTTTAGTGGTCCGCGTTTATATATGCGACTCAGTGCATTAGCTACTTCTGTTGAATCTTTCGAGGTTAATGGCTCAGCCTCTTTGTATCGACTAGCCACATCCACTAATGTTAAAGCATATTTATACGTTTTGCGTTTTACCTTATCGTGAGGAAGAAACAAGAGGTCAGCCTGATGAACTTCATTCGTCGTAAAAATATCAAACTTCTTCCTCGGTATATAACGCGGTGCCGGTAAATATATTTGTTTCTTTAACCAATCCTTGGCCACATCTTTAGATACCTTAGCCGCGGTGGCTAATTTTTTTATTGCTCCTACACCTTTCCAATATCCTCGTGGGCTATAGTAAATTTTATTCATTATTAATTAATATTGATGTTTCGTTTAATACAACTCATGACTATCGTTAAATTGCATCATCATTTTGGCATAAAAAATTCCATCTGTAGTAGCAGTATAGGTATATGAATCCGGCTCCTGTGGAAGTGAGCCAGAACCATCATTACCTATAAAAATTTATATCATAGACTCCAGGTGGTGGTGAGCTGGAGCTTAATCTTATGACTATCGTTGAATCGCATAGTCATTTACACATAAAAAATGCTACCTGTAGTAGCAGTATAGGTATATGAATCCCGCTCCAGTGGAAGTGAGCCAGAACCATCATTACCTATACTACTTCAGCATAAAATCAAATTTATGTCTCTAATTATACGTAACTTTAACTTGTCACATATGGATGGTTGTAACTGGTGTTGTGAACATGGCAGCGAGGCATGTCACACTATCTACGTGTAAGCTGAACTGGGGCTGTGTACATGGTAGCAAGGCATGTCACACTCTCCACGTGTAGCTGACCTATTGCTGTGTACTATGTACAAAGGCATGTCACGTTTTCCACGTGTAGCCGAACTGGTGCTGTGTACAATGTACAAGGCATATCACACTATGCACTTGTAGCTGCACTGGTGTTGTGTACAAGGCATGTCACACTATCCACGTGTAACTGAACTGGTGCTGTGTTCATGGTAGCAAGTCATCTCACACTATCCACGTGCAGCTGAACTGGTTCTGTGTACTGTGTACAAGATATGTCACGTTATCTACGTGCAGCTGAGCCGGTGCTGTGCACATGGTAGCAAGGCGTGTCACACTATCCACGTGTAGCTGAACTGCTGTTGTGTTCATGGTAGCAAGTCATGTCACACAATCTACGTGCAGCTGAACTGGTAGTGTGTACAAGACACGCACACTATCTACGTGTAGCTGAACTGGTGCTGTGTACATGGTGGCAAGTTATGTCACACTATCTACGTGCAGCTGAACTGGTAGTGTGTACAAGACATGTCACACTATCTACGTGTAGCTGAACTTGTGGTGTGTACATGGCGGCAAGTCATGTCACACTATCCATGTGTAGCTTAACTGGTGCTGTGTAGATGGTGGCAAGTCATGTCACACTATCCAGGTGTAGCTGAACTTGTGCTGTGTACATGGTGGCAAGTTATGTCACACTAGCTACGTGCAGCTGGACTGGTAGTGTGTACAAGACAGGTCACACTATCTACGTGTAGCTGCACTGGTGCTGTGTACAGGGTTGCAAGTTATGTCACACTATCCACGTGCAGCTGTACAGGTAGTATGTACAAGACATGTCACAGTATCTACGTGTAGCTGAACTAGTGCTGTCCACAGGGTGGCAAGTCGTGTGACACTATCTACGTGGAGCTGGACTGGTAGTGTGTACAGGACATGTCACACTACCTACGTGTAGCTGAACTGGTGCTGTGAACATGGTGGCATTTTATGTAACACTATCTACGTGCAGCTGTACTGGTAGTGTGTACAAGACATGTCACACTATCAACGTGAAGCTGAGCTGGTAGTGTGTACAAGACATGTCACAGTATCTACGTGTAGTTTCACTGGTGCTGTGTACATGGTGGCAAGTCATATCACAGTATCCAGGTGTAGCTGAACTGGTGGTGTGTACAAGACATGTCACTCTATCCACGTGTAGCTGAACTGGTAGTGTGTACATGGTGGCTACGCATGTCACGTTATCCACGTGTAGCTTAACTGGTGATGTGTACATGGTGGCAAGTCATGTCACACTCTCCACGTGTAGCTTACCTGGTGGTGTGTACATGGTAGCAAGTCATGGCAAACTATACAGGTGTAGCAAAACTGGTGGTGTCTACAAGACATGTCACACTATCCAAGTGTAGCTGCACTGGTAGTGTGTACATGTCGGCAAGTCATGTCACACTATCCAGGTGTAGCTGAACTGGTGCTGTGCACATGGTGGCAAGTCATGTCACACTATCTACGTGTAGCTGCACTGAAAGTGTGTACAAGACATGTCACACTATCTACGTGCAGCAGCAGTGGTGCTCTGTACAAGTCATGTCACAGTATCTACGTTTAGCTGAACTTGTGCTGTGCACATGGTGGCAAGTCATGGCACACTATCCAGGTGTAGCTAAACTGGTAGTGTGTACAAGACATGTCACACTATCTACGTGTAGCAGAACTGGTGCTGTGCACATGGTGGGAAGTCATGTCACACTATCTACGTGCAGCTGCACTGGTAGTGTGTACAAGACATGTCACATTATCTACGTTTAGCTGAACTGGTGCTGTGTACACGGTGGCAAGTCATGTCACGTTATGCACTTGTAGCTGCACTGGTAGTGTGTACAAGACATGTCACAGTATCTACGTGTAGCTGCACTTGTGCTGTGCACATGGTGGCAAGTCATGTCACACTATCCAGGTGTACCTTAACTGGTGGTGTGTACAAGACATGTCACACTATTCACGTGTACATAAACTGGTGCTGTGCACATGGTGGCAAGTCATGTCACAGCATCTACTCGCAGTAGCACTGGTGCTTTGTACAAGTCATGTGACACTATCTACGTGCTGCTGCACTGGTAGTGTTAACAAGACATGTCACATTATCCACGTGTAGCTGAACTGGTGCTGTGTGCAATACATGTCACACTATCTACGTGTAGCTGAACTGGTGCTGTGCACATGGTGGCAAGTCATGTCACACTGTCCAGGTGTAGCTTAACTGGTGGTGTGTACAAGTCATGTCACACTATCTACATGTAGCTGAATTGGTCCTGTGCACATGGTGCGAAGTCATGTCACACTATCTACGTGTAGCTGAATTGGTCCTGTGCACATGGTTGCAAGTCATGTCACACTATCCAGGTGTAGCTTAACTGGTGGTGTGTACAAGACATGTCACACTATCTACGTGTAGCTGAATTGGTCCTGTGCACATGGTGTGAAGTCATGTCACACTATCTACGTGTAGCTGAATTGGTCCTGTGCACATGGTTGCAAGTCATGTCACACTGTCCAGGTGTAGCTTAACTGGTGGTGTGTACAAGACATGTCACACTATCTACGTGTAGCTGAATTGGTCCTGTGCACATGGTGGGAAGTCATGTCACACTATCTACGTGTAGTTGAATTGGTCCTGTGCACATGGTTGCAAGTCATGTCACGTTATGCACTTGTAGCTGAGCTGGTAGTGTGTACAAGACATGTCACAGTATCTACGTGTAGCTGAACTGGCACTGTGTACATGGTGGCAAGTTCATATCTTACTATCCAGCTATAGCTAAATTGGACATGTGTACAAGACATGTCACACTATCTACGTGTAGCTGCCCCGGTAGTCTGTACATGGTGGCATGTCATGTCACACTATCCAGGTGTAGCTTAACTGGTAGTGTGTACAAGACTTGTCACACTATCTACGTGTAGCTGAACTGGTGCTTTTTACATGGTGCCAAGTCATGTCACACTATCCAGGTGTAGCTTAACTGGTAGTGTGTACAAGACATGTCACAGTACCTACGTGCAGCTCGACTGGTGCTGTGTACATGGTGGCAAGTCATGTAACGTTATCCAGGTGTAGCTGCACTGGTAGTGTGTACATGGTTGGAAGTCATGTCACACTATTCACGTGTCGCTGCACTGGTAGTGTTTACATGGTGTCAAGTCATGTCACACTATCCAGGTGTAACTGAACTGGTGGTGTGTACAATACATGTCACACTATCCACGTGTTGCTGCACTGGTAGTGTATACATGTTGGCAAGTCATGTCACGTTATCCACGTGTAGCTGCACTGGTAGTGTGTACATGGTGGCAAGTCATATCACGTTAACCACGTGTAGCTGAACTGATGCTATGCACATGGTGGCAAGTCATGTCACAGTATCTACGTGTAGCTGCACTGGTTTTGTGTACATGGTGGCAAGTCATGTCACACTATCCAGGTGTAGCTTTACTGGTGCTGTGTAAATAGCGGAAAGTCATGTCACACTATCCAGGTGTAGCTGAACTGGTGGTGTGTACAGGACATGTCACACTATCCACGTGTAGCTGAACTGGTAGTGTGTACATGGTGGCATCTCATGTCACACTATCCAGGTGTAGCTGAATTGGTAGTGTGTACAAGGCATGTCACAGTATCTACGTGTAGCTGAACTGGTGCTGTGTACATTGTGGCAAGTCATGTCACACTATCCAGGTGTAGCTTAATTAGTGCTGTGTACATGTCGGCAAGTCATGTCACACTATCCAGGTGTAGCTAAACTGGAAGTGTGTACAAGACATGTCACACTATCCACGTGTAGCTGCACTGGTAGTGTGCACATGTTGGCAAGTCATGTCACACTATCCAGGTGTAGCTGCACTGGTAGTGTGTACAAGACATGTCAAAGTATCTACGTGTAGCTGAACTGGTACTGTGTACATGGTGGCAAGTCATGTCACACTATCCAGGTGTAGCTTAATTAGTGCTGTGTACATGGCGCAAGTCATTTCACACGATCCAGGTGTTGCTTAACTGGAAGTGTGTACAAGACATGTCACACTATCCACCTGTAGCTGCACTAGTAGTGTGCACATGATGGCAAGTCATGTCACGCTATCCCGGTGTAGGTGAACTGGTAGTGTGTACAAGACATGTCACACTATCTACGTGTAGCTGCACTGGTTTTGTGTACATGGTGGCAAGTCATGTCACACTATCCAGGTGTAGCTTAACTGGTGCTGTGTAATAGCGAAAAGTCATGTCACACTATCCAGTGTAGCTTAACTGGTAGTGTGTGCAAGACATGTCACAGTATCTACGTGTAGCTGAACTGGTGCTGTCGACATGGTGGCAAGTCATGTCACACTATCCAGGTGTAGCTGAACTGGTGGTGTGTACAGGGCATGTCACACTATCCACGTGTAGCTGCACTGGTAGTGTGTACATGGTGGCATGTCATGTCACACTATCCAGGTGTAGCTGAATTGGTAGTGTGTACAAGTCATGTCACAGTATCTACGTGTAGCCGAACTGGTGCTGTGTACATTGTGGCAAGTCATGTCACACTATCCAGGTGCAGCTTAATTAGTGCTGTGTACATGTCGGCAAGTCATGTCACACTATCCAGGTGTAGCTAAACTGGAAGTGTGTACAAGACATGTCACACTATCCACGTGTAGCTGCACTGGTAGTGTGCACATGTTGGCAAGTCATGTCACACTATCCAGGTGTAGCTGCACTGGTAGTGTGTACAAGACATGTCAAAGTATCTACGTGTAGCTGAACTGGTACTGTGTACATGGTGGCAAGTCATGTCACACTATCCAGGTGTAGCTTAATTAGTGCTGTGTACATGGCGCAAGTCATTTCACACGATCCAGGTGTTGCTTAACTGGAAGTGTGTACAAGACATGTCACACTATCCACCTGTAGCTGCACTAGTAGTGTGCACATGATGGCAAGTCATGTCACGCTATCCCGGTGTAGGTGAACTGGTAGTGTGTACAAGACATGTCACAGTATCTACGTGTAGCTGCACTGGTTTTGTGTACATGGTGGCAAGTCATGTCACACTATCCATGTGTAGCTTAACTGGTGCTGTGTAATAGCGAAAAGTCATGTCACACTATCCAGTGTAGCTTAACTGGTAGTGTGTGCAAGACATGTCACAGTATCTACGTGTAGCTGAACTGGTGCTGTCGACATGGTGGCAAGTCATGTCACACTATCCAGGTGTAGCTGAACTGGTGGTGTGTACAGGACATGTCACACTATCCACGTGTAGCTGCACTGGTAGTGTGTACATGGTGGCATGTCATGTCACACTATCCAGGTGTAGCTGAATTGGTAGTGTGTACAAGTCATGTCACAGTATCTACGTGTAGCCGAACTGGTGCTGTGTACATTGTGGCAAGTCATGTCACACTATCCAGGTGCAGCTTAATTAGTGCTGTGTACATGTCGGCAAGTCATGTCACACTATCCAGGTGTAGCTAAACTGGAAGTGTGTACAAGACATGTCACACTATCCACGTGTAGCTGCACTGGTAGTGTGCACATGTTGGCAAGTCATGTCACACTATCCAGGTGTAGCTGCACTGGTAGTGTGTACAAGACATGTCAAAGTATCTACGTGTAGCTGATCTGGTACTGTGTACATGGTGGCAAGTCATGTCACACTATCCAGGTGTAGCTTAATTAGTGCTGTGTACATGTCGGCAAGTCATGTCACACTATCCAGGTGTAGCTAAACTGGAAGTGTGTACAAGACATGTCACACTATCCACGTGTAGCTGCACTGGTAGTGTGCACATGTTGGCAAGTCATGTCACACTATCCAGGTGTAGCTGCACTGGTAGTGTGTACAAGACATGTCAAAGTATCTACGTGTAGCTGAACTGGTACTGTGTACATGGTGGCAAGTCATGTCACACTATCCAGGTGTAGCTTAATTAGTGCTGTGTACATGGCGCAAGTCATTTCACACGATCCAGGTGTTGCTTAACTGGAAGTGTGTACAAGACATGTCACACTATCCACCTGTAGCTGCACTAGTAGTGTGCACATGATGGCAAGTCATGTCACGCTATCCCGGTGTAGGTGAACTGGTAGTGTGTACAAGACATGTCACAGTATCTACGTGTAGCTGCACTGGTTTTGTGTACATGGTGGCAAGTCATGTCACACTATCCATGTGTAGCTTAACTGGTGCTGTGTAATAGCGAAAAGTCATGTCACACTATCCAGTGTAGCTTAACTGGTAGTGTGTGCAAGACATGTCACAGTATCTACGTGTAGCTGAACTGGTGCTGTCGACATGGTGGCAAGTCATGTCACACTATCCAGGTGTAGCTGAACTGGTGGTGTGTACAGGACATGTCACACTATCCACGTGTAGCTGCACTGGTAGTGTGTACATGGTGGCATGTCATGTCACACTATCCAGGTGTAGCTGAATTGGTAGTGTGTACAAGTCATGTCACAGTATCTACGTGTAGCCGAACTGGTGCTGTGTACATTGTGGCAAGTCATGTCACACTATCCAGGTGCAGCTTAATTAGTGCTGTGTACATGTCGGCAAGTCATGTCACACTATCCAGGTGTAGCTAAACTGGAAGTGTGTACAAGACATGTCACACTATCCACGTGTAGCTGCACTGGTAGTGTGCACATGTTGGCAAGTCATGTCACACTATCCAGGTGTAGCTGCACTGGTAGTGTGTACAAGACATGTCAAAGTATCTACGTGTAGCTGATCTGGTACTGTGTACATGGTGGCAAGTCATGTCACACTATCCAGGTGTAGCTTAATTAGTGCTGTGTACATGGCGGAAGTCATTTCACACGATCCAGGTGTTGCTTAACTTGAAGTGTGTACAAGACATGTCACACTATCCACCTGTAGCTGCACTAGTAGTGTGCACATGGTGGCAAGTCTTGTCACGCTATCCCGGTGTAGGTGAACTGGTAGTGTGTACAAGACATGTCAAAGTATCTACGTGTAGCTGAACTGGTGCTGTGTACATGGTGGCAAGTCATGTCACACTATCCAGGTGTAGCTGAACTGGTGGTGTGTACAAGACATGTCACACTATCCACGTGTAGCTGCACTGGTAGTATGTACATGGTGGTAAGTCATGTCACACTATCCAGGTGTAGCTTAACTGGTGCTGTGTACATGGTGGCAAGGCGTGTCACAGTATCCAGGTATAGCTGAACTGGTGAAGTGTAGAAGATATGTCACACTATCCACGTGTAGCTGCACTGGTAGTGTGTACATGGTGGCAAGTCATGTCGCGTTATCCACGTGTAGCTGCACTGGTAGTGTGTACATGGTGGCAAGTCATGTCACGTTATCAACGTGTAGCTGAATTGATGCTGTGTACATGGTGGCAAATCATGCCACTATTTCCAGGTGTAGCTTAACTGGTGGTGTGAACAAGACACATAACACTATCCACGTGTACCTACACTGGTGTTGTGTACATGGTGGCAAGTCATATCACACTATCCAGGTGTAGGTTAACTGGTAGTGTGTACATGGCGGCAAGTCATGTCACACTATCCAGGTGTAGCTTAACTGGTACTGTGTACATAGCGGAAAGTCATGTCACACTATCCAGGTGTATCTTATCGGGTGCTGAGTAAATGGTGGCAAGTCATGTCACACTATCCAGGTGTACCTTAACTGGTAGTGTGTACAAGACATGTCACACTATCCACGTGTAGCTGGACTGGTGCTGTGTACATGGTGGCAAGTCATGTGACAGTATCCAGGTGTAGCTGAACTGGTGCTGTGTACATGGTGGCAAGTCATGTCACACTATCCAGGTGTAGCTTAACTTTTGCTGTGTACATGGTGGCAAGTCATGTCACACTATCCAGGTGTAGCTGAACTGGTGGTGTGTACAAGACATGTCACACTATCCACGTGTAGCTGCACTGGTAGTATGTACATGGTGGTAAGTCATGTCACACTATCCAGGTGTAGCTTAACTGGTGCTGTGTACATGGTGGCAAGGCGTGTCACAGTATCCAGGTATAGCTGAACTGGTGAAGTGTAGAAGATATGTCACACTATCCACGTGTAGCTGCACTGGTAGTGTGTACATGGTGGCAAGTCATGTCGCGTTATCCACGTGTAGCTGCACTGGTAGTGTGTACATGGTGGCAAGTCATGTCACGTTATCAACGTGTAGCTGAATTGATGCTGTGTACATGGTGGCAAATCATGCCACTATTTCCAGGTGTAGCTTAACTGGTGGTGTGAACAAGACACATAACACTATCCACGTGTACCTACACTGGTGTTGTGTACATGGTGGCAAGTCATATCACACTATCCAGGTGTAGGTTAACTGGTAGTGTGTACATGGCGGCAAGTCATGTCACACTATCCAGGTGTAGCTTAACTGGTACTGTGTACATAGCGGAAAGTCATGTCACACTATCCAGGTGTATCTTATCGGGTGCTGAGTAAATGGTGGCAAGTCATGTCACACTATCCAGGTGTACCTTAACTGGTAGTGTGTACAAGACATGTCACACTATCCACGTGTAGCTGGACTGGTGCTGTGTACATGGTGGCAAGTCATGTGACAGTATCCAGGTGTAGCTGAACTGGTGCTGTGTACATGGTGGCAAGTCATGTCACACTATCCAGGTGTAGCTTAACTTTTGCTGTGTACATGACGGCAATTAATGTCACACAATCCAGGTGTAGCTTAACTGGAAGTGTGTGCAAGACATGTCACACTATCCACGTGTAGCTGCACTGGTTGTGTGTAGATGGTGGCAAGTCATGTGACACTATCAAGGTGCAGCTGCATTGGTGGTGTGTAAAAGACAAGTTCCACTATCCAGGTGTAGCTTAACTGGTAGTGTGTACATGGTGGCAAGTCATGTTAAACTATCCAGGTGTACCTTAACTGGTGCTGTGTACATAGCTGAAAGTCATGTCACACTATCCACGTGTAGCTGCACTGGTAGTGTGTACATGGTGGTAAGTCATGTCAAACTATCCACTTGTAGCTGCACTGGTAGTGTGTACATGGTTGCAACTCATGTCACGTGATCCACTTGTAGCTGCACTGGTAGTGTGTACATGGTGGCAAGTCATGTCACGTTATCTATGTGTAGCTGAACTGGTGCTGTGGACATGGTGGGAAGTCATGGCACACTATCCAGGTGTAGCTTAACTGGTAGTGTGTATAAGACATCTCACAGTATCTATGTGTAGCTGAACTTGTAGTGTTTACATGGTGGCAGGTCATGTCACACTATCCACGTGTAGCTTAAATGGTAGTGTGTACAAGACATGTCACAGTATCTACGTGTAGCTGCACTGGTGCTGTGTACATGGTCGCAAGTCATGTCACACTATCCAGGTGTAGCATAATTGGTGCTGTGTACATAACGGAAAGTCATGTCACACTATCCAGGTGTAGCTTAACGGGTGCTTTGTAAATGGTGGCAAGTCATGTCACACTATCCACGTGTAGCTTAACTGGTGGTGTGTACAAGACATGTTACAGTATCTACGTGTAGCTGCGCTGGTGCTGTGTACATGGTGGCAAGTCATGTCACTCCATCCAGGTGTAGCTTAACTAGTGCTATGTAAATGATGGCAAGTCATGTCACACTATCCACGTGTAGCTTAACTGGTGGTGTGTACAAGACATGTTACAGTATCTACGTGTAGCTGCGCTGGTGCTGTGTACATGGTGGCAAGTCATGTCACTCCATCCAGGTGTAGCTTAACTAGTGCTATGTAAATGATGGCAAGTCATGTCACAGTATCCAGGTGTAGGTTAACTGGTAGTGTGTACATGGTGGCAAGTCATGTCACACTATCCACGTGTAGCTGAACTGGTAGTGTGTACATGGTGGCAAGTCATTTCACCTTATCCACGTGTAGCTGCACTGGTAGTGTATACATGGTGGCAAGTCATGTCACGTTATCCACGTGTAGCTGCACTGGTGCTGTGTACATGGTGGCAAGGCATGTCACACTATCTACGTGTAGCTGAACTGGTGCTATGTACATGGTAAAAGGCATGTCACACTACCTACGTGTAGCTGAATTGGTGATGTAGAACGCATGTCACACTATCTACGTGTAACTGAACTGGTGCTGTATTCTGTGTACAAGGCATCTCACACTATCTACTTGTAGCTGTAGTGCTTTTCATATAGTAGCAAAGTATGTCACACTATGTACTTGTAGCTGAACTGGTTCTGTGTACTGTGTAGAAAGCATGTCACACTATCTACGTGTAGCTGAACTGGTGCTGTGTAAGTGACAGTAAAGCATGTCACACTATCCACGTATACCTGAACTGGGCTGTGTACTGTGTACAAGGTATCCAGCACTATCTACTTGTAGTTGCACCGGTGCTGTTCACATAGTAGCAAAGTGTGTCACACTATCTACGTGTAGATGAACTGGTGGTAGGTACATGATAGCAAGGCACATCACACTATGAACGTGTAGCTGAACTGGTGCGGTGTACTGTGTATAAGGCATCCTACACGATCTACTTGTAGCTGAACCGGTGCTTTTCACATAGAAGCAAAGTGTGTCACGCTATATACGTGTAGCTGAACTGATGCTGTGTACATGGTAGCAAGGCATGTCACACTACCTACGTGTAGCTGAATTGGTGATGTAGAACGCATGTCACACTATCTACGTGTAGCTGAGCTGGTGCTGTGTACATGGTAGCAAGGCATGTCATACTATCCAGGTGTAGATGAAAAGGTGCTATTTACATGAAAACAAGGCATGTCACACTATCCACGTGTAGCTGAACTGGTGCTATGTAGTAGTACATGGTAACAAGGCATGTAAAACTATCCATGTGTAGCTGAACTTGAACTGTGTAGAAGGCATGTCACACTATCCACGTGTAGCTGAACTGGTGCTTTTGACATGGTAGGAAAGCTTGTCACACTATATGCACGTGTTGAGTATTGTGTTCAAGGCTTGTCACACTATCTATGGGTTGCTGAACTGGTACTTTGTAGAAGGCATGTCACACAACCCACGGGTATCTGAACTGGTGCTGTGTAGCTTGAAGAAGGCTATCTACGTGTAGCTGAACTGGTGCTGTTCACATGGTACCAAAGCATGTCAAACTCTCAACGCGTAGCTGGACTGGTGCTCTGTACTGTGTACAAGGCATGTCACACTATCTACTTGTAGCTGAACTGGTGCTGGGTACATTTCAGCAAGGCATGTCATACAAACCACGTGTAGCTGAACTGGTGTTTTGTACTTTGTTCAAGGCTTGTCACACTATCCACGTGTAGCTGAACTGGTACTGTGTAGAAAGCATGTCACACTATCCACGTGTAGCTTAACTGGTGCTTTTGACATGGTAGCAAGGCATGTCACACTATCCACGTGTAGCTGAACTGGTGCTTTTGACATGGTAGCAAGGCATGTCTCACTATCAACGTGTTGCAGAACTGGTGCTGGGAACATAGTAGCAAGACATGTCATACTATCCATGTGTTGCTGAACTGGTGATGTGTACATAGTGCAAGGAATGTAACACTATCTACGTGTAGCTGAACTGGTTTTGTGCACAAGGCATGTGACACTATCCACGTGTAAGCTGAACTGGTGTTATGTACTGTGTACAACGCTTGTCCCACTATCCACGTGTAGCTGAACTGGTGTTATGTACTGTGTACAACGCTTGTCCCACTATCCACGTGAAGCTGAACTGGTGTTGTGTACTGTGTACAACGCTTGTCCCACTATCCACGTGTAGCTGAACTGGTGTTGTGTACTAAGTACAAGGCTTGTCACACTATCCACGTGTAGCTGCACTGGTGTTGTGTACTGTGTACAACGCTTGTCCCACTATCCACGTGTAGCTGAACTGGTGTTGTGTACTGTGTACAACGCTTGTCCCACTATCCACGTGTAACTGAACTGGTGTTGTGTACTAAGTACAAGGCTTGTCACACCATCCACGTGTAGCTGCACTGGTGGTTTTCACATGGTAGCAAAGCATGTCACACTAGTACAACTAGTACTGTGTAGAAGGCATGTCACACTATAAAAGTGTAGCTGAACTGGTTTTGTGAACTGTGTTCAAGGCATATAACACTATCCACGTGTAGCTGAACTGTTGTGGTGTACTGTGTACAAGGCATGTCACACTATCAACATGTAGCTGAAGTGGTACTGTGTTCAAGGCATTTCACAGTATCCACGTGTAGCTGAACTGGTGCTGTTCTCATGGTACCAAAGTATGTCACACCATCATTCACGTGTAACTCAACTGGTTACTGGAAGTAACCAAGATGGCGGCAGGCGGAGGTCGTATGTGATATCGCTCCTTGTTGTGTTGCAAATTATGAAGACGCAAAGACGATCTGAAGTAAATTACACTTTCTGCTTGTACAAATAATATCAGAGTACACTTCAGAGATACCTTGTGAGCAGATTTCTCGACCCAATCACAGAATTGAGCCATGATGTCGACTCGAGAGGGCCGAGAGAGAGGAAACGCAAGTCAACAAAAACACAGACAATACAGAAGTGTGAGCGAAAAACGGAAACCATCAGGATCACCAACGGACTCAATACCACCTAAGACCCCGAAGCAGATGGTCCAATCTACACTAAACATGACTAATGTGTTTACGTTGGGAATGAGCAGCACACCAAATACAACCGACAAAACCAACATGGCGGACACACCCCAAGCTGGGGCAAGTGAAAACGATCCACCCCAAGATAAGTCCCTCAACGTCTCCTACCCGTCCTCGCTATTCAACTTCATTAACGAAGCGTCAAACGACGTCATCACGACGAAACTTATCAACGCCCTTATGATTCCAGAACTTCAGGACAAGTTCCGAGAATCGTTTACGTCCGTAGCGACAGCAGTGATAAGTGGTCTTGTAAAAGATATTGTAGCTCCCCTAAAGAAAGAGATAGAGGATTTGAGACAGGAACTAGAAGAAAAAACAGATGAGCTGGAACAATACAGTCGTCGAAACTCAGTGAGGATCACCGGCTTAAAGAAGACTGTGGACGAGGTACCCGAGGAAACAGTTCAAGACATCCTGAAGATTGTACATCCCAAGATGTCGGTCCAGGACATAGACAGGTGCCACCGGGTGGGAAAGAAGATGCTAGGACGAAACAGGGCTATCATCGTTAAATTTGTGAGCTACTGGGACAGGAACCAGGTGATAATGAACAGAAGAAAACTTCGAGGACAGATGAATTCGGTGTACATCAATGAGGACCTAACTCAACGCAGGAGCTTGTTGTACAAATCTGCCAGAGAATTATAGAAACAAGGAAGGTTTGATGGCACATGGACGATTGATGGGAGAATCTACACCAGAGACCAACCAGAAGGGAAGATCCGCCACATACAGCGTGATACTGATCTGGACAGATACCGCCAAAAGAACTGAAGATGCAAAAACTGCTTTGTGTAAAAACATTAGGTGTCAAGAATAAACTTGTGATATCGCAAGGGAAGAAAGTGTATGTGGATTTATATGTGCCATTTCAAAGGATGTATGTGTAAGAATTTCTTTATTACTCCAAGGAACGTATTAGTGAGTATTAAACACAGTATATACTGTATATGTATATTTATGATAACACAACACATACATTACTTCGCCTGGGCTGACAATGTTAGTCATGTTGAACATACTATCTGTATATTGTCTTACCTTATCCTTAGCTTTCCATTCACTTCCTGTTTTATCCATATCCCTGAATCTCACTCTCCTCTTACATTCCCAGAAAATGAAAACTCCAATATATATACAATCCATTCTTGAATTGCCATGCTATGTACACACTGATTCCTCACTCAGCATATGGTCACAGCATCCTAACATTCCCCGATCGTTAACCCAGAAGAAAAGTACGATTGTTCCCAGACTGAAACTGACATATGGGTAATGATATATCTCAGTATCGCGTTGCGATCGGGGTGTTCAACTGTGTTGTAAAGTCTTCTAACAGGTTGTGTCAATTGTTTATCTGCAAATCTTCCATCACAAAGTTTCTTTTGAACGAGCTGGACATTATGCATTATATTTTATCACTAGAAGTGAAAGCTTGTAACACTCGATTGTGCCTTTGTGTTCTGCAGGCTTATCTCGGCAATGTAAATGTAATTCTCGTACTCCTATTGTTAATACAGCTTGCAGGGGACGTTGAACTTAATCCTGGCCCACTGACCGGTGATGTAACTAATCTTGACCACTCATTGTCGATCTTCCATTTAAACACCAGGAGTGTCCGTAATAAGCAAAGGTATCTTGCAGAATATTTGTCTGAATATGATGTAGTTTGTTTTACTGAAACACATCTGGATGAATCTGTAGGTAATGAAACTTTACAGTGGCAATCATTTCATAATCCATTACGGAAAGATAGAAATGCTTTTGGGGGAGGGGTTATGATATACATCACTAAGTGTTTAACATACAAGAGAATGCACGAACTAGAAAATATTACTGATGAAAGTATATGGATAAAACTATTTCTTCCTCAAGGGCCTTTATTACTCTGTGCTGTTTACAGACCAGAACACAATTCTATACAGTTTTGGAGTCGGTTGGATACTTCTATCGAAGTTGCATTGGATATATCTAGTAAAATGGTGATTGTCGGTGATTTAAATGAAAATGTATTATCTAACAGGAAAAATTACATAAACGAAATTTTACACGGAAAAAATTAAGGAATGTAATTGATGAGCCCACCAGAGTCACTTCTAAATCTAGCACACTTTTAGATCCAATCATTGTTAGTGAAGATGTTGATGTAAAGGACAGTGGTGTGATCGACTTCGTTAGTACAATATCTGATCACAGAGGTACTTATATGGAAATGGACACACAAATATGCACCAAAATAGCTTATAAACGCAAGGTTTTATGTTATAACAAAGGAGACTTTGTTAAATTGAATGATCTCATAAACACTACCAATTGGTCTGTATTATTTAATTAATGTACAAATGTTGATGATATGTGTGAAGTGTTGTATGAAAGATTGAATGATTTTGTAACACAATGTATTCCATCTAAAATTGTCACTATTCGACCAAATGACAAACCATGGTTTGATTCACATTTAAGAAAGGAGTGTAGGATACGTAATAGGTTACGAAAAAAATCAAAAAGGAGTAATAAGGAGACAGATATTATAGCATACAAAAAACAACGCAATAAAGTCAACAACATGAAAAGTTATGCGAAAGAAAAGTTCTATTCTAACATCGATGAATTTCTTTCGGAACTATATATAGTAAATAAACAATCATATTGGAAATTACTAAGATATGTCGTCAAAAACTCTGGAACATCTACGAGCATCCCCCCGTTAAGGAAACAAGATACCGATGACTGTCCCACTATATTGTCAGATTTAGAAAAATCAGAGAGATTAAATGAATATTTCCAATCCATATCTACCCTAACAGAAGAACGGGAAGAATTACCATATATCAATCAACGCACTAAGAGTATTTTTGACAAATTAACTGTCTCCGAAAATGAAATATCTGACGTTATAAAATGTCTTCAAATTAACAAGGCATCTGGTCCAGACAGAATAAGTAACAACCTATTAAAGAAAACAGTAAACAGCATTAGTATTGTTTTATGTATGTTATTCAATCATTCATTGGCTTTAAATGCATATCCAACAGAATGGAAAAGGGCGCATGTCATGCCACTGTATAAGAAAGGAGATCATTCAGTTGTGACAAACTACAGACCAATATCACTCATTAGTTGTATTGGTAAAGTATTTGAAAGAGTTGTATTTAAGCATCTTTATAACTACTTTCATGACAATAAATTGTTATATAAATACCAGTCGGGCTTTCAAAAAGGCCATTCCACTGTCCATCAATTAATTGAATTGTATAATCAAATTTGTATATCTTTAGATAATAGAGAAAAATATTGCATGTTTTTTTGCGATGTGTCAAAAGCATTTGATCGTGTCTGGCATAGAGGGCTTATGTACAAATTAGAAATGTATGGTATAAAAGGGAATTTACTTGAATGGCTGTCTAGTTACATAAGCAATAGTACTCAATCAGTGTTTGTAAGCGGGGCTCTATCCAAGCCAAGGATTTTGAAGGCTGGCGTTCCACAGGGGTCGGTGTTAGGTCCCTTTTTATTCATTGTGTTTGTTAACGACATTGCTGATGAATTAGATTGCATAACAAGAGTCTTTGCTGACGATACAGCACTCGGCTTTTCTTCACCAGACAATCAACTTGTTGAATCAACTCTAAATTTAAATCTGAGCAAGATGTGTAACTGGGCAAAACGCTGGTTAATTAAATACAACCCAGATAAAACAAAAACGGTTATATTTTCCTTAAAAGATGAATCAGACCTCATTACCTTGTACTTTGATGAATGTAAAGTTAAGAATGTTCAAAATCATAAACATTTGGGTATAACGTTTGCATCAAACGGAAAATGGTCCTGTCACGTAGATAACATAATTAAGTCAACATCAAAAATGATAAATTCAATGAGAAAATTAAAATTCATATTGAACAGAAATACATTAAATAAAGTATATACAATCTTCATAAGACCCCATTTCGAATATGCGTGTGAAGTGTGGGATGGGTGTAATATAGAATTATCAACTCAGTTAGAAAATCTCCAACTAGAAGCTGCCAGAGTAGTTACCGGGCTCCCAAAGTATACTTCGCACACACATCTGTATTATGAAACAGGATGGGAAACGTTAATAGAACGAAGAAGGAAACGTAAGCTATGTTTGTTCTACAAAATACAAAGTAATATTGCCCCAACTTACCTTAAAGACATTGTACCAACCACTGTAGGTTCAAATATATCATATAATTTAAGAAATTCAGACAATATTGAGATTCCATATACTAGATTAAAACACTCAACGTGTTCTTTTATTCCATCAACTGTAAGGTTATGGAACATTATTCCTGCAGCAGGTAGAACTTGTACATCTACATCCCAATTCAAGACATACATACAAAGAGAGCAAGTTATTGCACCTGTATATTTTTCCTATGGTGTTAGAAAGTTGAATGTTCATCATACTCGATTAAGATACATGAAAAGCCAGTTAAATTATGATTTATACAGAATAGAGGTACAATGTGATCCAATATGTCAATGTGATGATCCATGTGAAAACGCATATCATTATTTATTAAAGTGTCCATTGTACGTCCACCAAAGAAAAACTATGTTAATAATAATTCGGGACATTTTACAGAACGCCGTGAACAAAAATGCTAAATTAGATTTAAATTTGATGTTAAGCGGAAATGAATGTTTGTCCATTATCGAAAATCAACACATCTTTAAAGCAGTGCAAATGTTTATAAGTCATACAAAGAGATTTGGGTAACACTTTAATGTACATATACTAGTCTCTCTCTTTTGTACATTTCTTGTTATCTTTACACTCATCTTCTTTTCTGTTTTCCTTGTATATGATTTACTGTACAAGCTTTGTAAATACCATGGAGAGGGAGTCCTAAGTTGGATAACTTGTTCCCAATCCATTTCAATCTGAATAAAATATGTTTAAATCAACTCAACTGGTGCTGTGTACTGTGTACAAGGCATATAACACTATCTACGTGTAGCTGAACTGGTGTTATGTACTGTGTTAAAGGCATGTCACACTATCTACGTGTAGCCGATTGTGGTGTGTGTGTGTGGCCAGTTCCACTATCTACGTGTAGCTGAACTGGTGTTGTGTACTGTGTACAAGGCATGTCACACTATCCACGTGAAGCTGAACTGGTGTTGTGTACTGTGTACAAGGCATGTCACACTATCCACGTGAAGCTGAACTGGTGTTGTGTACTGTGTACAAGGCATGTCACACTATCCACGTGAAGCTGAACTGGTGTTGTGTACTGTGTACAAGGCATGTCACACTATCCACGTGAAGCTGAACTGGTGTTGTGTACTGTGTACAAGGCATGTCACACTATCCACGTGAAGCTGAACTGGTGGTGTGTACTGTGTACAAGGCATGTCACACTATCCACGTGAAGCTGAACTGGTGTTGTGTACTGTGTACAAGGCATGTCACACTATCCACGTGAAGCTGAACTGGTGGTGTGTACTGTGTACAAGGCATGTTACACTATCCACGTGAAGCTGAACTGGTGTTGTGTACTGTGTACAAAGCATATCACACTATCCGTGTGTAGCTGAACTGGTGGTGTGTACTGTGTACATGGCATGTTACACTATCCACGTGAAGCTGAACTGGTGTTGTGTACTGTGTACATGGCATGTTACACTATCCACGTGAAGCTGAACTGGTGCTGTTCACATGGTACCAAAGTATGTCACACTATGTGGCACTATCCACATGTAGCTGAACTGGTGGTGTGTACTGTGTACAAGGCATGTCACACTATCCGTGTGTAGCTGAACTGGTGTTGTGTACTGTGTACAAGGCATGTCACACTATCCACGTGAAGCTGAACTGGTGTTGTGTACTGTGTACAAGGCATGTCACACTATCCACGTGAAGCTGAACTGGTGTTGTGTACTGTGTACAAGGCATGTCACACTATCCACGTGAAGCTGAACTGGTGTTGTGTACTGTGTACAAGGCATGTCACACTATCCACGTGAAGCTGAACTGGTGTTGTGTACTGTGTACAAAGCATATCACACTATCCGTGTGTAGCTGAACTGGTGGTGTGTACTGTGTACAAGGCATGTCACACTATCCACGTGAAGCTGAACTGGTGTTGTGTACTGTGTACAAGGCATGTCACACTATCCACGTGAAGCTGAACTGGTGGTGTGTACTGTGTACAAGGCATGTCACACTATCCACGTGAAGCTGAACTGGTGGTGTGTACTGTGTACAAGGCATGTTACACTATCCACGTGAAGCTGAACTGGTGTTGTGTACTGTGTACATGGCATGTTACACTATCCGTGTGTAGCTGAACTGGTGGTGTGTACTGTGTACAAAGCATATCACACTATCCGTGTGTAGCTGAACTGGTGGTGTGTACTGTGTACAAAGCATATCACACTATCCGTGTGTAGCTGAACTGGTGCTGTGTACTATGTACATGGCATGTCACACTGTCCATGTGTAGCTGAACTGCTGCTGTGTAGATGGTAACAAGGCATGTCACACTATCCGCGTGTAGCTCACAGGTTCTGTGTACTTGGTACCTAGGCATGTCACACTATCCACGTGTAGCTGAACCGCTGTTGTGTACATGGTAGCAAGGCATGTCACACTGTCTACATGTAGCTGAGCTGGTGTTGTGTAAGTTGGTGTTTTCACTTCATGTTACTCGTTTCCATGCTGCGAAACTGGCTCTTGTTGGTTCATAAGCGTATTGTGTTACGATGTCTTGATGGGTCATGGGAACTTTTTCGGAATCAGAGAATGTATCGAATGCCCTCTCACCATAAACTGTTACTTAATATCTTTTGCAATGAGACTAGACAGGGACCCAAGTTAAATTGGCACCAATTATGTCACCAACCTCCTTCCCAGCGCGCGACACCTTCATTATCCTCTCGGTAACATCGCTGCCACCAGTGGAGAGTTTTGACTGGTGGCAGCGATAGTATAGAGAGCTCCGGGAATGGGCTATCGCTTTGAGGAGCCTGGTACGCCATAATCTCAGGGGGATAACTCAGACCTGTTTACATCGGAAAAAGAAGGCCTGATATTGGCATAACATTTTCAAAGTTATTGTGAGCTTCCTACTTTCCATGTGAGAAAAATGAATATTAATTTCAAACACTGATATTAACTTATTCTAAACTTGCGGTTTGTTTCACATAAAAAAGAAAGTGTTTCTTTGCGCATACACTTTCCCTTTAAGTTATTTTCATCTCCGGCTGCCTCACTTCAAAACTACCAACCTCACATTATTTTGCTTCCAGGTTCCTCCAAGAAATATGGCTGATATGTGTTTCTACGTTACTTGGTGAAATTTCTAAACACCATACTGCATGTGAATTTAACTTTTACTAGCTCATGATAGCGCTTCCTCACACACACACACACACACACACACACACACACACAAAGAAAATAATCCCAACACACTGCTCTGCTATTGTTAAATTAGTCGAGAGCACTTTTACTTCACAAACAAACTTCACTAAACTTCGCTTTCACTCGGTCAGATACCATAGACAGTTCACGAGTTTCGTAAAACTTGTATCTAACGAGAATGAGTGTGGTATTTTATATATTACCCACGTTGAATATATATTTAAGTGTAAATATATAACAACTTTCGTTCGTTGACAGACCAAAATGAAACCGGTTGCAAAATCTGGTTGCGCATGAATATTGATATATGCCCAGATATGGGCATTGTTGACATTTCTATGCATACGCATTGACAACATACGCCTGCACTTGTGTTTGCAATATAACAGCACCGACGCTCAAGAACCTTTTGGAAGAACTATGGTAATTCAAGCACCATGTTGTTAGTACTCAGGACACCTATAAGAAAATTTGAAAAGTCACATTAGCGCCGCGCTTTGAATAGCTGACCAAAAGCTAGTCGGTCACTCGCACTGCCGGGGTCCCGTCAGTGCATTCAGAATGGTTCGGTTTCCTTGATCTATCAGCTGAATTTACATCATGTCTGTACAAGTCTGGAAGAGGGAAATCAGAGTGGTCGTCAAAGACATTCATGTTTACTGTACCACCTTATACTGAAGACGTGAAAATCAACAGTCTCATGTCACAGGAACTCGATGATAGCGTGTATAGCATAATATATTCGTAAGGAAAAAATCACACCCATCTATATACAAATAGAGTGACACCCGCCATCCATTCGTCACTACTCGCCCCTTTCCGTAACCTGCTAGAAGACTCGTCCCCCTATCGATGAAGGTTATGTGCGAAAATACGACAAACCAATCAGAATGCGCGTTTGATTTCAAGTTGTTCATCAAAGAATCCCTCAGAAATAATTTTTGATTTTACATATGTCTTGCATCTAAAAATATACCTAAGACACAGTTAAATGTCTTCAATCATGCTGTATAGCCTGCAACCTCGGGGTATCGCGGTACTTGTCATGTACGCTGAACGGAAAAAAATGCACTCACTAACCTTTATGATTATTCGTGTTCTCTGTATCAGATATCATTCATTTTATCAAACAATGCATATTTTACTGATAAAAGTTCATTATTTACATTAGTAGCTCCGAGTAAAAGCCGGGCCTCGCGCTATGTTTGAAAAGGGAGAGAACTCCATCGTATCGCGGTACAGAGAAAAGTTGTGTATGGAGATCCGAATTGGACAAAAAGAGGACATAATTCTACCAACCACTTGGTATGATCATGCCAGACATCAGTGATTTGTCCAGACAAGTGCAAAGACAGCACAAGCAAAATTCTAAATGTGTTATCAGCAATAAGGATTCAATGCATTTTTACCGAAAAGTAAGAGAAAAATATTTTTACAAGTCAACAACAAAGTATCAGAAATGACATTTTAAGATTGTTTAAAAAAAATTGGATGACAATAATTTGTCACAAAATGGAAAAAATGTTAAAAGTCAACACTAAATATATAAAAAGCACTCACAGTATGCCCAAAGTATGTATTTATCTTTTGGTTACTAGTGGAGAACGTATTTCTAAGTTTGGCATTATGGCCCTTATGATCTCCCAATAGATTCTGGGCACAGAGCGGGAAAAAACGTGCGGACTACGTAACTTCCGTTACCTTATTAGTCGCCATGAATATGCAGATGATCTAGTTCAGGTCGATAGAGAAAGTTTACTTGGGGAACTGCGGGTTATATCGTTGGCCATTGACAGATGGGGGTAAGGCAATATTACAACAGATGCCAGAAATATGTATCAACGCATTAATACCTCCTTACTTGCAGCAGACGGAACATTCCGAGGAATTTGAAATTGTTTACGAAGTGAGCACTTCCTGGTTACCGATTTGCATCAATAGACAGCCGCCTAGAGGCGTGTCCCGCGTGAAATATCGGAAATCACAAATGCCGCGATACGATGAATGCCGCGGTACCATGGGGTCCGAGTATAATTCCGCATGTCCAGATGTGCTTTAAATTGCATCTGAAATATATATAATACATCAATATGGGGAAATATATGTGAACCATTACGCAACGAGTTGACAATTGTTTTAGGTATGCCCCTTTGCGCTAAGACGGAACCCGGTCTCAAAAATGGATATGAGAGGGACATGAGTCGCCATTTGGCTTGTCCCGGAATAACACGAGTTGGTCACGAATGCTTGGCTCTTATTCAAGATTTCGCACTTGGTTCGAATCATAGCCCATTATCGCATGTAATATGAATGTCAATTATTTCAACCGACTGGAACTTGCTAAACAAACCATAGGCTGCACAATCGTGTTCATTTGTGGTCACCTTACCTCGGATTTATTTTAAAACAACCATCAAATGTCAGCTCTATGCTGCGCCACTGAGGTAAACAAGGAAAAGGTGGCCGGAAATTACGGCGCTACACGGACTTGCACTCCTCAAACACTTCTACACCGAAACGTCGCACTAATTGTAATAAAGAAGTTGTTCATCCATAGAACTTGTTATACTTCATCACACCAACTTCCAAATGCCACTGAAAGAACTTCTGATTGGTTTAAATGTGTATCAAATATTAGCACATAGGGAAGGGAGGGAAATTCCAGACCGTCAGTGATAATCCTTGTCAACCCCAACATTTTGCAAGCAGGCTTTCCATCGACGTTTTTGAATTTCCCTCCCTTCACTGTGTGCTAATATTATAAATCCACTATTTTTTAATCAATCAGAAACGTTTGGGGAGTTCAAGCCCGTGTAGGGCCGTAATTTCTGGCCACCTTTTTCTTGTTTACCTCGGCGGCGAAGCTTAGGGTTGTGATTTGATGGTTGTTTTAAAATATATAATAAGGTGACCACAGATGAACACGACTGTGTTGCCTATAGTTTGTTTAGCAAGTTTCAATAGGTTGAAATAAGTGACATTCATATTTCATGCAATAATGAGCTATGATTCGAACCGAGTGCGAAATCTTGAATAAGAACCAAGATGACGTGTGTCACTCCTTGTCTATATGTAGGGGTGTGCTTATTTCTATACGACTATATTATGTTCTACCGTCTATCATCGAGTTCCGGTGTCTCAAGTCTGCTTGCATGTCAGTGACAGCTTCGAACGAGGGCAAGGTCTACTCACAGCGTTTTACGCTAGAGATAGGGAATATTATTGTTCACATTTGGGATATTCTGGGCCCATAATTAGAAGTCAGGCACACTTCTATGGAGTTTTCGAATGATTTGTATCGGAAATGTTCACTTTGCTTGATCTGGTTCTACAGTCTAGCGACGTGTAGGTCTATTAAGTAAGTTTAGATATCTGTCCAGATAGTTCAAACTGACTTCATTTCACCACGCTTATACGTTCACGTTAAATCAAATTGAAAGTTGCGAAAGTGGTCGGGTGCGTCATGCTCATTGGGACCCTTGATCTATTGATCGGTAGCCGTAGAATTGTAAATAGATATAGCTCGTTTATGTCTGTAGAAGCTCTTTGCATAACTTATATAGATTGCAAACCGAATTTCATGCGTGTGACTATCTTGTTTGGTTTAATAAAGTGTTTGTAAATATCTCTCGCTTTTATGAGATTGCTTCAGTTCTGCCTTGTAGTTGCAAAATAAATGATGTCTCGCGATTTTTTAGAATGAAAAAAAGTAGTCCCGCTGTGAAAGAGGTCACGGTTATTCAATCTAACGAATAAAACGAAATCAACCTTGTACGACACATGTGTGATGTACGGATTTAGTATCTTACCACCTGTATCATCACCACGTAGGTAATAAATATAGAATACTGAACTCGCTCCCGTGTAAAACCAATTTCATGAAGCCAGTGAATAGTTCAGGTTTCTGACGAGCAAAAGCGTCTCAGATACCAGAATTGTTTACGAGTTAATACCATACAACGGCCCACCTTTAGAATTCAGGGGTACGTCCCACAAAGTTATCGTAACTACCGTACTTTTAGTAATATATCTAGATACTGTCAGATCTATCACCATCAGGATAGTCCGCTGCATCAGAAACAGATATATCATCATCATCTTCAGAGTCCTCATCACTGCTTGTATCCACTAATCTAGCTATGTCTACCAGTTGCTGTGGTCCGTCTCTGTCATGCCACAGAGGCTTCATTACCATCAATGGGAGCTGGAATAACAAGATATGCAATGTGTGTCCTCTTACAAACGCCAACCGGACATTGACCCTCCTAATGTGTTGCTCAACGCTCTTTCGACAGGAAGGTAGCCTAGGTGGGTTCCCATATCTACATTGCGAGTGGGGCCAGGGAGATCATCTTTTGCACACAACTTAGGCAGCGTAGAGAAATTTACAAAAGCTGCAGTAAAATGTCTTTTTCTAACTGAAGAGACCCTGTCAAGGAAAATTATATAGTGTCCACAATACTATACCTCTGACTTGTTCTATCACAGCATGAATGAGCAGATTTTAATTGACGAGCAGATTTTAATTGACAAGCTTGTGCATGTCACAAGCACCCTGAACCTTTTCCCCAGGTCCCCAGACTGCACACACGCACATCTGGATCACTAACATTGCAGGTTGTTTCAGGCCTGGATGTCTTTTGGCGATATCCTATGTTTTGTAAGGGTGAATGTCCGGATGAATTACTTCTCTTCACATTTGTTACTATTGTCCTCATTCGTGACCAACTCGTGTTATTCCGGGACAAGCCAAATGGCGACTCATGTCCCTCCCATATCCATTTTTGCGACCGGGTTCCGTCTTAGCGTAAACGGTCATACCTAAAACAATTGTCAACTCGTTGCGTTATGGTTCACATATATTTCCCCATATATTATATATATTTCAGATGCAATTTAAAGCACATCTGGACATGCGGAATTATACAGCATGATTGAAGACATTTAACTGTGTCTTAGGTATATTTTTAGATGCAAGACATATGTAAAATCAAAAATTATTTCTGAGGGATTCTTTGATGAACAACTTGAAATCAAACGCGCATTCTGATTGGTTTGTCGTATTTTCGCACATAACCTTCATCGATAGGGGGACGAGTCTTCCAGCAGGTTACGGAAAGGGGCGAGTGGTGACGAATGTATTGTCCTTTATAATGGGAATAGGAACGCCTGCGTGGTCTGGTGGTAGAGCGTCCGCCCAAAGAGCGGAAGGTTCGGGTTTCGATCCCCGGCCACGTCATACCAAAATACGTTAAAAGACGTCCGAACAAGTACAAACACACACACACACACAATCACACACACACACACGCACGCACGCACGCACGCGCATGCACGTCGCTATATAAGTGCAATATTCCTAGACGCGACGTTAAAACCCCATTTGACCTCACCTATTATGGGGAGAATATATATAACGATTCAGATAATGACACGCACGTAAGTATTGTTTATTATTGTATGATTTGATTTTAAAACGTATTTACCTCGGTAAAATGAAAACTGGCAAATTTAATGATTGTGCGCAATAAGAAGTGTTACCTTCATTCTTTTAAAGGTTATTATCGTGGAATTAAGGCAAACCTACTCGGTCTGCATGAAAGCCGATTGAAGTTATTGTCAGTAGACTCCGCTAGTATATACAAAATAGCAACAATTAGTGACAGGAGTGACAGGTTTATTTGTTTTGCAATTTATTTGCAATTAGTCTCAGTTTAAAAGTAGAGCTCCGAATCAGATTTTAGATTTTGTAAGAACTTTATAATTAGAGTGGATGATTTATAAATAGCAGACACAAGAGAGTAAGTCTATTATTGAAACATATAAAACATGTATATATTCCTAAACCTCTTTGGTTTGGGGTGTTTTCAATTAGAAATTTGAATCAGGGAGAGATTTAGGAATAAATACTTGGGATGACACTTCCCAAACGAATATAAGCTAATCAGGGGAATCAGGGGAACGTCACCAAAAATAATGCACATATTTGAAGAGGATCGTGGAATAATTAACATGTTAGAATATAATTTAAGATAATAAGGTCAGTGGGGTGTTGAAACGAGCAAGAAAAAATACTTTTGATATAGAAAAGACAGCAAAAGAAACCCCGACAAATTGGGCTTTGAACCAGCATTGATAGTTCTAAATTGGCATTTTTCTTGGCTGTTGTTTCCCTTTAATTAATATATTCTCTATAATTTGTTTCTTTTAATATTTTGTGCTTTAGCTGGCTAAGGGAGGGTGGTAACTCCTTCTTGGGTTAACATGTTCACTGCCACTTGGGTAGTCTGTCTTACAGACCCTGATACAAATATATATCAAATACAGCCCATGCAAGTCTATAGTGTTTGGCAAGTCTAGATCACTGCAGTATCAGGAAATGAAGAGAGTCACTGGGCTCCTTTTTATTATATTTTTTATCAAGATAACTGAACAACTGTTTTTATGTACGATATGTTCATTTCAGAGACTAGATTTTAGTCTACGACTTGGGCTCTATGTGGCCTTACATTATCGTTTTGGTAAACAAAGTTCTGACCAACCTAATTAACCATAGGAGCAACGAGTCTCAATGTTGACCTGTCAAGTAAACACGGTTGTGTATAGTGTCTGTCCGCTCCCTCGCTCCCTCCTCGAGTTCCAGGATGATTTTCCTGGCACACCTTTCACGTCTCCGTCCATCTTAAACAAGGTGTTTATCTTAAATAAAAACGGGTAAACATGTCTCGATCCAACTGACATACAGGCCATGTCTGCCATGTTTTGCAATGCCCATGATACTCTTGATGTAGCCCTCTCTCTCGACCGCCCCCTTTTGAAAACCAAATGTTGTATGGTGTCGACAGTAAAATTATCAGAGAGAGTATTTTGATATTTTGAACCCCTCCCTTTAAAAAATGCTAAATCCGCCCTTTCCAGGCCTCAGTTCTCACCCTATATGTATCCGAGGGACGCATTCAGTATTCGTGCAAATGCTGTTTCGCACTAACAGTTGGTTCATCTTTGCACGTGTGTAAAGCCCAGCCCACTTTTCTCTTTCGTTACAATCAAGCGGCGGGGTACCTATATTTGCGCTTCGTATATAAAGCTCGTTTTGGAGCAGTGAAGTGTGAGGCTTCCAGTAACTTTTGCCCCTGCTTTGGCTGTTAGCATTAGAAAATGTTCATGTGGCGAGATAGTGGTCTGATGACCTAGGAGAAGGAAGTTCTTAAGTTCCTAAAACTACTATGAGAAACCAAGAAAAAAAATATGCCAATGACGAATGTGTTTTAAAGTATACTAGCAAAGAAGAAACGCATAGCAGATGAAAAAAACCTTTCGAATATAACAGTATATATCATAGATGAATATAAATAGTATGAATACATGTATATCTATAACCACTTGTTTCATTTTGCTAATAACGAGTTTGGATCCTTTGTCAATGTGTTTGCATCTCCATTACGCAAGCATATCAATTGTTTGCCAGAAACATCATTAATGTAAGATGAGGCAGGATTTGTAAGTGCCCTAATTGTACGTGCACCATGCACTCCCTTTGCAATAATACCGCAGGGACTGGCTACTTTAAATATATTATACTCTTTAACAATCAAGGGGATACTCGGAAATAACTGAATTTTGCCAAAATTGTAAGAGATATTATGATATAGCTTCTAGTAATAATTGAATGACTACAATGAACAGAATGGGAACACATTACAGCCGGTCGTGATACATTCTGACAGTGATGTTGTGACCGCCAACGATCTTGAAGAACGACAGGGCAAGATGTGAATTTTACAAAAGTGACGTTTTCGGATCAGTAGTGCTTAATACCGCCCCACAATTTGTCAAACATTCATTCACTCGACGAGGCACACTGTGAATGAATCTCCCAATGGCTATTTGAAGAGTCTGCCCCATTCCTCTTGAAGCACCTGGCCAAGTTAAGCCGACGTGGACGGCGGCCTATGACTTTGACGCACCCGTAATCAAGTCCCAGACTGAAAAAAAAACAGTTTTGAGGGTTGTGTACACCACATACGTCTGTTGACGTCACGTATACCTGTGACGCCATGAACAGGGTGGATCGTCAACATTTTGAGTTTGCTGGTACTCGTTTCATAATTCATGCACGCTGACGTCTGCCAGTTTCCAGTATGTCAGTAGTCCGTAGACGCTCCGCGGCATCGTTAGCTCATACACAAACAATGAATGAAATCAAGTAAATCACAATTGTATGATACGAAGAAATATAGGATATGTGGTTTGGTGACATAAATGTAAAGGATGTTTGTGGTCAAAACTTCTATTCTAATACTTGCTATTAACATTTATATTTCATGATCTCCTATTTGTTTTAAGAGTTTATTAAGAAGCACAAACGAGTATGCCTTGATTATTACGCAATAATGCGATTGGACATTTGGAGACTAGTGAGTCACCATCGGCTGAATTGAATCATGTCCCAGAGCACCATTGCGACCTTTTGACATCGTGTTCAACAACATAGAACAAAACGTGATCAGCCTCGTTCTGGTAGACCACATTTAACGACCGTTTACGCCACGTACGTAACAGGTTTACAACCGTATCATGTAACACATCCGAAGTACCTGGGCTGCGTATACTCGGGAGGTCGCATGTTTACAGACGGCGTAATGAACGACATGCCCTTAAATGCTCGGAAGAAGTTGACTGTTATGGTGTTGGCGGCCATATCCCACCCTAGGGGAACGGATCTTGTTCACGTTCAAGGTAATCTCACAGCACAAGGTTACTGCGATAAAATCATCGGACCTCAAGTCATTCCATTCATGAACAGTCAAAACGTCAACTACCAACAAGACAATACCCGACCACATACGGCTAGACTGACATCTTGGCTCAGAACCAGGTCCAGGTCCTTCACTGGCCACTGGTCACCCTATCATCCTATCTAACATTGGTGGGACAAACTCGACAGATGCGTTTGGCAACATCAATCCCGAACCTCAGACCTTCCAGGTTTGTTCTTGACCCTGCACGAGGAATATCAGAACATTTCAAGACCTGCCAGCCAGAATCTGATTCAGTCCATGGCCAGCCAGAATTGACTGAATCCTTACTGAGTTCGTACGACCTTGACATTACTATTCAAGTTTAAGTTATTGTCTCCCTTTTACCCTTGACTGCTGTTCGCATTTCGAACATAAATGCTTCATGTCACCTATGTGATTCTGTGTTTGAGTAGTATATTGAATGACATTGAAGTTTATACGGACGTAAGCTGAATTCCATCACAATGGATAATTTAAACTGTCAATCATATAAGTACCAAATGAGTGAAATAATTAACAGGAAGGAAATTAATGTCCATTTGCGTTCCTCCGCAAATTTTGATCAGTTATGTAAACTCTGCTGACTTCTAATTCAAAGTATGTTTTCACATAAAAGTCATAAAAAATTACTAAATTACTTTGGTTTGAATTTGGTTTGAATATAAAATATATATATCAAATACAGCCTGTCTGTGTGGCCAATGAGACAGGCCTTAGACCCATACAAAGGCGACACGAAGACACCCATAAAATACAACAATATAATATCATGTTACAAAAACGTTGTTTAAGGTCACTTGCACTTGGACGCGGGGTTCAATGAATATAACACAAACCTGAATGATATTACCATAAAATAAAGCATATTAACCTCCATCTAATTGATTTGTATGTAATCTGAAATTCTGTATTGGTGATAATATTGATTTCTGTTTCATCACGGCAAACATTGAAAATAAAGAATATTTCCTACTTGGCTGGTTGATTAATAGTTTTACTGTTTACTGTTTAATATAATACGTTATATATGCCATTGCAGGAATATTGTTAGGGTGGGGTGGGATTTTGACATATTGGACCTCTTCGTGTTGTGAAACAAATAATTATGCATAAAAGATTATCGCAAATGTTTACTGGAATAGTGCACGAGGAAAGACAAGGTATTGATTTAATTAATTCGTTTGTTAGCAAAAAGCAAATATCCGGCCGTTACAAATGCACTGACAGTTTGTTAACAACAAAACATGGAGTGAGCATTCAACAGCCAGCTTGATTCTAACAAAACTGCTGTCATTAGTGCTGTCATGGGGGTCATGTCTATCAGAAATGTTCGATATTTATTTGATATGACCAAACGCCACAATGAGGAATGAGTTGTTTCATAGCCAAGGGCAAACAATAGCGTTGTGATCAGTATCGCTGAGATGTTGAAGATTCTAATCAATCATTATGGTGTAATATGACGTCAGTTGGCTGTTCTGGTTCAGTACCGGCTAAAGACACTCACATATTAATGCCATTGATGCAATTATCGACTGGCTTCTCCTGTTAGTGTGTGTTCATTGTTATCGACATATGAAGGTAGATGTTGACACGATGGAATACACGAGTCACCAGGGAGACTTTTGTCGCTGTATTGATCCTGCACAGGCAAACCGGGACTCATCGGTAAGACAGGAATAAATGCAGCAAGTCTCCATGAAACATCACAGAACACTAATATCGTAAATGATTCGGGCCTAGGACACGTTTTAAACACTCGGACAGCCCTTGATTGTCACATATCCCCCCAACAAGGAGGTTAAAGCCCCAGTTCATTGTATTTGACAGTTTAACATTAGTACTGTGTGTGTATAACTGTGCAGGTTTTGTGATTCACAGTCTTTTAGTCAAAATGTAAAACAAATTGTGAAATTCCATGCAAGGTTGTCGTTATAGACAGAATGCATGACAATAGAGAGGTTATCATCTAAAGAGTAGTAAAACAAGAAAAAAAAATTGTAAGTTATAATAGGTCCAGGATCAAAGATTAATTGGATTAGCATATTCCGTTCAATTAATCTTCTACTCAGGAAAATATTTAAGAACGTGAAAGGCTGTAAAATATATTTATTTAACCATTACAGCGGAACGTCACCTTTATATCCCCGTGTTTATATACCTTGGAATTATCCAACGAGATTGCTTGGTGTCTGGTATAAAAGAGATACCGGCCACGGAACCTGCTGAATTCCGACTTTATAAATGTTGAATTTCTATACTTTTTGCAAATAACCAAGAAATTGACCAAATTAATGTCAATACTAATGCCAAATGCCAAACACGCAAGCGTATTCTAACATGCCATATGCCTTGATTTTCGAATTAAACATTCATTAATACTACTGTTTCAAACCCGAGGAAGGTCTGATCCTTTCAAGCCAGGGCCCCTCCCACTCAGTTTATGCATTGGAAATTCTTAAACACTTTGTTTCAAACATTTGTATAAAAAAACTATAATTTTAATAATCTTGCATGTGAATTCAATCTAATAGTGTAAAACAAAACTCTTTCAGGCACCGTAAGAAAGAGTGACATGTTTTCATTGAATGTTTGTAGCTACCTAGTACCTAGTACTTACACTACCACTTACGTAATGCAGCAACGAATTAGGGTACGAAACATGCCCACGTGGACAAATCTCAGTCACGATTTCTGTACATCAAATGATACAAAAGACCAGTTTGTTTTGTGACAAAACATGAACATTTTACTATGTATGAGGGCTGGTAAAACATGTCTAAGGTAGACTAACTTTCAACTATGGGCCATAACAAACTGAACTAGTCAATGTAGTACATTGTTTGAGTAGTTCATTGCAAGTATATTTGGTCTGTTAAGGCCAGTTGTATATTAGTGACAGTCAGATGAACTTGATAGGGGTCCAAATGGACACAGAAATGGAAAAGAATGAGGACCGAGCAGTCATCAAGTTTTCGACTTTAGAGAAAAGTACTCCCCAAGAAATTCATGACTGCATGTCACAAGTGTATGGGGATAAGTTCCCTAGCTATTCAACTGTCAAACGCTTGGCAGCTATGTTTAAGGCTGGGAGAACAAGCCTTGATGATGACCCTATGTCTGGATGTCCCTTAACTTCCATTAATAAAGATTCAATCAAGGAGATAGAACGACTTTTACTGTCAGATAGACGTATTACCTTGGTTGAACTTGAGGAAGACACAGGTCTAAGCCATGGATCCATTGAAACTATTATTCATGAACATTTACAGATGAATACGATATCTGCTCGTTTTGTGCCAAAGTTTCTAAATTCTGATCTTTACGAAAAAAGAACTGACATTGACAGAGATAATTGAGAGGTAATGAGAAGGATTTCGTCAAATTCAAAAAGAGATTAGTAACGGGTGATGAAACATGGGTCTACCACTATGATCCCGGGTCAAAATGTCAATCCATGGAATGGCACCATCCACTACACAGGCACCAAAGAAACTCAAGTCGTCAGTGAAGAAAGTTATGGCCTCTGTATTCTTGGATGCAAAAGGTGTGGTCTTGTTGATTACTTAGAAAGTCAAAAGACAATTACCGGTGACTACAATGCTAATTTGCTTCATCGCCTGGGAGATTCTATCAAAGAAAAGCAGCGATGAATGCTGATGAGTTCTACTATTTCATGACAACGCCTCTTCTCACACCTCTCGACTTGCAAATGCTGCTGTGTGACAATGTTGGTTCGAAGAGCTTCTTCACCCTCCATACTCGCCAGACCTGGCACCAAGTGATTTCCACCTGTTTCTTGAACTGAAAGATCACCTTCGTGGAAAGCGCTATGACGACAACAATGACCTCAAGCTGGGTTTTTCAGGGTGTCTTCAGGAAAGGTTTTCCTGACTGGAATTGAAAAGCTTCATCATCGATATGAGAAGTGTATTGAAAAGCAGGGAGATTATGTTAAAAAATATAATTAACAAGTGCAAAAGTGAGTGTGGCTCACTAATACCCCCGACCCGCCTAGTGTGTCAGTAGTTACAAATGAAATAGCTAGGATAGGGTTAGGGTTTGAAAAATTCATTAAAATAATTAGAAAATTAAAATTAAAAACAACTTTTTTCTTTTGACTTCACCCCTTCATATGACACAGATTATATGTACTAAGTTTGAGATGAATCCCCTGAATAGTTTAATAAAAATCGCGTGGACAAAGTTTTGTCGGGGGTATAAAAACACTTTCACAATTGGTTTTGTTTGTTAGGCTTAGAACTTTTTGACAAACCCTCGTACATGTGCTTCCTGTGTCATTCGATTTAGCACTCTACTTTGACCCAACACGACACTGTGACACCCGGATTAAATGAGGAAAAGGAGTCACATGCTGCGTTCAACCAAACAGCAAATCTTTCACTCATGGGAGGCATTTCAGAGAATCAATAAGAACAAGACTGTTTAAGTCCTTGGCTGAACAGATTCTTTTGAATATTGGGATAAACAAATTATACGCACATACGCCAAACAGGTTCTGTGTAAACAAAGGGTCAGATGTTTTCCATGATTTGCATCCATGTTCAGATGAAGTAACTGCCACTAGACTCTTTTTGCACATGTCTAATGCTGCCAGCGTCCTGACAGGGTTTTGATTCTAACAGTTGATACTCATTTCATTGTCCTAGCCATTGCATTGTTTGACAAAATAGAAGTGTCTCACCTAGTGAAAGCTTTTGAAACTGGCAAACAATTCAGATATTTGGCTGTTCATGTCCTTACCGGATTCCATGGACCGGAGAAAGCCTGTTCATTTCGAGCGGTACTTGCTGTGACAAGACATCTTTCTTGGCAAACAAACAAAAAAAAGCATGGGAAACATCAAATGTCTATGATAAAGCAAGAGAGGCTTTCAACCTCATAGGGCATGTACCAACCAAACAGGATGTGATGAACATGGTGCCAATCATTCAGCGTTTTGTGGTATTATGAACGATTGGGCCAGTATCTGCACAAGGGTTGGTGAGGTACGCAAAGACGTATTTACTAAGAAAGGTAGAGCAATTTGATTCCATTCCTCCTGCATCAGCTGCTTTGTACCAACATGTCAAAAGAGATGCATTTCATTCCTCCATGGCGGCCATATTTGATTTGTGTCAAATCATGTCAATACAAAAACAGAAATCTTATCAATACTAAAACTCCCATTAGATATGTGTATCTTACTCACACATGGAGGGACAGGTCAGCCGAAATTGCTAAGCAACAACAAGGAAGTGTAATTATCAGCATGGCTGGAGTAAGAAAAGTCGAGTATATCACGTCTCAGAGAGGGACACGTCATGTATTTCTGGATGGTCTGCTGGACGGGAATGTAGTCAGAGAGACATGTACTCGCTGGCGATGCATGATGAACAACTGGATTGACTATGATGGCAAATATCTACTGTCGCTATGGAACCACCACAGGACCACATACAAACAATTTCTTCGAAGGCATTCACTGTCGGAAATGCTGTTGGACATTTCCTGAAGTTGGCTTAAGAAACGTGTGACCTTTGACCATTTTCTTAAATGTAAACTTGAAAATGTTTTAAACCTAAATATAACCTAAATGTTGAATGTGTTTATGTATTGATGACATATTATGTGTACATTTTCTTAATATGTATTTACGACATATATGTACATATAGATTCTTAATATACTCGGAACATTATTAAGGGAACCCCCAAATTTATGCAGACATGATGTGTAAAAAAAATACTTGTAATTCAATCTTCATTGTGAAGTCAATATCTGGTCAATGCCCACTGAGCATTGATGTAGGCATGATAGCTTCTGGACATACTGGAAATCGCCGGATTGTCTCCCTTGGTATCCTTCGCCATACTTCCTGTAAGACTTGCCCTAGCTGTTGCAAATTCTGGGAACGCTGACGTCGGCTGTGAACTCTTCGTCCCGAACATTCCAAATGTGTTCAATCTGTGACATGTCTGGAGATCTGACTGGCCTGGGCAATGTTGTGACACCTTATTGTCCAAGACAGTCGACTGCAAAACGAGCTCTTGGATGACGTGCCTTGTCATCCTGGTACTCAAAGTTCTGACCTACGCACTTCTTGTGCAGAAATGAATGTGTTCCGCTATAGCAGTTGTGGGTAGATAACGATCCTGCCTGAGAGTTGTCTTTCTAGGCCGTTGTCTACCCACCCTCTTCTTAACCCCATCCGTTTCCCGATATCGTTCTATTAGTCGGGCTATCACGCTTTTAAATTTTGCATTGTTCCATGTGTCATATACAATCTGACAAATTACATAATTGAATGTAGATTAATATGTGAAGGAATCAGTTTTCTGACACCAACCGTTGGACCAAACCAGTTATATATAGGTAACAGCTTGGGGATTATCTGTGCATTAGGCGATATAGTTGAGTGTTTTAAGCTGTCTGATTGATGGGACATCTGATTAATGAGAGGACATCCAAATGTTTTTATGCATGTAATTCACTAGATATCGCAACTGGATCGGGTATCAGTCTCGGTGATAGGTCGGCTGAAATACATATATACTCACACTTGCTTTTATCAAGGTAATGTAATACATACATACTCATATTTGCTTATCAAGATAATGTAATACTAACATACTCACATTTGATTATCAAGGTAATGTAATACATATATACACACATTGCTGATCAAGATAATGTAATACTAACATACTCACATTTGATTATCAAGATAATGTAATACATACATACATACTGACATTTGATTATCAAGATAATGTAATACATACATACTCATATTTGCTTATCAAGATAATGTAATACATACACACATACATACATACTCACATTTGCTTATCAAGGTAATGTAATACATACATACTGACATTTGATTATCAAGATAATGTAATACAAACATACTCACATTTGCTTATCAAGATAATGTAATACATACATACCTACTCACATTTGATTATCAAGATAATGTAATACATACATACTCACATTTGCTTATCAAGATAATGTAATACATACATACTCACATTTTCTTATCAAGATAATGTAATACATACATTCTCACATTTGCTTATCAAGATAATGTAATACATACATACTCACATTTTCTTATCAAGATAATGTAATACATACATTCTCACATTTGCTTATCAAGATAATGTAATACATACATACTCACATTTGCTTATCAAGATAATGCAATACATACCTACTCACATTTGCTTATCAAGATAATGCAATACATACCTACTCACATTTGCTTATCAAGATAATGCAATACATACACATGTACACACTCACATTTGCTTATCAAGATAATGTTACCTATTAGAAACACACACCCTTCTCATTTCATCTTTGATTAATTATAGCAAAACAGTGCTGTAATAGGGATTTAGGTAGACGATGTCAGTGATGAGACTAATTTAAATTATTTAAATTCAGTCAACCTATCGGTGTACCCACCTTATGGTTACAATACTTTCAGGTTCGGCGGATTTTTCTGGCTTTCTCTTTCAGTTCACTAGTCACAGGAATGACTTCAAAGGGGTCAAGAGTTCCCTTGACGAGCCTTCGTAGTGAACCAAATTGAAGTCGTGATCATAAAGCCACATTATCTCCATATCAAAAAGCGAACGAACAAGCATGTGCATATATTAGATCTCAACACATATGAGCATATATATGAAAGTGATCTTTAGGTGTATTAGCATTAGCTTTACTCTGTTTCATATATATATATATTATATGTCGAGTTTCATATCTTCAGTATTCTTCCGAAACGTCATTTTGTTATAACTGAAAGAGAAATCAATGGAATACGGTCGCTGTATATGCCACCAGCCTGTGTTCTACATCGATTAGGTCGTACAAAATACCACGGTAAGGCTAACCGACAAGCGGAGCGAGGCTCGCACCATCGATCCAACACCAATGTCTACTTATTTGGTTTAAACTCGTGAATTTTAACACTTGATGAGTCAAGTGATGGCAGCAACAACAACTGTTTAAGCTTTCAATAACGCGATGTACCTTCAAGGATATGTTGTTTGTTAGCTCTCCCGATCAGTACACCTATCTGAAAATGTTGGTACTGTTGAAACTTGTTCCGACCAAAACCATTTTCCTAGATAAAGCATCAACTAACTTTGCTCACAATGTATTCTTAGAGTTAATCACTTCACTGATACGCCTTTATCAAATACACTTTCATAGCAGTATAATCACTACAATAAGGGATAGAGCTGCTGGTGTCGGGTGCATGCTTATAGGAAACGAACCGTCAAGGCAACTGTCCATTTTCAAGTTAGGTATACATGTGTGTTGTGATTAGATCCTGATATGTATTCAATGATTACATAGAGAAATATGTCAACGTTCCATTCAATTTACATACTCTTCTTTCTTTACATAAGGCAACATATACTCGTCGCACGACTGATTTGATCAAATAGCCTCGTCCACAGGGACTGTGTTGGGCAGAAAGGGTTAATGGTAGGCAAGAAAACATTGAACGCGCGACTGAGAGACAGGTCGGTCTTTGTCGACATAGGACGTGAAGCTATCTCCATACACCAGTCGGAAAACATAAAACCGTAAGTCGACCATATCGGAACTATTTAAAATATTTACATCTTCATTGTTACATGCCCACCATAATGTTTCCATTGTTTTATTGATATGAAGTGACTTTCGGGGATGTGCGTTATTATAGTCAGTAACTGCTAAAGCTTGCTGAAGTAAGGTCTAACCGATTGGTATTAGAAAAGATGGTTACTATGAAGATTCAACTTCGAATTATCGGTAAGATTTTCAATGATACCTTTGAGGACAAAATTAGGCGACTCTGGCAGTATTGCGAAAATATACCTACAGGGTGACTGAATTAACTAACTGAGTCTTGTGTACGTTTCTGTGTGTCTTGTGATATAAAATGCCCAGATTTCTGTTATCACACGATAAGCGATAACTTTTCAGACTGTCTAAAAATGTTTTCTGTTTTAAAATGGCTGACAAGCTTATTGACACGACATTGCCCGTGTCAACGACAAATGTCAGATTCTTTCCCAGGTGTAAGTTAACTAAACTGTAGGTACCCCAGGAAAACTTGACTAAACTGTAGGTATCCCGGGGAAAATTGACGAAACTATAGGTATCCCAGGGAAAGCTGACTAAACTGTAGAAATCACCGTGTAAGCTTACTAACGTGTAGATATTCCAGGAAAACTTAACTAAACTGTAGGTATGCCAGAATTTTTTTTAACTTAACTTTAGGTATTTTCCAGGAAAACTTGACTAAACTGATGATATCACAGGAAAACCGCCTAAACTGTAGGTGTAGGTGCTAAATTGTAGGTATGCCAAGTGAATCTGACACAACTGTAGGTATGCCAGGGACACTTGACTAAACTGTAGGTATGCCAGGGACACTTGACTAAACTGTAGATATCCCAGGGACACTTGACTAAACTGTAGGTATGCCAGGGACACTTGACTAAACTGTAGGTATCCCAGGGACACTTGACTAAACTGTAGGTATGCCAGGGACACTTGACTAAACTGTAGGTATCCCAGGGACACTTGACTAAACTGTAGGTATCCCAGGGACACTTGACTAAACTGTAGGTATCCCAGGGACACTTGACTAAACTGTAGATATCCCAGGGACACTTGACTAAACTGTAGGTATGCCAGGGACACTTGACTAAACTGTAGGTATCCCAGGGACACTTGACTAAACTGTAGATATCACAGGGACACTTGACTAAACTGTAGGTATCCCAGGTGAACGTGACTAAACTGTAGGTATCCCAGGGACACTTGACTAAACTGTAGATATCCCAGGGACACTTGACTAAACTGTAGATATCCCAGGGACACTTGACTAAACTGTAGATATGTCAGGGACACTTGACTAAACTGTAGGTATCCCAGGGACACTTGACTAAACTGTAGGTATCCCAGGGACACTTGACTAAACTGTAGATATCCCAGGGACACTTGACTAAACTGTAGGTATGCCAGGGACACTTGACTAAACTGTAGATATCCCACGTGAACGTGACTAAACTGTAGGTATCCCAGGGACACTTGACTAAACTGTAGATATCCCACGTGAACGTGACGAAACTGTAGGTATCCCACGTGAACGTGACTAAACTGTAGGTATCCCAGGGACACTTGACTAAACTGTAGGTATCCCACGTGAACGTGACTAAACTGTAGATATCCGAGGGACACTTGACTAAACTGTAGGTATCCCACGTGAACGTGACTAAACTGTAGATATCCGAGGGACTCTTGACTAAACTGTAGGTATCCCAGGTGAACGTGACTAAACTGTAGATATCCGAGGGACACTTGACTTAACTGTAAGTATCCCAGGTGAACGTGACTAAACTGTAGATATCCCACGTGAACTTGACTAATCTGTAGATATCCCAGGCGAACGTGACTAAACTGTAGATATTCCAGGAAAACATGACTTAACTTTAGGTCTCCTAGGGAAACTTGACTAAACTGTAGAAATCCCAGGAAAACATGACTTAACTTTAGGTCTCCTAGGGAAACTTGACTAAACGGTAGAAATCCCAGGGAAACATGACTTACCTGTAGGTATCCCACGTGAACTTGACTCTACTGTAGGTATCCCAGGGAAACATGACTAACCTGTAGATATGTCAGGGACACTTGACTAAACTGTAGATATCCCAGGAAAACATGACTTAACTTTAGGTCTCCTAGGGAAACTTGACTAAACGGTAGAAATCCCAGGGAAACATGACTTAACTGTAGTTATCCCACGTGAACTTGACTAATCTGTAGATATCCCAGGTGAACGTGACTAAACTGTAGATATGCATGGGACACTTGACTAAACTGTAGATATGTCAGGGACACTTGACTAAACTGTAGATATGTCAGGGACACCTGACTAAACTGAAGGTATCAAATGGAAAGCTAAACTGTAATCATCCCTGTGGTAAGCTGATTATACTGTAGATAACCCATGGTAGAGTGGACCATGCTGTAGATTGTTTGGCAATTACGTAGGTATTGTGGGTTAACCCTATGCTTTCCGGGGGAAAACTGTTGATATTCTAGGGTATCCCGAGAAAAGTGTGATGGTAGGTTGTTGCTGATGACAAAACAAAGTGTTCTTGGGGAACGTAATGTGGGTATCATGAGGGAAACTTATAAAGTTAAAGATATAGTGGGAATAAACTGGCAATACTGTAGTCAAGGGATACCTTTAAAGTGAAACAACTGACAGAAAAGATAAGTGGGCCTCCTGCAAACATTACTCCCATCGATCACATTTTGAACCTTCCGAAACGCCTTGAGTCGTGCGGTCGGATCCTGGAATCATATTCCGAGCCTGCATTTGTATTGGAATAATGGAACAGAGCAATACTTGCCTAGCTGAAAAAACCCTCAGCAGTAAAAGATGAACGATACCACCTTTGATGCGAAATCACTACACCTTTGATATTTTCACATTTTCAGAATGTTTGTTTGGTGTCTCATACATCGTACGTTAAATCAGACCTACAAATTGTAGAAAGATAGATCAGTATTTTACCCACTTGGTGTAATCACATTTTCCATAAAGCGTTTTTGGGGGTATGTGTCGCACGGTAACCGCTGGTCTTCGGTAAACGATGACATTGTCCGACCACCACACCCAAAATAACAACTATAAAGCGTATTTTATTAATCATTGTCCAAGTGAATATGTCGATTGTCGCCTCATTATACTCCAATTGTAGGCTATTATTTTGAATGTATAACAACCGACATATTCGGGCAACAGTTGTGCGGAGAGTATGTCGATAAGGAGAAGTGGTCGTCTTAGTTCTGTGCCATTTTCCCGCTTCACTCATCTGACGATAGAACATATGTTTACGCGACGTTGTAGGCGCAAACATGCAACAAGATGGATACCGTTGAAGGTGGAGTAATAGGATGACTAGCAATCGCCGCTCAATGTACATTTTTCCGCATCACCACAAGTCCATACCACGATTGCCAGAGAGGTACAGCAACATTATCTTTCATTTCTCCTGTCAACGGTACAATGACTCCCCATAGCCTATCGAGGGGTTGAGCATCAGGTACCCTATATAGGAAGGGAGTTAGCACATGCACAATACGGTATGGATACAGCAGGACATAAGACCAAAACACATGTCTTAAGTTCTGTCTCTGTGGTTTCGATCGCTCGCGAGACCGTTCATGTTTCCATTTCAAGTTAGCAAAGCGCACTAACGCAATATCTGCAACTTAGTTTAAACTTTTAAAAATAAAGTCTTGAGTTGGGAAATAAAACCAGAGCTATTTTTTTAGAGGGGCGGTTACTAGTTCGTGAAAGCCATCCTGTCTCCTTCGACTGCCGAGGTCAGATGGAATGCCACGTGTTATCGACGGGACTCCAATTTTACGGCCGTCTTTGTCGCACGTGCAAAACATTACACGTTATGTGAGATGGTGATGTGAAATGTGTCTGACTGGTTTGTTGGAGTACGGAATATTTTCCCGGCGTTATTCGCTTCCCTATCCGTCCCTCGAACCATCTCGTAATACACTTGTAATTCCAGGAGAGAACTAACGGTTCATCAATTGCAGTATGAGTTGGAGGTCAATGCTGTTTTCCAAATGCACCAAAAGGTGACACTGCTTGCTCTACCAAATAACGCCTGCACCGAATTCGTGAGGGACACACTTGATCGGAGACAAGAGTGATTTAAGTTGCCGCACCTCGCTGTGCAGAGCTGCGGAATCTATACTCATTGCCGAGCCTTATAATAAGCCTTACTTTCAGTATAGTAGTGCTGACATAGTCATACGTTGAACCAAATCACAGAGAGAAATAATCGTCTGGTTTATGTTTTCCGGATCACTTTTTTGTTCACAAAATGTCATTTCGCATAGTATAAACATATGAAATATAGCTTAAAATGGGACATGAACTGTCACATATCGATTCGTGTGAAATAACGATTTTCTCTGCATCAATATCATCTATTATGTAAAACGCTGACACTGATAGAACGAACTGAATCGTTTTCGTCTTGGCATCAAGAGTTAAGTTTGTTTTGTTTAATGCTTAGCAACGCCCATCCTGAACAAAGTACTATTCCCCTGCGGGAAAACGTCATTGTGTATGCACGTTTGTAGTGAATATATCCATATAATATCATGTAAGCACCCTGCTGGAAAGCAGCTCTACATATTAAGAGTAGGGTGCAGATGTGCACTGTTTTAGAGACAAGGCATTTGTGAAATCATCAATGACACAATAGCATGGATTGACCCATGGTCATCACAATGAGCGGCCCAGGCTTTAGTTGGCAACCGTATCAGACGCCTCACACAACATATGACGCTTATTGTAGGCGCTTAGATTCCTTTGTTAATCACCTAGGACAAGAACTTTGTTGCATGTAGGATCAAGGAACTGCCGCTGCAGGTATAACCGCAGACAGACAGACAGATAGATAGATAGATAGATAGATAGATAGATAGATAGATCACTGCAGCTAAGCGGCAAACATCAACTGTCGATAATGGAGAGATAAGGAAAGCTAAGGGCGTTAAGAAGTATGTGGTAAAAAAGCATATCAAACACGAACAGTATAAAGAAGCATTATTCAACGGTAGAACATTCAAACACGAGATGAACTCTTTAAGAAGTGTCAATCATAGGATATATGGATTAAGAATGAACAAGACATCATTATCCCCCTTAGATACAAATTTAAAGAGATGGATTGATAAGGATGGTGTAACTACCTATGCTTATGGTTATGGCGGTAATACTGTGTCGTTGGGAACTATGAGCAACTCTTCTCGTGCAAATGTCCTGCCCGGTCCATCTTTAAGATAATAAAGAATAGGCTCTCCTTCTTTCATAACCAATCGACTAATGTTATATGTCTTAAGGGACCAAATCAGATCGGTTACGCGACGTAGGCCTCCTTCGAGTTCACCGGGCTAGTATAAATATCTTACGCTTACTCTATCCGGAAGTTTTTGTTCTTTTGTTCTTCCTCGGAGGGCAGCTCACGCGTAACCAATAATCGACAAGACAACTGGATTCGAACAACACACCTACGAAATCGATTCCAGCCTGCAACAGTGATTGCAAGAAGCATACCTGGCCTTCGAAGAATATCTTCACAAACCGTACATCGTCGCCTCAGATGTGCAGGGATAGTCGCCAGAAGACCCGCCAGACGTCACATTTTGACAGGAAACCACCGCCAAGCACGTCTACAGTGGTGCAGACAGCGTCTACACTGAACGGCCATGCAGTGGGGACAAATTCTAGTCACTGACGAGTCTCGTTTTCACCTCAGCTAAAGCGATGGACGGATTCGAGTGTACCGACGTCGAGGTGAATCATTGTGTCATGGAAGAAGATCGGTTCGGGGGCGGCAGCGTAATGGTATGGAATGGGATTACAGCAAGACAGAGGACCCGTTTGATAGTGGTAGAGGGAAATCTCAATGGACAGGGCTACTGCGACGAGATCATCGGCCCTGTTGTTCTACCGTTTTTGCGTCGTCATGGCCCAGGCATTACCTTTCAACATGACAACGCCCGGCCTCATATTGCTCGACTTGTTGAGGATTCTCTTCAACAAAACAACGTGAATTTCATCCCCTGGCCGGCTCGCTCCCCTGATCTCTTACCAATCGAGCACATGTGGGATGAGATGGATCGGCGCCTTCGACGTCAACAATGTGTTCCATAGACACTCAAGGAACTTCGAAACATGCTCTAGCAGATATGGACAGATATCCCACAGGACTTTGTGCAACGCCTGGTCCATTCCATGAGACGAAGATGTGTTGCTTGCATCGCAACCAGAGGTGGACATACACGCTATTGATTTGTAAATTGACATGTTCATGTTTTTCATGAAATCACGCATTTTCTGAAGTCAATATGGCAAATTACATCATTTGAACACTTACAAACCGAAATTGTTTCAGATTTGGTAAAAAACATAACTTTGCATTAAATCTTATTCCATGCCTCAGGAACTTTTGTTGTTCAGTATATGTGTTTGGAATTAGGCAGATATTTCGAATATCGAATTTCCTGCATTGTTGTGTGAATTGTTTTTGAGGAGATACAACGGATTCGAAAAGCAGGCTGCTCTGAAAGTTTCTAACATTTTGTTTCTCGTTAAGAAGCATGTGTTCAACTCTTAAGAGTTGTTGATGCTGTCTAATGATTGGTTTCCATATTGGACACGCATCCACTGTTGCCCTGTTTTCATAATGTTTTCATAAGGTCGGCACATAATAAGTGTGCAGTAAATGTACATGTACATGTACACGTTTCTTGTTTTGAGGAACGTGTGTTTACATGGAATTGAAATTAACATTAAAGAAAAAATAAACAGCCATACAAATAAATATAATGAACGTTAGACGCCTCTTCTAAGGAAATATGTACACACTGCAGGTTTAGTTATTCACATTGTATCTATCACGGAAATAAATGTATCTTTGAAAACAATATAAGTTTACCATTTGAGTGGTGTCAATTTTTATGTAACATATGTTCAAGCCTGTCACTAAATTATCAAAATATATATTAAGAACCTTTGTTATCAAATGTTTTCAATATGTATCTGTTGTTGCTGTTAGTGAGACGGCATTGGTACAATAGCCATCTCACTATAGCCATTTCGTGAATCGTAATTTTGTGAACACTGTCCAACACTTTCACTTCAGCTTTCGTGTTCACACAAATGTTCAGTCATACTAAATAAGGTTAAGTAAAATGGGGTATAACGTCGCGTTCAGGATTTTTGCACGGTGTCTTATTTGTTATGGGTTTGAGAAAATTAAACTAAGCGGCAAAAGAATGTATGGGTTGGCAATTTGTTATTTTCCTAAAAACAGTGATAACTAGTGGAAAGTGGGTATTGGGAATATGACTGCCCAGGAACAGGTACCAAAAAACACCTCACCCGAACGGCGCCACCTTTGACGGCGCTCGTTCTGTGACAAAAAAATGTTGAAACAGGTTTCCCGCCTGTGGCATAAACTGCACGTGCATTTTAGCTGTATAAATGCGTTCGTCTGCAGGGTATAACCACACTTGATGAAACACACAAACAAATGCCACGACTGTCACAGGAGTCAGATACGGCTCATTCACCTGCGAAACAGATTCGTAACGGCGACGGCGACGGCAGCAACAGCGTTGGGACATCCCACTAGCCAACGTATAGTACTACGACGACTTCGTGCTGCTGGAATCCGAGCGTATCGTCCTTTCCGAGGAATGGTACTGACTGCTCAACATCGACGCCTGAGACTGCGATGGGCGAGGCAGTGCTGTTTACTGATGAAAGTCGGTTTAACTTGTTTCGAAATGACGGCAGAGAACGAGTTTATCGATGCAGAGGGGAACGTTTGGCTCCGGCGTGTATTCGAGAGGTCCATCCATTCGGCGGGGGAGGTGTCATGTTGTGGGGCGGTATTTGTTGAGATCAGAAGACTGATTTGGTGATTATTCAGGGAAACCTGAACGCTGTGCAGTACAGAGACAAAGTGTTGCAGCCAGTTGTGCTTCCGTTCTTACAAAACCAACAGCAGGGGACATTGTTTCAACACGACAATGCCAGGCCCCATACTACAAGACTGACTCGGAAGTTTCTAAACCAGCAGAACGTTGACGTTTAGCCCTGGCCTGCCCACTCACCCGATATGAATCCTATTGAACATCTGTGGGACCATCTAGACCGACAGATTAGAGCATCAGCCTCCCGTCAACAGACAAGAATTGCAGCAGGCCCTGAGCGACGAGTGGCAACCGATTCCAGTCCACGTCATCAGAAGACTGACGTCGTCGATGAAGAGGCGTATCACAGCGTGGATTGAGGCAGCTGGAGGTCATACACGCTATTGAAGGCAACTGTGTCGACAATTAACTTGTAGTGTGTCTGACAATTTTTGGTGACATTTCAGACAACTTTTGAAAGTGAAATTTCTTACCCCACCATTGTTTACCTTGAGCTTACATTACTTGTGATTGCACAATTCCATTCAAACTGTGGTTGATCAATCATTTGTTACCCCTCCCTAGATTATATTATAATTCACAACAAAAACTCTTCTTGTTATTTTTTTATCGATCATGGAACTCGACCTATACTTTCTTTTGCCGCCCAGTTTATATGGGGCCATGGGCCATGGGGATGAGTAATCGGAGGAAAGATGTAACCAAACCTTTAAAAGAAACGTTATCTTTGTCTCACATGTGTATAATGTGTACATTTGATATGTGTACTTACGAAATACATAAATAATTATGAAAATATGTTTTAAAACATTCTTTACTGTAAAGTACTACACTAAAAATGTGTATGTTATTCGGCAACAATCATAAGAGGGAGCCACGTCCTGTCCTGTCCTTGGCTTCGCCTAGGAGGCGAAGGACAAGGCACCAGCCTATCTCTATACAACCACACATAGTTTTGCTGCGTTGAAACGTTGACTCATTTCCGTGAAGCGGTTATGTCGGTCTTAAGGGACGGAGACAAGCCTACTGCTGGCACAAGTTATTGTAAATGGTTTTGGCGTTTGCGATGTGAAATGTGTTTTGAAAGAAGAACCGAACCGTTAGGCATTGGATATATTGACAAGTGGTCTTTTATATATGCTATGGTTAATCTGCCAAATCAGTCATTTGGTAAAATGACTAACACTGTATTTGAAATGTTATTCATTCACAAATTTGTTTCTGCATCATTAGACATGGAATCATGTAAACTTAGCTACAGTTGACTACGGTGGCACCTACTGTAACACAATTGCATCATTTAGTCGAACATTTATTTACACCACTGCAGATATCAGACCATCCGTGGAAGACTTCAGGCAAAGACACATGTTTTGTCTGGTCAAGAGACAAAAAACGTTTCTGGACAACAGGTGGAACGGATTTCGTGATCACTTGATACCCCTTTGTATTACTGTAACCTCTCTGTACTTTTCGAATATCCCTACCTTTTTAGAAGAATGTTGCCTCCCACACCAAAAGGTGAATATACAAGATGTATACATCCCATCCGTGCTGTGGGAAAATAGAGTAAGTCTATGCAATGTGGTCCACAGTATTGCAACAATGGGTGTGAGAGATTATGTTTAGGAACTACTTGTAGGGTAGTAGGGGAAGAGATTTAGACGATGCTTTCAAAAGTATTATATATGGCTAAAATAATGCCGATGCGACGTTAAATTTTAAGTCACTCACTTTCCAAAGTACTGCAGCAATAGGTTAGGGAGAATATGTTTAGACAATGAATTTCGTACTATTGTAACGTAATGTGTATAGGAAAATAGGATGAGACCATGTGTTCCATAGTATTTCAACAATGGGCATGGAAAAAGGATGAGACAACGTACTCCATAGTATTGCAACAATGGGTATGGAAAATGGGATGAGACAACGTGTTCCATGGTATTGCCACACTGTGTATAGAAAAATGGGATGAGACAAAGTGTTCCATAGTATTGGAACAATGTTTAGAGTGAGTGAGTGAGTGAGTGAGTGAGTTGGGTTTTAACAGTTTTCCATTTATATCACGGCGTGTCAGCTTAATGTGGGAGGAAAGCCTGACGTGATGCAACAATGTGTATGGCAAAACAGGATGAGACAACGTGTTCCATAGTATTGCAACAATTTGTGGAGGTAAATAGGATGAGACAATGTGTTCCATAGAATTGCAACAATGTGTATAGAAAAATAGGATGAGACAACGTGTTCCATAGTATTGCAACAATGTGTATAGGAAAATAGGATGAGACAATGTGTTCCACAGTATTGCAACAACGTGTGGAGGAAAATGGGATAAGATATTGTGTTCAATAGTATAGCAACAATGTGTAGAGGAAAATAGGAAGAGGCAATATGTTCCATAGTATTGCAACAAAGTGTAGAGGAAAATAAGATGAGACAATGTGTTCCATAGAATTGCAACAATGTGTAGAGGAAAATGGGATGAGACAATGTGTTCCATAGTATTGCAACTATGTGTATAGGAAAATAGGAAGAGACAACGTGTCCCATAGTATTGCAACAATGTGTATAGGAAAATATGATGAGACAATGTGTTCCGTAGTATTGCAACAGGTGTGGAGGAAAAAAAGATCAGGCAAAGCGTTCCAAATATTACAACAAGTGTAATTAGGGGATAAAAAAATGGGAGACCTTGATCTACTGATATGGGGATTCAAATTCAGGCCTTAAGCGCAACGTGCAAATATATTGATCAACAGGATAGTGTGCACTCGACTACTTTGCTTTCCTGGCCTTTGGTACTCGAAATTAAAATGGGTTTTTTATACCCCTGGAAATACAGTGAACACCACTGAAATCAAAGTGACACAATATATTTTGAAAAAGAGTAACTTGTATCCATATATTAGATAAAATAGTCCTTTTCCCACACCATACCATTGCCAGTTCTACTGTCAACACTCTTGCTCTTGCACATCCTGCACGCAAAGCAATGAAAATATTGGTCGTGAACATTGCAGGTCCACATTCCAACACGGGCATTACAAAGCATTATCATGAGAGGTCGGAGATGTCTAAAGCGTTGAGATGGCAGATTATGTGAATGGACAATGCAGAGATGTCTTGTAGGGAAATTGGATGTCAACGTTGACGTCACCTTACTGTAATTTCACGATAAGTACAGGAATACCGAACAACTTATGAATTTAAGGACATGCCAACCCAGGTCAGCCTCGCAAGACACCCAGGAGCGAAGATGCGGCATTATTAAGATTCGTTCAGCGATGTCCATTTGACAACAGTATAGTTTTAAAGGTACAGTGGCTACCAGACAGAGCTATTTCAAGCAGAACCTTAATAACCGCCTGAAATCAGGTTGATACAGAGCCAGAAGGCGTTCAAACGTTTCCTTGTTAACCCAACACAACAAAGCGGCTCGGTTTTTTTCATCCATGAATACATGACCTTCAAAACATCATCGTGTGATTTTGCCAACCAAGGTGGTGCCAATATCTTGTTTGGGTCATAGACTTATGGTATAATCAACGCCTTGACTGGAACATTGCATCATGGCGGAGAGTCCATATTGCTGATGACAGTCGGTTAATGTTACACAGTCATGGTACCGTACACGCGTCTTAAGGTGGGAAATGCAGCCGTGGCTGCACAAAACCTTCTAGAAAGCCATGCATTTGGTGGGGGATTGGTAATGGTATTGGGATATGTTTCATTCAATTTTGAAATTTGACTTGATCACTGTACATGATAATCTGAAAGGACCTCCCCCATATTCCTGGAGACGGCAGTTATCCCCCATTTTGACAATCATGGGTTGGCCACTAGACCTGTGTTCATGAATGATAATACTAGAACTCAAAGATCACATGCCGTTCTGGAAAGCTTACGTCAGAATGCAATCGAGACACTTCCTTGGCCAACAATAAGATCTTATTCCAATAGAACATCTATGGGGCATTTTACGCCTTCACGTTCGACAGACAGAGCAACCTGTTCAAACTTTATGTGAAGTTGCCACTGTTCTGCTTGCGGAATGGTCTAGAATTCATCAACTTCAAGTACAACGTCGGATGCATGGAATGAGTCGTCTGTCGGCAGTCGTTCGTGTGCAGGGTGATAAGACTAAGTACTGACGAGAACTGAGTTTTCTACTGACATTGGTTTATGATTTAGTTGAAACAGACTGATTTGACGCAGTTCACTATATTGTGAGAAAACAGTCATATCCACTTTGTTTTCGTTGAATATTACGTCTTTCTAAAAAATGCCAACATTTCAGAGTAATTATTAAAATTCAAACGCTTGTGTTCTTCATGATCGATGACTGGTATATTAACTCATTCGTGAAAATATGGGTGGTGCTTAATTAATTTCTAGGTGTATATTATGTTCACGGTGAAAGTAATATCACGGGCATTGCTAAAATTAAAAGAATCACTTATTTTGTGAATAGGTGATAAAGCCGCTCTTGATGTCAAACCTGCAAACCGTCACAAACGTTATGTGTGCAAAGTTTCAATTTTTATAAATATGGATTACAACCTTCAGATTTGTAGCTATCAGTAATGGAGAGAATAATGTGATTTTTAAAGTGTTCATTCCAAAGGGTCCTATTTGTTACGGGATACGGGTGGCTCAGTGGTCTGTGAATCAGTTATTCGCTTTGAAGAGTGGGTTCCCTTGGCCGCAGCAGAAACGTGTGCTCGTAGGTTCGAATACAAGGGTCGCCTTGGTTATGGTTTCTACCCGTGGTCATCGGTTTCACCAGAGTGACAAACATCTAAATGTTATACCTGCATCGCTTCTGGCTTTCACCCAACATCAAGCAGACACACTGTTACTAAATGGTTGTCATGGCATCACACTTACTTAGAATACTCATATTTCTTTTCCCGAAGGCTACGTATTGCTGCTGGTAGGAACTGCTCTTGCTCAAAACACAACTACAGAGAGTGCAACAATGGCCACCGATCCCACCACAACCTTAGGAGAGCTGACCACGACCGAAAAGACATATGGCAGCGAGTTGGAACGGTTCTTTGCTGATGATCACAACAAGGCTATGTACCTTGTCCTCCCCTGTATTGTGCTGGTGTATGGTAGGTTTCTAATAGTTACTAGTCGAGACCTGCATTGTACTGGCGTATGGTAGGTATGTCACAGTTACTAGTCGTGACCTGTATTGTGCTGGTGTATGGTAGGTATCTTACAGTTACTAGTCGCGACCTGTATTGTGCTGGTGTATGGTAGGTATCTTACAGTTACTAGTCGCGACCTGTATTGTGCTGGTGTATGGTAGGTGTCTAATAGTTACTAGTCGCGACCTGTATTGTGCTGGTGTATGGTAGGTTTCTAATAGTTACTAGTCGAGACCTGCATTGTGCTGGTGTATGGTAGGTATGTCACAGTTACTAGTCGTGACCTGCATTGTGCTGTTGTATGGTAGGTATCTAACAGTTACTAGTCGCGACCTGTATTGTGCTGGTGTATGGTAGGTGTCTAATAGTTACTAGTCGTGACCTGTATTGTGCTGGTGTATGGTAGGTATCTTACAGTTACTAGTCGCGACCTGTATTGTGCTGGTGTATGGTAGGTGTCTAATAGTTACTAGTCGTGACGTGTATTGTGCTGTTGTATGGTAGGTATCTAACAGTTACTAGTCGTGACGTGTATTGTGCTGTTGTATGGTAGGTATCTAACAGTTACTAGTCGTGACCTGCATTGTGCTGTTGTATGGTAGGTATCTTACAGTTACTAGTCGTGACCTGTATTGTGCTGTTGTATGGTAGGTATCTAACAGTTACTAGTCGTGACCTGTATTGTGCTGGTGTAGGGAAGATATCAAATACTAGTCGTTACTAGTCGTGACCTGTATTGTGCTGGCGTATGTATTGGTTAGTCTAGGTAAACTTTAAGTTTCTGTAGTTTTGACCCTGATAACGCTACTGTATTGTAGGTAGCTAATCCTTTATAGTCTCCACTTACGCTATGCTTATATATGGTAGGTTGCGAATAGTTTGCTTCAAGCATCACCTACGTCCAATAAAGGAGTAGTAGATTGATTGGATTTAATGTCAGCGTCCAAAGAGTGTGACGTTTGGGTGCAATTCTATCGTAATAAGATATAAACTATGTCTAATCAAGTTGGCTCTGTGTTCCCAGGTGGTTGTGGTGTCATCTACTGCTGTAGCCGAATAAGACGATATTTCCAGAGAGAGAAACGGCGTAAGCGACGGGAAATGTTGGCAGTTCAGAATGGAGGCTACGATGACCAAGATGTATCTCCCCCTCAGAATCAGCCCTTCACCAGTGCTGCTCCTCCAAACCCAGCTGCTCCAAAACCAACTGCTCCCTACTACAACCAAGGTTAGTTACGAGTGAGTGAGTGAGTTGGGTTTAACACCGCTTTTAACAGTATTCCAGTTATATCGCAGCGTGTCAGCTTAATGTGGGAGGAAAGCCCGAAGTGGTGCAGGTCTCAGACGTTTACCACTTCGTTGAAACCCACGAGCACGGGTATGGTGCTGACAAACCTAGAAACATAATCGGGGCGAACCGGGATTCGAACCTTCAATCATAGGTTTCTGGCGTGCCTAAGGGATGCAACTCTGCACAGCGAATCGCTGCGCATTAGACGACTGGGCCATCCGTGACCCCTGGCTAGTTACGATATTATTACCAGATGGAGATTTCAGAGTTGGTCTAGCAGGTGAATTTGATAATTGCGTTTCACCGGACACCGGGGGCGTGGGATGTTGCTCATAATCCCAACCCCTATTTGACTGATGTGACTTTATTATTGCTCACTCTAGCGTGAAACAACATTTACTCACTCACTAGTAATAAGGATACATGCATTCTGTAGTGCTGCCTGGTTTAAGGAGAAACAATATTTCGTGTAAAATTTAATTAATAATGTAACATTTCTGCTGGTCATTTTTGTAACCATTTGTGGTGGAGAGGGCTAGTTGTCTATAGGCCTCTAAACTGGTTGTATCTAAACTGCATGCGGAAACATATCTATAAATGTCATATGGACATCACCTCATTTTGCAGGACAGCAATGGAAGGCCGAAGACTGCTTGGCGCTGGAGGTATCGGAGATAGACAATCAGCTCAAGCAAGCATTCGCTATGATTGATGACGTCACCAAAGACATCAAGAACAAACGCACGTTTGAGAACCGATCGAAACCGGACATCGCTCGTCAAGCCGGCGAAAACGATGCAGAGATCAGAAAAAAAAGAAGGTACAAGTACAAGCATTTCACCAGTGCTAATTAGCAACGGCGAATAGCTGTTTCAATTTTCGGAATGAGTCTCTTTAAAAAGATGCTACAAAGTGGAACTGCTCATATGAATCTGTTATAAAGAAGCCTTTAAAATCTACATTTCTTATTCTATGTCACAGCTGTACTGGTATTAGTTTATATGTTATGTTGTTGTTGACGTTACAGCCATAGGAACAATTCAGTTGTGCATCCTCTAAAACAGTTGTGAAGAGGCTGCATTACGTGAGATTTATATTTCACATCCACTAGGTTAGCTTAAGCTTTACCTTGTTTGATCATGAAACTGCTGAAATACGAGGGTTGGTTGATAAGCTCTAAACCTCATATGAAAGGAATTGCGAAGTAGTTCCATCTTTTGTTGAAACTTGGGTCCACTGAGTCTAATATCGTAAGCAAGCATCTGGGACCATTGGAAAAAGGAAATCCTGAAGAACATGCCGGAGAGAGCCTTGAAGAAAAGCGCCGTCCTGGTGGGACCCCAGAAATTACAGGCGAATGACCGTGCATCATATTGATAGTTCAGTATATGTTTACCAGGAGAGACTACATCCCATTGTCACAGAAACTTTGGCAATGAAGAACGTATGAGCTCTGCGATTTGATTATACCGCGCAATGCACAACATGTCTCATGACATTCTGAATGTTTGATTGTTCCTAGAACGTTTTGGGACTGTGGATGAAACCTGGGTTCACCACTTCCAGCATCATTGTCCAAACAGTGAAAGCTATTGATATCACCACTATCAAGAAGGCAAAAACTGTCCCATCAGCTAAGTTGGAAACGTTATGGCCTCCGTGTACTTGGATGCTGAGAGTGTTATCATAGTTACTATCGTCCAAAAGGCTAGGCAATAAACAACGAACTGTAATGCTGCACTCATGAGGCAATTGCTGGGTGGCATCAAGGCTAAGAAACTTGGTGGGGGGGGGGGGGGGGGGGGGGGAGGTATGCTCTTCCTTCAGGACAATGCTCCGGTTTATAAATCAATCATCGTCGTTGCTGCAAATCCACGAATTTGGCTTTGAACTTCTTCTGCACCCACATGGCCTCTGATCTGGCTCGGTCAAACTGACTTGAACTATGACGTCACAGCAGCTTCGGAGAACATAAACATAGTTGGCAAACGTGTATCAATGTGGAAGGGGATTATGTTGGGCAGGTCAAGCCGTTCTATCAATCAACCCTCATAGCAGATTTACTTCAAGTTTGAATTTTGTTATTGACATACAATATGGCTTTTGTTATATTTGAAACAAACCGTCCAATTCTAAAAAAAACTGTGTTGTTACAAGTACAAGTCACGTGTGTGTTACGTGTACACGTGTGTTCATGTCTAGTTTTATATCACAGTGAACACCAGTTATATATCTTGAGATTTGAGTCACTTTCACGTTTCACCATTCAATCATATTTGTAATTGTTGACAAGGAAGTTGGATCTGTCCTGTGCTGCAACAAAAACATCTAATCTGAACGTGTACTCTTCATCTTTAGACGTCTGATAAAGTCTCGTTCTGAGTTGTTCAAAAACGGCATTCTTTGACAATGTACTCATCAATGTGTCAATGTGAGAAATCACGACGGTAACTATTTTGATTATGAATTAATCCATTGTGGCTTACATTATATTAAATCGGTTCAACTCCTATAGCAGTGACACATTCTTAAAAACTCTGTTTTATTCAGCCGCAATAGGCCAATCTAGATAGGTATTCGTAAGTGCCTTAAGCCTGATATGTCCTTAAAATGTGTAAATATTGACAAAATGCTCAACTCATGTATTTTATAGCAGAAATATTTTTTTGTCTCCCCTCTCGTTTTCACATACCCTTTCTATGCTCCAGCAGTTGACAATTGTTGAATATGTTTTGACAAGAAATGCCTTTCTTTTCTCCCAATGTAACATATATTTATACATGTTGTTGTTTTACATGGAGGCGGTATTTTTAAATAATTTACAAACAAATTCAAAGTGCATGTTGGTTGGTTGAATGTTCTATTTTATTTGTATTAGCAATTGTTTATTTGTTTGAGACAACAACACCTTAAGATATTGTTGACATGTCATTATATAATTTCCACACCTGTAGCTCCTTCATTGTAATTTTCATGTCGTGTAGTGTACATTCAGGACGAATCAAGCAACAGCCTCATCGTATCAAACTACCATGTTTGTTTGGGTACCTTTAGACAACACTTACTGTAGATAACAAAAAACTTCATTCGGGCGGTAATACAACTTTCTTAAGTTGCCTAAGCATTTTCAGATATAAAATAGTAACATGATCCACTGTGTAGATTAATTCTTATATGTAGATATATTTGTTTACACCTCATGCCATTTAGAAAAGTTTCTTAAAAGCAAATATTCATAGGTGAATTTTAATGTGAAGCAATTTACGAAAAGTTGAAATAATTACCACCGTATTTCAAATTATACTGCAAATTGTACAGTATCGACCGTTGATTAATCCCGACAGATTAATAAAACCCAGAATGTGTGTATTAAAGCAAAATGTGATATTTCCAATAAACTTGCTGCTGACGAATGTAATATTGCATAGATACGTCTGTATTATTCCAGGATATTGCACCGATTGTTGTTCTTTTTAAACGTTGCTGTTAAATACAACTGTATCCTGAAACCAATGGTCTGTTGTTGATGATGTACGTCTTGCAACACTTCACCAACCGGATGCAGGAGGACTCTCCAAGGTATGAAGTATTACTGTTTTGTTCATATGTTCATACGACATAACTCTGTATGAAGATACACACATATTCTGTGTCTATTCAGCTGTTTATGTCATAACTTTCGATTTTATTATGGATCAAGCAGTATGTTAGATTGACTTGAAAGGATATAGTTCCTGTAACAAACTGTGATAGTATGTACTTTGGATACAACTGACTTTAAAGGGTCTCTGTTATTGTCGACAGTGGAAGTGTGAATTTGCTTTCATGCAGTTTTGAACAGTCTATTTAAGTTATATGACGGCCAGAGAAAAGCCTGCAGGTGGAAGACGTTTACAAATCTGGTGAAACCAACACGATTGTATATGGTGCTGATAAACCTGCTTAATGAGCAATGTTTTATATTTTAAAAGGAAACACGCAAATATCTAAAGGAATGTGGAATAAAAAATACTAGTCTTCAGAAAAGTGACATGGCAGTGAAGCTCATTTTAAAAAAGAAGTCACTTCAAACGAAAATGTGATTTCATAAAAAGAAAACGCAATCTTTGTGACTTCGAATCGTGTCGTATTGCTTAGTTTGTAGTCCATGTTAGAAGACTCCCTTTTGTGTATTTTAACACATCAAGACCAGTTTTGCAACACTTTTTAGATTTTCGTAATTTGTACATTTTATTCGTCTATTTACCCAGACAGGCTGAGGCAGCACAATACATTGCTAGTAACTAAACAAACACAGTCTGATATATAGTCTGGAAGTTAATTTAAGGTACCGACGTTTACTACAATATCTGAAACCATAAAGCAGTGATTTGTCTAAATGAATAATTACGTATGATATATTACTCCTAATAACATGATGCATGAAATATAATAACGTGGCAAGAAATGATACATTCAAGTCAATAACACTGACCTGAAAAAGAATGCAAAAATAATTGGATAAATATTATTAAATAACTGCTTGAGACGCCCAACGCTAACACCGTATTCGTGCGTGCGTGATTCCCGTGCAACCTTTCGAGTTGAGTTGATTGGTTAAACTGTGTCATATGGCCCTGTGACGCAGGGGTAGCTTTATGCAGATGGCTGTTACAATGAATGTTCGTACCGCCCGTGACGAACAGGTCTGGTTGTTGATGAAATATAGTGATAGCTAAATAGACAGATTTTTTATTCATGCACCGATTGTCTTTAAATGTAATATCCAGTTATGTATGACTGTTTAATAATCTCATACCAACTTTGACAGGAGTAGCTCCAATAGTTTTTCAGATATTGCAGTAAACGTCGGTACCTTAAATTAACTTCCAGACTATAAAAAAAGTGGACGTAACTCCCAAAATACAATTCACTAATGAGCGTAAACTTTACTGGTAATACTGAGACAGAACAATACATTGCAAATAACTTAAAGAACACATCCATAAATTTTGGCTCAAATTTTAATGCGCTGAAGCCGGGCAAAGTGGGGGACACACTATTATCCATCTCCCACCCTAACTGCATCCGCTCTTCTTACAACACTGCTTTTATTATCTATAATTAACATTCCAAAAACATAAGCTGCAAAGAGTCCCAAATCTTTCCAGTCTTAAGACATCCTATATTATAGTTGTCAGGGGTATTTCCGGGTTTTATTGGTAACACACGTTTGGCCGGGACCAAGGAAGAGCCTAGCTCCTGGAAGAACCTGCTTCACTCCCTAGTAATTTCTAAACCTTTCAAAACCATAACGCCGGTGTAACTTCATAACTGTGTTCAAATAGCTCACAAAAGATATGAAAACATCCTCACTTGTCCGAGGTACACTGTGTACACTTTCAAGGACTCTGGCCATGCTTTATCACTAAACTCTAGGGACAATTGCAGTTGTGTGGCATAGTCCTTCCTTGTCGATTCTGAACATGCAGCTGACTTAAAACCTGAACACCACTTTCATAATCTTACTCAGTGAAGGCTTGCCACTTTTTCCCGAAGGAAAGCGAAATATGTGAAACGAGGTTTTCAACTGCTAAACCTCCCTCACTCATGCACAGTTTAAGCATCACCCAATATGTAGTTAACTGCAAAAAAAACGCAATTTCTATACAAATCATATAGCTCAGATACATACTGTTGGGGATCCGAGTATAAGCAAATGTTTTCCTGCATCATATGCTTGCCTGAAAACGCAGCTGGTGTTTCAGGTCCGACAGTTATTCAGGTCCCCACGCAAATCAAGATTCACGTGCAGAATGAGGTAAGCTACCCTTGATTGTCAGTCATGATATCGATACAGAAGCAATGGCGAGATAATCTGCCAACGAGAGGAAGCCTGTTGGAAGATTGAACGTTGGTCTGAGTGCACAGGTGGCCGCAAATAATTTTAATATGCAGGTAACAACAATATACCGTTTGCAGCAAACGAATCAACATTACCAACAACACTGATGGACCGTCCAAGTAGTGGTCGGCCCCGAGTGCCAACGCCTCGATAAGATTGTAATGTGCATCATCATCACATGCAGAACCGTTTCCTCTGCGCCTCTGAAACAGCTGACGATCTGCACCCAACAGTGACCTATCAGTTCCGATACAGAATGGCGTCATCTTTTGCCGCCGACCGGGGGTAGAGCCGTGGGCTGCGTCCCTGTGTCAGCAGAGGAACGGAGTCTGTTGGTTGTGGGGACCGGGGCCAGCAATAGTGTTCTTTAGTCCAACACACCACTTTCATTCTAACTTTGCCAAGACGGGTGGTAGAATGGGCCCCATTCTATCAATTGGCTTGTCATGTCATGCCCTGTGCATACACTATTTCGCAAAAATGTTTGGTATTTAAATACAAATTTATTCTAAACGTATATGATGTATGTACAAAACTATAAACTTGCTTAGAGCCATATGCCCAGAAGGCGATGGCTCATGGGCTAATCTCGTGATGCTGACCTCCGAATTTTGTACGTCTCCAATTAATTGTCATGGGCCGAACTCATTTTGGTAGATAACTATAGCTTTTAGTGTCAAATGTGCTGGAGAATACCACCAATTTATCCTCGGTCTTTGCAGCTTGGAGATCTGATGCAGCATAAGACTGTCCTTGTTGACACTCCATGGTGGGTGGGGAAAGGGGTGCTGAATCAGTCTCCTTTCGACATGGCTTCCCAGCACCCCGGTTCAAAACGAAGATATATAGTCTAACAATTCATCTGACTATTGGCCACGTCTTTTGATTTCTGAAACTCGTGACAAAGAACCCATCAAAATAAATCCATTTGCAATCTCCAAAGGTATCACTTGCTTTGCCTGTTTGAAGATTCCACAATGGCGTAAAGGTGCTTATTATAAAATCGGATTCGAAGTATACATCCCCAATCCACCACGGTGCTACACTTGCCAAGCGTTTGGACATGGATGCAAGTCCTGCCATGACTCTGCTGTTTGTTACCGCTGCAGTCACAAGCACAAGGCCACCGACTCGTCACTGACTCGTCCTGCTCTAACCATTGCCTCTAGTGAATGCCAGACTGATCTTGACGGGTCAAGTCTGTTCAGTCACTTCCAACTGCTTCACTCCAAATACCAGCTGTGACACCTTCATCTGTGACACCCCAAATACAAAAACTGTCAAAAATGTCAAATCTCAGACTCGAAAACCAGTACCTGAACCAGAATCAGAAATTGTTCATCTTACAAAGAAAGAACCAAAATTATGAAAACAAAAGCAGCAAAAGCAGCAGCTGCTGCAAACATCACTACCAAAGAACAAAACTACTTTAGAGGCTCCCATTGATATCCATAACTGCTTTGGTCCTCTGGACATGGGGGTAAATCCATCTCCACATGACACTAATAGGAGAACCACAAAGTCCTCCTCAAGCTCACGTGACATTTTTCCTGTGGAAGCACCAACATGAATCCACAAAACATAATACAACGGAATTGCAGAGGAATTAAGAAGAATTTTAATAAATAGAACTTTAGTTCAAGGTTTTAAACCGTCAGCTTTTTGTCTCCAAGAAACACAGATCAATTTGATATCCGTCAGTACAGTTCTTACCATTCTTTTTCCCCTCTTGGTGATAAAGCTTCAGGAGATTCTTCTCTCCTGTAGGAAGCCGGGCATTCATAATCCATGGCCCTATTACACTTAACATTAATCTTCAAACTATTGCTGTCTGTGTTTCTTGAAACTTAGTGCCAGTCAGATGTTCAGACTTTGTACGATCAGCTCTCGAAGCCCTATATCATCATCGGCGATTTAAAACTGACATAATCCCCTATGGGGGTGTACTGATACAAATAATTGGGGAAAAGACCTCAAAGATTTAATCTCAAACAAAGATTGTAGTAACACCTATCTACATCCTGCTACTGGCACATACTCTGCCCTTGATCTTTCACAATACTTACAACCATCAATCCCGCTGACGAACCACCTTCAACAGGTTGGAACTTTACAAAGGCTAATTGATCTTTATTCCAAACGTTATGTACTGAAAAACTAAAACCGGAGAATTTCATGAATGTTACTGATCCTATGCAACTATTTTCAGATCAATTAAATACTATTGGTGACGAAAACATTCCTAAGTTTACTGCAAACCCTCATATACATAAACCATGGTTTGATAATGATTGTAAACGAGCTAAACAAAATAGGAAGAAAGTTGAGAAATATTTCTGACAACAACCCACTGTCCACAACCTGAATAATGTTAAAATCACGAGTGGTAAAGCGAGACGTACCTTTAAACAAAATAAATGTCACTCATAGAGGAACTATGTATGTAAAATCAATTCCCGCACATCCATATCCAAGGTATGGAACATGATTAAAATATTAACTGTAAAGGATGAAAATATGGAGACTACCATCTCAAAGATCATAATACACTATTAACAACTAAATCTGCAATTGACAAACAAGCTTGGTGAAACTTGGCAATTATTCCTCATTATCAAATTATGACCCTCAACTACAGATTTTTAAAAAACAAGAGTAAAATAAAAAAAGTAAATCTTAACTCCAATAATGGGGTAATGCATACTGCCCTAGAGCAGTAGGAGCCGACACCATTCATTATCAGCTCCTGAAACACTTGCCCGATTCCTGTTTGGAAATGCTGCTGTATATATTTGATGAAATATGGACAACCAGAATTTTTCTCCTTCGTGGCACAATGCTATTATCATTTATATACAAAAGCCTGGATGGGATCATACAGATCCATCATTAACTAGCTGTGTTTGCAACGCCACAGAGTGCATGGTTTACAATCGATTAGTCTGGTATATGGAAACATGGTATTTTCAAAGATTTGCATGAATTTGGATTGAGGGGTAGATTACCTCGGTTCATATCTCCATTTTTAAACAATAGACAATTTTAAGTACGAATGTGCTCTTCTCTGTCTGACCATTCGATCAGAGCATCCTATCTGTCACACTTTCAGGATAAACATTAATAGTCTCACCAAAGTTGTTGATGGTTCACTTTTAATGGATGATCTTCAACATTTCTTTTCAGGGTAAGAATATGAATATTATAGAAAGACAGTTATAACAGTGTCTTAACAAAATTCAAAAAAGGGCCGACGAAAATGGCTCCAAATTTTCTGAATCGAAAACAAACTGTATTCACTTTTTGTCTTGGTGGAGCCTGCAAAAGCAATTGAACAAAATACAATACACCACCAAGGCCTAAGGCCCTGTCTTGTAGCTTTTAGAACCTCTCCCGTCGACAGTTTGTTTTTGGAAGCTGAAGAACCTTCCCTCGAACAATGCTGCATTAAACTATAACTGCAATACACCTCTAAACTGCATTCCAATCAGTCAAACCCAACATACAATTGTGTTTTCAACCCTCTGTATGAAAACCTATTTCGAAACTTGTTTTATCTGGTTCCACCACTTTGAATCAGAATTCAACAACACATCACTGCAGCTAAAATAGATCTAAATAATATATCACCCTACCGACTTCTTTCTTCTCCTCCCTGGCAGAAGGTGAAGCCAGAGGTAGACCTCACTTTAACTCAGCTCAAAAAGTTTGAAACAAATCCTTTGGTTTATCAACAAGCATATAACCAATTGCAAACAAAATATAATTCTCACAATCCATTTTTACAGACAGTTCCCAGGATGGTGGCAAAGTTGAAAGTGTCTCATCAAGAATCCCAGATAATAGTTCAATCTTTACTGCTGAGGCCAAAAACAGCTTTGACCTATATTAAACAACAAAACTAATATAAAGTTTTATCATCTTTTCAGATTCGTTGTCTTGCGTTCAGCCCCTTAAAAGTGTCTCGTCCGATCATTCGATAATCTTAGACATTTGAGATCTTTTCAATGATCTTTCTACTGGCCAATGTGTAATGGTCTTTTGCTGGTTACCAAGTCATGTAGGCACTGCAGGTAACTCAAAAGCCGCTACTGCAGCTAAAGAAGCTTTTGAAAAACCTTTACCTCCACTACTTATCCCACACAGCAATTTCAAACCAACTATTAAAAGTTATATACTCGGGATCTAATGCAATCGATAAACTTCATAAATTTAAACTAACAATCGGTCATACGTTCTTGTGTTGTCGGTCAAGACATGATGCGGCCGTTTTACGACGATGTCACATCGGCTCAGTCAGTTTACCAACGAATATCTCCTTAAAACAAATGAGTACGAACCTCCTATGTGCCTTCCTTGAGACGAAAGGTTCACTGTAAATACACTGAACAACAAAAGTTCCTCTGACATTGAATAAGATTTAATGCAAAGTTATGTTTTTTACCAAATCTGAAACGATTTCGGTTTGCAACATATAAAAGACTCCTGTAAGTGTTCAAATGGTTTAATTTGCCATACTGACTTCAGATAATGCGTGATTTTATAAAAAGAACATGAACATGCCAAAATGTTAATTTACAAATCAATAGCATGTATGTCAACCTCTGGTTGTGATGCAAGCAACACATCTTCGTCTCATGGACGTCGCACAAAGTCCTGTGGGATATCTGTCCATATCTGCTGGAGCATGTTTCATGTTTTGAAGTTCCTGGAGTGTTTGTGGAACACGTGGTTGACGTCGAAGGCGCCGATCCATCTCATCCCACATGTGCTCGATTGGTGAGAGATCAGGGGAGCGAGCCGGCCAGGGGATGAAATTCAAATTGTTTTGTTGAAGAGAATGCTCAACAAGTCGAGCAATATGAGGCCGGGCGTTGTCATGTTGAAAGGTAATGCCTGGGCCATGACGACGCAAAAACGGTAGAACAACAGGGCGGATGATCTCGTCGCAGTAGCACTGTCCATTGAGATTTCCCTCTACCACTATCAAACGGGTCCTCCGTCTTGCTGTAATCCCAACCCATACCATCGCTACGGCTGGGGCGAAAACGAGACTCGTCAGTGACTAGAACTTGTCCCCACTGCATGGCCGCTCAGTGTAAACGCTGTCTGCACCACTGTAGAAGTGCTTGACGGTAGTTTCCCGTCAAAATGGGACGTCTGGCGGGCCTACTGGCGACAATCCCTGCACAAAGGAGTCGACGATGTACGGTTTGTGAAGATATTCGTCGAAGGCCAGGAATGCTTCTTGCAATCACTGTTGCTGGCTGGAATCGATTTCGTATGTGTGTCGTTCGAATCCAGTTGTCTTGTCGGTTATTGGTTACACGTGAGCTGCCACTCTGAAGATGGTCTCTGACTGCATTCGTCTGTTGCCAACGTTGCCATACACCAAATGGTGTTTCTGTGGACGTTAAATTGTCTTGCAACATCACGTTGACTCGATCCTGCTTCAAGCATACAAATGGCTCGGAGATGTTCATAATGTTGAATTATTGCCTAATTTTGTTGTTTTTCTGAGTGGTTGTTGTCAGCACGATGCTAAACAATGCATATGGAATCCTGTTAACGCACATGTGTTTTATACCCATTCATGGGTAGTGAAATGCATGGGGCTTGCATAAAAGTCAACTTTTGCATGGAATGCATGCTTTTCTGTAGCAGTTGCGTTTTTTGTGACTTGATTCCACACATGTACTATAATATTGAAAACCAAACTTTACTTGTTTGAAAAATACAGTAAAATATTGTTTGGCTATCACTATGGGATCGAAATGAAATCGGAAATATTAAGATCAACCGAATGGGTGACAAGATTATCAGCTGTTGTATCAGCGCTGAATAATGAAGTAACGAGATTAATCGGGAAGAAACCATCTGATGCGATTAAAATGAAATCTGTGACTTCCGAATCTTCAGCACCGAGGAGAGGCAAAAAACAAAAACTTCCGGATAGAGTAAGGGTAAGATATTTATACTAGCCCGGTGAACTCGAAGGAGGCATACGTCGCGCAACCGATCCGATTTGGTCCCTTAAGACATATAACATTAGTTGATTGGTTATGAAAGAAGGAGAGCCTATTCTTTATTATCTTAAAGATGGACCGGGCAGGGCCTTTGTACGAGAAGGGTTGCTCATAGTTCCAGACGATACAGTATTACCACCATAACCATAAGCATAGGTAGTTACACCATCCTTATCAATCCATCTCTTTGTATCTAAGGGGGATAATGATGTCTTGTTCATTCTTAATCCATATATCCTATGACTGTAACTTCCTAAAGAGTTCATATCGTGTTTGAATGTTCTACCGTTGAATAATGCTTCTTTATACTGTTCGTGTTTGATATGCTTTTTTACCACATACTTCTTAACACCCCGAGCTTTTCTTATCTCTCCATTATCGGACTTCTTTATAGAATACATCTTAGGTCTTAATCCGACATACTCCGCTATAGGGGTCCCAGCACATTCATCCGTCATCTTACCTAACACCTTTTCATTTACTACGCTGTGCAGTGGATCATCTTAAGGGTAATCGATCGTATCGTATCTGTGTCGGTATATAACATCTCACATCTATCACCGTATTGCTTCTTAAGTTCGTTGTCATAAAAGTCATACATTAAGTGTTTTGACAAGTCAAGAATACTCATACCGACGTATCCCGGTCTGTTCAATTTTATATTACTCTTCTGCATATGCAACGCAGCTAAGTCCTTATCAAATATCTTGCTTCTGTTAAAAGCCGGATTGGCTATGTTTCCTGAGTCTTTCTTCCTCATTAAATCTGACTAATTTAACATCAACATGCTTCCTTAGATTCTCCATAGTTTTACCAAATACTGAACTATTCATGAGCTTATATAGATTCTTTTCGAAATCGGTGGTAGCTATCTTTCTTAAATCTGTGTTCAGCCTTATATAGGGCTTTGATCAAACTTTAGAACTCTGTGTATTTTCTTTAGTTTCGTACCTAACGATAGATATAACTGGAGATTTCTGTAGTGAACTATATATTTTGACTTATCCATCAAATTTGGTACGAGTTTTTCTACGCTAGCTAACCTTGTATTACCCATCAAGGAGTGTTGATATTCTGACATCCAATCTTTATTAACCATTAATCTTTCAGGAGCTAGCGGATAACTGTTATGATCTTTATGTAACGAATTTGGATATTCCAAGTCAACTTCTAGTATGTATCCTTTATTCACATTGATATTATGGATATCATTCACATCGACCCACTCAAAACCACCCGTGGGTAAAGGTTGACTCATAGCCCATCCGTACAAATTGTTGGCGTCTAGATATATTATGTGCGTGTCGGGTTTACTTGGAACATATCCTTCCACTAATTTATTATTAGCCTTAGAATACCTTTTCGCCGCCATCGATATACCACCTCTTAATCCTTTCTCAATAAACAAGTGCATGTCGTAATCTGTGAGTAGTTTTAGTTCTACGCTGGTCTTCTTCAACAATGCATCCTACGATAGTCCGGGACTGGAATAGTACCATGCCTGGTCCAAGCCGTATTGTTTTAAACATGTCTTTCTAAATATCTCAAATATATCGGCGAGTAACAGTACATCGGTTTTTAAGTACAGATCGTGATAATCGCCTAAATTCTGACAATAATTTGGCATCAGTTATTTTAGATTCTGTTAAGTTACTATAGAATGATTCAAGGGGCGGTAATTTAGTTTCGTTGAATCTAGACCAATCATCCATATATTCGTAAGGAAATACACCTTTTCTCAGCAACAAATGACGGCACCGATCGGTATATTGATTTCTTATCGCAGTCATCGGGATTGTTCGCATTAGTTAAACTGTCCAGGGAAGATAACAGAAACTGTACGGAGTCTATGAATCTAAGTCCATTACTTTGCTTTATTCTGCCTTCCCATCCTTGTCCGTATAATGTATAGTTTAAGTCAACGAGAACGATATGTATTTTTCCATATTATTATGAATACATGTTAAGCCACCGTCGGTCTTTGAGATAGCTTGCATGATGAGATGAGAATGGTAACCTCTAAGGTTGTAAAACATAACGGGGATGGGTATTGTTTGAGAATTCATTTTTAGTTTCAAGTTATGCGCGGCTCCCCGATAATTACCCGTGACTTGGCAATGATCTCTTACGGAATCCCCATTCAGGGGTTTATTACAAACATGACAACTCGTTGACTTCTTATAGGCCCTCCAATCATCCCTCGTCGTACACATTGGTTTCTTACGCGATAAATTTTCCCTGATTATTCTCTCTTCATTTTGTAGATATTCTAAGAACTTTCCCGCTGCATCAGGACCTCTTTAAATCGAGGGCGGGTTTGTTTTCCTATCATACCTTACAACTATATATCCAAACCAACAAGGAATATGTTCTTGAGTTTTGTATGTAAAACAATCTTGATTAACTTTGATTGCTTCGGTTGGTATTTTCTATAGGTTTGATAAGCGCTTCGAAGTCGGCGTAAATTACATACGGTACTGGCATTTGATTACAATAATGTTCAAATCTTAATACATTTTTCCCCTCTTTAGGCATATAGATCCTGATAGCAGTCTCTCCAACACCTCTACAGTCTTCTTTATACGCTTCTAATAGATCTTGTCTGCTGTACCCATGCAGCCATCTTTTGCAGAAATATTTCTTTCCTGCATGTTTTGTTTGATCGCATAATAGTCTGCTTAAACTTTTTATCCATGTATAATGATATTTACCATCTTTTTCGATCAGAAATGAATTGATTCTGGGAATATGTTCCGGAGCGGAGCTTATCCTGTGCACAACAATTCCTTTAGAAGAATGTCCGAAAACATTTATAGCTAAATTAATTTGCTTTTCCACCTTATCAATTTGTGAGATTGGTGTAGGTTCGTCTATGCCATCGAGGTTGAGTCCATCGTTTTGAGGATGGCTAGAAGGTCTATCCGAATGTTTGTCTACGAGGAACAATGCAGATCTTATCATCATTCTTAAACAGTCATCGGATTTATTTGTTACATTAATTATGGCTTTTTTCTTTTTATAATACGGGGGTAAATCTATATAAGATCCACCTTTGAAAGGCATATAATTGGCTATATCTAAATATAAACTATCGATTTTATCCACACCCCAACCTGAACCTCTATTAATCCACCATTCTAAAGTTTCCTGAATCCTCTGAAATGATGTATCTAATGATGTGTTTATAGTATCGGATTCGGTTATAACTTCTTGATTGCTATGGAAATATGGTTCGGTATATTCAGTGCTATCGTCTGTGTTACTTTTACTCAATGACATTTTAATCGTCAGCTGGTATTTTATACTTTGTAAATCATCTAATTCCTCGTTAATTTTACTCGATATGATATGCTTAACATCATTAACATCCATGTTGGAATTAATATCCATCTTCCAACCTTAGATATTTACCAATGCCGACGGATGTGGATACAAATTTTAATTCTTGTTGTTTTTTATCAACATCGTCTTGTTGTTTTTAATCATCGGATTGATTATTATTTAGTGAAACGATCAATTCAGCTTTTCTCATTTGAGAATAACCTCTCATTCAACAGTTTTTTGCTTGAGCTTTGAGTTCTCTAACAGTCTGGGGTTTGTTGTATTCCAAACCGAGTAAATCAATCAATTCAGTTTTTCTCATTCAAGAATATCCACGTAGACCACGTTGCTTTGCCAAAGCTTTCAGCTCTCTGACAACATAAGTCATTTTGATATATAAATACATGTGAACTAATGTCTAATTGGTTTGAATTCTACCCAATCTATTTATCTCATTTCGGTAAGCTTTTTCCTCTCATAAATAATTCTTGTCAGCACCGTGACTCTTACATAAACAGTAACTACCTTTGACCCCAATCCCACATACAGAACACGAATAATTAATGTGCCCTTTTCTAATGGAATGGATTCCACAAAAATCAGACATACAGCTCTTTCCACAAATTTGTGATTGGCCCAAGCGTATGAATTTACATCTTGATGTGCCTCTCGCCATTGTGATAAATATACATAGATATAGTATCATTTGTCTAAATGCATGTCATCAGCTTCCACCTCCATTTATAGATTAGCAGTCAGGGTGACATGGCTGATAGGTCATGGTTTATGCGTAGTTATTGTGTAGCTATAAATAGCGATGACTGATAACCCAAACATTGTGAATACTATCTCGTGTTTTTTTTGTTCCTCTGATGGTGTATAATACTGACTTATTGTTGGTCTCTGTATTGGGTCAAGTTTTTTTCCATAAACGAGGAAGTATTCGTGCATGGCAGATTCAACATCCTTAAACGTTTCAATTGAATGTCCTTGCTTACGCAGTTCTTCATTAATAAAATCTAATCTTAATATCCTCAGTCTGGTCCATTGTGACTGGGCTGCTTCGAGTTGTTCTTATGCTTTATTATGTCATTTACGCTCCTCTTCAACTTCTTTAACGTTTGATTCTCTCATACTAGAAAATAAAAAATTACTCCCCGAAAAAGCTAGAGCATTAACAACAGCTCCACCGACCATCATCGCAATTGATGCCATGTTTATATGAATATAAAATATTCAAATGTTTAATTACTTCATTATGTCTTCTGGGATAAGCCCTTTGTTTGATGAGCATATCTTTTGTTGCCATTGCTAATCCAATATTGAGAATCATCATACCTATATCATAACCATTAAAATCTAGCTTGGGTGGTGTGGCTTTAGTAATCATTTTAGCTATACGGGCATAGCCAATGGCCAAGCCGCTGACCATCGCTGAATGATATGTTGCGCTTACCAACATTTTACCTTCTGGAACTGGAGTAGTCATGCTTCTTATAGCATTATATGGGGGCTAACTTCTAATTGAACTTGTTGTTGTGTAATCGGGGGTGACATTTTCTCTTCTCCGGTCTTATGAAACAACCATACCACCGCTATAGCAACAACTCCTACTAGCGCCCAAGTTTCAATCGGACGACTATGTTCAATATTTGAATTATGCATTAGTTTCGCTTTCCTCGCCAGCCTGCCCTTTCTACCGGCGGTGATTTTGGGGGGGTTCTTCGTCACTCTGGCTTGTGATGTTGCTGGTATTTCCTCATTCACAATCCGTTGTGCATCCTCGTTCACTTGTTGTACAATCTGTGGTGTCACTTGTTGTGACTGTGTTTCCACAATCTGTTGTACAATCTGTGGTGGTGTCACTTGAGTCTCCATTATTATCAAGTGGGCACGTATGTTTAAATTGACAATACCTAGCCGTTATTAAAGCGGTGGTCCCCGGAGCTAAGAACATTCCGTATCTATGATAAAACTCACAGCTCACTGAGCTTATAGCGTGTTCGTTGAATGGGTCCTTCTCGAGAGATTCACATAAATATGGGCGATGTTCTGCTGGGATAGGGAGAAATGTACTAGCTACGACTGTGTATAGTTGTAACATAGCCGAACCTATTGTTTTAGTCATGGTAGCTCCCAGTCTAGACTCGTAACGCGCATACAGTTTTTTAATTTCTTCATCGGTCATGTTATCAATTTTTTCAATGGTATAATTTTCCCCCAAATAATAGTCTTTCTCTATGTTTATCTGATCTGTTTTTTTAGCATTTGTTCGATGAGTTCGTCGAGATATTTAAGTCTAACATAATATAATATGGCATATCCAATACAGCCCATAATAATAAACTGTTGCGAAAGAATGAGGATTTCAAGCCATATTATGTCATAATAACCGCTAATGTTCAATTTACTTGTGCAATCTTTTTGCTATATTTTCTATAATTTTGCCATATTTTTGCTAAGCAACTGCATAAGCAACTGGGTGATTGGTTTTTAATACGAGTTTACAGTGCTTCGTTGCTGCTAACAGTATTCTGACTTTATCTTGTTCGGGCTTGGTATAAATAACATCATTTTCATGTAATCATTCCTCAAATGAATCTCGGTCTTTCCAATGAAACAGGGCTACCCATTTGGTCTGCTCTCTCAGATCTATCAGGACAGAGTTGTATTTTTGAGTAAGTACCCAAACGCTATCCTGAGTATGTCGACTGGAGAATGCTAAATATGAAAGCATATATTTCTTTTTCGTTAGTACTTTACTCGCACTACAATCGTCTATTATGAAAAGGGTTATTCTCCTTTGTATTTTTCTTGTAAACGATCGCCCGGATCAACTCTGTGTACCTCATTGTGATTCATTACCCAATCTCTCGATAGGTATGTTTTATAAACGCTTATAGTCGGACACAGAATAAAAATATTTGCCCACAGATGATATCGCAGTGCAGTTCTTTAGGTAAAAGATTATTAATAGATTGCTTGCACAAATCTTCCATTCTGTATATTAAGTTGCGCATCCATAATCACTTACAAATATATGATTAATTTACCAGCCGATTCCTGTAGCTTCGTTATCTGAATAGTGACAACCTCGCTGGCATTTTCTATTCTCCGCCCACTGCCGTGTAGTTGGTCATCGTCCATGGTTCGCATGTCGAGCCATAGCGCATACTTCGTGGTGAGGTATTCACCCATTGATACACCTCCGAGAGACAGATCTTTCACCACCGCGTTAACTTCTGGGCTTCGTTTTTAAGAAGGGAGTTTTTTAATCTCATCCCATTGCTGATAGGCTAGCATTCCTTGACTATATAGTTGATTAGGAACGCCCTCAATAGTCAATTCTACTTTTGTAATCTTGGGATTGTAGAACTTCTCGGTATTTCTTTTAAATGCATCGGAGGAGTCCTCGAACAACATTAAAATACCCTTCAACGATCTCGATCTCGTGGGGACGTTTAGATTGATATTCGACGTCGTATCTTTTTTGTTCCTTTTGATCTTTCAATGTCGAAGAACGCGATCGTACAAAATGGCTAAACTTCCGGTATACTGGCTACGAATTTGTCTGGCTAATTCAGGATCTGTTATCATATCATACTCCAGCGAGATATTGTCAATGGAATAGCTAGCATCTTCAGCAGCTCTGATTACTCTGCCATAGTCATTAAAAGTTAGTTCGTATTCTAACCTATTGCCTAGGGTGCTTGATAGAAGGGCATGTGGGAATCTAGTAATTCAATGTCTAGCGGAATATAGAATCGGTTACCTAATGCGGCGGCAACAGCGAGATCTTTAACGACGGTATTATCACCATTATCAGCACCCACACGCAGTTTCAATGTGTTCCGATTACAAATACCTTGGTACTGTAAGTTTTCATGCTCTTTATCCGTTCTCCAGAGATCCATGTAACAAAAGTATACATCGCTATCGTCGATACTCAAAACCTCATTACCACTAATTTTCTTAACGATAGCACGACCTATGTTATGAACAGGCTTCCTGTTAACGTCGGTAGAAGTCAAACTAATTGTAAATGCTAGTCGGGCAGTTCCCGGAACTAACACATCGTGTGCGCCGAGATTAGGAAAGCGGATTATTAGTTATAGTTACAGACTGACAAATTGCTTTGATCCCTAATGGATCTCGAAGTCTATGTTGTGGGTTTAACTTGCGTCGGTATTGTGAAGACATTGTTATATTGAAATTATGTGTAACCTTATGTTTAATATAAAAATGGATGATATTAATCTAGATAACATAACTGATACTAGTACAATCGAAGAGGGTAACCAGCTTTACGAATCTTAATGATGAACTTTTGAAACCAGCCGTTAATGATGTTAGCCCAATTGGTCGTGACTATTCAAAGTTTACGATAGATAGTAAAAGAATATTGCGACTGATATTGATCCAGATATTGATCTTATGAATTCTCGTACTCGTAAGCCCCTAGCCTTGTCTACGATAGCTGCTAAACATGGCATCAGCACTGTTCATAATGAAGTTTTGTAGACTACTCACGAGAAAAACTTTCTGCGAAGACTACTAAGGTTCTTCGGACTGTGGGTGCTGAACTCAGTAGCATAGATAAAGATAATTTGGAAGGAAGCTTGAAGGTGGCCTCGGACGGACTCGGAGAAATCTTGGGTACCTACTGCCATAATTCCACGGTCAGTGTACCATCCTCGGAGTTCAGTATTAGGGAATTACGAGGTCTTGACAAGGCAATGCAAACAATGCGGGGAGAACTCGACAAGCATATAGCTTATGAGAAAACAAAACTTGAACAGGCGGGTGATGAATTCAGTAGAGGTCGCGTTGCAGAAAGATTGCGTAACTTAGAAAATTGGCCCGCCTCAAAGTGGCTTCTAGTAATAGAAAGGCACTTCGTTCACAAATCAGTCGAATTCGAGAAACTATCGATCAAGTCCTCAACGATGATACTGCACTGGCCGATAAAATTAAAATATTGTTCAGAGAACAGGGGATAACCATTGCCAGTATTTTAACCGCATTGGGATTTATTATATCAACTTTAACTCTTGCATTAACTGGTGGTACAGGAGGTGGCACACCCCCTAGTGACAGGGGTGGTATAAAAGAGTGGATAAATAGCATTTAAAAGCATTAGGTTCAGCACTGGGAAAGCTCGCTGGGAAAGCCGCGTCTGCACTTCCCGGTATAATAGGGAGTATTGTTTCCTGGCTCTTGAATTTATTAGCAAAGACCACCACCTGGCTTAGTCAAGACTTGTGGGCACTGATCGTAGCAAATGCAGGGCTGTTGTACGTATCCGCAAAAGACTATTTATCCAAATCATGAGTAAACCAGCAGCGACTCCACCTACTATAAGAGCTGTTATTTCATCCATATGTTGTTGATTTTTAGCTGCAATATGTGGTGGCACTTGTGGTTTTGCGTTAGTAGATGGTTGTGGTGTCTGTGGCTTTGACTATTCCCGTTTCGCCTGTGTTTGTTTGCGCTATTAATTCGGTATTAATATCTGAATTTATATCGATAGCAATAACAATTTTATTATTATAGCTTATCATATTACACGGAGACATGTATAGTCCCGGCGCATGAACATAGTCTACTTTACTGTAATACATCTTGATAACGCTTTATAGAAGACGGTATGTCAACTGGTGAATTAATAGCATCCTCCACGTTTGCAACAAAGTGTTTTTGTGCATCGAGCGCCGTCCCAGAACCAATAATGGACGTTCGTGTTTGCGATTGTGCACCGAGAATTGCCCATACATAAGTTCTTATTGATTCATTAACTCTTACAACTCCTGGGTTAGTAAAATTATTTTCTCTTTTATCATATAGAAATTCATTCCAAGCGTTTGCGGTATCGTTCAGTTGTACAAATTTTGTAACAATATAAGCCAAACCACCCTTAAAACTCATAAGATCTCCTCTCCAATCGTTACTCGAAAGTTCACCGGCCATGATTGAGATTATGTAATCTTACAAAAAGATTGTTTTTCTGTAACAACTTAAATGGATTGAATGGTTGATTAGTTTTTTAAACTAAATCATCGCTTTCTTCTTTAACTGTTTTTTGTCCGCTGTACGGAACACCTAGACCATGGTTAAGTCCTTTAATATGCCAATCTTTACTCGTAGCAATATTAAATTCCTGACAAATACGTTCATACGCGAACCTATTGTACGGATTATTTGAGGAATTCCATGCTCGATCATGCTGTAATGGGGCACTAATTTCTTTAAGTATATGTCTAATCTGATAGTATACGTCAAATGATAAAACAGACTTATTTAGTTCAAATCCTGGGGTATAAAGAGATACACCACATCCTGCATTGGATTGTGAAACTAATTGTGCACCATTTTATTGCTAGTTGCTGTGACCCTGTATTTTTCAAAAATATCAGGAAATACAACAACAAAATTAGCACCAGAGGCACTTACTAAAATCGACTGATTAGTAATATAAGTTGATTTCATATTTAAGTTATGATATAGTATCTTTGTATATTTAATATGTATGTTACACTCCCAGGAATAACAAATGGTCAGTCTATTGAACTGCTTCATACTATCGATAACTCGGATGGACAACTTGAAGTCCCTCTATGCGATGTAACGTATTACCCACGGTGGACCAATATAAATGCTGTGAAAAGAAATAATAAGATATTTATAATTGAAAACAATGTTATTGGCGAACCCATTATTATACCTGATGGGTAGGTATTACAGCGTTTGCTCACTCAATGATGAAATTTTTAAGCCTTTGGGAGCTAGTCTCACAAAAAATGAGTCGAATGGGATACTGATTATAAGCGCTGGAGAAAAGGAAATATTCTTTGGAGTGGGGTTAGCAGTTACACTTGGATTTAGAGGAGACGAAATAATAGCAATAATAATAAAACCCAACGAAACAATGCACGGAGTTAAATTACCCGATTTAGTTCCCCTTAAAGAGTTGTGCATCCATCTTGATCAGATAAGTACGATGGTTAATATTCAACTCGAAAGTCCTTCAACTCTACTCAGATCTATTCCAGTCAAAGATGAAAAATATGGTGGCGGTAGAACGGAATGTTTCTCAACATTACAATATAAAAAATTAAAGCGTGGTATTATTTCAGATCTCAAAATTTCTGTATTAGATGTAAAACATCAACCTGTACATATAGGATAATTGAGTGTAACACTCCATATCATAAATAATGGTTGATTCATCAGGCCCTGGAACACTCAGACAATGTAATACAATTGCGCTTTCCGATCTCGGAGACACAGAAGGATTTGGTAAACCGGGTACCGATGGTAAGTTATATGCTTTACACTTACAAGATATTGTATGCAAGCGGAAAGAAGTTGCATTGACAGGTAATCTAGGAGATTTAACCAATGTCGACGTTAGTAGACTCCATAAAAACACTTCGTATAATCTTACTCTGAACTATGATAATAAATGGACTATGATCGAAGTAAACATCGAGTGGCTATTGAATATCGTCATTACCCCACCCTATGTGATGACGGGTAAGGCACATAATTTAACTAAGATAATAAATAGTGGGATCGTACTCGGGGCTTATATCCCATCAAAACGAAAAAGTGTGTAAGTCACCCCCCTGCCAGAAAACCCAGGTTATATGTTATATAGTCGTCCGGCATAAAAAAATGTTACCGGTAGTTTAAATTTGGTTACTGAATTCAATGATATTAAACAGAACTTGAGTGCAATACCTAATCTTTCTACGCTTATTATTAAAGTCTTGTTCGGAGATGCACTGGAATATGCCTTCGAAATATTACCAGGTATATCGATTAAATGGCTAAAGAAACACTAACGACGTTGCAGTATTATTTATATGAGTGTATCACCCGTTACAACCCTTGAGGGGGTCCAACTTATTAAAAGTGACAGCATTTCTCTTACTAAGATATTCATGACGTATAATATACATTTGATAAGGTTGATGTATACTCTCAAAACATTGAAGCAAGACCAATTAAAGACTATTATATGATATAATAATATACACTATGGGTTTATATCCAGCGCTCGATGAGGCATCTAAAAAGATGGATACTGTTGATGGTTTTCGATTACATCAAATAAGCGACATAGAACATCGAATAGATAAGGAGAGGGAGTTTAGACTTGGATTGTATAAAAAGTATCGCAGAGCCGTCAATGCTCTCGACGGATTTGACACCGCACTTGTAACAGCTGGCATGGGACTCGGTGTAGCCGGTGTCGGTTTATTATCAACTATAATCGCCGCGACTATCGTACTTGGCATGGAAATAGGCGCCGGAGTCTCAGGACTTGCAGGAATAATGATAAAATTCATTTCTCATAGGTTGCAAAAGAAAGCATTAAAACATGATAATATTCGGATACTCGCCGAAGCAAAGTTGAACAGCATTGAGGATCATATTTCAACAGCAATGGCCGATTGTAAGATATCCGAGGAGGAGTTTCGTTTAGTTTTGTCAGAACTCACCAAATACAATGCAATGAAGCAGGAGATTCGATCCAATTCTCGTAAGACCAGTGGTATTAGCGAAGACGAGAAAAAAAAGTTCATAGAACAGGGGAGGCAACAAGCGTGTCAGTTATTCCGTGCCAAAACCAAAGAACTGGTTGGAGATTAAAAATAGATTGCTTACTATCATTAGATCAGATTTAAACGAATGCTTACTTAAATATAAAATAATGGAGAATTACAAACCAAGGAAGAACTCGAAAAAGATATCGAAACATTGATGCTCAGGGACAAAATTATCAAATGGAGAGAATTACCACAAGGTATATATACTAGCCACATAAAGAAACAGTGCACGGAGAAAATATAGATATAAGGGCACACCGTCCATATATGAAATATAGGTTTGAACACAGCAATTATTAGAGACATTAAAACGCTCATGCACGTGCCATACGATATGACGTCATTGATGGGGGCATATGGACGTGCAATGTGTTACTGCACGTGCATCCTGTGCAGCTGTACACAGCATGTGCAACTCAAAATCAGCTGTCACTTGGAAAGCATGATCTGTGGTCATTCAAAAAATTCAAAACTTCTCAGGCGCAGACACAAGCATATCACAAGCAAATCATGCCAAGATTGACAGCTGCACAGCGTCGTGAAGCCATTGGAATGATCCGAGCGGGAATGAGGCAACATCAGGTGGCAACACATTTCCAATGCCATCGTAACACGATATCGGCATTGGTGAGGCGTTATCAGAACATAAATGACGTTGCCGACCACCCACGTTCAGGACGTCCCCGAGTAACGACGCCAAGACAGGACAGATGAAATCGAGTTACACATCGCCGACACAGGTTCCAAACGGCAGTAACGACGCCCCAGACAATTCCTGGACTGCGCCGTATCCATCCCAACACTGTCAGGAATCGTTTACGTCAGTACGGGATTCGACCACGACGCTCTGCCATACATCCCATCCTGACACACCGTCATCAAGTCAACTGTCTAAGATGGTGTCGAAATCAAGTTCACCAACCTCGAATATGGTGGAGAAATGTTGTCTTTACAGATGAATCGAGGATCAACACTTCCCAAAGTGACGGGCGCCAACGTGTCTACCGGCGTTTGGGAGAACGTTATGCACGCAACTGTATTGTGGAGAGGAATCGTTTTGGAGGTGGCTCTGTGATGATTTGGGGTGGGATAACAGCACGGCACCGAACCCCTTTGGTGGTTGTTCAGGGTAATCTCACCGGTGTTGGCCTTCCATGCCCATTTGGTGGACTCCATGCGTCGCCGATGCACTGCTGTGATTCACGCACAGGGTGGTCATACCCGTTATTGACTTTGTGACTTTGTCGTTTGACCCCCTGCTCCATTTTGATCTTCTGACGTCATCGGAACAGATGTTGTTCAGGTCCCGTTGACATTTTCTTATGGTCCGATCATTCAGCTGCTACAGCGTCTGCATCATTTTGTTCTTGCTGTGTTGTATTTCAATCCAGAATATATTTTCTCAGTGCACAGTTTCATTATGTGGCTAGTATTTAATATCAGTGATGTCAAACCAACCAAATACGGTAATCAATTCAATCATTTACCAAGAAGAGTATATAGTCTGGTCTCCTAGTAAAATGAACGAAGAACTTAGTAAAAATGTTGAATATCCCTTCGTTAAAAATAATGGTATACGTATGAGTGAAAATAATAGAGAATATTTTAGTTTAATGTTATGACGATTGTTGAATCGCATCATCGTTTTTGCATAAAATATTCCCCCTGTAGTAGCGGTATAGGTATATAAATCTTGCTCCAGTTGAAGTGAGCCAGAACCCCCATTACCTATACTACTAAAGTGTTAAAGCCAACTCCTTGCTTACTATTTTTTAATACAGGCTAGTATTGAGCACAACCACCAGTAGCTAAAGTGATGACGTAATCCTGCTAGGGTATCGTGCAGGTAGCCGAGGTACTGTAAGTACCTATCATCCCCCTACGGGTGGCCTAGCTTTGGTTTCTTGGGGCCTATAGTCCGTGTTATATACTGTATAAATGATGTTATGCCCAAATATGTTTGACAAAATGTCTTTTTGAATATTACTTTGCATTCATGACTCACTTGTGAATATATTACTTGGTCTAAATCTCGTCGCTATGTGGCTGAAATAATACCAATGCGACGTTGACTTTTAACTCACTCAGACCTTACGTCTTTCCCTTTTTCGCCCGTCACCAACGCCGAACTTTCCAGCAAGACAATGGCAAACTGTTCTTGACTTCGAGGAAGCAGTTATCTAACACTCAGGCTACTGTTAAACCGGACATCAACATAAACCAATGGATCAAATTCAGCTCAATCTGAAACAGACACCGAAAATGGAAGTATAAATACGAACACAGCTAGCAGAATTTATTCTTGACTCTACTGTTGTCCAAGGGGAAGTTATATATGTAATAAATATATTAATTCTCTTTAAAAAGCAGTAAATCAGATGGTGAAGACAAACTGATAGCTGAAATGTTTACATATGCTCAGGATGTACTGTGACCAATTTTAAATAATGCAATGTTTGATACCGCATACTTTCCTTCTATGTGGTAACATGGAGTTATTGATCCCCTCTACAAAATGGTGATACTAAAATACCAGCCAACAACAGAGGTATAACAGTACTAAGTACTTTCAGTAAAGTCTATACTATTATATTAAATCAGAGATTACAGTTTTTGGGTGAATCGTGTGATAATTTTCTCGAATCCCAGGCTGACTTTCGAAAGCTCTCTCGCTCTCTCTCTCTCTCTGCTATTGACAATATGTTTATGTTGCAATCAGTCATTCGGCGATATTTAGGTAAAAAGAAAGGAAAAGTGTATACACTTATTTTAGATTTTTGAGGCTTTTGACCTAAATTATGAAGCGTATTAAGCGTTCACGACATCTCGCCAAAGATGCATAAAATATCCAACATATATTTTTAAAGATGGTATCTCTTGTGTTAAATATGATCTTGACTCTTGAAATGGAATCAACATGCGAACCAGGCATCCAGTTTCACCCAGAGCTTCTCTCTCTAATGCTGTGGCCTACAGAAGCGCATTGATGCTCTTAAAGATTATTGCAATAGGTATTCATTAACTGTTAACTTCGACAAAACCAAAGTTGTGTTCCAAAAGGAAATTTGTCCAAAAATGGCATTATGGAGACATTACATTTGAATGTGTTTCTTCTTATAAATATTTTGGTCTATCATTCTCAAAAACTTCAAATTGGTCTAACCATATGCGCAGTGCTGCACTGTTATGTATTTTAAAAACGGACTGTAAAACCTTTCGATTAGAAAGTATTTTTCCAGAACTTTTGATGCTAAATTAGCACCAATTTTGTTATTCGGAGATTAAATTTGGGATTTAAAAAAAAAAGTTATATGTAACTGTATAGACAATTTGCACAAAAGCAACGTGAACGTGAAAACGCGACATTGCGACATTGAGTTTGGCAAGCTCGAGTTCTCGCGTTTTTCTCAATGGTTACATATGGCGGCGTGTGTGGAAACAGCGTGAGCCAATCGGAATTCGCGTAGAACTTGTATTTTAATCATTTTCCCGCAATTAATTATAAAAAAAATGTCCAAACTTGTAAAATGGGCCTAAATATATTACTTGAGTGAGTGAGTGAGTTAGTGAGTTGGGTTTAACACCGCTTTTAACAGTATTCCAGTTATATCAAGGCGTGTCAGCTTATTGTGTCAGAGCCCGAAGAGTAACAACCCTTAATCCTTAATGTAAAAAATTATTTTTTTACATTGAGGGTTAATATCGTACATATTGCCCCTTACTGTAAAATATTCTTATAAACAAAGTTTGATTGGAAATATAGGATACTTTTGGCTATTTTCACGTTTTTTTAGTGTTTTTGCTAGGTTTCTTGCAATTTTTCGTAATTTGCGACAGCGTGAGAAACCGACTTTGCTCAGACCTGAGAACAAGAGGGGCTATTATACTACTCTGGAAGGTGATGAGCATCAGTTGTCGGCTCCAGTCGCAGATCGCGACTCAAGTGGAACATCGTCAACTGTGGATCAGGAGCGGGTGCTGCCGTCAAGGTCGAAGGTTATGCAAAAACATATCTGACATTGCAAGGAATATAGAAGATTTAACCATCAAACTGTCCGACATTGGCTTTGTTTCTTTTGTACCTGAACATGACATTGTTGCTTTATATGAAACATAGTCAATAGAAAATTACCAGCCACAAAAAGGTTCATGTTCGGGAGGTATTCGGGAGGTATACTTTTGATAAAATATTCACTGGTATGACATGTTATTGATGTTCGATACAGAGAACATGCTAATACTATTCTGTTGGATAAAAGTATGTTTGGTTTCAGTAGAGCTACATTATGTGTGTTTACATATATCAAGCCGGAGAAATCGACCTGGTGTGATAACAAAGATAGACACAATGGGAAAGAGATGTTGCTGTATTTTTTTAGTACACTGTAAGACTACCAGCTGTTTCTATCATTGTACTTGAATTTGTTCGTTATTTGTTTGTTGTTTAACACCGAACTCAACAATATTCCAGCTATATGACGGCGGTCTGTAAATAATCGGGTCTAGACAGACGATCAAGTTGTCGACATCATGAGCATCGATCCACGCATTTGGGATAAGTTGACATGCATCAACCAAGTCAGCGAATCTGACCACCCAATCCCGTTAATTGCCTCTTACCACAAGCATAATCGCCTTTTATGGCTGCTGAAGACCTATTCTACCCCGGATCTTCACGGGTCCATTGTACATGAACAGTAGAACCGGTGTGGACTATGTGGAGAACGATGTTATTCACCATGTTGAAAGTAATATTTATTTAGTAGAATTGTTTACACAATTTGAGATGGAAAGATATTTATGTGATAAATTACTAAATAGCTTTAGAAAAACTCTTTTGGAAATGCGTTCAAATTTGAACATACATATTGTAATGGAAGATTTGGAACTGACTATAAAATCGGTGACTGTACATTTAGTGGGCGTTTAGTGAGTGAGTGAGTGAGTGAGTTGGGTTTAACTCCGCTTTTAACAGTATTCCAGTTATATCAGCGAATCGCTGCGCCATAGACGACTGGGACACCCGTGTCCCCTATTGGACATTTTGGGTGTAGTGTGATAGATTATTGTTTAGCATCGAGTGACATGTTCCCCGATGATGATTAATGTCTCTGTACAAAAACACGAACGGTGCCATTATCTTAATGCGTTCAGAAGAATCTAAAGATAACTCCTACCTTATTAAGTATAACAGAGTTTGCAAGAATACAGATAACTGTATGGAATCAAGAAGTACCAGTTTGCACAATGTAAAAGGAGTGACCTAGAAAATGCAGCAGCGGTAGACTCTAAACGTTTCTGGGACATGATAAAGCGTGTGTCTGGACGACTGCAACGACCAACCCCTATAGATATACTAGACTGGGGGGGGACTATTTCTCGTCGCTGAATTCTGAACCAATTGGTATTCAGGATAATCTTGGTGAGGTGGAGAACATAGTGACATGTCAAGGTTATGTGCAAGAACTGACAATTGACATATTAGAATTTCCAGTCACCAGATCCGAACTTTTTGAAAGCATCAGTGCAAAGAAACATAATAAATAAGCTGGCCTTGGCGACATCTATCGAAGCCATTTTACAAACATGGTTTGAGCGCTAAAATGGGTAAAATGTTACAATCCATGTACAGTAATGTAAAGACTTATATTTGTTGCTTCATGGGTGTATGCTTTGTCAATTTTTGTTTCAAAATAAACGAATTAGTTACTGAAATGGAACAAAATTGTCGTTTCGGTGTTAAATTACATTCGGAATGTATTGCCATTTTTTTATTTCTATTTGTGGAATACCTTATTGTGTTTGGCAATACTGTCAACAACAATTTTAGCAATGTCCAATGCTTAAAAAATATTGCATTTCAGGCAAGAAAGGTGTTCATGGTCCTTTTAAGTAGTATAAATTCCTTGAAACCATACTCGCCCCACTTTTACTTCAAATGCTTAGATACAAAGATATCACCAATACTGTTATACGGGGCTGGAATTTGGGGTTCAGTGACATAGAACCAAGGCTGGCAGATGTTCTATTCAGTCGCTCGCTGTTTTGAAATGTGTCAAATATTGTTTTTCTCGTTATAATATGCAGGAATCTCGTTTACCCCCAAAAATGTTATAATATGTAGCAGTTGTATATGGAATACTTCAAGGGGAATTGTCGCGTTGTCGCATGGTCGCCCTTGCAAAAAGAAGCAAAAAGTGTCAAAATTAGCCAAAGCGCGACAATGCGACAACGCGACATTTTGGCCATTTGTCGCATTGTCGCATTGCAAGATGTCCGAAAGGCTTATGTGACGTATTGCCATCCGTCTTTGTGCGGCGTGCGGCATCCGTCATGCGATAGCTATTCACAATAAGATTTATACCTCATATATGGCGAAAGATAGTATTTACAGTTCACCTGGTACGAAGTTCCGTGGTGAGCTTATGTCGGCTCCCACGGAAGATCGAATGGTCGGTTCACAACTGACATGAAATACTCAACAGGCCGTATGTGTAATGTTCTTTTTCGCTATTTTCAATCAACAATGGTTTTACTACAGGATATGCTAAACAGCTATAGAAAAGGTATAGACTTCATATCCGAAAAATATAAACTTTAAGTGGCTATATTTGACTCGGCACGGTACTTGGGAGACCTACAGTTGTTTTTTTAACCAAACATCATTGCATTGGAATTCCTTTCGTTTGTAATAGTATATGATTCTGGTGTATGCTTAACTGTCATATCCGTAATAAAGCAACAAAATGGCCATTATTTTAAGCCTAAAACTCTGTTAATGGACCATTCTAAAAACCCAACATCATCCACAACTTGGTCTGATCTGCTTGGGAATCTCCGTCGTTACGGTATCAGGCTAGTAACGAGGTTACCTTGCAGAGTATCGAAAAATAACCTTTGTAAAACAGTAAGTTTGATAACAATCTGTTAAAGGGGTTAGGGGACATAAACCCTTTTATGTAGCCCGAATATAACAACCAGATGGTCGTTGTAGAGAGGGAATCTAAAAATGATTAGTCATTTGCACATCTAGACAAAGTAACGATCAATTAAATCTGCGAAGTTTCATGAAAGTTCGATAAGTATTATTTCATAGTGATAACCCTTAATGTAAAAATATTATCTAATACTTCAACCCTTAATGTATTCTTTTTTTTACATTAAATGTATTTTGTACATTGAGAGTTGTAACAAGGGTGAACCCGCAACCCTTAATGTAAATTGTTTTTACATTAAGAGTAATTTTTACATTAAGGGTTGTAACAATGCAGGTCTCAGGCGTTTACCACTTCAGTCAAACCCACGAGCATGGTGCTGACAAACCTAGAAACATAATCAGGGCGAACCGGGAATCGAACCCTCAATCATAGGTTTCTGGCGTGCCCATGGGACACTACTCTGCACAGCGAAGCGCGGCGCATTAGACGACTGGGCCACCCGTGCCCCTATCGTTACTTGAACATCGATAGGAATAATACCAAACATAAACTCAACAACAAAAGTTCCTCTGACACCAATATTTTAGTGTATTTTTCAAACAAGTAAAGTTTTGTTTTCAATATTGTGGTACATGTATGGAATCAAGTCACAAAAACGCAACTGCTACGGAAAAGCATGCATTCCATGCAAAAGTCGACTTTTATGCAAGCCCCATGCATTTCACAACCCAAGAATGGGTATAAAAATATATGCGTTTACGGGATTCCATATGCATTGTTTAACATCGTGCTGACAACAACCACTCAGAAAAAAAAAAAAAATTAAGCTATATTCAACATTACGAAATGCCACGCCTGTCCGAAAATGAGCGTCTGCGAGCCATTGGTATGCCTGAAGCAGGATCGAGTCAACGTGATGTTGCAAGACAATTTAACGTCCACAGAAACACCATTTGGTGTGTATGGCAACGTTGGCAACAGACGAATGCATGCAGAGACCATCCTCGGAGTGGCAGGCCATGCGTAACCAATAATCGACAAGACAACTGGATTCGAACAACACACCTACGAAATCGATTCCAGACAGCAACAGTGATTGCAAGAAGGCCTTCGACGAATATCTTCACGAAACGTATGTCGTCGCCTCAGAATGTGCAGGGATTGTTGCAAAAAGACCCGCCAGACGACCCATTTGGACAGGAAACCACCGTCAAGCACGTCTACAGTGGTGCAGACAGTGTCTACACTGGACGGCCATGCAGTGGGGACAAGTTCTAGTCACTGACGAGTCTCGTTTTCACCTCAGCCACAGAGATGGACGGATTCGAGTGTACCGACGTCGAGGTGAACGTTACGTCAATCAGTGTGTCATGGAAGAAGATCGGTTCGGGGGCGGCGACATTATGGTATGGGTTGGGATTACAGCAAGACGGAGGACCCGTTTGATAGTGGTAGAGGGAAATCTCAATGGACAGCGCTACCGCGACGAGATCATCGGCCCGGTTGTTCTACCATTTTTGCGTCGTCATGGCCCAGGCATTACCTTTCAACATGACAACGCCCCGGCCTCATATTGCTCGACTTGTTGAGGTATCTCTTCAACAAAACAACGTGAATGTCATCCCCTGGCCGACTAGCTCCCCTGATCTCTCACCAATCGAGCACATGTGGGATGAGATGGATCGGCGCCTGAGACGTCAACCACGTGTTCCACAGACACTCCAGGAATCACGCATTTTCTGAAGTCAGTATGGCAAATTAAACCATTTTAACATGAGTTTTTTATCTGTTGCAAACCGAAATTGTTTCAGATTTGGTAAAAATTTGGTAACTTTGCATTAAATTTTATTCAATATCTGAGGAACTTTTTTGTTCAGTATATGTAGACAGTAGACCAGATTTCACAAAACTTCCAAGGTCACAGGCCCAATAACAAAGGACAGATCATTCTGTTCACATTCACTTTTGAAGACATGACTGTGTAGACTTCAACCGTGAGATAAACACAAGGAAGCTGGAGCGAAAAAATGCAATAATAAAATATTTTAAAAAACCTGTCTAGTGTCGGAAATTTTTAGACATGTACTCGCGACCGGGAAAACACACAAACAACCGGTGAGACGATCCGGATACGCTAAACGAAAGAAACAGCATGAGACAGGGGAATACATACCGAACGTGTTTTCAGGTATGTCATCGTTCCTAGAACGACTGTGTCGCTGTAACCGCACTGGCGATACAGCCGACGACTTAAAATCGATCCTGTACGGGCAATGATTCTTCAGGACAGGGTACAGCACCATCTCAGATGGACAATAGGGTGCATGAACACAACCAGGGTCTTATAGAGAAAATGGCCGGAGACAATTTGGACAAAAGTTCTTTCCGCAAATTGGTAATTATTATTTTGTTTGTTTTTCAATTAGTAGTAGAAAGCATTCTCATTTAAAAAGACAGAGAGCCAAAAGACAATGATACATACTGGAAAAGTGAGGATTAGTGCTGAACCCAGATTGGTAATTGTTATTTAGTTACACAACAACGCGTTAAGAGAACTTCTAGAGTGAGGATTAGTTAATTCCTTGTCTGAGCATATATACTTGCATCTAGGCGGACTACAGTCTGTGTAAAGTCATGATCAATTATCTATTTGATCATGTCAACTTTCCTACCTAAACTTCCAATTTCGCTGATAATGGAGCAATATTGGTAAAACACAGAGATATTTCACAAATCCGAAAAAAACAAGCCCCAGTCAGCCCTGGAAGAAGTAGGTCAATGATCAATGAACGCTCAGCTGGACCTCAACAAATCACTTACTTATCAGATCAAAAATGGTTGTGAGGCCTTTCACAAAGCATCAAATACTGTCTTGAGCAACCTTGACAGAATACAAAGCCCACATACAAATATTAAACCACAGGTGCAGCAACGTGCAGAGCAGGCAATATTATTATTCTGTGGACGAACATTAAACCCTTTGGTGAAAAAGATATGGCAAGACTAAAACACCTGAGAAGGATAAAGCCCTAGCTCGGAAAATTCCTCACTAATGCCATCTGGGACATTAGCATGTGAACTCATCTGAGGACACAATTGCGATTACATTCACCAACCAGAAAGTCACTACAAATGTTTATTCCATCCCTGGACTTCAAAAACGCCCAAAATTGACTGCTTTTGACTTATGTCATTTCATAAGAAAACCCATCCCGACAACATTTAGTAGCTATCACTAAAATTCCAACTACCTGGGACACTGATGGATCGAGGAATCCTGTCAACAACAGTGCTGGTTACGGGATCAATATCCATAGCTCCAAACCCCAAGCACATTCGGTTCAATAGTGTTCAGTCCGTGTTCACTGCTGAATTGGAGGCAATTCATGATGCATTTACACTCATACCAAAACGGAAGCAAAGACAGCCACCCTATCAGACTCGCTTAGTACACTTCAAGCCATTAGCGGCAGAAGCAGTCACTAATATTCTATACGAATATACCAGGCAATTGGACCCAAGGGTAACTGGTGGAGCTGTGTTTGATTCTGTCTCACATAGATGTACATGGAAATGAAAAACCAGACAAGATAAAGCAGAGATACAGCCAATTCCCTTCAGTAAACAAGAGATAAAAATAAAAATAAAAGCCTCCATACTCATACTCAAATGAAATGAAAGTTAAAGTGCATGTAGGCATCGCAGACACAGACATAAAAAGGACTGTCACAAGGTATGCCCGTCTTGACCCAGCATGACCCAGCCCGGGCTCAGACCGCCTCCGTGGTCTAGTGGTAGAGCGTCCGCCCGGAGAACGGAAGGTCCGGGGTTCGATCCCCGGCCGCGTCATACCAAAAGACGTTAAAAGATGGTACTTCTTGTTACCCTGTCTGGCGCTCGGCATTAAGAGGCTAAAACAACGACTGGTCGGCTCGGAGTCAGTATACTGTGTCTGAGTGGGATATTCATGTTAAACTGCGGCATGGTATTTCAGTGAGCTAGCACTATAAATCGGCATCAGTCTGGACTAGTACAAGCAGCCACACAAACACACACGCGTACATGCACGTCGCTATATAAATGCAATAATCTTGGACGCGACGTTAAACCCCATTTCACCTCACCTCACCAGGCCGGGCTCTTTGAAAACAAGAATTGCAGTATGATCCGCTATCTGTTGTAGTTCTCCTAAAGCCAAATTAAATCATATCAGTACATGAGAAAATCTTGTCAATTCCTATACAGAATTTTTTTGTACACTAAAGTCATAAAAGATATGTATACCCTACTCACATTCATAAGTCCCAAAGAGGGACAGGTCAGGCGAAATTGCTAAAGCAGAAGACGACCTCTTAAACATCTGAAGCAACAACAAAATGACCACAGCTAAAATCAAAATTACTGTTCATTGCAACAAGTGTACAAAGAGGGTGTGCAGAAATCAGCAGGCTTATCCTTCGACTCTTATCAGGGATTGATTCACAGAAAATGTGAACCTTGAGTTACTGTCACTCCCACAGCAAGAACAGGGATTTCCATTCAGGAGCTGTGTCTGTGAAGAAGAAACTATGGATACCAGTCCGTGTGGAGGCTATCATGCAGGACATACTGTTTGCGGTGGAGTGGCAGTTAAAAGCTTCTACTACTATTGGTACTGAAGATGTCACTATGATTGAGAGGCGATTGGGTGGCCTAGTGGTTAAGGCATTTGCTCATCACACCAAAGACCTGGGTTCGATTCCCCACATGGGTTTAATCTATGAAGCCCATTTCTGGTGTCACCCCTGTCATATTGCTGGAAGATTGCTAAAAAGGCATAAAACCATACACTCTCACTGATAGAGGAGACCAGCCAGGTGGACAATTCAGACCTGCAAATTCATGCTCAGAAGATACTGAGATACCAGAAGTTACGATAGTCAATATTAATTGAAAGAGAGTTTATATAGAAAATGTAAAATGATATGTACATTGAAATATGTATTAATACAAACTTGTTTTAATATACTAGTATTTTAGAATCTGTTGGGTGTTTTGAGATCCACGAAAGACAACATAGGCATTGACGCTGAAGTGAACAAGTTCATCATCGTGGAGCAAGGCTCATAGAAGAATGGTGAAGGTAATATTTTATACGACAATAATATGGCAATAATCCTATATTGTTTCATGTTTCATTTTTTTGTAATGTTAGAAGAAATCTGGTTGTAAGACATACTGGCGGTGCAAGTGCTAGAGTGAGAGGATGCCATGCTACAGTGACGGAAGATATCCATGTCACAGAGCCTGGCAAGCTGGTAGCAGTGCAAGAGTAGTGGTAACAATGGCAATTGCTATAGCAGCAATGATGACAATTAAAAGCCTTCTGTATGTAACAGGATTAATTAGCATGATTAATAACATTGTCTTTGCAAAATAATATGCTTCTTTTGATGAGGATTAATTGAAGTTAATTAATAAAATGCCTGCCTACCTTTTTAGTTTTTTTATATAAAACATTCACATATTTTTTTTAAGGAAAAGAAGAATGCTTTAACCCCTAGGCTACCCCAATGCTCCTAACCATTCTGGAGCAACTGTGTCACAAAGGGCTCTGCAGGGATGATCCAGCTGTCAGCAAACAGCCCAAGTCTTCCGCCTACAGGGGTATTTGTAATGGGAAAAGGACTGATGGCAGAGGGAAGCGGAAAGAGCCTCTGTTGCAGACAAGATAGTTGAAACAAGTGGCAAAGTATGATGCACCGTCGTGTCCAAATGCGTAAGTTCACGATCATTAACCAAGGACGAAGAACGAATTGTTTCTGACAGAATGTACGTAGAGATATCACCGTCAAAGTCAGGGGAAGCTACTGTCACCACTATACCAGTGCCGGTATCTTTAAGAACGAATCAGGGACCCTGAAGCTGGTCATATCAGCGACGAAATTAGAAGGCCTTGTCTAAGTTTGATGATGTCCAACAATACCGAAAGTGAAGGAAGGGTGATATAGGAGGATCTGGACTACAGAACCTCTAACCGACTGTTAGATTATCAAGTGCCGAAGTGGCACAATGTAACTGCAGTTTATCACCAATCCAGTGGAGAATAGTCTCAGGATCGGTGGGTTTGAAGCTATCCAACAAAGCGGAAGGAGACGACCAGGGATCCAAACCAGCTAGGAGTGGAGGGGATTGCTGAAAAGTCAGGCCAAGAAATGTCAGTCCGGGCCGGGCCGGGCAAGCGGGTAATACTAAAAATGGATTGCAGAAAAATAAATCGAAACCTGCATGTCGAGGCAGATCTCAAATGTCCACAAACATATAGTGTTGCTCAATTAATTGAGTTTGAATTAAATGCATCTTCAACAATGTAATAAACTGATAATCATGACTACATACCGAGAGTCCTCATAGAAAATCTAGTGTCTTGACTGTGTGTTTTCTTTGATGAGAAGGTGTAGGGGTGTGATGTCCTGGACAGGAAATGACAGTGTTTTGACTACTATCCTTTCATTAATTAACGTGTTGGGCAGGGAACACCTCACTGTGCCCTCACCTATTGTTATAGAGTACAGGTGTAGTCATCCGTGGTTAAGTGGGTAACAATAGGGGGATTCCCTATAGTCTGTTGCATGTCTATGTAGAGAAAATTACTATCTTTCAGATTCATAAAATGTCATATACATTTCAACAGCACATTCACTTTACAGAAACATATATTTCATAAAATTTCATATATACTGAGTCAAATTAAAAACTTCACATTTTTAAAAGTAATCCCACAATATGATATACAACGGACAAATGTATCAGAGAATGTAATTTTTCATCATTAATGTCCAAAGAAGGATTTTAATTAACGGTGGTAACCATAATTTGTTCCAAGCACCCACGGTATTCGGTAATAACATCAACAGTTGAAATCATAAGTCCCAAGCACGAGAATCTGATGGCACACAAGTTCAGTGAGGTGTATGGCGACCATGTGCGTTGACAACTGCCACACAACGCCTCCGCATGGACCTTGTGATGCTTGTGAACACATGATTGGGAAGACGACGCCATTGTCGTGTTGGAAGATCAAACCGGGTCCATGTGCTGCCATAAATGGCAGAAGTTCTGGTCCCAGTACCTGGTCGCGGTAAGCAGCAGCGTTGAGGTTGCCACGGATGACAAGAAGCCTGGAACGTGCATTGCCACAGAAAGCACCCCACATCATGACACTTCCGCCTCGAAATCTGTCAACTTCCTGTACACAACACTGGGCGTAACGTTCATGACGGCACCTCCACACCCTCGCCCTACCATCAGCAAATCGAAGATTAAATCGGGATTCATCACTGAAGACGACTTGATTCCAATTCCTCTGAGTCCATCGGAAGTGTCGCTGTGCCCACAATTGACGTTGACGTCTGTGTAATTGAGTCAGAATCGGCCCGCAGTATGGCCGTCGTGCTTGAAGGTGAGCAGTTCTCGGACGGTTTCGAACTGTTTGCGCACTCAGTCTACCCCTAAACAGTTCATTTCTGGTTGATGTAGCCGTCAAAAATCGGTTACAGAGGTGACGTAAGACAATCTGACGATCCTCTGCATGTGACGTCACACGTGGTCGACCTGGCCGAGAGCGATCAGCGGTGGTACCCGTTTGCTGTAGACGCGTCTGTAAATCATAAACAGTCCGTCGACTACAACCCATCGTCCTTGCGACTTCAGCTACGGAAGTTCCCGTCTGCAACATGCCGATGGCACGTTCACGTTGCACATTTGAAAGGCGTGGCATGACAAATGGCCGTAAAGACTTTTGTTTTCTTGTGTTTTTCCTTTTTTTTGTTAATGACTGCTTACAAGTATGGCTGAAAACACGTGCGGTATTATGGCCACGTAACCAGTTGCACGTGAAAAACAACTTTTGCCACTATAGTGCTGTGCACATGATTTTGATCGATTCACCTGCACAAAAACGGGTGTTATCTGAAGACAATACGTGGCCATTACTGTTTAAATACACAATAAGGGCCCACAATGATAACTGGTCAAAATGTTTTTTAATTTTGTTCAGTATATTTCATATTGACAGATTACTATTGAATAAATAAATATGTGTAATGCCGGAAGTGGGGCTAAGGTGAATACCCGAACAGCACCCAGAATTTTCCCGCCACGTTACAAAAACAACAAATGTTATAATAACTTACAGGTCCTCTGAAGCGTAAAGACGCTGTCCGGACGCAAGCAATAGGCAATAAACATACTAAGAAATAGCACAACAAGGGTTAAACTAAAATATTTATTCACCAGAACTTTACAACAACAAAAAATCAACCACACTAATTCGCGAGTGATTTATCAGCCACATATTCAAAATTCAGACATTTCATCTACAACAATATTCTAGCGAAACCACATGAAAAACTAGGAGGGTTTCCCTACATATGTGAGCACTGAGCACTGTAGACTAATCACTATAAAATAGGAGACACTTCTACAACATCAAAACTAACCAAGAATTTAGACTATAAATTCTATTCAATACAGTCCAACACCAAACCACGTGTAACAGAGCACATGTTGCCCGCCCTGCACGTGCGTCCCACGTCAACTCCTGAGAGGTGTACACTCTTTCAAAACCAAACGCCTAAGCCCGAAACTGTTGTTGCATTAAGTGTTTAAGAGGTCGCCTTCTGCCTAAGAAATTTCGGCTGACCTGTGTGTGAGTAGGGTACACATATCTATTGTGAGTTTGGTGTTCACATAATTTCTGTTTTTGTATTGATATGATTTCTATTTTCTTTTATTGATATGATTTCATTTTTGTCCTTGGCTGCTCTGTTTATATACGTTCGAGTAGCTGTCCATCTCTCAGTTTGGCCTTCGCTATTGCATCTCTTGGCTTTAGCAGATCTATGACAGATAGCGGATTTTACTCCAATTCTTGTTTTAACCTAGCCCGGGCTGAGGAATGGTCTTGACATTCTAGTAACACGTGAGCAATGGTTTCAGGCTGATTGCAAGATGAACAAACCTTGTCATAGTGCTTTTTGTGACCGAGTCTGAGGCGTGAGATAGCAATTTCAATTTTTCTTTCATTTGAGTATGAGTTTGGCTTTTGTTGGACCTTGGGTTGAATTTTATATAGCCATCTGCCGATGTTTCTTGCGTCCCATTGGGCTTGCCATCTTTCTGCTATGGAGGCTTTGATTTTGCTTTTCATCTCTAGTTTATTAAAGGGAATAGGCTGTATATCCACTTTGTCTAGAGCAAGACTCGCCAGTGAGTCTGCTTTTTCATTTCCATGAATATCTATCTGAGAGGGAATCCAACACAGCTCCACCTGTTGCCCTTGGTCCGATAGTTTTGTATATTCGTATAGAATATTGTTGACTGTGTTTGGCCTGGAGTTTGACTTTCTGCCACTGATGGCTTGAAGTGCACAGCGAGTCTGATAGGACGACTGCCTTTGCTTCCGGAAGTTCCGGTATGAGTTTGAGTGCATGATGAATTGCCTCCAATTCAGCCGTGAATACTGACTGACTGTATATTCGTATAGACTATCATTGAGTTCCCTCCCTGGAGTTTGAGTTTCTGCCGCATATTTCTTGAACTGCACTTAACGAGTCTTATAGGATGACTGCCTTTGCTTCCGGTAGCTCCAGTATGAGTTAGAGTGCATGATGAATTGCCTCCAATTCATCAGTGAATATTGACTAACCATCAGGCAGGTCAACCGAATGTGTTTGGGGTTTGGAACTATGAATATGGATCCCGTAACCAGCACTGTTGTTGATAGGATTCTTGGATCCATAAGTGTATATATATATATGGACCCAGCTGTCCCAGGTAGTTTGAATTTTAGTGATAGCTACTGATCTTAGGAGAATTGGATTTTCTTTTTTAGTGACTTCTGAATTTAAAGCAGTATCAACTTTGGGACTTTTTAAAGTCTATGGAGGATGTAACCCTTTGTAGTGACTTTCTGGTGGCTGAAAGTCATCACAATTGTGACTTCGGATGAATTCACGTACTAATATCCCAGATGGCTTTAGTGAGGGATTTTTTCGAGCTAGGGCTTCATCTCGAGTGTTTTTGTCTTGCCATATCTTTTTAACCAAAGGGTTTGATGTTCGTCCCCAGAACGATAATATTGCCTGCTCTCGACTTAGTTTCAATGGGAGTTCTCCCGTTCCTACTTGTAGTGCTTCTAGTGAGGTGCATGTTGCTGCGTTGCTGTTGTTGCATTATGTGTTTAAGAGGTCGCCCTCTGCCTAAGCAATTTCGGCTGACCTGGCCCTCATTGGGACTCATGTGTGTGAGTGTGTTACACATATCTATCGTGAGTTCGGTATTCACATAATTTCTGTTTTTGTATTGATATGATTTCTATTTTCGTATATTCATATGACCTCATTTTTATCTTTGGTTGCTCTGTTTAAATATATTCTAGTCGCTGTCCATCTCTCAGAAATAGAGTCAGTTTGGCCTTCGCTATTGCATCTCTTGGTTTTATGATATCTATGACTAATAGCTGATCTAACTGCAATTCTTGTTTTAAACCAAGCCCAGGCTGGGGCGTGATCTTGACATTCCAGTAACAAGTGAGCAATGGATTCAGGTTGATTGCAAGATGAACAAACGTTGTCGATGTGCTTTTTGTGCCCGAGTCTGAGGCGTGAGATGTTAATTTCAACTTTCCTTTCATTTGAGTATCAGTTTGGCTTTTGTTGGATCTTGGTTTGAACTTTGTATAGCCATCAACCGTTCTTACTTGCGTCCCACTGGGCTTGCCATCTTTGGGCTATAGAGGCTTTTTATCACTAGTTTAATAAAGGGAGAAGGCTTACCTCCGCTTTGTCTTGAGCTAGCTTCGCCAGTGAGTCCATGAATATCTATGTGAGAGGGATCCGACACAGCTGTTCATCCCCAAAACGATAATATTGCCTGCTCTCTTCTTAGTTACAATGGGAGTTCTCCCGTTTCTACTTGTAGTGCTTCTAGGGCTTTGTATTGTATTCTGTCGAGGCGGCTCAAGAATGAATTTGATGCTGAGTGAAAGGCCTCACGACCAGTCTATTTTTTATCTGATATGAGGTCCAGCTGAGTGTCCCTCGATGTGCCCCAAGATGTGCCTGAAATTGCCCTTAATACATTCAGGCCCTTTTGACATCTGTTTTCCACATATTCTATATTAAACCAATGCTGTCAATACAAACAACAACCAACAACCAACAACCAACAACCCCCCACCTCCAATACAAAAACAATATTACATTACTACTACAACCAACATATACTCCCAAATAGCTACCTTCCTTAAAAACACTAACCTTCAAACAAGACTTGGGAAAAATCCCAAACAAATTACCAGCCTTGACTTGAGTTGGGGATTTTACGTGCATTTTCCGAGTTATGCGTACGTCGAACACGAGCCCGCCACGCCATTTCGTGTTTGCCGGGAGAGGTGTATGCCAAAGAGGTGTAAGTGCAACCCGGAAGGGGGATTTTAGCGGTTGGTTACATTTGAAATTTTGAGATTTTGAAAAATCCCTTTGTTGGGAAGAGCTAAGGGAGGTGTTGGGTTACTTACTTACTTACTTACTTACTTACTTACCGCCTCCGTGGTCTTGTGGTAGAGCGTCCGCCCGGAGAGCGGAAGGTCCAGGGTTCGATCCCCGGCCGCGTCATACAAAAAGACGTTAAAAGATTGTACTTGTTGTTACCCTGTCTGGCGCTCGGCATTAAGGGGCTAAAACAAGGACTGGTCGGCTCGGAGTCAGTATACTGTGTCTGAGTGGGGTATTCGTGTTAAACTGCGGCATGGTATCTCAGTGAGCTAGCACTATAAATCGGCATCAGTCCGGACTAGTACAAGCAGCCACACACACACATACACGTGCATGCACGTCGCTATATAAGTGCAATAATCTTGGACGCGACGTTAAACCCAATTTCACCTCACCTCACACTTACTTACTTACTTATATGCGGTCTTTTAGATCTGTCTTAATTAAGTATATGCTCAGGGCTTTAAAGTTCGATGTGTTGTTTAGTGGGTTTAGTAGTGTTGCTAGATTTAGCAGGTTTGGGGGTTTAATGTGGTTTGGAGGTTTGTTCTGTGTTGTTTGTAGTGTGTGCAGTGTATTAGTGCATGCTCTGGTGTTTCTTGTTTGTTTGCAGTGGGGGCATTTACCTGTTTCGTGTTTTTTTAATTTTGTGTAGGAAAGTTGTTTAATTTGGTGTGGCCTGTTTGTAGTTTTGTTATGACTCTGTCAATTTCTTTTGATTGATGGTTTAATTTAGATTTTTTGAGTGTTTTTATAAGTATGTTTTTTAGTTTACAGTTGGAGTTTTGGTAATTATTTTGTCATTTGTGGGAGATTTTTTTAATGGTGATGCTTTTGATTTCCGTTTTTGAAATGGGTAGGTTTAGACTTACTTCTGGGGGATTTAAGGATGATATGGCCGCTTATGCCGTAGATGCAGACGTGCGCTGGTATCCATGTGAATTATATTTGTTTTCCTATTTTAGTGAGTTCGCTTGAGCTTTTGAGTATTTGGATTATCAGTTTGGGGCGGCTTTTAGTGTTTTTGTTTTTCATAGCCTGTAGTCCACTAAGCGAGTCGGTTAGCATCAGGATTTTGTTGTGTTTTTTAAATAGCAGGATGTAGAGGGCCGTGGCCAGGCCCTTGAGTTCGGCTGTGAAGATTGACTGGTTGTTTGGGAGTCGGTACGATTCAGTTTCTTCAGTTGGTTGTGAGATGTGGACGCCGAACCCTGTGTGTTTGGAATTCGGATCAGAGGATCCGTCTGTGTATATGTGACACCAATTTGGCCATTTTTCGTGTATGTATGCTAGTGTAGTGGTTTAAGCGGTGTTGTGGTTGGTTTGTTTATTTATTGTGGGGGCGAGTGTTGTGTCTATTTTGGGGGTTAGAAGTTTGGATGTGAAGATTTTTGATGGTTTGGAGTTTTGTTTTAGGTCGTTTAGGTTGTGTTCATTTAGGTAGTTTAGTATTCGTTGTGAGATTGGGGTTAGGAGTGGTTTTTTGCGAGCGAGAGCTTGATGTTTTAAGTTTATGTTGTTTTTTAGGATTTGTTGGATGAGAATGGGATGCGGCCTAGAGGTTTAATGTTAGTTGTTCCCGACGTAGATCCAGGGCGATTTCGCCTGTTACTGCCTGTAGTGAGGTGCGTGGGGTACCTTGTTGGGTGCGTGTGGTTATTTAATTTATCGTTTAATGAGTCGTTTAAGGAGTTATATATTGTTCAGTCGTAGTCTAGATTAGATCTGATCAGTGAAGTGTATACAGATCCCAGGTGAGATGCTCATCAAAGATTAATCCTAGGAATTTAGTTTTTGGAATTTGATGGGATTGTTGTTTAGTTGAAGTTTTGGGGAGGCAGGTTGCATTTTTTTTATGTTTGAATACTATTTCTGTTATTTTTTCGGCATTTAATGAGAAGGCCCATGCATCTGCCCATTGTTGAATTTTATGTAGTGATTTTATAGTAGATTTTAGGCCATTTTTATGGTTCTGTTGTAGTAGTATAGGTAATGGGGGTTCTGGCTCACTTCCACTGGAACCGGATTTATATACCTATACCACCACTACAGGGGGAATTTTTTATGCCAAAATGATTATGCGATTCAACGATAGTCATAAGATTCAGCTAAATTGACTCCAGCTCACCACCACCTGGAGTCTATGATATAAATTTTTATAGGTAATGGGGGTTCTGGCTCACTTCCACTGGAGCAGGATTCATATACCTATACCATCACTACAGAGGGAATTTTTTATGCCAAAATGACTATACGATTCAACGATAGTCATGAGATTAAGTTAAATTGACCACCACCTGGAGTCTGTGATATAAATTTTTATAGGTAATGATGGTTCTGGCTCACTTCCACTGGAGCGGGATTCATATACATATACTGCTACTACAGATGGAATTTTTTATGCCAAAATGATTATGCGATTCAACGATAGTCATGAGATGTATTAAACGAAACATCAATATTAATTAATAATGAATAAAATTTACTATAGCCCACGAGGATATTGGAAAGGTATAGGAGCAATACAAAAATTAGCCACTGCGGCTAAGGTATCTAAAGATGTGGCCAAGGATTGGTTAAAGAAACAAGCGTTGTGGCAAATATATTTACCGGCACCGCGTTATATACCGAGGAAGAAGTTTGATATTTCTACCACGAATGAAGTTCATCAGGCTGACCTCTTGTTTCTTCCCCACGATAAGGTAAAAGGCAAAACGTATAAATACGCTTTAACAGTATTGGATGTGGCTAGTCGATACAAAGAGGCTGAGCCATTAACCTCGAAAGATTCAACAGAAGTAGCTAATGCACTGAGACGCATATATAAACGAGGACCGCTAAAATAGCCTAAGCTATTTCAAGTAGATCCAGGTCGCGAGTTTATGGGATCGGTAACTAAACTGTTAACAAAGCACGATGTCAAAATCGTCCGTGGTGAAAGAGAGGCCCACCCTAGTCAAGCCATTGTTGAAAGATTTAACAGGACTCTAGCGGAACGTTTGTTTGGCTATCAGTATGGGATCGAAATGAAATCTGAGCGATTGAGATCAACCGAATGGGTGACACGATTATCAGCCGTTGTATCAGCGCTGAATAATGAAGTAACGAGATTAATAGGGAAGAAACCATCCGATGCGATTAAAATGAAATCCGTGACTTCCGAATCTTCAGCACCGAGGAGAGGTGTATTTCCATCAACAAAGAATCTGTGTCGGTATATAGCACCTCGCATCTATCGCCGTATTGTTTCTTAAGTTCGTTGTAATAAAAGTCATACATTAAGTGTTTAGACAAGTCGAGAATACTCATACCGACGTACACCGGTCTGTTGAATTTTATATTACTCTTCTGCATATGCAACGCGGCTAAGTCGTTATCGAATATCTTGCTTCTGTTAAAAGCCGGACTGGCTATAAGTTTCCTGAGTCTTTCTTCCTCATTAGATCTGACTAATTTAACATCAACACGCTTCCTTAGATTCTCCATAGTTTTACCGAATACCGAGTTATTCATGAGCTTATATAGATTCTTTTCGAAATCGCTGGTGGCTATCTTTCTTAAATCTGTGTTCAGCCTTATATAGGGCTCCATCCAAGGGCTTTGATCAAACTTAAGAACTCTGTGTATTTTCTTAAGTTTCATTTCTAACGATAGATACAACTGGAGATTTCTGTAGTGAACTATATATTTTGTCTTATCCATCAAATTTGGTACGAGTTTTTCTACGTTAGCTAACCTATTATTACCCTTCAATGAACGTTGATATTACGACATCCAGTCTTTATTAACCATTAATCTTTCGGGAGCTAGCGGATAACTGTTATGGTCTTTATGTAAGGAACTCGGATATTCCAAGTCAACTTCTAGTATGTACCCTTTATTCTCATCATTATTATTATTGATATCATTCACATTGACCCATTCAAAACCACCCGTGGGTAAAGGTTGACTCATAGCCCATCCGTACAAATTGTTAGCGTCGAGATATAATATATGCGTGTCGGGTTTACTCGGATCGTATCCTTCCACTAATTTATTATTAACCTTGGAATACCTTTTCGCTGCCATCGATATACCCCCTCTTAATCCTTTCTCAATAAACATGTGCATATCGTAATCTGTGAGTAGTTTTAGTTCTACGCCGGTCTTCTTCAACAATGCATCCCACAATAGTCCGGGACTGGAATAGTACCATGCCGGGTCCAAGCCGTATTGTTTTAAACACGTCTTTCTAAATATCTCGAATATATCGGCGAGTAACAGTACATCGGTTTTTAAGTACAGATCGTGATAATCACCTAAATTCTTACAACCTAATTTATCCCAGACCGTCAGAGCGTGTTCATAATCGGCATCTGTTATTCTAGATTCTGTTAAGTTACTATAGAATGATTCGAGGGGTGGTAATTCAGTTTCTTCGAATCTAGACCAATCATCCCTATATTCGTAAGGATATACACCTTTTCTCAGCAACAAATGACGAGTTATCTTATCGGTATATTGATTTGTTATCGCGAAGTCATCTGGATTGTTCACTTTAGCTAAATTGTCCAGGGAAGATAACAGAAACTGTACGGAGTCTATGAATCTAAGCCCATTACTTTGCTTTATTCTAGATTTCCCATCCTTGTCCCTATAATGTATAGGTTTAGTCAACGAGAACGATATGTATTTTTCCATATTGTTAGGAATGCACATTAAACCGCCGTCGGTCTTTGAGATAGCTTGCATAATGAGATGTGAATCGTATCCCCTAAGGTTATGAAACATAACTGGGATGGGTATTGTTTGAGCATTCATTTTTAGTTTCAAGTTACACTCGTTATGAGCGGCTCCCCGATAATTACCCGTGACGTGACAATGATCTCTTACGGAATCCCCATCCAGGGGTTTATTACAAACGTGACAACTCGTTGACTTCTTGTGGGCCCTCCAATCATCTATCGTCATACGCATGGGTTTCTTACACGATAATTTTTCACTGATTATTCTCTCTTCGTTTTGTAGATATTCTAGGAACTTTCCCGCTGCATCGGGACCTCTGTAAATCACGGGAGTGTTTGTTTTCCCATCATACCTTACAACTATATATCCAAACCCACAAGGAATATGTTCTTGAGTTTTGTACGTAAAACTACTATCAGTATTGCTTTGGTTGGTATTTTCTATGGGCTTGATAAGCGCTTCGAAGTCAGCGTAAATTACGTACGGTACGGGCATTTGATTACAATAATGTTCAAATTTTAATATATTTTTCCCCTCTTTAGGCATATCGATCCTGATAGCATTCTGTCCAACACCTCTACAGTCTTCTTTATGCGCTTCTAATAGATCTTGTCTACTGTACCCATGCAGGCATCTTTCGCTGAAATATTTCTTTCCTGCATGTTTTGTTTGATCGTATAGCACCCTGTTTAAACTCTTTATCCACGTATAATGATATTTTCCATCTTTTTCGATCAGAAATGAATTGATTCTGGGAATATGTTCCGGAGCGGAGCTTATCCTGTGTACAACAATTCCTTTAGGATGTCCGAAAACATTTATAGCTAAATTATTTTGCTTTTCCACCTTATCAATTTGTGATATTGGTGTAGGTTGGTCTATACCATCTAAGTTGAGTCCATCGTTTTGGGGATAGCTAGAAGGTCTATCCGGATTTTTGTCTACGGGGAACAATGCAGATTTTATCATCATTCTTAAACAATCATCGGATTTATTTTTTACGTTAATTATGGCTTTTTTCTTCTTAAAATACGGGGGTAAATCTATATAAGATCCACCTTTGAAAGGCATATAATTCGCTATATCTAAATATAAACTATCGATTTTATCCACACCCCAACCCGAACCTCTATTAGTCCAACGTTCTAAAGTTTCCTGTATCCTCTGAATTGATGTATCTAATGATGCGTTTATAGTATCGGATTCGGTTATAACTTCTTGATTGCTACGGAAATATGGTTCGGTATATTCGACGCTATCGTCTGCGTTACTTTTACTCAATGACATTTTAATCGTCAGCTGATATTTTATACTATGTAAATCATCTAACTCCTCGTTAATTTTACTCGATATGATGGGCTTAATATCGTTAACATCCATGTTGGAATTAATATCCATCTTCCAACCTCTTAGATATTTACCAACGCCGGCGGATGTGGGTACAAATATTAATTCTTGTTGTTGTTGATTATTATCATCATCATTATCATTATCTAGTAAAGCGATCAATTCAGCTCTTCTCATTCGAGAATAACCTCTCAGACCACTGTTTCTCGCTCGAGCTTTGAGTTCTCTAACAGTCTGTGGTCTGTTGTATTCCAAACCTAGTAAGGTAATCAATTCAGCTTTTCTCATACGAGAATATCCACGTAGACCACGTTGCTTTGCCATAGCCTTCAACTCTCTGACAAAAACCATAGTGGTATATGGAATGGTATATGCAAAATGAAACAAATGTCTAATTGGTTGTTTTCATATATCTAAATACGTATTCTTCCCAACCTATTCCTCTCATTGATGTAATCTCTCTTCCTAGCGTAAATAATCTGATTCCTGACCCTATCAGCACCGTGTTTCTTACATAAACAATAACGACCTTTGACCCCTATCCCGCATTCAGAACACGTATAGTTTATGTGTCCGCGCTTGATGTAATAATTGTGTATACCGCAGTAAATTTCAACACAGCGGCGGTTACATAGAGTCGTCTTCCCCATGAGTGTAAACTTGCAGTTATTCATGGTATATACATCTATCATATCATTTGTCTAAATGCAAATCACATCTACACTATTGATTAGGCTATTTATAGATCATGCATAGCCACAGCTGTCACTGCGTAGCTATTGTATAGCTGAAAATCAATAGAGCAGATAACCCCATAATCACAAATGTGACCTCGCGGTTCTTTTGTTCCTCTGACGGTGTATAAAACTGACTCATTGTTGGTCTCGGTATTGGGTTGAGTTTTTTCCCATAAACTAGGTAGTATTCGTGCATGGCAGATTCAACATCCTTAAACATTTGAATTGAATGTCCTTCCTTAATCAGTTTTTCATGAATAAAGTCTAATCTCTTCATTCTCTGCTGCGTATATTGTAACTGGGCTGCTTGGAGTTGTTCTAAAGCTTTGTTATGTCGTTTACGCTCCTCTTCAACTTCTTTAGCGTTTGATTCCCTCATACTGGAAAATAAATGATTACTCCCCGAAAAAGCTAGAGCATTAACAACAGCTCCACCGACCATCATCGCAATTGTTGCCATATAATATAATATATTCAAATGTTTAATTACTTCATTATGTCTTCCGGGATAAGTCCTTGTTTGATGAGCATATCCTTCGTTGCCATTGCTAATCCAATATCCAGAACCATCATACCTATATCAAATCCATTAAAATCTAGCTTGGGAGGTGTGGCTTTAGTAATCATTTTAGCCATACGGGCATAGCCAATGGCCAAGCCGGTGACCACCACTGAATGATAGGTCGCGTTTACCAACATTTTACTGTCTGTAACTGGAGTAGTCATGCTTCTTATAGCATTATATGAGGACTAACCTCTAATTGAACTTGTTGTTGCGGCGGGGGTGACGTTTTCTCTTCTCCGATCTTATAAAAGAACCATACAGCCGCTATACCAGCAACTCCTACTAGTGCCCATGTTTTAATCGGATTTGAATTATTTATTAATTTTGCTTTGCGCGCCAGCCCTCCCTTTCTTCCTGCAGCTATTTTTTGGGGGTTCTTAGTAACTCTGGGTTGTTTTTTTGTTTTCTCATTCACATTTGGTGCATCCTCATTCACATCCTCATTCTGTTCCGTTTCCGCAGTCTGTTGTGGTTGCGCAATCTGTTGCGGTGTCACCTGTTGTGTCTCCATTATTATTAAGTGGGCACGTATGTTTAAATTGACAATACCTAGCCGTTATTAAAGCTGTGGTGAACGGAGCTAAGAACATTCCGAATCTATGATAAAACTCACAGCTCACTGAGCTTATAGCTTGTTCGATGAATGGGTCTTTCTCTAGAGATTCGCATAAATACATGCGATGTTCTGCCGGAATGGGGAGAAACGTACTAGCTACGACTGTGTATAGTTGTTATATAGACGACCCTATCGTTTTAGTCATTGTAGCTCCCAGTCTAGACTCGTAACGCGCGTACAGTTTTTTAATTTCTTCATCGGTCATGTTATCAATTTTTTCGATGGTATAATTTTCTCCCAAATATTGGGAACATTTTCCACCGGCTACCAAAGCAGCGAGTTTTTCTCTATGTTTATCTAAAGATTTATCTACATCAGGCTCTTTGAGCATTTGTTTGATGAGTTCGTCGCATTCCATAATGTAATACCTAAGGAGATATTTAAGTCTAACATAATATAATATGACATATCCAATACAACCCGTAATAATGAACTGTTGCGAAAGAATGATGATTTCGAACCACATTTTATGTCATATTAACCGCTAATGTTCAATTTGCTACATTTTGCTGTAATTTTGCTATATTTGCTACAATTTTGCTATATTTTTGCTATAATTTTGCTACATTTTGCTAAGCAATTGCATAAGCAGCTGGTTCATCGGTTTTTAATACGAGTTTACAGTGCTTCGTTGCCGCTAACACTTTTCTGACTTTATCTCGTTCACCCTTGGTATAAATGACGTCATTTTCGCGTAAACATTCCTCGAATGAATCTCGGTCTTTGCAATGAAACAGCGCTACCCATTTGGTCTGCTCTCTGAGATCTTTCAGGACAGAGTTGTATTTTTGAGTAAGTACCCAAACGCTATGTTGAGTATGACGTCCGGAGAATGCTAAATACGAAAGCATATCTTTCTTTTTTGTTAATTCTTTACTCGCGCTGCAGTCGTCTATTACGAAAAGGGTTGATTCTCCTTTGTATTTTTCGTGACATACTCGGAGACAGTCTTGTAAACGATCGCCCAGATCGACTCTGTGTACCCCGTCGTCATTCATTACCCAATCTCTCGATAAGTATGTTTTATTAACGCTTATAGTCGGGCACAGAATAATAATATGATCGAAAACGTCCCGATAATGACTTTGTAAAATATCTAAAATAAAGGCTGTTTTTCCGCAGCCCGTTTGCCCGCATATGATAGCGCAGTGAGGATCTTTAGGTAAAAGATTATTCATAGATTGCTTGCACGAATCTCCCATTTTGTATATTAAGTTGCGCATCCATAATCACGTACAAATATATGTTTAAGCCATAGCGCGTACTTCGTGGTGAGGTATTCACCCATCGATACACTCCCGAGAGACAGATCTTTCACGACCGCGTTAACTTCCGGAGAACGTTTTATAGAAGGAAGTTTTTTAATCTCATCCCACTGGTGATACGCTAGCATTCCTTGGCTATATAGTTGATTAGGCAATGCGAACAATGCGGGGAGAACTGATAAATAATATAGCCAAGCTATCCGAAATCGACAAGCATATAGCTCAAGAGAAAACAAAACTCGAACAGGCGGGCGATGAATTCAGTAGACGCCGCGTAGCGGAAAGAATACGTAACTTAGAAGAGGAAAGATTGGCCCGCCTCGAAGCAGCTTCCAGTAATAGAAAGGCACTTCGTTCGCAAATCAGTCGTATTCGAGAAACTATCGATCAAGTCCTCAACGATGATACTACACTGGCCGATAAAATTAAAACATTGTTCAGAGAACAGGGAATAACAATTGCCAGTATTTTAACTGCGTGTGGATTTATTATATCGACTTTGACTCTCTCGTTAACAGGTGGTAGCGGTGGATCACCGCCTAACAATAAAAACGGTATAAAAGAGTGGATAAAAAAGCATTTAAAAGCATTAGGTTCAGCACTGGGAAAGCTAGCTGAGAAAGCCGCGGCTGCACTTCCGGGTATTATCATGGTACAACATTTATACTAAGTTATCTTATAATAATTAGATCTACATCAAGTGCTTTTATGAGTTATCATGGTGTAATATTTATACACCATTTCATATAATTATAGTTTAGCAAGTAATAATTATCATCAGGTAAAATGCATATATAAAATATCAGTAGTTTCAGTTATAGCTTTTTAGATGGTTGCTAGCCTAAGGTATCAAGATCCCATCTCCCAGACAAAGGATATTTATTCAAGTATATCTGTCATCACCTACCGGGGTATATTAGAATAACATTACTTCAATTAAGACTCATTAAGGATTAGACCCCATACAAGCTCGTCTATAGTGCATTAAGGATTAGCCCCCATACAAGCTCGTCTATAGGGCATTAAGGATTAGCTCCCACACAAGCTCATCTATAGTGACACCCTAATCTCTTTCAAAGCATCCAGTAAATATGTCAACAAGATTAGTGCCAGTCCAACAGGATAAACAGGATTTAGTATTCCCCTCTGTCTAGCCATCCATTTAGCTTAGGACACAACCAATCGTGTATCAACCAATCACATTCCTTTCTATTGTTCAAACTTTCATTAAATACATACTGTAGCCAAGTTCTAGCAGAGAAGGGGTTTGACTCTCTTACCAAGCAGACCTCTCTCCCACAGCCCAGAGTGTGTACCGACTCTCTGTGGCACCCTCAGTTATTTCTAAGTATATTGTAAATTGTTAATTGTTCTTGTAAATAAAATTGTGATTAGTCTCCTGTGACTCTGGCCCTTTGCTGACTAATTCCCCAAGAAAACCAGCACGTCATTTGGAAGGTATTGTTCACCTAGAACAGTTCCATGATAATTTGGCGGAGAATCATCGTTTTCGGAACCACGGAGTCCAGGTACTAACTACAACCAACTACAAGAACCCATTGGAGGACATGTCCAACCGTGATCATCCGATGGAATAACAAGCAAGCTGCATCTACCTCTGACCTCAACACTGGATTAAAGACAACCAACTCCTCCAAAGACACCAACAAAGGAAGAAAAAGTCTTCAAATATTGTAAGTACTACATTGTTGATTACTTGTCTTCCTTTAATTTAGTACGGTACATACTAATAGGTATCATGGCAAATATGGAGTCTGGTATGGAAAGTAACTTCGAAAGTGAAATTCCAACAGTGTCTTTAGTTACGCCCCTTGCCAAAAGTGTAATTCAGGCAAAATTTGGCACAAAAACAACATATTGTTTAGTAGATACAGGGGCATCCATTTCTTGTATTTCGTCTGCTTTTCTGAGCACAGCTTTTGAAAACCTTACTCTTGGAAACTCACCCTTTCCACAGGTTAAAGGTGTTGGCGGTGAATTGCATAAAGTGTTAGGTTCAGTTGTGTTAGATTTTGTCATTGAGGATCAGGAATTTTCTCAAAGATTCTATGTTCTGCCTACACTACCAGAAGCAGTGATACTAGGCGAGAACTTCCTTGATGACAATGATGCAGTCTTAGATTATAGCTGTCATTCCTTGATACTTAACAACAGCACCTCAGATAGGCAATATATCAATTTCATAGCCAATTCAATGCAAGAGATTAGTGGATTAGCAAAAACAATAGATCAGATTTACATCCCCCCTCAGAGTGAAATTCATTTCAAGGTCAGACTATCAGAGACCAAAGAGGATTCCCTCATCCTCATTGAACCCATTGCTTCCCTCACTGCTCATTCTGAAGTAGCAGGTGGTAGAACTCTTTCCAAAGTGAAATGCAAAACTGCTACATTTAGGCTTATGAATCCCTCCCAAGAAGAAAAAGTTCTTGACAAGGGTACAGTTGTAGGCAAATTTAGTTACATTGACCAAGACTCTGTTTATGCAATCGACTCTGACCAACCATTCATCAGTACCGTTAACACTGACAATGAGAAGAGAGACAATGACACTAGGGATTATGTTAAAATTGCACAAGAATTAGGATTTGATTTGACCAATACACAACTGACTCCGGACCAACGACACAGACTACTTAGATTTTTGGGACAAAATAGAAACATGTTTTCAACGGGTCTTGCAGATTTAGGAAAGACTGACATGCACCAACATATCATTGACACTGGCGACCACCCACCCGTTAAGTGTAGACCATATCGCCAATCTCCTCATCTCCAAAAAGTCACTGAAGAACTTATAGATGATTTTCTGAAGTATGATTTAATCGAGGAGTCTACTTCTATGTATTCAGCTCCCATTATCCTAGTCAAGAAACGCGATGGCTCATATAGATTTGTTTGTGACTACAGAAAGTTGAATTCTGTCACTTTACCAATGTCATGGCCTCTTCCTGTTTTTGATGATGTTGTTGATAACATCGCCAATGCACAAGCTAAGATCTTCTCAACTCTAGACCTTGCTAATGACTTCTTCCAAGTGCCATTACATGAAGATTCAAAGCATAAAACTGCTTTCGTCACCCATCAAGGCCTTTATCAATTCAAACGTTTGCCCCAAGGTTTGACAAATTCTCCACTTTGTTTTCAACAGCTCATGAGCAAAGTGCTAAGAAAATTGCTTTTTAAGGTTGCGCTGATCTACATTGATGATTTGATAATTTACAGCAAAAACTTTGAAGAGCATGTCCAACATTTGGAGCAAGTATTTTACTATCTGAAACAGGCAAAATTGACACTAAAGCCATCCAAATGCAATTTTGCAACGGACAAAGTTTCTTTTCTGGGTCATGTTTTATCATGTGGAGGTGTTCAAGTTGATGACAAAAAGACTGAAGCAATTAGAACCTTTCCAGTGCCCAAATCACAAAAGCAGATCCGCTCCTTCTTAGGTCTCACGAACTTCTACAGGAAGTATGTGAAAAATTACGCTCACATAGCGCTTCCACTGAATGCCTTGCTAAAGAAGCATTCGGAGGCAGAAGTAGGAAAGAAACCAAAGTTCCAATGGTCACTTGAGTGTGATCAGGCATTCAACACCCTCAAACATGCTATGAGTAATACACCTGTTCTGGCTTATCCAAATTTTGACAAAGAATTTCTTCTCACAACTGATGCCAGTGATATGAGCATAGGTTTTGTTTTGAGTCAAAAAGATGAGAAAAATAATGAACATCCAATAGCTTTTGGTGGTAGAGCTCTACATGGCAGCGAAAAGACCTGGAGCATTACAGAAAAGGAAGGCTTAGCTCTAGTTGAAGCCATTAGATCCTTTCGTCCATACCTTGCAAATTCCAAATTCACAGTCTACACTGATCATATAGCATTGAAATGGCTGAAATCCATCAAGGATGCCACAGGTAGGTTAGGGCGATGGTCTTTGGAACTTTCTACCTACACTTTTGACATTGTTCACCGCAGCGGCAAAGCCAATGGGAATGCCGATGCTCTCTCACGTAGGGAATATGAGGAAAATATTAACTGTAATGATCAGACAGAAGAAGATGCTGAGAAAACAGTCTTCTCAGTAACTTCAACTCAGTAAAGCAAATCAACTAGCAGTACCACAATCTTGCCAAACACCCATTCATCCACACAAGTCACACAGACAACTCAGACTGAGGATATTTGCACACCTATTGTCAATCACTTAGAATCAGACACACAGACAACACATTGGTCAGTCACCTTTGAATATGAAGAGGATTATCAGTCAGTACCAGTTAATGTTGTCGCAGCATTACATGCTACAAATGCTGATGTTACCCAAGATGCATTGGTTGAAGTAAGTATAAAAGAACATCCATATTTACGTCACCTACAAAGGATTTGTCCAGATTTCATCCAAATCTTTGACTACAAAGAGGATGATGTCCTTCCACAAAATGAAAAGGATCGTCAAAAGATTCTTATCGAAGCCAATACTTTTGAAATTGATGAAGGCATCCTATACAGATTCGTTCAACAAAGACAGAAAGGCCATGCAGACAAGTTCATTAAACAGCTGGCAGTCCCAAGAACCCTCAGAAATCAAGTCCTGCAATCCTATCATGACTCAGAGGTTGCCACCATGGGAAAGAAAGGATGCACAACACCATGAGACCTAAGTACTACTGGCCCAAAATGTACAGCGAGATTGCTACTTATGTCCAGACATGTGAGGTATGTCAACAGACCAAGAGGCACTACCATGCTAAGAAGGCACCACTTTGTCCACTACCTGTAGAAGAGGTCTTCACCCGATGGCACGTTGACATTCTCGGTCCCCTGCCAAAAACACCAGATAAGTACAAGTACATTTTGGTTATCACAGATGCATCATCCAGATGGTGTGAAGCCTTCCCACTTCGGACCCAAGAAGCCAAAGAAGTAGCAGATGTTCTCGTCAGAGAAATATTTTGTCGGTATGGCGCACCAAGGACCTTAATTTCAGACAGAGGTCAGAACTTCATGTCCAAACTTATCAAAGCAATTTGTGAACTTTTGGCAATTAAATTTACCCATACCAGCCCATACCATCCTCAAACAAACAGCTGTGTAGAAAGGCTCAATTCCTATATCAATCAGTCACTAAGAGCCTATTGTAACAAGTCTCAAAATGATTGGCCCCGTTTTATTCCTGGCATCATGATGGCCTATCGGATGGCCCCAAATTCATCAACACAAAAATCCCCATATGTCATGCTTTTTGGCCGAGAAATGAGAGCTCCACAAGATGTAGCATTAATTCCAAAAGAAAATTTAGGCCACAATAACAAAAGTTATCTTTCCAATTTGCTTGAGGAGCTTGAAATCACTAGAACAATTGCAGCTGAAAACACTGCTCGGGCTAAGGAGGTGTATTCAGAACAATATAATAGAAAAGCTAAAGAACCAGAATTCGCCCCAGGTCAAAGAGTTTGGCTTTACTGTCAAAAAGTTGAAAAAGGCCTTTCCAACAAATTAACCAAAAAGTGGTATGGTAGCTATTATATCGTCCATACAGGTCCAAATTATACCTACAAACTACGCCGAAGTTCTGACGACAAAATACACAAACCACTGGTCCATGCCAAACGTCTGAAGCCATATTTTGATCCTGCTGATCGTCCACAGTATCCTCCAGAACCATACCTCAATGACACCAGTAACATAGATTCAGGAGTCATGGTTCATGGATGACAATGAGGAACCAGTCAGTGATTCACAGCCTGACAGCAACAATTCCCCATCAACAAGTTCAACTTACCAGGCTACTGATCAGTCACCTCCACAACAGAAAGGTAAGAAGGTCAATTCCAAAACAAAGGCAGGTACTTCCAGCAACAAGAGTCCGAAGCAAAAGGCCCCAACAAAGAAGAAAAACCCTGCTTCAAGTACAACAGAAAAACCTACCAGTCCCACGGCAACAATGAAGGAAAATCATGCCACACCAGGTCCTAGTGCTCCAACCAAGGTAAATGAAAAGGTAAACAAGGGGAAAAGAGGAGTGAATAGTAAGCATCACCAGCCCAAATCCAGAAAACAACCTGACGACAGCCCGGTACAACCTCCAAGTCCAACATCAGGTAACATCATTAGCCCCCATACAAGCTCGTCTATAGTGCATTATGGATTAGCCCCCATACAAGCTAGTCTATAGGGCATTAAGGATTAGCTCCCACACAAGCTCATCTATAGTGACACCCTAATCTCTTTCAAAGCATCCAGTAAATATGTCAACAAGATTAGTGCCAGTCCAACAGGATAAACAGGATTTAGTATTCCCCTCTGTCTAGCCATCCATTTAGCTTAGGACACAACCAATCGTGTATCAACCAATCACATTCCTTTCTATTGTTCAAACTTTCATTAAATACATACTGTAGCCAAGTTCTAGCACCAGGAACAACTAAAAGCAGAAACCAAATTTACCAAAGAGCCAAAAGAAAATAACCTAGAAATTAATCTCCATTTCACAATGAAAGAACTACTCCACGTCCTACAAAATAGGAAAAAGGACACAGCCCCAGGCTTAGACCTTACTTCATACCAGATAATTAAACAACTACCACCCAAACTACTCCAAACTCTACTGAAACTCTATAACCTCATATATCTAAACGGACAGGTCCCATCACCTTGGAAACAAGCCCTGGTCATACCAATCCCCAAACCCAATAAACCAGCTGACCAGGCTAATTCATACAGACCAATCTCCCTAACTTCTAACTTATGCAAAGTAATGGAATCAATGGCCAAAAACAGGTTACAACACTACTTAGAACAAAACGACATAATAAATCCAGACCAAAGCGGTTTCACTCCTGGACGCTCAACCTTAGAAAAACCTCGCCCGACTAGAGCAGGACATTAAAACAGGCCAACTTAACAAACAATATACTACAGGCATCTTTCTAGACTTCTCCAAAGCATTCGACATGGTTTGGCATAACGGGCTAATACAAAAACTACAAAAAATAGGACTTAAAGGTCAAATAATTAACTACATCCAAAGTTTCCTAACAAACCGCAAAATCACCGTGGGCATAGATCAAACGCTATCGGACCAATGTCCCCTAGAAAATGGCACTCCCCAGGGCAGCATCCTAAGCCCAACACTCTTCAATATTATGATTAACGATCTATTCGAGGGACTATCCCCCAAAGTAAACACATCAAAATTCGCGGATGATGGAGCCCTCTGGATCCGCACTAAAAGCATGAAAATGGCCCAAAACTTACTACAAAAATCTCTAAATAAAATACAAAAATGGGCTGACAAATGGGGCTTCTCCCTAAACTCAGAAAAAACCACAGGAATAGTATTTAAACACAAAAATATGCAACCCGCCACCCTAAACCTCCAACTAAACAACAAACCAATCAAATTCCAAAAACAAACCAAATTCTTAGGATTAATCTTCGATGAACATCTCACCTGGGATGCTCACATTAAAAACCTTGTAACCAGATGCAGCAAAGACCTAAACACGTTAAGATGCCTAACCGGCTCCAACTGGGGGGCCTCTAAAAACACCCTCCTCTCACTCTATATATCACTAATTAGGTCCAAACTAGACTATGGCAGTGCCATTTACGACACCTTAAACAACTCTCTCATTAAAAAACTAGACTCAATCCAGTATCAGGCCCTAAAACTAATCACACGAACTCAACATGGCACCTCTTCCACCTCACCCCAGGCCTTAACAGGAGAAATGCCACTTAACCTACGTAGGGAACAACTTACCCTAAACTTCTGGGCCGCGTCCCAATCAAACCCACTAATCGAAAACTTAATAAAACAAAATATTAGCCCTAGAAACCAAGCCCTAGCCCGGAAACATCCACTACTTACTCCAATTTCCCAAAGAATAACCAATTACCTAAACGAACACAAAATAAATAATCTTAAACAAAACAATAAATCATCCAATATCTTCACTCGAAAACTTAAAATACCAAAAATAGACACAACACTAGCCGATACACTAAATAAACAGACCTATCCTAACATCGCTAAAACCACCACACTAGCATACATACATGAAAATTGGCCAAATTGGTGTCACATATACACAGACGGATCCTCAGATCCGATCTCAAAACACACAGGTTTCGGAGTCCACATCGCAAAACCAACCAAAGACACACAATCTTACCGACTCCCAAACAACCAATCCATATTCACGGCCGAACTAATGGGCATGGCCTCAGCACTACACAATCAGCAATCTAAAAAACACCAAAAAATCCTCATCCTAACCGACTCCCTCAGTGGACTACAAGCCCTCAAAAATAAAAACACTAAAAACCGCCCCAAACTAATAAATCAAATACTCAATAGCTCAAACAACTTAACTAAGGTAGGTAAACAAATAGAGTTCATTTGGATCCCCGCCCACGTAGGAATCTTTGGAAATGAAAACGCAGATAAAGCAGCAAAATTATCCCTTAAACACCCAGAAATAAGCTTAAACTTACCCAGCTCAAAATCAGAAATCAAAAGTGTCACTAAACAAAAAATTAACAAAAAATGGCAAAATATATACCAAAACTCAAATAGCCAAATCAGGAAAGTACTCAAAAAACCCCTAAATAAACCCAAAATACTACACCCATCCAAAAAAATCGACAGAATAATTACCAAACTACAAACAGGCCACACCAAACTAAACAATCACCGTAAAATAGCTAAACTACACACAACAGGAAACTGCCCACATTGCAAACAACAAGAAACACCAGAACACGTACTCATTCACTGCACACACTACCAAACACATCGAACAACACTACAGACCACCCTAAATCTTAAAACCGGACTTACACTAGAATCAATCCTAAATCCACAAAATAAATTAGAAAAATTCAAAGCCTTAGGCATATACCTAATAAAAACAGGACTAATTAGTCGCATTTAAACCCCAAATAAAATATTAAAACCAAAACTACCTTATTAGATAACCACCCAGCACACACAGCTCCCTTAGTTCGTCCCCCACCCACTCTTGGCATTCTTTCCAAATCTCAAAATTTCAAAATTACTATATAAGTAACCCCTAAAGCCCCCTCCTGGGTTGCACAAACTCACTTTTCCCCTTTTTGGAAACACATTAAATGGCCTGGCCGGGCCCGTGTGCGACATACGCTTGCAGTCGGAAAGCGCACGTTAAATCTCCAATATAAGTAAGTAAGTAAGAAGTTCTAGCAGAGAAGGGGTTTGACTCTCTTACCAAGCAGACCTCTTTCCCACAGCCCAGAGTGTGTACCGACTCTCTGTGGCACCCTCAGTTATTTCTAAGTATATTGTAAATTGTTAATTGCTCTTGTAAATAAAATTGTGATTAGTCTCCTGTGACTCTGGCTCTTTGCTGACTAATTCCCCAAGAAAACCAGCACGTCATTTGGAAGGTATTGTTCACCTAGAACAGTTCCATGATAGTATAATAGGGAGTGTTGTTTCCTGGCTATTGAATTTATTAGCTAAGACCACCACTTGGCTTAGTCAAAACTTGTGGGGGTTGATCGTAGCAATTGCAGGGTTGTTGTACGTATTCGCTAAAGACTATTTAACCAAATCATGAGTAAACCAACCGAGACTCCACCCACTACAAGCGCTGTTTTTTCATCGATATGTTGTTGATTTTTAGCCGCAATATGCGGTGACACTTGTGCATCAGTAGATGGTTGAGCGATAGTTGGTGTTTGTGGCTTTACTATTCCCTTTTCGCCCGTGATCGTTTGCGTTATTAATTCGACATTCATATCTGAATTTATACCTGGTTTTTGTTGATCGGTAGCGATAACAATTTTATTATTATAACCGATCACTTGACCGATCTTAAGTTCCATATTACTCGGAGACATGTATAGTCCCGGCGCATAAACGTAGTCCACTTTGGATTGAGCGTACTGTAATGCATCTTGAAAACGCTTTATAGACGATGGTATGTCAACTGGTGAATTAATGGCGTCTTCCACGTTTGAGACAAACTGTTTTTGCGCATCGAGCGCCGTCCCAGAACCGATAATGGACGTTCGTGTTTGAGATTGCGCACCGAGAATTGCCCATACATAAGTTCTTATCGATTCATTAACTCTTAGAAATCCTGGGTTAGTAAAATTATTTTCCGTTTTATCATTAAGAAATTCATTCCAAGCGTCTGCGGTATCGTTCATTTGTATAAATTTTTTAACAATATAAATTAAACCACTCTTAAAACTCATAATATCCCCTCTCCAATCGTTACTATAAAGTTCCCAGCCTTTATACCAATCACCGGTTTTATGCCAATGATCATATATTCTTGCGTAAAGTTTGCTGGTACTATACAACTTACCAAAATTAACTGGAAGTTTATTAAGTACTTTATATACATAATCGCTTTCTTCTTTGACGGATTTATTTTCCTCTGTGTAAGGAACACCTAGACCATGGTTTGCTCCTTTAATACGCCAATCTTTACTCGTAGAAACATTAAATTCCTGACAAATACGCTCATACGCGGACCTATCGTAATTATTATTTGTGGAATTCCACGCTCGATCCTGCGGTAATGGAGCACTAATTTCTTTAAGTACACGTGAAATGACATAACAGACTTATTCAGTTCAAATCCTGGAGCGTAAAGAGATACGCCACATCCCGTTGTGGCACACCATATGGCAAAGTTTAACTGATTCTGCCAAAATTGCATCGGATTGTGAAACCAATCGTGCACCATTTTATCGCTAGTTGCCGTGACCCTGTACTTTTCAAAGATATTGGGGAATTTAACTAAAAATTCAGCACCAGAGGCAGTTACTATAATCGATTGATTAGTAATGTATCTCGATTTCATATTTAAGTTATGATATAGTATCATTGTATATTTAATATGTATGTTACACTCCCGGGAATAACAAATGGTCAGTCTATTGAACTGCTTCATACAATCGATAACTCGGATGGACAGCTCGAAGTAGCTATCTGTGATGTAACGTATTACCCACGGTGGACCAATATAAGTGCTGCGAGAGGTAATAATAAGATAAGGTTAATTGAAAACGAATATGTTGTTAGAGACAACACTATTATACCTGATGGGTATTACAGCTTAAGCTCACTCAATGATGAAATTTTTAAGCCTAATTCCATTAGGCTCACACAAAATGAGGCGAATGGGATAATTAATATATACACTGAAGAAATAGGTATGATTATTGGTGAGAACTTAGGAATTACACTTGGATTTGGACAGTCAGAAACATTACCACCCAACGCAAAAACAACTATATATGCATTACCCGATTTAGTTCCCTATAAAGAGCTGTGCATCCATCTTGATCAAATCAGTACAACGGATAATATTCAACAAGAAAGTCCTTCAACTCTACTCAGAAGTGTTCGAGTGAAAGATGAAATATACAATAGCGGTAGAACGGAATCTTTCTCAACATTACAATATAAAAAATTAAAGCAGGGTATTATTTCAGACCTCAAAATTTCTGTATTAGATGTAAAACACCAACCTGTACATATAGGATACTTAAGTGTAACACTCCATATTATAAATAATGGTTGATGCATCAGGCCCTGGAACGATAAGACAATGTAATACAATTGCGCTTTCCGATCTCGGAGATACGGAAGGATTCGGTAAACCCGGTACCAATGGTAAGTTATACGCTTTACACTTACACGATAATGTATACAAGCGGAAAGAAGTTACATTCACGGGTAATCTAGAAGATTTAAGCGATGTCGACGTTAGTAGACTCCTTAAAACCACTCCGTACAATATTATTTACAACAGTGAGAATAAATGGACTATGGTCGAAGCAAACATCAAGTGGCTGCTGAATATCGCCATTACCCCACCTTATGCGATGATGGGTAAGGGACATAATTTAACTAAGATAATAAATAGTGGCATCGTACTCGCGGCCTATATTCCGTCAAAACGAAAAAGTGTGTTAGTCACTCCCCTGCCAGAAAAACCAGGTCATATGTTATATAGTCGTCCGGCAATCCAAAATGTTAGTTTAAATTTGGTTACAGAATTCGATGATATTAAACAGAACTTGAGTGCAATACCTAATATTTCTACACTTATTATTGAAGTCTTGCTCGGAGATGCACCAGTAGATGCCTTCGAAATATTACCAGGTCTATCGATTAAATGGCTCAAGAAACACGAGCGTCTACGTTGCAGTATTATTCATGTCGGTGCATCACCCGTTACAACCCTCGAGGGGGTTCAAATTATTAAAAGTGACAGAATTTCTCTTTCTAAGATATTCTTGCCGTATAATATACATTTGATAAGGTTGATGTATACTCTCAAAACATTTAAGCAAGACCAATTAAAGACTATTATATATTCGTAATATACACTATGAGTTTATATCCAGCGCTCGATGAAAAGATGGAAACTGTTGATGGATTTCGATTACATCAAATAAGCGACATAAAACATCGAATAGAAAAGGATAGGGAGTTGAGACTTGGATTGTATAAAAAGTATCGCAGAGCCGTGAATGCTCTGGACGGAGTTGACACCGCGCTTGTAGTAGCTGGCATGGGACTCGGTGTAGCCGGTGTCGGTTTACTATCAACTATAATCGCCGCGCCTATCGTGCTCGGCATGGAAATAACCGCCGGAGTCTCGGGACTGGCAGGAATAGCGATAAAATTGATTTCTCGTAGGTTGCAAAAGAAAGCATTAAAACACGATAGTATTCGAATACTCGCCGAAGCAAAGTTGAACAGCATTGAGGATCATGTGTCGACAGCAATGGCCGATTGTAAGATATCCGAGGATGAGTTTCGTTTAGTGCTGTCGGAACTCACCAAATACAACGAAATGAAGCAGGAGATTCGATCAAAATCTCGTAAGACCAATGGTATTAGCGAAGACGAGAAAAAAAAGTTCATAGAACAAGGGAGGCAACAAGCGCGTCAATTATTCCGTGCCAAAACCAAAGAACTGGTTGGAGATTAAAAATAAATTGCTTACTATCGTGTGATTACATTTAGACAAATGCTTACATAAATATATAATAATGGAAAAAACTATTAAATGGAGAGAATTACCACAAGGTTTTTATTATATCAGTGATGTCAAACCAACCAAATACGGTAATCAATTGTTTCTTATCAATTTACAAGAAGAGTGTAGTTATATAGTCTGGTCTCCTAGTAAAATGAACGAAGAACTTAATAAAAATGTTGAATATCGCTTTATCGATAAAAATAATGAAGAATATTTTTATTACCATTTAGACTCATCTAAAGCAATGATTGGCCCCAGGTATTGGTGAGCTAGAGCTGAATCTCATGACTATCGTTGAATCGCATAATCATTTTGGCATAAAAAATTCCATCTGTAGTAGCAGTATAGGTATATGAATCCCGCTCCAGTGGAAGTGAGCCAGAACCATCATTACCTATAAAAATTTATATCACAGACTCCAGGTGGTGGTCAATTTAACTTAATCTCATGACTATCGTTGAATCGCATAGTCATTTTGGCATAAAAAATTCCCTCTGTAGTGATGGTATAGGTATATGAATCCTGCTCCAGTGGAAGTGAGCCAGAACCCCCATTACCTATAAAAATTTATATCATAGACTCCAGGTGGTGGTGAGCTGGAGTCAATTTAGCTGAATCTTATGACTATCGTTGAATCGCATAATCATTTTGGCATAAAAAATTCCCCCTGTAGTGGTGGTATAGGTATATAAATCCGGTTCCAGTGGAAGTGAGCCAGAACCCCCATTACCTATACTACTGTTGTGGATCTATAGTGCTCCATCATCCGCTTATTTTGATGTGTTTCCTTTAGGGGATAGTCACTCAAATTGGTCATTTATCATAATATTGAAGAGACCGGGGCTTAGGATGCTGCCTTGGGATGTGCCGTTTTCTTTGGGACACTGGTCCGATAGAGTTTGGTCGACACCCACGGTTATGTCCAATGCTTTAGAGAAGTCTAGGAAAATGCCTGTTATGTATTGTTGGTTGAGTTGGCCTGTATTGATGTCTTGCTAAAAGGGGGCCAGGTTGAGCGGCCTGGGGTGAAGCCGCTTTTGTTTGGATTTATTATGTTATTATGTTATTATGTTATCTTGGTATGTTGTTACAGTGTATTTACCTGTGTATCTCTCACGAGAAGAGAGAAGCCAGCATATAATTAACAACAAAGTATAATATAGATGCAAAGCAGCAATGGCGGGCTCCAAGTTACACTGTGCACAAACTTCCATGTTCGAATCCTCAAAGGGTTTCCTTGTACCAAATCCGTCACATGTAGGCACAACTTGCAGGGTATCGCCGCTACGAGACTGGCGTGTGCAAAGTCTGTTCTAAACCCATTTACGACATCGAGTGAGTGAGTGAACGAGTTTGGTTTTACGCCGCCTTTAGCAATATTCCAGCAATATCAGGCGGGGGACACCAGAAATGGGCTTCACACATTGTACCCATGTAGGGAATCGAACCTTGGTCTTCGGCGTGACGAGCGAACGCTTTAAACACTAGGCTTTGCGACCTCCCCTTACGACATCGAACATGTTCGAATCCTCAAAGGGTTTGTTTGTACCAACTCTGTCAAAAGATAGTCACTGTTTGCAGGACATCGCCGCTACGAAATTGGCGTGTTCCAGGGGTGGCCCAAATAACAATCAAATATTATCACCAAGTGGTGTGAAAACCTTGAATCCAATATGGCTGCCAAACCACGTGACCAATGACCAAAGTCAAAGAAACAAAAATGTCAAGCAGCTCAAGCGGCAGATACATGCAAGGTTTCAATAGTAATCGGATTTACTTTGCTAGCTCTGGTACAAAAATCAGCGGAATAATAAATAATAATAAATAATAAATATAATTGCAAGCAGCGATGCGGGCTCCAAGCTATATCAAATATTAGTGCTGATATGCTTGTTTACATTCATGGTAGTGCATTTCACAATATCTCACTTATACAGTTATACAGAGAACTAAACCAATGAAAATGAGTTTTTCATGGCTCAGGGTGATTACTTTTAAGACAATTATCCCAGTTGACTCATAAGTCACTTCCGGTATCGGGAATGATATGTGCACTAATGTACACTCTTATACATATCATCTATCCTGAGTGCCCATTGAAGCAATTAGTATTTAGGTGGTTATGGACCATGTGTTCACAGTTTGTATTAACCGAGAAAATCGATGAGGTCAAACGCAAACAAAAGACCTGGGGAACAATGCAGTTTACTGAGTGCATTGACTGGTACAAGTAGGTCAATCACCGCGATATAGCGTTACTGCAGTCTGGCTATAGTGTTACAGTAGCTGGCTGGCCCTTACCATGAAATACACCTTGTCAGTGCCGGCTGAAGCAGGGTTTGGGTGGTTATGCACACTATGTTCGAAGTTTATTTGTCCATGGGGCTATACCATCGATCACTGCCGAGAATACCACCTTCGGGCATAGCCAAATCAGCATGTTGACATGTTGTACACACATGCTTTCTTTAGATAAGTAGTGAGTGAGTGAGTATGGTTTTACGCCGCTTTTAGCAATATTCCAGCAATATCACGGCGGGGAACACCAGAAATGGGCTTCACACATTGTACCCATGTCGGGAATCAAACCCTGGTCTTTGGCGTCTTTAGATAAGTAAGTATGTCTCTCTGCCGCTAGTGAAATCGGTAAACCATAGGAATAACACAGTTGCAGTTCACCAGGGAATAGGACACAGAATCACAGAACAGACGTCACGTTGTCCTGTATTATTCAAAGAAATAAATATGCCTTTTGGAGATAGCATTTTCAAACAAAAAACAGGGTTTGGTTGAAATTTTTACTGCTTCTTCTTTCAGTGTCTTTAATGTCTTGGAAACGTCATAAAATCGCTTTGTCCCCCCTCTCCCGAAAAAATATTTTCAAAACATGTCAGATCACAGTTTGGTGAATGTATGATTCGGATGTGCAAATACTAAAAAGTGCCTAGTCTGACAGTTATTGGATGATCTGCTGAGGTACAATAGGTTCAAGTATGTTGTTATAGATGAATCCTGTTTAATGTTTCTTTCCGTAGCCTTCGATTCTATGCCGCTACAATTAGACATGGCTATGGTCAAGCCCAGTGTACATACACGCTCGAAATTTGGACAAAATCGGACCAGTAGTAGCTAAGCTGTAATCTAAAAACCATAGCTATAGAACACAGTTGCAATTCACCAGGAAATAGGGCACAACATTACATCTCAAACATCACAGTGTCGGTACTAATTCAAGAAATAAGTATGCCTATTGGAAAAGTCCGTTGCGAGCACGTTATCAGTGTTCTAAGTAGATTGAAATGCTGTGAACGGGGCTTATTCAGAAATATTATTACAGCTTCTTTCACTGCTTCAAAAATAGATTTCTATAGTCCGTTTCTTCTTGCATTGTTCACAAGCAGAATGTACACTAACGCTGACAACTGATCTCGGCACTCCACAGCGGATGGACATAATCGCAGTTCCCTGAAAATAATACACAAAGCCCACATACTTGTTTATGAAATCCACAAACCTATACCACAGGTTTACCGACAATACTATAGCGCACAGCGTCAAGAGACAGGACGCTTCTTTCAGTGTCTTTAATGAAAAGTTTGAAGTGTCGTAAAATATCATTGTTTCCCCGACAAAATGACATTTGCAGAGTCAGATCACAGTTTGGTGTGATGTAGGACTTGGGATTTTGTGAGTGCATTTCAATATCGAACTGCATATTTAAATACTGAGGAGTGCCTAGTCTGACAGTTGATCTGGTGAGGTACAATAGGTTAAAATATGGTGTTATAGATGAATACTGTTTCATTTTTCTCTTCGAAGCCTTCAATGGGATCTGGCTACAATTCGGCATGGCCATGGACAAGCCCAGTCTTCATCCACACACGAAATGTGGCCGACATCTGGCCAGTATTACCCGAGATATTAGTGTTTAGAGGTCTGCCAGTTTAGAAGTTCAGCTAGTCCAAAAGAAAAAATGGAATGACATAATAAACAAAAAACATTTATATGAAATAATTTGCTGGTTAAATTCTCAGCGGTTAATACCAAGAATATATAAGATATCCAAATTTCAGTCACAAACTCACCTCAAATCCCACAGTCTGAAAGAGATTTATGAATGAAGTATTCACGGTCATGACCATGTTTTGACTGTAGAACCCCACACGCGGCTATCGGACGAATCCGCTACCAGTAGCTTAATTGACACGCTATAGCGCTACCGCTGTTTCACTATACCGTTACCGTGGCTCAAGCTCGATATTCACTCGACTGACCCATCCGCATGGGTCAAAGGCAAGTGACACGCTGTGAGGTCAATCACATGCATGCTCAATTCTTGGCTTACTAAGCGATGCTTACCTATTGACAATGTGTATCGTGAATTCGCGCCAATTCCTGCAACGCAGATATGATCAAGTGACAATTATCGCGCACGAGACAAGCAATCACCTTGTCGCCTTGCCGAGAATACCACGTTAATCCATGAATTAGCTTCCATATGTGCATTAATTCAAAATGTCATTCAAAGACTTTGCACTACATATTCACAGTTTGTATGTCGAGAGGAGGATGGGGCCACACAGTCAATACACGACATGGGAAACAATACAGTTTAGTAAGCGTATCGCCTGGTGCCAGTTTCCGCGTTATAGTGCTACCGTTGTCTCGCCATACCGTTACCGTGACTCGCGCACCAGTAAGTCTCTCCGACAGCCGTAAACCATAGCGATAGAATACAGTTGCAGTTCACCAGATAACAGGGCACAATAATCACATCACAGGCCTCACCGGGACGGTATTAATTCAAGAAATAAGTATGCCTATTGGAGTAGGCCTTTCCGAGCACTGTCACTGGTTTTCTGAGTTGATTAAAAAGCTGTGAACGGGACTTATGCCGAAATATTACTGCAGCTTCTTTCACTGCTTCTTATATATATTTCTGTAGTCCGTTTCTGTTTGCCTTCTTTACCCGCAGTGTGTACACTCTATTTCACTGAGACTAACAAATGATCTTGGCAGTCGATAGCGGATAAACACATTCGCAGTTCGCTGAAAATTACACACAAAGCCCATGTACTTGTTTATGAAATGTACAAACTGACACCACAGGTTTACCGACAATACTATATAACGTATAGCGTCAAGTGCAAGGACGCTTCTTTCAGTGTCTTTACTGAACAATTTGAAGTGTCGTAAAATATCATTGTTTCTCCCACCAAATGACATTCACAGAGTCAGATCACAGTTTGGTGTATGTTGGACTTGGGATTTTGTGAATGCATTTCAATATCGAACTGCATATTTAAATACTAAAGAGTGTCTAGTCTGACAGTTATTGAATGATCTGGTTAGGTACAATAGGTTAAAGTATGTTGTTATAGATGATGCTGTTTCATTTTTCACTTCGCAGCCTCCAATGCGATTTGGCTACAATTAGGCATGACATTGGACAATGTACAAACACACACGAAATTTGGGCGAAATCGGCCCAATACTAGCCGAGATATTAATGTTTAGAGTTTTGCTCTATGGCAAGTTAATGGACGGGTGCCAAAGAGGCCCCTTTTTAAAACGCTGTCGTTTCGTTGTCCGTTTAGCGGACATGGGCTATCAGGAAAAAGTATAAAAGTATTTTTTCTCCGAAGTTGGTATTCTGGTACTTGGACACAAAGTATGGAAAGTTTGGAAGCTTTTGAGCTGGTAGCTGAGCTGAGCAGATTTTGAGAGACAAGTACTGAGAAAAATGGTGAAAGAAAGTGCCAAAACCTTTAAATCCAATATGGCTGCCAAACGGTGCCTTGTAGCTACCATGGTCCGGCAGTACAAAACGATGGGAATCTGATTGCGCTGCAGCATGGCAAATTTGGAAGTCATTGGACTATTAGTTTCAAAGATTATTGCTGCTGAAGTTGAAAGGCCTGTGGCCTTGGGTTTTTGCTGGTATCTGCGTTACGTTGGTGCCGATGTTTCTGTCGATTTTGAAGCCATTCTGGCCACTGGTTGCTTTTGTAGGTCTGGTACAAAAAAACGGCGGAATAATAATAATAATAACAAACATAACAATTACAATAGGGTTCTACAGCTTTTCAGGCTTGGAGCCCTAAATACCAGTAACAACATTTAATCAAGCATGAAGGCTCAGCCATACAAGATGATACTGGTTAGTCCAGACATGCAGCTACAGTGAGTAATAGGGATTAAGGACTCAAACTGGAGTTTAGCTATAAAAAGAGTGGACATTTAATCAATATTTTTTTATTTTCTGACGCAGTGATGTGCTATTTTAATGAGTGAGACATGGTCATATCAAGTGATGTCAATGTCATAATTTGTTATGTTTTTCTTGTTGCAAAGTATAAATAAAATTGTTATCACTTAACAAGGGTTTTTTCTCAGTCTCTCATAGTGGGAGAGTCTGTTCAAACTGAAGGTAATGGGAGCTCATTAGTGACAGTCACTGGTGCATAACATTGTTTTGATAATACTGTAGGCGATAGTAGACCTAACCCAGCGGTCATGTCCCATTAGTCATACGCCCATTTGTCATACACCCAATAGTTATACGGCAAATGAGGGGTCAGTTAAAACAACAATAGGCATGTACCCTTTGGTCAAAATTGATTAGTCCACTAATTAGAAAGCTTGGGATTAGTTTATTCTCTAACATAATTATCTATACACAGTATGACACAGTCTTTGGTAATGAAAACATAAACGAATGTTATTAAAGTAATATACATTGAAGTTATTTGAACATAATAATGACAGTCTTTGATAATCAAAACATTCAAATTAATGTTATTTAAATAAATACCTATGATGTTTAAGGAACAAGTACAGGATTCATCTCAAACTATTTACTGTTCTTTACTGAGTTAAATTGAGTTTACTCAAATTTAGTGAAAAAACACAAACAAGTACATAAAAGTGTCTATGTTTTAGACTATTTTAAAATACCCAAAATAGACACAACACTAGCTAGCCAAATAAATAAACAAACCGACCCAAACATAGCTAAAACCACCACACTAGCATACATACACGAAAATTGGCCAAATTGGTGTCACATTTACACGGACGGATCTTCAGATCCGACCTCCAAACACACGGGTTTCGGAGTCCATACCACACAACCAACTAAAACCACACAATCCTTCCAACTCCCAAACAACCAATCAATATTCACGGCAGAACTAATGGGCATGGCCTCAGCCCTCCATAATCAAGAATCCAAAAAACACAAAAAAATCCTAATACTTACCGACTCCCTAAGTGAACTGCAAGCCCTCCAAAACAAAAATACCAAAAAACGACCTAAATTAATAAATCAAATACTTAAAAGCTCCAACGACCTAACAAAAGCAGGCAAACAAATAACCTTCTTGTGGATACCCGCCCACGTAGGAATATACGGTAATGAAAACGCTGATAAAGCAGCTAAACTATCCCTCAAAATCCCAGAAATAAGCTTAAACTTACCCATCTCAAAATCAGAAATTAAAAGTGTAAACAAACAAAAAATCACAAAAAAATGGCATAACCTATATCTAAACTCAAATAGCCAAATCAAAAGAGTGCTCAGCAAACCACTAACCAAACCAAAAATTCTCCATCCATCAAAAAAAATCGACAGAGTAATCACTAAACTCCAAACAGGACACACCAACCTAAATAACCACCTAAAAAAATTTAAAAAACACAAAACAGGTAACTGCCCACACTGCAAACAACCAGAAACCCCAGAACACGCACTCATCCACTGCACACACTACCTAACACATTGAACCGCTTTACAAACCACCCTCAATCTAAACAAGGCTCTCACTCTAGAAGCAATACTAAATCCACAAAATAAACTAGAAAACTTCAAGGCCTTAGGCGTATTCTTAATCAAAACGGAACTAATAAAACGCATCTAAAACCATAATAACCTACCAAATCAAAATCACATAAACAAACAATCATCCACCATACCCAGCTCCCTTAGTTCTCCTCCCCAACCCCATCGGCATCTATTCCAAATCTCAAAATTCCCAAATTCTATATAAGCAACCCCTAAAGCCCCCTCTTGGGTTGCACAGACCACCCTCGCCCCTTTCGGAAACACATTAAATGGCCTGGCCGGGCCCGTGTGCGAAATACGCATCAGTCGGAAAGCGCACGTTAAATCTCCAAAGTAAGTAAGTAAGTAAATCATGGCATTTATTCACCTGATGAAGGAGTAAGTTCAGTTGTATCAATTCTGTACAAAACCGAGCATGTAGATTCTTTCTCGGAGTGGGCTGTAAGTCACCAAACTTGTCAGTTCGAGGGGATATGGGCTGGACTTCGCCTTATACCAAGCAAAAGTTGGAATTTTTACAACTATGGTATCGTCTATAAAACTGTGACAACATTCGAGTGAGTAGTAAAGTCCATCTATGGTGAGGTAATTATCGTAAATCATGGACTAATAAGGTTTTTACACTTATCAAGTCGTGGCAACTTCCTATTTTGGATATATTTAATTTAACACCCCCTGATATGGAATATATAAAGACTTGGCTTATATCAAATGATTACCACAACTGGCTATGTCAGCTGTGGAACGATCGAGGGCTTATAAAAGGTAACAAACTTAGAACATATAGACTCTTTAAGGGCTCGCTTAACACTGAACCATATGCTCAACTTATAATGGACCGATCTTATCGAAGTACATTCTGATTTAAGATATGATTTATGGAATTATATTACTTCCTTCCCGACCTGTTCGCTACTACAACAGACCTGTTATTTAATGAATACTCCATGTATAAGTAAACCCCTAGCCACCCTTGTCTACAGAATGTACAGGCGCCGTAAACTTTATATAAACAGTTAGCTTTTATTTTAATTACTTTTTATCCCATCCATAATGTTATGCATTGTCTAATATATGCACGTAGGTGTAGGCGGGTGTGTTTATGTACGTTAGTATACAGTGCCTCTCATCTATATTATCTGTTGTATTTAATGTATGTTCATATTGTATTCAGTACGACTCCTGTATAGTTGTATGTGTGTATGTATATATGGACTGAGGTGTGAATGGATAGATATAGGTATGGTTGTATGTGTGTATGTATATATGGACTGAGGTGTGTATGGATGGATATAGGTATTGATGTATGGTTGTATGTGTGTTAGGATATTTGGATTGAGGTGTGTTTGAATGGATATAGATATGTATGGATGTATGGTTGTATGTGTGCATGTGTGTTAGTATATTTGGATTGAGGTGTGTTTGAACGTACGTAGGTATGGATGGACCTGTGTATGTATAATACGGATTGATTTATGTTTGATGGATATAGGTAATACTATGTATGTAGGTTGGTATGTTAGTATGTATGCTGGTTACACATGTAGGCTAGTATACACGATTGATGAATTAAGTTGTGTGTATATGAACGCATATGTGTATAGATGTATGACATGTATGAGATTGCCATGAGTGTTTTGTATGAGATTGCTGCGAGTATTCTGTATGAGATTGCTGTGAGTGTTCTGAATGAGATTGCTGTGAGTGTTTTGTATGAGACTGCTGTGAATGTTCTGCATGAGATTGCTGTGAGCTTCCTGTATGCTTACCTGTTTGTATGCTTTGAGCGGGATTTTAATGCGGATGTGTATGTGGGTGTATGGGTGCGGGTGTGGGTGTGGGTGTGGGTGTGGGTGTGGGTGTAGTAATATACAAAGTTACAACTAATTTTTCTTTTTTTTTCTTTTTTTATATTTTAAATGTACCATTATGTAATTAGTGTCTCGTAGGCCAACTGGCCGGGTGCTGTTTTTTAATGAAATGTTTATATGTCCATATATTTTGTACTGCAGCATGTGACACTTAAATAAAACAATTTTCTTCTTCTTTCTTCTTCTTCTAGTAAGCGTATACTCCGAAACGTTGTTTTTCTCATAGTAAAGAAGTTGACATCCATATATTAACTTCCTTGATTTATTATTATTTTATGCTTTATATGAACTATACAATCTTATGATACAGATCAGGGCCCCGTTCCACAAAGCGATCTTAGCGCTAAGGCGACCGTCACTCTTATACTTAACATAGACTTGCAATAATCGTGGCGCTAAGATCGCTTTGTGGAACGGGTCCCTAGTCTTTTACCAGCTCTCTACTGGCAACCTTCTGTCACCCTCAAACATCTACCACTCTTATTTCCTAACTTACTCCCCCTCTCCTTCAGACGCCACACGTTATTACTATTCCCCAGTATATATTATTACTTAAAACCCGGCTGGCTCCGACTGCGGTCCAGCCAGAGGCTGAAGCGGTCGTTAAACTCCAAACTACTGTACTGTACTGTACAGTCGTGATGTTTTTGATGTTTTAACCACCCGGGCCAAGTCGATCCGATAGGTAGAATGGTATACAGGATGCAAAAAGAGGTGCTGCTCGTAAAACCCCAAGTACAATACAGAAACTGAAGTAAGTAACTTACACGTTGTGTCTGATGCATCGATACCATAAACAGCAAAAAAGTTTTGCGTCTCAACACATCAATGTATATAGAATCGGTACAAGAGAACATTGGGAAAACGTTTACACTAGTCATAAAGCCATGAAGCTGACTGCAAATTCCAGAACAACCTGTATCTCTTATAACTTCAAACGTTTCCTTTTTTGCTAAAGATATGTCCTCTTATGTTTCTACATATGTTATTGTGCCATTTTGCATTCTGTAACCACATTTGTAACTGTTGTGTTGCTCTTGAGGTATTATTATACCTCTCTAGGTTTTTATGTATGCTTACACATCGTCACGTCATACTGTATTTAATTATATGTTCTTATTCTAATGCTGCTAATGTTTGTTAGTGGCCAATGATAGTATGTTTTTTTCGGGTATGAAATATTATCTTTCATATCAATATTGGCGATGACAGACAAGTTAACGGAAGTTCAAAAGACAATATTTTGGTTTTGTTAATAAGCCACCACGAATACCCACTGTATTAATGAAACGGTAGGCTATCAACTTCTATAGAAAGCTCGGGACAGCTAATTAAGGGCAAATGGTTGTAATGTGTTGATTGATTACACAACACCAACTTGATTGCAATTACACAAGGGGCAATTAAGTAGTATAGGTAGTGGGGGTTCTGCCACAACTTCACTGCAGCCAGATTTATATAACTATACCACCACTACAGGGGGGATTTTTTTAATGTCAAAACGCTGATGTGATTTAACGATCGTCATGAGTCATATTAAAAGAATCATCAATATTAATTAATAATGAATAAAATGTACTATAGCCCACGAGGATAATGGAAATGTATAGGAGCAATACAAAAATTAGCCACTGCAGCTAAGGTATCTAAAGATGTGGCCAAGGATTGGTTAAAGAAACAAGCGATGTGGCAAATATACTTACCAGCACCGCGTTATATACCGAGGAAGAAGTTTGATATTTGTACAACAAATGAAGTTCATCAGGCTGACCTTGTTTCGTCCACATGATAAGGTAAGACGCAAAACGTATAAACACGCTTTAACAGTAGTGGATGTGGCTAGTCGATACAAAGAGGCTGAGCCATTAACCTCGAAAGATTCAACAGAAGTAGCTAATGCACTGAGTCGCATATATAAACGCGGACCACTAAAATGGCCTAAGCTATTTCAAGTAGATCCCGGTCGCGAGTTTATGGGATCGGTAACTAAACTGTTAACAAAGCATGATGTCAAAATCAGGCGTGGTGAAAAAGAGGCCTACCGTAGTCAAGCTATCGTTGAATGATTTAACCGGACATTAGCGGAACGTTTGTTTGGCTATCAGTATGGGATTGAAATGAAATCGGAATGATTAAGATCAATCGAATGGGTGACACGATTATCAGCTGTTGTATCAGCGCTGAATAATGAAGTAACGAGATTAATCGGGAAGAAACCATCCGATGCGATTAAAATGAAATCTTTGACTTCCGAATCTTCAGCACCGAGGAGAGGCAAAGAACAAAAACTTCCGGATAGAGTAAGCGTAAGATATTTATACCAGGATGGTGAACTCGAAGGAGGCTTACGTCGCGCAACCGATCCGATTTCACAGCAAAAAAAGTGTAGGTTTCGGTCTTCCGGAAACCTTCCGGATACCTTCCCATTTTGGATCCGGCCCGGATACCTTCCGGAAACCTTCCAAAAAAAATGTCAAAATTTGGGGGGTGCATTTTGTTCACTTAAGTGTGAAACACATAAAAAAATTAACTTGAAAATACCAAGCAATTTGAAGGTTGTTGAAGGCATCCGGAAGGCATCCGGAAGGTTTCCGGAAGGTATCCGGAAGGTTTCCGGAAGGTATCCGGATGCAAATTTTCTTCATGACTTGCTTCTGGTAAATAATGTTAGCCTGTGCATTACAGGTACCTGTTGTAATATTCTGTGTTATTTTAGTTGTAAATATCCTCCTCAAACTGAGATATGTGGGCATGCATTGTTCACAAGTTGTTTCGCGACATGGGTCCAATGTGTGAAGCTTATTGCTGGTGTCCCCCACCATGATATTGTTGCAATATTGCTAAAAGTGGCAAAACAGCATTCTCACTCAGAAAAAAATGGAAAGTCATTGACTATCTGCTTTGGCATTTGGCCCTGGTGAGATTAACAGATTAGTTTAGAACGGTATCAGTACTTGTTATATCGGGACAGTGTAGTTTCATGGGAATATAAAACAGAATACAATTGTCCCAAATTGGTGCATAAGACTAATGTCATCCATAGAAAACACCTAAATAAAGTACAGAAAAATTATCAATGTCATTTGTCTACTAAGGTGGAACTACAACTTTTGTTAAGTGAGCTGTATTTATAGTAGGAAAACATTCAGGGCATTAGTACATTTTATATTTGTTCAGCACCTATGTTATGGCTGATCAGTATTATATTTCTTTATGCTAATGAAGCAAAACATGTTTTTGGTAAAAAAATCTTATTTATTGATTATATTACATTTCATTGGTACATATCACAAATTGAAATTTGATCAAGCAAGAAGAGGAACTAGCATAAAGTAACCAGTGGTGTTTGCAAGGCCTTAGAGGACAGACGCTTCAATGCCATTTTCTAAATAAACAAAGTAGTCAAATCTCAGAAGAATTTTATTGAAGAAGAATATCTAAAGTCAATTATGTTTCTGCAGTAAACCACAAAAGTCATTCAGATTTGTATAGTCAGCATCGGTGTACACAAACTGGACATAGTCACAGTGCTTTGGCATAAATTCATTCAGACTTCATTAGTGTCATAATAAAACCACCTACAGTAACACTGATGTGGCATTACTCATTCAGAATCATCACTTTCTGAGGTGAATCTGTTGGTTGTTATCAGGAGTACTGTTCATCATCCGGCGAGTCCCTTGTCTGAATTGTGTGAGCAAGATCTTCTTAAATGTAGCTGGTGTCAGATTGTGAAATCCAGGTACCTGAAACATTTCATAACATCTTTAGAAACTTGTTAGACAAAAGTTATGAAACACACACATATTTACAAGTGTTTAAAGTTGTTTTCTCGAACAGTGAGGTATTGACAATTTATCTTGCAACTGATTTAACCAATCTTTGAACATGTAAATAAGCCATTGCAAACAGAAAAGTGTTCAGAAAATAAAAAAATGTATCCGGTCTTCTAAAACAATACCACAAGGTTCACCTGAATTTTGCTTGAATGTTTGCATTACATAAAAATGTAAGGAAGGGTAAACAAGACTATGCAAAACTAAGTTACATAGGTTCTTATAAATAAATACATAAATGCAACTATTCATAATTATCAAAACACATGTCATGTAAGTGATCTCAAAATACAACATAATGAGCGAGTGAGTTGGTATAGTTTCATGCAGCTTGTTAGCAATATTCCAGCTATGGGCTTCACACATTGTACCCATGTGGTGAATTGAACCCGGGGTTTCACAGACTGTTTCACCCACTAGGCTACCCTTGCACACCAAATACAAAAGAAAGTATATTAGGAATTCAGACAATAGTTATTCTCACCAAATTCATTAATTTATTAATGGAAGCTATATTGAAATTCAAATTTTGACAAATTAGGATGAGACTGTAGAAGCATTTATCTAAGTTATTATGGATATTTAATATCTACCGTTAATTGGTAGTCAATCATAGACAGTGATAAGAAATTCAACTGAAAAGTACAACCTGAACCATCAACTAAAAACTATGTATATTACATTATTTTTAAAAGGGGCCGGTCATGTATTACCGGTATGTTCTCATTCATTTTTGACACAACCCTCCCTGAAAGAAAATGCAAAGCACTTTATATTTTATTGTCCATTTTGTCAAAAGCCTCCCCTACAGACTCTCACATTTTGGGGTGACCCTCCCTGTTTGTTCTGATCTGAATTCAAATATTCATGACTCATTATCATATTTTATCATTTATCCTATCTTTTTTGAAAATTAACTAAATGAAGATTAACAATAACATGCAAATCTGCCAAAATATTTGCCTGGCAAAGTTTAAATTAATCATAATTACTGTTATAAAGTTTTGGATCCATCGTCTGTTTCTAAATACAGTGAAACCCAACTTTGACTTGTGTGGCATTGTTGAATCATCTACCCAATGTTCTTTATGCATTGATATGCATCTACACAGAGTGGTCAAAGTCCTTGTCTGACACATAGTGTGCTACAAGGGAGACATCAGTTTGTGTCTAGCCAAACTGTCTGATAATCTCAAGGGCTGCCTTGGTAGCATCAACGGATGTAGCTAATCCTAAATAAACATAAAACAAGTGACATCATCTCTTCTACAGAACACATGATCAAAGCCTGCCCCACCTTTGATGTTTATTACCTTGCTACTCTAAAAACAGCTAATTAGCAAAATGAACTCAATGTCAACTCATTGTGGACTAGGGATTAACAGGGCAATTAGTGTCGGGTGGGTATCAGTACTTGCAATTGTCTGTTAATTACTGAATTGAGTAGTGACGGTTTAGTCAGTTGTGCCTTTATCGAGTAACATGCTTCTTGGGACCAAGGAAATGTATCTTGCTGGATAACATTTTTTTCTAATTTATCAGAGATCAGAAATAATAATAATGACGTTTTCGATGTGCATTTCTTTGTTGTGTTCACTAGGATGATTAGTAGTGATTAGACACTATTTATTCCAAAAGAGGAATAGGGTTGGTGAAGAGGCAAAGCTTTTTTGAACAACATATACATTGAATAAACAGAAACTGTACAAAAAAACAGATTAACTGTATCTACAGTTGAAACTATCATGATGCTAATTTTCACTGAATCAAAGTCATATCTTTTCAAGACTCAGATCAGGTTGTAGTGATTGAAGGTCAAATAAAACTTTGGTTTGTTGTTTTATTTCAAGCAATATTCCGGCTATATGTAAATAATCGAGTCTGGACCAGACAGTCCAGTGATTGACATCATGAGCATTGACCCACACAATTGGGATCAATGACATGCATCAACCAAGTCACCGAGCCTGATCGCCACCTGATGACGTAAGTCAACTCTTTAGACAAGCATTGTCGCCCGTTACGGAAAGTATTGGGTTACTTTATATTTGTGTGTCCCAATTACACCATTATTAGAAATAAAATGAATATGATATAAAAATGGCAAATATGGTTGACAATATGAGCATTGATCTAAGCATTTGGAGCAGAATTGTGAATATTCACCTAATGAAGGAGTAAGTACATACTCCGAAATGTTGTGATCATCATAATAAAGAAGTTGACATCAATACATTCTCCACCTTTAAGTCCTTATGTGTATAACTTGTAAATAACTTTCATAGACTTCAGGAGTTTATCTGTGATATATGTGTGCACTTATATAAATCACTGCATCCTTCGAGAGGCAGGAATAGATAATAGGCAGGAACAGAAAAAAATAGTCAAAGTTATAGCCAAATACAGGTATTTGAAGATTTTCAGTTGTGGCGACACTTTCAGTGAAATTTGATTTGTAGTAGTTAACGGTTCTGGTATTTTCTGTCTGTAACTGTAAAGAAGTTCCGAAATTGTAGCGAGCAACTGCCCAGACATAAGGAGGAACAAGATGACATAGATATTAACCCATTTGTAACCTGTACAGCCTGAAGTATGTTTGTTGCCACATATCAATAAAATAGTTCCATATTGGCTGATTTATTTGTTGTAATGTAAGGGCAGAAATAGCATCAGTTATTACTGACAAATATCCCTTGTAAAACCTTTCAACATGTTCAAATGTCACATCGAAAGGCCATTGTGAAAAATTGTAATCTGACAGCACCATGTTAGGATTCTTAAATACAGTTTCAGCTTGACATTGAGCAAGGGTGCAACGATACACCGATATTCCGATGCATCGCGATACTTGACCCACGATACGATATACGATAAACGTAGGCCCATTTATCGATACGCCACGACACGGAGCGCAAATCTCAAGTACAGCGTTTCCTCGCTATTGTGCCTTTCAATAAATCGCTAACTTGGTTATAGCGGGTGGTAACGCATGGCTCCCAGAAACGTACTTACATTTTTAATAAGCTCAGGTTTTACACCGACAGATGTTTTTCATTATCAGCTGATCCCCGCAAGCACATAACAATGGAAATACCTGTCAGCAAATCCGAACTGAAGCACGCAATTCAATACCATTATCATACTATCTTGTTATGAAAACGTGTTCATTGTATATCTGGACTTGTGTTTGTAATATATTTTAATAGTTTTTTTCAAAATTTCATTTAATATTGTTTTCATTAAGTTATGTGAAATCGTGTGTGAAGAGATACAGCAATCACAGTCAGATTATCGCTTTTGACGCATTGAAACGAACTTCACTTGCTATAGAATGGATACATATATTAAAAATGCCATACTTTGACTTGTTAAAATTGTGGCAATTTGGCTAATATATGTCAACATAACGCTTTCGCAATCGAAATACATGTAGCACGGGAAGTGCCTAGGGTGACTGGTCAAATTGTTCCATGCGTAAAAATATCCTGCAACAGCAATCACCAGTACCAAAATGCTACACTTGTGGTTCTTATAATTTTAAATATATATATATAGATATAATAAAAGCTGCAAATAAGGTAACATGCTATTGGAATATATTATTCCTGATAAAAACAATAATTTCAGATACAATTTCTTCGACCATTGCATCAAAATTCTTTGACGTTGTATCACTGGTGGAGCACATTAATTATTTTCTGGTGTTTGAACTTTGAATTGTTTTTAAGGAAAGTTAGAGGAAGTTCCACTTTGAAGCTGAACAACTTCAGTAGTCTTGTTATTATAAAACAATTTTGACTATTCCAAAATCATGAAAGGTGCAATCTTGACATGCTTTAAGTCTTGTTTTTTTATCATTGCGTATCGAGATACATATCGTATCGTGACCAGAATATCGAAATGCGTATCGTATCGTGACCTCCCTGTATCGGTGCAGCCCTAACATTGAGTACTTTAAAGTGAAAAATACATTCACAACAAGTGAGCTGTGTCTGCCAATCAGAGTCGGTGAGTAAATTGGAGTAGGGGACTAATTTCGAAGGTAAACTTGTTTCAACGTTTAACAACTAAATGTATTTCTGTTTGTATGAGACGATGTGTGTTTAATTCCATATATTTTACTTCAAAGCATGTTATCACAATAAATTGAGTCGGGTATAGGATAAGTTGGAGTAGAGCCTAATTTCTAATGTAAACTTGTATTAACATTTCACAATTATTGGTCTTTGCAAGTTATCAATCCAAGTTTAATTTCATTTATTTTAACAAGGTAAAAAGAAAATAAGGTGTCATTTTCGTCAAGTAATTGCTAAGGTGTCGTTTCAGCTATAACCCACTTATTGCACATTATAAGTTTCAATTTATATTCATAATCATTTTAACCACTGTAATAAGTAAAAAATGAAATAAAAGCATATAGAAAATAAACAAGCACTTGTTATAAAATGTGCATCCGCAGGCAATGTTTATAAGATAATCCTGCATGTAGCTGTGGCCATCACACTGAAGATGCACTTCACTTCTTTCTCATATGCCCAAATTACAATGATTGAAGACAGAATATGTACTATTATGTTAAGGGATATGATCTAAATTCAATTCTATTAGGTAATCCTGAAAGGACGTCAAAAATAAACTTAGAAATTCTTAAATCAGTACAAGACTATATTCAGATATCCAATAGGTTTTGTGATTTTACATAGCATCTTAAATTTATGATACTATTCCTTGCCGTATATTGCAGTACACTATTACTACTAAAAATGCGACCTGACAGCGCCGACAACGTAGTTTCTATAATAAGAACATGTATATAATTGTATTCCTTGACTGTACTTTTGTCATATCATATTGTATTCTAATTCTGGAGCGGTATTCAAATAAGTTTTTGTTTGTTTACCAATCCAGTTCACAAGTTGTGAAATAAATATGTTTAAAACAATATTTAGTAAACAAATAATTAAAACTTATGCAACAACATAGCGTGTGGAGATGATAGACCACTGAAAAGAGCATATATATGCACATCCAATGACCCCTGACATCACAAGGCATTGTTTTGCCAGTGTCAGACAACAGAATACTACGAATGCAGGGTACTGTGACCTGTTTGAAAAGTTAGGTACTGTGAAAAGTTAGGTACTGTATTCTAAAGGTAGACCCAAGATTCTAGACAATCCAGTTATTGATATTGTGAACATCAATCCACACTGTTAGATGCCATGAACCAGGTCACCAAGCCTGATCACCTGGACCCGGTTGTATCAAACTTTAATGATGCATTAACGTGTCATTAAACCTTCATTAACTAATGTATCATTAAATCCAGTTGTACTAACGTTTTAATGACGTCGTGGTGTCATTAGCGTGTCATTAACTTAATGAAGGTTCTGGGGCATCATTAGCGTGTCATTAAAAACAAACATGGCCGCGAACATATTGTTTGAACGCTTAGGACGCACAATGAAAGACTGTGTTTTCAGAAAACGAACTCAACACCTCGAAACCATGAGCGATGAAGAAGTAAGGGCACGCTACCGTTTTGGGAATGCAAGCATCAGATATATCTGCGATCTTGTGAGAGATGAATTACAGCCCAAATCTGCAAGATCGCACGCACTAAGTGTTGAACTACAGGTAAATGTCGTCACTAGAAACTCAGCTAGTTTGAAATAAACATATTATTATAGCGCCAAATTTATAGCGGCAATCTTTACAATGAATGAAACGCACTTCTACATGGGTCAGCTCACTGGTCTGTGTTGGTAAAGTCTTATGTGCATCCTAATGATACCAACCTTGTAAATATATTTCACAATTGAAAGTAATGTAAATTCATGGATCCCTTTCACTTCACTCCAGAAAGATACGTTTTCAACTTGGCGTTGTCAGCCATGATCAATTTCATAAGGGGGAGTTACTCTAATGACTTAAACTAAATGTGTCGTGAGAACAGTTTTGCGTGTTCGATTCCGGCCAAAAGAACCTTTTGATTAATTAAAGAATGCACATCTTATATCAATAATTATCACTTTACTTAGTCTGTTACTGAATTCCCTTTTGGCCGTCTGGTGCATGTTCATCCATTTTGTTTTTATTTCTTTTGTTGTACGCTGACAAACAACGAGAGCGTTAACTTTGGAAGTTATGTCTGCCCAAATAGCCTTCTTTCTTTCGTGGGTGACGGTGCTACACAACTAACTGTTAAGTATGGAGATGTGTTTCTCCACCAACTCGGCAATAAGCTGAATTTCGGAGCTGTCGAAATTCTTGTTTCTATTCCAAGGTTTAGGTGGATACGATGCCATTTTGACAGACGACCGGAAGTAACGCGTACATGTTTACGTCAAGGAATTGTGGGAAATATTTAGGGGAAACACCGAATTTAATGACAGGTTAATGAAGACACTTACATTAAGGCATCATTAGGTAATGATATGCTAATAAACGTTTGATACAACCGATTTTAATGATGCCATTAACTAATGGTGCATTGAGCATTTAATGTATCATTAGGGTTTAATGTAGCCATTAGTTAATGAGGCTTTGATACAACCGGGTCCTGATCTATTAGGTTATCTCTTATGGGTGAGGCTAAAACGGCACCTCAGCAAAATGTCACTGATTTCTCGAACGAAAACAGCACCTTGTTTTGGCAAAAAGGGCTACTAATTGTTGTCTGTTATCTGGAGAGACATGTTGATTCCTGGCCGAAAGATATATAAATGAAATTTCTATAAAATTACTATTTATTTCCTACTTACTAAAATAAATATGACATATATAGTATACCTGTTGTCCAGTTTCTTGACATTTTCGCCCGACTCAGTTTCAGCTTGACATTGAGCTAATCTGAGTAAAGCTACTTAAAACTTCAAAGCACGTGATCTTTCAATGATAAGTTTAGTTGCACCTCCCAATCAGAATCATGAGTAAATTTGAGCAGAGGCTAATTTCTAATGTAAACTATTTTTAGGTGATTAACATTTAACAATGATTTGTGTTTGCAAGTTTAATTGCATTTATTTTACTTCAAAGAATCCAAAGCATATTATATTTTCACAATAAGTTTAGTTGCATCTCCAAATCAGAGTCGGCGAGTAGATGCTAGTTTTTAATGTAAACCTTTTTGAACACCTGACATAGACTTCACACATTGTACCCATAACAAGAATCGAAACTTGGTCTTCAGCACTTCAACCACTAGGCTACCCCACCGCCAAAATTCCCAACATGATAAAGTTGTCATCACGGTATTCTTCAACAAGTTCAAGTGAAAATATCCATACCTGTCAAATGTCTTATCTTCCAATTCACAATGTTCACTGTTGCAAAACTCCTGTCATTCAATTTATTCTTGATTCTTCACACCTGCAAAAGTAAGTTTAGTCGGTATGGTATGAACTAAAAAAATGAGTCACTTTAGAGTATCTAGATAAAGGAATATAAGTAAGCAAACATATTTCTACATCATATACATTAGCAAGGAATAACATAAGTTAGGTAGATTGCTTATCCTACAAAAATTAAATCACACATTTACTAACGTATATAAAACAGAATAAGCGGCTTACAGAAGATAAATAACTTTAATACGTGATCAATATTATTAACATATTCCTTACCTGAATCAGAGACCATATAACAGTCTATGTATTATGGTCTCTGTGTGAATATGTCACGTCTTCAGCTCCCTGCAATCGAGGTTGTGAAACATTTCTGCTGTAGGAATATTACATCCGCTGGGATATCCCGTCACACTGCCTGGCATGGTAGGCAAACGCATATTCCATACACCACATAGATCTACTTCCTAATACACACTGTCGAAATCCCCGCGGCTCCCAATATGGCCTGTATGAACAGTAATCGGCCAACCTTGTCTCTTTCCGTAACTGCTGCAGAAATGACCGCTCGTCATTCGTGACCAACTCGTGTTAGTCCAGGACAAGCAAGTCTACCCATAATTCCCTGTATGGCCGAGGGCGCCATTTTGGAACACAAATGAAAACAAACACTCAAACCTCGTGTAATCGATGTACACCGTGATGCCTGATTGCGATATGCTTACCTCATGTATCAATACATTGTTCTCAATCACCTCTAACACGGAAATCACGGTCGAAATCCACCTGAGCCATCCACAACGAGGACGTCCAGTATTTCGAAAACTCGATTGACAGCCGAAGGAAGGAAGAGCAGCTTGCGGATGCCAGGTACGTAGCAGGGCTTCGAGACATAATGTTCCATGATTTCTATACAGAGATCTTATGGAATGGATTGATTTAGATATTTTCCTGATCTCCATGTTACTACTGTAAACGTCAAGGGCCTTTTAGTTTTGTTGTTTTCGGAAACCCTTTGTTATTATTATGATCAAGTGTTTGTTGTGACATGGTATTTCTGTTTGGGCTTGCATAGGAGCTACAGGTGCAGGACTTTTAAGGGTCGTGTCCATATTCTCAACATAACGCTGGGATTTGATGATGAGGGTTAGTTCCCAATGGTATAAATCTGGCAAAGTGCATGTCAAACAAAACGTGGCATTCAATTCCAATCATGTGTTGCCACCTGAACCACCTGAAAGTGAGATATGGATTACAATGAATAATGACAGCTTATCAATCTTTAACAAATTCACACTGAAACATTGAAAGGATAAAGACAAGTTAGTTGTTTTCTGTTTCAGCATGTTCAGGGTTTGTGTGGAGGTTCACAGACATCCTCAGAGAGGATACCAAGTATTGAGTGAGTATTTTTGTTTGTGATAAATACAAACTACATGTATTCATCATGGTATATTTCAATGCAATGTGAAACATCACACTAACAATAGTCCAGCTCTGTGATGGCAGCCTGTAAATAATTGAACATGGACCAGGCAATCTAGTGATTGTTATTATCAGCAAAGATCCATGCCCTCAGAGTATGATGACAACCTAGTCTGACCACCCAATTCATTAGTTGATTAGTGTTTGCTGCGGTAGAAACTAACACTTTCAGTCCACTAGTCCTAAAATGATAGCATATAGCAAAACCTTTAAAATGACTAGTGCCAATTTCTAACCCTGGTGTTTGGATGTTGTGTTTGTGTGTGTATGTATGAGTGTATTTAGGTTGGTTTGTTGTTTAACGTCGCACTCAGCAATATTCCAGCTATATGATGGCGGTCTGTAAATAATCGAGTCTGGACCAGACAACCCTGTGATTGATATCATGAGCATCGAGACACGGAATTGAGATCAATGACATGCATCAACCAAGTCAGCGAGTCTGACCACCCGATCCCGTTAGTCGCCTTTTACGACAAGCATAATGGCCTTTTACGGCAAGCATGGGTTTACAATGTAACCAAAATTTTCTCGGGAATAATAAAGTATTCTCTTATTTATATCATTTCTGAACAAAGTGTCATATCAAGGTTAGATCTCTGTCAAAACAGTGCCATTGAAAAGCCAAACAAATAGCCTAGAAATAAAAGTAAATACTGCATTGCATTAATCTGCATTTCAAGAAAATTTGGCAATAATTCATGGAATGATATTCAACTCGGTGGAGATCTCTCTGCATTGTCGAACAAGTTATTTCCTATGTAATGTATGTGTTGAATGACCCTGACTTTGTTGTCAAAATATTGTTTTGACGTTTGTTAAATATGGGGATAAATGTCATCTCTGAATGTTTGACATGAATTATAATGTTAAGGGTAGTTCTAAGTCGGAATCACAACCGGGGTCTTTTCATTTGAATCAAATGTACAACATGTACAGTTTGGACATTTCTGTGATGTGAATGCTACTTATGTTTGTAGAATGTCCGGATGAATAAAAGAGACAGTCATCTGCGCAGCATCAATGCAAAGAAAGACCATAGAAGAGCAACAGTGAGTGGTAAATATTTTGAAATTATTCTGTTTGGTTCATATGGTTATTTTGCAAATATGTCTTCAGTTTGTTCCTTATCGCTGTGGGCACGGATGTCCTATTATCTAAGGCACTACAATTTTCTGTGCAGAGTTGCATCTCTTGGGCTTAGCAGAAACCTATAGTCATTGGTTCAAATCCTGGTTCTCCCCGATTATGTTGCTAGGTTTGTGAGCATTATACACATGCTCGTGGGATTCATCTAAGACCTGCATCACTTAGGGCTTTCTTCCCACATCAAGCTAACATGCGGTGATATATTTGGAATACTGTTCAAAGCAGTGTTAAAGCCAACTCATTTATTTAACACTGCATCCAGCAATGGTTTGGCTATATGACAAGGATTGTAAATATATATTTTTCCATGTTGATGAGTTGAAACAATCACTAAATGACATCTCTTAAAAAGATTCCCAGCATTCCAAGCCTAATTAATAGATAAGGTAGTGATTGAGTAGGCTCATTGATCGCATGTAATCATACCACAGTGATTTGGGATATTGTCCATAATAGTTATCATTGGTTTGTCTGGACCGAGTTCATAACATTAGTCACTGGTTTGTCTGGTTGAGATTTGAGATGTGATTATCTTAAATGTTTAGCATATAACAAGACTCACATATGACAACTTAAGTGATTTTTCTGCCTTCTATCTGTAAGTACATGTGGCAACAATTCTATTTGATTGCTAAAATCTTTTTACATAATGCTGCAGAAACTGAAGTCCTGCTTGAGATCCCTGGATGAGTACTCCAGGTTGACAGTCTGGAAGGACCAGACAAGGGAGTCCTAAACAGAGAGTGCACCCCTTCAGATATCAGAGGTGATTTGCAGACAGCGATGACGAGGGTCCTGTTATTTCAAGGGAGGCCGACCGAGAAGTTGTAATGCCAAATGGTACTGGGACACACAAAGGCTGGTCTGGCTAATGTGAGAAGACCAACCAATGCCAAGCTGGAGTGGAATTCTTCCAGGAAATTCTTGTCTTGAGCCATATGGTAAACACTTGAAAGGAATGATAAATGGGACTTATTGTCTTTAAATGTGGACCCAAACACCAAATGGAAAGTTTACAATTCTACTAACACAATGCAGCAGAGATAGTCCAACTGGTATCCTCTCATCCTGGTTCCTGTTCATCCATGGCAATATAGAAAGAAAAGGAGGATTGAGGGAAAGTAAGTTCTCTGAACTGGTGAACATAATCCATAGGTACTGTCAAGCGAACAGTTATCACTCTCTGTTATGAGTATGGAAGAACAGGATGAAATTGCATACTGCATCAGGAACCATCATGTGAACACTGTTCAATGTGCGATATACTATAGGCATATGAATAAAAGAAATTGATAATTTGATTGTTGCTTATGTTTCATTTGCCAGCTGTGTAAATGGGGATGTTTCATGATTTTGCCTCAGTTTAATAGCCACACTTATCTTATGAAACCATGCATTGCTTGGGCATCTCAAGATAAATGACACATGTTTCCTTTGCTCTGAAAACGTCTGATGACACATTGATCTGTTATGTCAAAGGTCAAAGTCACAACCAGACAAAAGGTTTGTTTGTGGTCTAACTCTTCCTATGGGCAGGGGTCGAAGTTGGAAAAAGGTCGTGTGTGATCTATATATACTACATTTTCCCCTAAATTGCCTTTTCTGCAGAAGTCTTAGTAACTCTTATACATATACTGGTTACATTACTTCCATATTTTGGTCAATGATATGTTGAATTCTACCAAAGGACTGCATATTTGGTTTATGTGCTAGATAGCTCTTTGAAATGTTTTTGAAATATTTATCACTGATATTGAAGGTCAAATTCACACTCAAAAGTGATAACTCATGAAGGGTTGAAGTGTAAGATCAAGGCAATAGTGAAGGGGTCATTAATAAAGTATTTCTGCAATTATAACTAAAATGCCTATTTCTGGAGATATTTGTGAAGTATTAAGCACATAGTTGTTATATTATTTGAATACACATATATGTGCAGTGGTTACAACTCCAGTGTCAAATTAACTCTCAATCCCTTTTAATAAAAGAATTTACAGTAACTGAGGAAGAGCTTACTGTAGTACCATAAAACTAGGGTGAGGCAAATTTCAATGAAGTTAGTATTTTGGATATAACAAGTACATGTACCGTTACAAATAGTTTATTATCATCTCACTTGGACCAAAGGCCCAAGTGAGCACATTGTCAATGACTTTTTCTTTTTCTCAGTACAAACTGGAAGTCTGGACATGAAATTTAAGGCTATCATTATACGAGAACTGATGTTTGTTCATTAAATATCATTAACATCTGAAAAGGACAATATATGAAATTGAACAATTGTCTTCTCCAAAAATGTTTTAGGAGGATATTTACCATTAAAGTAACCCAGAATATTACAACAGCTACCTGCAATGCACAGACTAACATTTTTTACCAGAAGCTAGTCATGAAGAAAATTTGCATCCGGAAACCTTCCAGATGCCTTCAACAACCTTCAAATTGCTTGGTATTTTCAAGTTAATTTTTTTATGTGTTTCACACTTACGTGAACAAAATGCACCCCCCAAATTTTGACATATTTTTTTTGGAAGGTTTCCGGAAGGTATCCGGGCCGGATCCAAAATGGGAAGGTATCCGGAAGGTTTCCGGAAGACGGAAACCTACACTTTTTTTGCTGTGTTTGGTCCCTTAAGACATATAACATTAGTCGATTAGTTATGAAAGAAGGAGAGCCTATTCTTTATTATCTTAAAGATGGACCGGGCAGGGCATTTGTACGAGAAGAGTTGCTCATAGTTCCCATAGCTTTTCTTATCTCTCCATTATCAGACTTCTTTATAGAATACATCTTAGGTCTTAATCCGACATACTCCGCTATAGGAGTCCCAGCACATTCATCCTTCATCTTACCTAACACCGTTTTATTTACTACGTTGTGCAGTGGATTATCTTTTGGGTAATCGCTCGTGTCGTACATATCTATTTTTTCTGCCATATCTTTATACACATCCTCGGTTTGTATTTCCATCAACAAAGAATCTGTGTCGGTATATAACACCTCGCATCTATCGCCGTATTGCTTCTTAAGTTCGTTATAATAAAAGTCATACATTAAGTGTTTTGACAAGTCAAGAATACTCATACCAACGTACACCGGTCTGTTGAATTTTATATTACTCTTCTGCATATGCAGCGCGGCTAAGTCGTTATCAAATATCTTGCTTCTGTGAAAAGCAGGATTGGCTATAAGTTTCCTGAGTCTTTCTTCCTCATTAGACCTGACTAATTTAACATCACCACGCTTCCTTAGATTCTCCATAGTTTTACCAAATACTGGGTTATTCATGAGCTTATATAGATTTTTTTCAAAATCGCTGGTAGCTATCTTTCTTAAATCTGTGTTCAGCCTTATATAGGGCTCCATCCAAGGGCTTTGATCGAACTTTAGAACTCTGTGTATTTTCTTTAGTTTCATACCTAACGATAGATATAACTCGAGATTTCTGTAGTGAACTATATATTTTGTCTTATCCATCAAATTTGGTATGAGTTTTTTTACGTTAGCTAACCTAGTATTTCCCATCAAGGAGTGTTGATATTCCGACATTAATCTTTCGGGAGCTAGTGGATAACTGTTATGGTCTTTATGTAACGAATTTGGATATTCCAAGTCAACTTCTAGTATGTACCCTTTATTCGTATCATTCACATTGATATGATGGATATCATTCACTTCAATAACATTCACATCGACCCACTCAAAACCACCCGTGGGTAAAGGTTGACTTATAGCCCATCTGTACAAATTATTGGCGTCTAGATATATTATGTGCGTGTCAGGTTTACTCGGATCATATCCTTCCACTAATTTATTATTAGCCTTAGAATACCTTTCGCTACCATCGGTATACCACCTCTTAAACCTTTCTCAATAAACAAGTGCATATCGTAATCGGTGAGTAGTTTTAGTTCTACACCGGTCTTCTTCAACAATGCATCCCACGATAGTCCGGGACTGGAATAGTACCATGCTGGGTCCAAGCTGTATTGTTTTAAACATGTCTTTCTAAATATCTCATATATATCGGCGAGTAACAGTACATCGGTTTTTAAGTACAGATCGTGATAATCACCTAAATTCTTACAACCTAATTTTTCCCAGACTGTCAGAGGGTGTTCATAATCGGCATCGGTTATTTGAGATTCTGTTAAGTTACTATAGAATGATTCAAGGGATGGTAATTTAGTTTCGTCAAATCTTGACCAATCATCCATATATTCGTATATATATCATTTTATTGATTTGTTATTGCAAAGTCATCAGGATTGTTCGCATTAGCTTAATTGTCCAGGGAAGATAACAGAAACTGTACGGAGTCTATGAATCTAAGCCCATTACTTTGTTTTGTTCTGGCTTTCCCATCCTTGTCCGTATAATGTATAGTTTTAGTCAACGAGAATGATATGTATTTTTCCATATTATTAGGAATGCATGTTAAGCCGCCGTCAGTCTTAGAGATAGCTTGCATAATGAGATGAGAATATATCCTCTAAGGTTATGAAACACAACGGGGATGGGTATTGTTTGAGAATTCATTTTTAGTTTCAAGTTACACTCGTTAAGCGCGGCTCCTCGATAATTACCCGTGACGTGGCAATGATCTCTTACGGAATCCCCATTCAGGGGTTTATTACAACATGACAACTCGTTGACTTCTTATAGGCCCTCCAATTATCCCTCGTCATACACATGGGTTTCTTACGCGATAATTTTTCCCTGATTATTCTCTCTTCGTTTTGTAGATATTCTAGGAACTTTCCCGCTGCATCGGGACCTCTGTAAATCACGGGCGGGTTTGTTTTCCCATCATACCTTACAACTATATATCCAAACCCACAAGGAATATGTTCTTGAGTTTTGTATGTAAAACTATCTTGATTGCTTCGGTTGGTATTTTCTGTAGGTTTGATAAGTGCTTCGAAGTTGGCGTAAATTACGTACGGTACTGGCATTTGATTACAAAATGTTCAAATTTTAATATATTTTCCCCCTCTTAAGGCATATCGATCCTGATAGCATTCTGTCCAACACCTCTGCAGTCTTCTTTTTGTGCTTCTAATAGATCTTGTCTGCAGTAGCCATGCAGGCATCTTTCGCGGAAATATTTCTTTTCCCCTATGTTTTGTTTGATCGTATAATAGCCTCTTTATCCATGTATAATGATATTTACCATCTTTTTCGATCAGAAATGAATTCATTCTGGGAATATGTTCTGGGGCGGAGCTTATCCTGTGTACAACAATTCCTTTAGAATGTCCGAAAACATTTATAGCTAAATTATTTTGCTTTTCCACCTTATCAATTTGTGAGATTGGTGTAGGTTCGTCTATACCATCAAAGTTGAGTCCATCATTTTGAGGATAGCTAGAAGGTCTATTTGCAATTTTAGAATCTACGGGGAGCAATGCAGATGTTATCATCATGGCTTTTTTCTTTTTATAATACGCGGGTAAATCTATATAAGATCCACCTTTGAAAGGCATATAATTTGTTATATCTAAATATAAACTATCGATTTTATCCATACCCCAACCAGAACCTCTATTAGTCAAGCGTTCTAAAGTTTCCTGTATCCTCTGAATTGATGTATCTAATGATGTGCTTATAGTATCAGATTCAGTTATAACTTCTTGATTGCTCCGGAAATATGGTTCGGTATATTCAGTGCTATCGTCTGTGTTACTTTTACTCAATGACATTTTAATCGTCAGCTGGTATTTTATACTATGTAAATCATGTAAACTCCTCGTTAATTTTACTCGATATGATAGGAGTAGTTGTGTGCAGGACTTTGGTACTGCTCCTGGCTTCTGATTGGTCGGTGGGGTCACATGACCTCACTTCCGGTTTCGGTTTGCGCAGGGCATTGTGGGTCCTGCGTGCGCATCCAAGATGGCGGCACATCCGTTTCCGGTGGCTTGCGCATCAAAGATGGCGGCACATCCGTTTCCGGTGGCATGTGCATCCAAGATGGCGGCACATCCGTTTCCAGCGGCGTGCGCATCCAAGATGACGGCGCATCCGTTTCCGGTGGCGCGCATCCAAGATGGTGGCACATCCGTTTCCGGTGGCATGTGCATCCAAGATGGCGGCACATCCGTTTCCAACGGCGTGCGCATCCAAGATGACGGCGCATCCGTTTCCGGTGGCGCGCATCCAAGATGGTGGCACATCCGTTTCCGGTGGCCAGCGCACCTCCATGAGGGCGGCACATCCGTTTTCGGGGAGGATGGGGGGGGGGGACCCAGAGAAGCGGTCGTAAAAGGTGAACAAGAATAGAGTTTTTTGTTGTTCTTTTGTTATTCTAAAAATAGAAAAGGCGGTTGTGGTGAAGGGAGGGAGGGAGGAGGAGAAGGGGGAGTGAGGAGGGGGTGGGAAGGGAGTCGGGTTCTTTGTTTTGTTTTGGGGTTTGTGTGGCGATGGCATGTGGAGATGATAGCTCACTGAGACGAGCTTATCATACACAGTCGACGACTCTGCCACTTTGTTGCTAGGTTGAGGATTTTGCAACAACATTTCACAAATCATGTCATCGGGTATGGTGATGTGTTTGTAAACTTTGAGGTGTAAGGTCTCGTTCCACAAGGCGATCGTGTATTGAAGTCCACTATGACAGCCGTTCGTCTAAGTTAAAAGTCGGTGAGTGGCAATCACCTCAGCGCTACGATCATGGTGTGGAATTCTAAAGGTGTTGCCTGAATTTCTAAAGGTGAATCGACAAGCACAGACATGAACGTGATGTAGGTATATGCCTACGTACTGCCCTGCACAAACCGAAACCGGAAGTGACATCATCAGATGTCACGTGACCCCACCCGACCAATCAGAAGCCAGGTGCAGTACCAAAGTCCTGCACACAACTTCTGATAGGCTTAACATAATTAACATCCATGTTGGAATTAATATCCATCTTCCAACCTCTTAGATATTTACCAACGCCGGCTGTGGGTACAAATTTTAACTCATTATTTTTATCAACATCAACTGATTTATTATTATCTAGTAAAGCGATCAATTCAGCTTTTCTCATTCGAGAATAACCTCTCAGCCCACTGTTTTTTGCTTGAGCTTTGAGTTCTCTAACAGTCTGGGGTTTGTTGTATTCCAAACCGATCGATCAATTCAGCTTTTCTCATTCGAGAATATCCATGTAGACCACGTTGCTTTGCCAAAGCCTTCAACTCTCTGACAAAAACCATTGTGATTTAATGGTATATACAAAATGAATCAATTGTCGAAATGGTTGTTTTTCATATATAAATATATATTCTCCCCAACCAATCCCACATACAGAACAAACGTAATTTTTAAAACACTTTCTGATGTTATAAGAGTGGGTCCCACAGTAAATACCCACAGATGGCTTCTGACATTGAATCGATTTCCCCATGAGTGTATTTTTGCACAGATTCATGGTTATACACATATCATATCATTTGTCTAAAAGGTAAATCACATCTCCACTGGTGATAGATTAGTTGACATGTAATAGATCATAGCTTATGTGTAGCTAAAAATAGACAACAGTCAGCCTGACATAACTTAACAGCCAGTCAGCGCTATTTATAGATTTGCAGTCAGCGCTATTTATAGATTAGCAGTCAGGGTGACATAGTGTGTTTACAGGTAATGGTTTACGTTATGCGTAGTTATTGTATAACCTAAAATAGCCACACCAGTCAATACCAAAGCTATAAATGCTATCTCTCTGTTTTTTTGTTCCTCTGATGGTGTATAAAACTGACTTATTGTTGGTCTCTGTATTGGGTCAAGTGTTTTTCCATAAACGAGGAAGTATTCGTGCAGGACAGATTCAACATCCTTAAACGTTTGAATTGAATGTCCTTGTTTACGCAGTTCTTCATTAATAACATCTAATCTTAATATCCTTTGTCTGGTCCATTGTGACTGGGCTGCTTCGAGTTGTTCTAATGTTTTATTATGTCGTTTACGCTCCTCTTCAACTTCTTTAGTGTTTGATTCCTTCAGAGTAAGAAATAAATAATTACTCCCCGAAAAAGCTAGAGCATTAACAATAGGCCAACCGACCATCATCGCAATTGTTGCCATGTTCAATAATATAAAATATTCAGATATTTAATTACTTCATTATGTCTCCGGGATAAGTCCTTGTTTGATGAGCATATCTTTTGTAGCCATTGCTAATCCAATATCAAGAATGATCATACCGATATCATAACCATTAAAATCTAGCTTGGGTGGTGTGGCTTTAGTAATCATTTTAGCCATACGGGCATAGCCAATGGCCAAGCCGCTGACCACCGATGAATGATACGTCACGTTTACCAACATTTTACCTTCTGTAACTGGAGTAGTCATTATAGCATTATATGGGGGCTAACCTCTAATTGAACTTGTTGTGTAATCGGGGGTGACGTTTTCTCTTCTCCGGTCTTATAAAACAACCATACCGCCGCTAAAGCAACAACTCCTAGTAGCCCAAGTTTTAATCGGACGACTATGTTCAATATTTGAATTATGCATTCGTTTCACCTTCCTCGCTAGACCACCCTTCGTACCAGCTGAGATTTTTCTGGGGTTCTTAGTAACTCTGGCTTGTGATTTCGCATTTGCTGGTATTTCCTCATTCACAATCTGTTGTGATTGTGCAATCGGGGTTATTTCCTCGTTCACTTGTTGTACAATCTGTGGTGTCACTTGAGTCTCCATTATTATTAAGTGGGCACGTATGTTTAAATTCACAATACCTAGCCGTTATAAAGCTGTGGTGAGTGGAGCTAAAAACATTCTGTATCTATGATAAAACTCACAGTTTACTGCGCTTATAGCGTGTTCGATGAATGGGTCTTTCTCGAAAGATTCACATAGATACGGGCGATGTTCTGCCAGGATAGGAAGAAACGTACTAGCTATGACTGTGTATAGTTGTAACATAGCCGAACCTATTGTTTTAGTCATGGTAGCTCCCAGTCTAGACTCGTAACGCGCATACAGTTTTTTAATTTCTTCATCGGTCATGTTATCAATTTTTTCAATGGTATAATTTTCCCCCAAATAATAGTCTTTCTCTATGTTTATCTGATCTGTTTTTTTAGCATTTGTTCGATGAGTTCGTCGAGATATTTAAGTCTAACATAATATAATATGGCATATCCAATACAGCCCATAATAATAAACTGTTGCGAAAGAATGAGGATTTCAAGCCACATTATGTCATAATAACCGCTAATGTTCAATTTACTTGTGCAATCTTTTTGCTTATTTCTTATTTCTTCATCGGTCATGTTATCAATTTTTTCGATGGTATAATTTTCACCCAAATATTGGGAACATTTTCCACCAGCTACCAAAGCAGCAAGTCTTTCTCTATGTTTATCTGTATGTTCTTCTGCATGTTGATCTGGTTCTTTGAGCATTTGTTCAATGAGTTCGTCGCATTCGATGATGTAATACCTAAGGAGATATTTAAGTCTAACATATAAAATATGCCATATCCAATACAGACCAAAATAATAAAATGTTGCGAAAGAATGAGGATTTCAAGCCACATTATTACATAATAATAACCGCTTATGTTCAATTTATTGTATTTTTGTTATATTTGCTATATTTTTGCTATATTTGCTATATTTTTGCTATAATTTGCTATAATTTTGCTATATTTTTGCTATAATTTTGCCATTTGTTTTTCTATAATTTTGCCATTTTTGCTATATATTTTCTATTAGCAGTTGCTATTTTTGCTATATTTTTGCTTAGCAGTTGCTATATTTGCTATAATTTTGCTAAGCAGTTGCTATATTTGCTATAATTTTGCTACATTTTGCTAAGCAATTGCATAAGCAGCTGGTTGATTGGTTTTTAATATGAGTTTACAGTGCTTCGTTGAAGCTAACAGTTTTCTGACTTTATCTTGTTCGGGCTTGGTATAAATAACATCATTTTCATGTAGACATTCCTCAAATGAATCTCGGTCTTTGCAATGAAACAAGGCAACCCATTTGGTCTGCTCTCTGAGATCTTTCAGGACAGTGTTGTATTTTTGAGTAAGTACCCAAACGCTATGCTGAATATGTCGACCGGAAAATGCTAAATATGAGAGCATATCTTTCTTTTTGGTTAGTTCTTTACTCGCACTGCAGTCGTCTATTATGAAAAGGGTTAATTCTCCGTTGTATTTTTCATGACATACTCGTAAACAGTCTTGTAAACGATCGCCTGGATCAACTTTGTACACCTCGGGATCATTCATTACCCAATCTCTCGATAGGTATGTTTTATTAACGCTTATAGTCAGGCACAGAATAATAATATGGTTGAAAACGTCCCGATAATGACTTTCTAAAATATCTAGAATAAAAGCTGTTTTTCAACAACCCGTTTGCCCGCATATGATAGCGCAGTGCGGTTCTTTAGGTAAAAGATTATTATTAATAGATTGCTTGCATGAATCTTCCATTCTGTAATATTAAGGTGCACATCCATAATCACGTACAAATATATGTTTAATTTACCAGCTGATTCCTGGAGCTTCGTTATCTGTATAGTGACACCCTCGCTAGCATTTTCTATTCTCCACCCACTGCCGTGTAGCTGGTCATCGTCCGTGGTTCGCATGTCGAGCCATATCGCGTACTTCGTGGTGAGGTATTCACCACATCGATACTTCCCCGAGAGACAGATCTTTCGCGACCGCGTTAACCTCTGGGCTTCATTTTTAAGAAGGGAGTTTTTTAATCTCATCCCATTGTTGTTACGCTAGCATTCCTTGACTATATAGTTGATTAGGAACACCCTCGATAGTCAATTCTACTTTTGTAATCTTGGGATTGTAGAACTTCTCTGTATTTCTTTTATACCCTTCAACGATCTCGTGGGGACGTTCTGATTGATATTCCATGTCATATCTTTTTTGCTCCTTATGATCTTTCGGTGTCGAAGCATGCGATCGTACAAAATAGCTGAACTTCCGGTATACTGGTTACGAATTTGTCTGGCTTATTCAGGATCTGTTATCATATCATACTCCAATGAGATATTGTCAATGGAATAGCTAGCATCTTCAGCAGCTCTGATTACTCTACCGTAGTCATTAAAAACGAGTTCGTATTCTAACCTATCACCTAGGATGCTTGGTCGAGCGTAATATAGAATCGGTTACCTAATACACCGGCAACAGCAAGATCTTTTACGATGGTATTATCACCATTATCAGCACCAACACACAATGTGTTCTGATTACAAATACCTTGGTACTGTAAGTTTTCATGCTCTTTATCCGTACTCCAGAGATCCATGTAACAGAAATATACAACGCTATCGTCAATACTCAAAACCTCATTACCACTAATTTCAATCACGATCTTCTTAACGATAGCACGACCTATGTTCTGAACAGGCTCCCTGTTAACGTCGGTAGAAGTCAAACTAATTGTAAATGCTGGTCGGACAGTTCCCGGAACTAACACATCGTGTGCGCCGAGATTAGGAAAGCGAACCAGAAGCGTTTGATTCTGATCGATGGTACTCGGATTATTAGTTATAGTTACAGACTGACGAATTGCTCCGATCCCTAATGGATCTCGAAGTCTATGTTGTGGGTTTAACTTGCGTCCGTATTGAAAAGACATTGTTATATTGAAATTATGTAACCTTATGTTTAATATAAAAATGGATGATATTAATCTAGATAACATAACTGATACTAGTACAATCGAAGAGGGTACTGATGAAACCAGCTTTACGAATCTTAACGATGAATTTTTGAAACCTGTTGAACGGCTGTTAATGATTATTATGATGCCTTAAAAGAAAGCCCAATTTGTCGTGACTATTCAAAGTTTGAATTAGATAGTAAAGGAATATTGCGACTGAGTGGCTCTCCCGATATTGATCTTATGAATTCTCGTACTCATAAGCCCCTAGCCTTGTCTACGATAGCCAGTAAACACGGTATCAACATTGTTCGTGATGAATTAGGTTTTGTAGACTACTCACGAGAAAAACTTTCTGCGAAGACTACTAAGGTTCTTTGGACTGTGCGTGCTAAACTCGGTACTATAGATAATTTGGAAGAAAGCTCGAAGCTAGCCTCGGACGGACTCGGAGAAATCTTGGGGACCTATTGCGATAATTCCACGCTCAGTGTACCATCCTCAGAGTTCAGTATTAGGGAATTACGGGGTCTTGACAAGGCAATTCAAACAATGCAGGGAGAACTCATCAATAATATAGCCAAGCTAGCCGAACTCGACAAGCATATAGCTGATGAGAAAACAAAACTTGAACATGCGGGTGATGAATTCAGTGGACGCCGCGTTGCAGAAAGATTGCGTAACTTAGAAGACAAAAGATCGGCCTGCTTCGAGGCTGCTTCCAGTAATAGAAAGGCACTTCGTTCACAAATCAGTTGAATTCAAGAAATTATAGATCAAGTCCTCAACGATGACACTACACTGGCCGATAAAATTAAAACATTGTTCAGAGAACAGGAGATAACCATTGCCAGTGTTTTAACCGCATTGGGATTTATTATATCGACTTTGACTCTCGCGTTAACCGGTGGCAGTGGAGGTACAGGAGGTGGCACACCACCCAGTAATAAAAAGGGTGTAAAAGAGTGGATAAAAAAACATTTAAAAGCATTAGGTTCAGCACTGGGAAAGCTCACTGGGAAAGCCGCGTCTGCACTTCCAGGTATAATAGGGAATATAGTTTCCTGGCTCTTGAATTTATTAGTAAAGACCACAACTTGTGGGCACTGATCGTAGCAATTACAGGGCTGTTGTACATATCCGCTAAAGACTATTTAACCAAATCATGAGTAAACCAGCCGCGACTCCACCTACTATAAGAGCTGTTTTTTCATTGATATGTTGTTGATTTTTAACTGCAATATGTGGTGGCACTTGTGGTTGTGCGTCAGTAGATGTGTTAGTAGATATCTGTGGCTTGACTATTCCCGTTTCGCCTGTGTTTGTTTTCGTTATCAATTCGGTATTAATATCTGAATTTATACCTGGCTTTTGTTGATCGGTAGCAATAACAATTTTATTTTTATAGCCTATCACTTGACCGATCTTAAGTTCCATTTTACTAGGAGAGATGTATAGTCCCGGTGCATAAACGTAGTTTACTTTGGATTGAGCGTACTGTAATACATCTTGATAACGCTTTATAGAAGATGGTATGTCAACTGGTGAATTAATAGCATCCTATTTGTTTGCGACAAACTGTTTTTGTGCATTGAGCGCCCTCCCAGAACCAATAATGGACGTTCACGTTTGCGATTGTGCACCAAAAATTGCCCATACATAAGTTCTTATTGATTCATTAACTCTCACAACTCCTGGGCTAGTAAATTTATTTTCTGTTTTATCATATAGAAACTCATTCCAAGCATTTCCAGGTGGTTGCTCAACCTTTTGGACGGTGAAAGCAACACCACCCTTAAAGTTCATAGATCGTCTCTCTACTCGTTACTCGAGAGAGGAAAGCTCGAAAGAAGCCGACCTCTTTTCAGTAAATCATCGCTGACTTCTTTAACAGAGTGTGCACCAGCGTACGGAATACCTAGACTGTGGTTAACTCACTCAGACACCAATCTTTACTCGTAGAAACATTAAATTCCTGACAAATACGTTCGAATGCCCACCTATTGTACAGATTATTTGATACATTCCATGCTCGATCCTGCGGTAATTGGGCACTTATTTCTTTAAGTATACGTCTAATCTGATAAGACACGTGAAATGATAAAACAGACTTATTTAGTTCAAATCCTGGGGTATAAAGAGATACACCACATCCTGTTGTTGCACACCAAATGGCAAAGTTTAACTGATTCTGCCAAAATTGCATTGGATTGTGAAACCATTTGTGCACCATTTTATCGCTAGTTGCCGTGACCCTGTATTTTTCAAACATATCAGGGAATTCAACAACAAAAATAGCACCAGAGGCACTTACTATAATCGACTGATTGGTAATGTAAGTTGATTTCATATTTAAGTTATGATATAGTATCTTTGTATATTTAATATGTATGTTACACTCCCGGGAATAACAAATGGTCAGTCTATTGAACTGCTTCATACTATCATTAACTCGGATGGACAACTTGAAGTCGCTCTCTGTGATGTAAACGTATTACCCGCGGTGGACGAATATAAGTGCTATTGACATATACCTTAATACACCTGATGGGTATTACAGCGTTTGCTCACTCAATGATGAATTTTTTAATCCTTTGGGAGTTAGTTCCCTATAAAGAGTTGTTCATCCATCTTGATCAGATAAGTACGACAGATAACATTCAACTCGAAAGTCCTTCAACTCTACAGAGAGCTATTCCAGTCAAAGACGAAAAATATAATAGCGGTAGAATGGAATCTTTCTCATCATTACAATATAAAAAATTAAAGCGGGCTATTATTTCAGACCTCAAAATTTCTGTATTAGATGTAAAACATCAACCTGTACATATAGGATACTTGAGTGTAACACTCCATATTATAAATAATGGTTGATTCATCAGGCCCTGGAACACTCAGACAATGTAATACAACTGCGCTTTCCGATCTCGGAAACACAGAAGGATTCGGTTAACCCGGTACCGATGGTAAGTTATATGCTTTACAAGATAATGTATACAAGCGGAAAGAAGTTACATTCACAGGTAATCAAGGAGATTTAAGCGATGTCGACGTTAGTAGACTCAATAAAAACACTTCATACAATCTTACTCGCAACGATGATAATAAATGGACTATGATCGAAGAAAAAATCGAGTAGCTATTGAATATCGTCATTACCCCACCATAAGTGATGACGGGTTAGGCACATAATTTAACTAAGATAATAAATAGTGGGGTCATACTCGGGGTTTATATCCCATCAAAACGAAAAAGTTTGTTAGTCACCCACCTGCCAGAAAACACAGGTTATATGTTATTTAGTCGTCCGGGAGTAAAACATGTTAATTTAAATTTGGTTACTGAATTCGATGATATAAAAGGATAACTTGAGTGAAGTACCTGATCTTTCTATGCTTATTATTGAAGCCTTGTTTGGAGATGCACCAGAAGATGCCTTCGAAATATTACCAGGTCTATCAATTAAATGGCTAAAGAAACACCAACGTCAACGTTGCAGTATTATTTATATGGGAGTATCACCCTTGAACGGGGTCCAAATTATTAAAAGTGACAGCATTTCTCTTAATAAGATATTCATGCCGTATAATATATACATTTAATAAGGTTGATGTATACTCTCAAAACATTGAAGCAAGACCAATTAAAGACTATTATATGATATAATAATATACACTATGGGTTTATATCCAGCGCTCGATGAAAAGATGGATACTGTTGATGGATTTTGATTTCATCAAATAAGCGACATAAAACATTGAATAGAGAAGAAGAGGGAGTTGAGACTTGGATTGTATAAAAAGCATCGCAGAGCCGTGAATGCTCTCGACGGAGTTGACACCGTGCTTGTAACAGCTGGCATGGGACTCGGTGTAGCCGGTGTTGGTTTATTATCAACTATAATCGCCGTGCCTATCGTACTATTGGCATGAAAATAGCGGCTGGAGTCTCAGGACTGGCAGGAATAGTGATAAAATTCATTTCTCGTAGGTTGCAAAAGAAAGCATTAAAACATGATAATATTCGGATACTCGCCGAAGCAAAGTTGAACAGCATTGAGGATCATATTTCAACAGCAATGGCTTATTGTAAGATATCCGAGGAGGAGTTTTCATTTAGTGTTGTCAGAACTCACCAAATACAACGCAATGAAGCAGGAAAATCAATCAAATTCTTGTAAGACCAGTGGTATTAGCGAAAATGAGAAAAAAAAGTTCATAGAACAGGGGAGACAACAAGCGCGTCAATTATTCCGTGCCAAAACCAAAGAACTGGTTGGAGATTAAAAATAGATTGCTTACTATCATTAGATCACACCACATAAAATCATACATTCATTTAGAAGAATGCTTACATAAGTATATAATTCAAACCAACAAAGGAAAAACTTGAAAAAGCTATCGAAGCATTTATGCTCAGGGACAAAATTATCAAATGGAGAGAATTACCACAAGGTATATATTATATCAGTGATGTCAAACCAACCAAATACGGTCATCAATTGTTTCTTTCCAATTACAAAGAAGAGTATATAGTCTGGTCTCCTAGTAAAATGGATGAAGAACTTAGTAAAAATGTTGAATATCACTTTGTTCAAAATAATGGTATGTGTATTAGTAAAAATAATAGAGAATATTTTCATTACAATTTAGTTTAGTCTCATCATCGTTTACCGGAATCGATCGATTGACTCCAGGTAGTGGTGAGCTAGAGCCAATTTAACTTGATAATCAGGACTATTGTTGAATCGCATCAGCGTTTTGACATAAAAAAAATCCCCCTGTAGTGGTGGTATAGGTATATAAATCTGGCTCCAGTGGAGTTGCGGCAGAACCCCCATTACCTATACTACTAATTAAGTAAGCTGAGTACAGATGTTATTTGGATTAATTCCACACTTGTTAACGTACATATACGGACGCTGTGAGAAGCATCGATGAGACACAAGACTTGCAGTTAAGCTAAAACACTGACGGTATCAACTCAAAATTGGGTGCAGGAAGGTGCTTTTCTAGCAAACCATTGTACATGTGTATACACTCTTCAAAAAAAGAAATGCACAGGTAGACTTTTAGTAAATTTATTGAACCTTATAAAGTCGATATATTTAATTTAATATCATAGATACAAATATGAAACTTTGGAGCTCCATATTCACATGTCGTTGTACAAGGGCAAAACTGTTCATTGTCATGTCACATAAGGCCACAAGCTTGCGCTGAACTCAGAATCTCGTGTGACCGCCCCAGACAATAATCACGGCTCTGCATCTCCTCAACACTGACTGGATCAGTGAACAAATTCTGTCCTGGGGAATTCTGCACCATTCTGCTTGTAACGTGTTGGCAAGTTCCGGGAATGTCTGCGGCGTGTTCTGACGTAGACGTACTCGTCAATCGAGTTCATCCCAGAGGTGTTCGATTGGGTTAAGATCTGGAGATCTGGACGGCCAGGGCAAGTCGATGATGTTGGCATTATAAACGTAGTATACCATGACACCATTTGTGTACGGTGGCACGTTGTCCTGTTGAAACAACCTCTCTGGCGGTCAATGATTGGAAGAAGGTGAGGTTGAAGAATTTGATTCATGTAGCAAATTTGCACCGAATTTGCAGCGAATTCCAAGGCTATAAGGTATGGCACAAACGCAAGCAAAATTGCAAAACAGGGACGATAACTGGTCTTCTGGGTCGGAATCCAGCCTCGCGAAGATGGTTCCCGACAGTCTGGTCCGATATCCTCCTCAAACCAGGGATGCGTCCTGCAGTCTACTTAGCTGTGTCATTGCGATGATGTAGGTGGAACAGTCGAATGTAGCGATCCTGTGCAGGGGTGGTAACTCTTGGTCGGCCGGTTCTCGGTCGGTCTGCAGTGGAATTGAACTGTGTGTATCGTTCACAAAGGCAGTAAATGGTGCTGTGGTGGACGTTGAAGTGGCCTGCAACAGAAGACTGTGTGCGATTCCCATCTTTGGATACGTCCTATGGCGATGTTCCGGTCGGCAGCTCTGTGTCTCGGCATTTTCAAACTTGATAAATGTTGACAACTGAATGACAAATTATTGGCTTATGCATACCTTTTTATAGCCACTACAGCGAGTTACGAATGCCATAACTTGCATGTGCATTTTGCGATTCTGTTTTCCTTCATGACATTTTTTAACAAGTGTGAAAACACTGCAAATCGACAATGGCTGCGTTTTGACACACCGTTTGTCGAATATATTATCAGGCCACCAAATACTGGATTTGTTGTGTAGTCAGGTTCAATGAACTACATACTACCTGTGCGTTTGTTTTTGTGAAGAGTGTATGTTGAGGTGCGAAAACATAAGTGGTATTTCAGGTGTAAATACATGTACTATTTGAGTAACAGTTCTACTATTGATCTTATGTTCCTCATTGAAATATATTAACACGTGTTAACCAGTAGTACGTTATGAATGATTCTCGACTGGAACCATTGTAATTATGCGTTTGTTCTATGAGTACGTGTGACTATATTTCGTAAATACATTATAAACCCTTATCGGTAAATTCATAATTACATTTTTGTTGCCTTCTGAGATTATAATTTGCGTTCTTCAAAGAAACCACTGAGGTTATGTTTCCGACCGACAAGGGTCCACATATGATGTTATGATAAATATTGCGTAAAATGTACAGAAATCAAAACATAATTGAGAAAGTTAAAAACACATGGTCAAAATTCACATTACAATAAATATGATGCTGCGTTTTCTGAATCAGCAATAAAAAGGAAGGTTTGACCCGATTTTTAACATATATGTGAGTCTTGAAATATTGTTTACATTTCTTACAAATACTCCCTATATGCAAGTAGAGAATCTTACATATAGGGGTTCATCTTCCAGAGGCAAGTGAGTTAACTGACTATAAAAGTCCAGTTTCCACCCTTGCCGAACTAGGCTGGTATTATGGAGTTACAATTTGGCTGGACTAACGAGTCTAGGCATAGTCCAATCAAAATCGCGCACCGAAATCGAAATCCGGTTCGTAAAGTGTCATGCAGATTTCGGTCGACTGCAGGATTTCCAAAGCATGTGCACCGCTAACTCGTTGTCAACAGATATTGTCTAAATCTTTCCATGCTTTTAATCAAGATGCTCGCGTGATTTGATGCACTTCGCGATGTAAGACTCGTTTTATCTCAATATAGATCTTGATTATCAATCAGATCGTCTTGACTGGGCGCCACCATTTTGTTTGAAGCAAATGCAAGTGATAAGAGAGGTTGAATGTGATTGGTCAATAGGAGAGGCATAGAAAGGACATAACTCGTAATAGCTACTGGTGGCGCTACGATCAAGCCCAGGAATTCCAGCCTAGTTCGGCAAGGGTGGAAACTGGACTTTTAAAGTTAGCTAACTCTCTTGCCTCGGGAAGATGATAGGGCGTCTATATTTCTATTACTGACCAATAACGAGTTCCTGTGCTGTAAATGCATTTGTACTGACAGTGTCACTATTAGAAGCCAACAACTATTATGTTTCGCCCCGTCTTCCCAACATGCCAGTATTTAATTATTTGGAATAATACTTTCCCACGTTTCTTTCAAATAAAAACGACTAATTTCATAAAACACAATGGTTATGTTTTCAAAGACACAGACACACGTGGTGTGGTGTGGTGTGGTGTGCTCTGGTCAGTAACTGACCACCTGCTGGTGACAAATACTGGGTCTGTAAACTGACAATTACAATAATCGAACGATGTGTGACATGTACTATTCATGAACCAGTTGTAACATTTGTACAACAAATCATTCGTTTTCTACCATTATTTAAGATTGGGAGACCTCTAAACGTGTAAGTGTTTTTATTTTACAAATGAATAGGATTTCGATCAAAAGGTTAGTTTAAATGACAAATACAACGTTCAATCACATATAAATCTATAAGGTTATGGTGGATTTTGGCCAAGACGGAACAACAACATATGACAGAGAGCACTTTGAGATTTATTAGTAGATGTTGAGAGTGAACTAGTCTAGATTTCTGCTGTATCATCCGGGTACTCATCGGGGAAAAAACAATAACAAAGGCAACAACTGATGATAGTAAAAAGGGCGTTCTGGACCGGAAGTCGGGGGATTCGGGGGAGCCGTCACGCTCCGTCGCAGTGGTTACTCAGCATAACCCTATCCTAGCTGGCTGCCGGCCGCATGGATCTCTAGGCAGAAGAGTGGGGAGCCGTGCGTGTCTCAACGTGTCACGCCTGCAGCCAATGAAAGCGCGCTTGAATGGACTGGTTTATCGCGTAGGGGGTAATTCACTATAATCGCGGCACTAGCTATAGGACACTGTATGTCATTCAACAACCTGTTACCCCTTTCTATGGGGATCAATGCAAAGCAGTGTTATTATACGCGTTGTAAGTGGAGGGGGCTAGAATGAACTCTTACTTTTGCATGAGTCGCATGTAGAAGTGTATTCATGCAGTACAATGATAATAGGAACATCAGTTATCCAGTGACCGTTGAAGTGTGTAGACGTGAGCTGATACAGTGGGTGAACACGCCATTCACGAGGAGATCATCACGCTGAGCAGACGTGTTTAATCCCAGCTCTCAATAACAAGTCATAAACACAGTTGCAGCATGAGCGCATTTATCATTTTATGAGATACTGTCAGAAGGAGAGGACATCTTTGAATATTGTCCGTCAATCGACACAGAATACCGCACAACCTATTAATGTATTAAATGAGAGTTAAAAATTAATAAAAACATGATAAAATATCTCCCTTCTAAAGTGATAATTGTACAAAAAGATTAGCTATAAGACACTAAAATACAACCTTTATAGTATTGACTTCATTACTTGTAGGATGGAAGCTAAACAGAATGTTCTCAACCACGTGAAAACCCTATCAGACTTGGAGACATGGGCCGCGATAAACAACTGTAACCGTGATCCAGCTGTAAATCTAAAAAGAATTGAGCTACAAGCTGACCATGTCAGTGTCAACAAAAAGACATATGTTTGTCATCTGTGCAACAAAGAGTTTTCACAGAATCGCAATCTTCTACGACATATATAAGAACAGTTCATGACAATCAGAAGCATGAATGTAGTCAATGTGGCAAATCTTATGCTCGATTGGATAGATACAAAAGCCACAATTGTCAACCAAGCCTGAAGAGACCCAGCCAGCCAACCACTACCGAGCCTGCAAGTAAACGGCCATCTTGTACAAAACAAACAGAAAAACTACAATGATAGTGTACATATTCTCTGCAGCAGATTTACGTGTTATATCAAACAAAACTTTGTATAATAATGTGACAAGACATTTTCAAGAAGAGATGTCTTACTTCGTCATAAAAGACATATTCATGGATTGTCACCTGTGACACCACCGCCGCAGCAGCAGCAGCAAAGTTCAAATGAAGCCTTCACGTTTACAATCCCATCTGATGCAGTGATCGTTGGTTCAAGTGGGAGTGGCAAGAGTGTATTTGTATATAATACGTTATTGCAAGGGTTAATTCAACCTAAGCCTACCAATATCATCTGGTGTTATACTCAATGGCAACCCCTCTATCAACTAATCAGTGAACAGTTACCTCATGTCAAGTTTATGACTTCTTGGATGCTAGAAACAACAATATGATTGTTTTGGATGACCTAATGGCCGAGGCTAAAGATGACAAACGTATCTCACAGCTGTTAACACGAACCTCTCATCACAAGAATGTTATTATCTTCTTGTTATTGCAAAATTTGTTTCCTAGAGGGAAGGAATCACGTGACATTGCTCTAAATTCTCATTACGTGACTTTATTTAACTCTCCTGTGGATCGATATCAAGTTCACTTGTTTGCCAGACACATCTATCCTAATAATTCTGATAGGTTCATGTCAGCATATGAATCAGCAGTCCAAAAGCCATATGGAAATCTAACCATTGACTTACGTCCTATCACGCTGGAAGCAAACAGGTTACAGTCAAATATATTAGCCAGGTTAGATCAAGAGAAGCCTATACCAACATTGAGCTGGAATGAGAACAAGCCAGTAGTCGAGAGGTCGTCTAACACAAGCCAACAGTTCATACCAGAGACTGAACCTATAAGTCAGAGAACACCACATAGCACAGCTATAAAAGGGAAGCAGCCTGAACCTCCACACCATTTCACACCAGAAACTCAAACGGAGAACATCTCCGAACTAGCAGAGATGTGGAGTCAGAAGACGAGACCATGCCTTCCTGTGACGAGTGTGGTATTATGTTTGAAAACAATCATGACCTTCAACGTCATGTGAGAACCTGGTGCCCAGAGATTGAAGGGCAACCCTTAACGAGCTAAAGTGGATAACGCAAATAATGCAAATCACCATGATGATATTATGAGTCCAGTTGACGCACATAAACCTAATGAAGCTGATAAAGAGAGGGAGGTGAAAGGCTTAGAATACATGTGGGAACAAACACTAAAAACGTGCAGTAAAGAAATCTGGAAGAAGAAAGAAGAGTATGAAGTTGAAGGGAAGAGTGAGAGATGGATTGAAAAGAAATTGACGAAGTGCTGGAAAACTACTTTCTTTGAAAGACTCGTGAAAGCCATGAGATATATAGGCTACTTTGGAAACGGACCGCTCTTCAAACCTATTCTAGAGAAAATGAAACAGTTAGACCCTGACATGGATCGCAATGAAATGGATCATAAAATCACTCAGTGGATGAAACCAGTGGTCAAAGATATCCTCTCACACGTGGACATGTCACTGGCCGAAGATTTAGAACTGGTCAACCAATCTGATGATGACCAAGATAATGATAATGATGATGAGGATATTTAATAATAATTAAACTCTTGTACATTAAAACACTGTTCTGTAATTATGTGACTCTACATATCATATTGTTATATGTATTGTACATATGTAATAAAGTCATGTTTATAAAAAAAAAACCAAGTGGTTAAAGCGTTCGTTCGTCACGTCGAAGACCCGGGTTCGATTCCCAACATGGGTACAATGTGTGAAGCCCATTTCTGGTGTCCCCCGCGTGATATTCCTGGAATATTGCTAAAAACATCGTAAAACCTCACTCACTCAATCACTCACTAACTTAATCTAATGTGATGTTTTAAAGCCCGTTTGAACGTCTTAATCACTTTTTAGTTTATCTGTTCAATAAATGGACAGATGTTTCAGTCAATTTATAAAATATTTAGACATTTTATAAATTGCCTTAGTGAATCACATTTTACACATTGACTGTAACATATACGCGCTAACAAAGGAAAAGACTTGTGAAAACAACGTCTATCGCGCATCGAAGAACTTCCCAACCATGACGTAGAGGAACAAGAATGATTCTGTTCAATGCTACAGCAAATGAAAGAAAACAAAATGCAAATATCATAATTGCAACATACCAAAGTTTTATGTATAATTCTAGGGAGCTACCTTGTTCGGGGAATGTATCCGTGAATATCCACATAAAAGAACAACATCCCATACATCTGCAGCTGTACAAAGAAGCTTATTCGACGTCACGTGTCTCTGTAACAATCAAATATTTTAAAATATATTTAGCGTTTCGGGATATTATAACTCAACTGATCACTTAGTTTGTTTCAGTTGTGTCACCTTGAGCACCTTGTTTTCTTTGAACACCGTGATCTGAGACACTATTATGTGGTATATAAGTAGGTATAATACCAGTCTATAGATGTAAACACATTTGATGTTGCATATGAGTAGTAGATAATGTGGATGTCCAGCACCTTCCGTGGAAGGTGCTCTATGAATATTCATGAGCCTATTGTTATGCTAATAGACATGCATCACGTCACAATGAGAACGGCGTCATTATGCATGCATGTTAAGAATGTGAAGAATGCGGCCTTTGTTAAAATGTCAAGAATGCGGCCTTTGTTCAAATGTCATAGTTGAGGAATTCTTTAGGAATGCCAGCTATGTGGAATGTAGTCGGGGTTGATATCTTCAGATGTATACTAGAATGAGCGTCATCAAACGGAATGTCACGCTATCTGAAAGAATGAAACAGTCCTCGATCTCTTGATATAGCTACTAGCTAGTAGGATGTCATCATCGAGATGAAGAGGAGAATGTACGAGTTTATTCACCATTTGATCATCACAGTCGACTGCGAGGAATCTTTTTTTTTTGGTTTTGTCTTACAAAATACAGACGGACCTTTCATTTTTGAATGGAAAAATGCTAATTCAACCAATACCCTCAATCATGTTCACTAAAATAAATGAATAAAAAGAGTATATTTTTATAAAATATGTCTCTACTTTATTCACGCCGTGATATATTTCGTTGTAAAAAGTCAGTCTTATTCTTATTTTCAATCTTAATTTTCAACTCTGTGATATATTTCGTCGTTAAATGTCAGTCTTATTCTTATTTTCAATCTTAATTTTCAACTCTGTGATATATTTCGTCGTTAAAAGTCAGTCGTATTCTTATTTTAAATCTTAATTTTCAACTCTGAAAGATTTCCTTCGCTCATATCGTGCCCTAAGTTTCCCATCTAAACCCTAAATCCGACCATACTCGTTCTTCTTAAATTATATCTGGTTCACATCACTTATTATTCACCGAACATATGATAAATGAATGTAAGTATGTTGTAAAAGCTAGGTTGAAATGAAACATCCCAAGTTCTTATTAAGGATACATGAACAGTTTCAGAATAGTGTTATCTCACCGATAGTGTTTTCAAAACCTGTTGAAATTCACAAAACACATATCTTCCGTGTAGCATGTATCCCTTATTCCACACGGCTTTATTAAGAACTTTTACCCACCTCAACACTATGTTGTGATATATCACCGTAAATGGTCTGATAGAAATAACCCCCCTTTATGGTAACCCATGTTTAAGTTACTGTACCCTGTTTCGAGATAATACGTTGATATGTACTCTGAAAATAATGTTTACCTCATCCGATATCTGGCTGTATGAATGGGTGGGACACGCGTTGTACTGATTGACCTAGATGGATACAGTACCTCAGGCATTGCTAGACCGTGCGTGAATACAGGCTGCCGCTTTGGGAGACGATGTGGGTCACCCGTGTCGAACAAATGTTTTATCATTTTGAAAATGGTATTCATTAAATGAATTGGAATGTCGCTCTGAATAGTTTATCCCAAATTCCAACTTTCTCTTCATGTTGAGTGGCTGAGCGAAGTAGAATGTCACTTTGAATAGTTTATCAGGAATTCTAAAGTTCTCTCTAGACTGAAGTGTTGACCAGTCAACCACGCAGACTTGTCTTGTTGGTAGCAAATGATCGTGAGGTTAACCCTTTTCATCCAATGATATTATAATGCATTTAAATGACACGCATCAAATGTTTCAAGGGTTAAAAGGGCGCACGAACCCATAGTATTTCACAAGAAGTTCAGCTTTAAGCGAAATGATCTCGGCTCGTGACACTTGTATTATAGGCATGGAAGTGTAATACATATTTAGATAATTAAAGGGAAGTTAAATCAATAAGTCATAGAAATAAGAGGGCATGTATACCAGATATTATAACAAGAATTGGCACCATCTCAGAGTGTGAGGACACACTCTTCGCCAGAACGGGGGTCATATTATAGGCATAAAAGTACAGTAATTAACAACTAATTAAAGTAATTAACAATTCATTAAGACACCTACGTCATTATATATAAAGGCCAAGAAGAGGAGTTGAAACCAGCAAGATGTAAACATAACACATTGATATATATACGAGACGGGCAACTCTGATAGCTGAAGACTACGGGGAACATACTTGGCCACGAATAACCAGGGGTGAGGGTAGTAGGTCGCGGGTTATACATTAATGAAAAACGATTAACCAGATGGGAAGTAGATAAAAAGTGGGACGGAGATGTTAGGGACCTGAGACATATATGGTATTGGGGGGGAAATAGTTCGAATTCCAGAAGGGTGAGAAGCTACATCATAACAAGTCTGAATAAGGTGCTGGTTATTAGATAAGAGTAGGTTAGAATGATCTAGTGTAGGGGGAAAGGTGGATGACCAATGATAGATGGAAAAATGAGTAGAGCTGTGACGTAGGTACCGGTTTAAAAAGGGGCAAAAGCCCCAAATCAAGGACTACGGCTGGAGAGACGAATAGAGACGGCTAGAGAGCGGCTAGGTAGCGGCCGCGGCTGGGGAGACTACATCTGGACTGGTGCTCCGCTCTCGGCTTGTTGTCTCGATCTTTCGAACCAGAAACCAAACCTAGGCACCAGCATTTCGACTGAGACTGTAGCTCTGCGGCCGAAGTCTCATAATTAAGTGACAAATAGTCTGGGTTGACCGGCAACACAAAGTGGGAATAAAAGCTGTTAAACGAAGATCACTCTTTGTGCTTGTTGGAGGAACTACGGTAATAGGTCCAATGCCCTCGGGTACTGACATTGTACCTCTCGCTCATCCCAGACAGTCAGCACCAAAGAACGAGGGGATTACCGTAGTTCATAAGAAGAGGTACGCGACTGGCCACACTCCGGTTATCAAAGACAATTACCGCCGGTCTTTAAGGCTTTTTAAAATTACCTTTGACACATGTGCATGTGGGCACTGCTACTGATAAGACCTATGAAAATAGACAGGAAAAACAAAACTCTCAGTTTACAATCAGACGTAAACGATACAGCAAATCACGTCTATTTATCTTAGTTTCTCTCAAATTTAAGAAATTTTGTCATGGTATTAGTAATATGAAATTGTAATCAAAGAAAATTATGTAAATCGTGAAACACTGTCTACTGTTCACGACGTTTTGTAACATACGTGCTCACTCGTTTTCTTGTCCTTGATATTTACGTTTGTCTGTCTCAGCAACTAGACATTTTTGTAGGTTTCTTATTTGGTTGTTATTGCACTTCATCATGTCGTCACCTTTAACCACCCCTGTTTATATCTGTGTGTTTTGTCAAAGGGTATACAGATCCAAACGAGCTTTAGTTAGGCATCAGAGAAATTGCGGGCCTTCGTCTCAAGCACTTACATGTAACACCTGTTCCAAAAGTTTCAATCGTAAAGACGTTTTAGAGTCGCATACGAAAACGTACCATTTACATGACAGAGATCATTTGACGTGTCAATTTTGTCATACCTTTCTTCCGAACTATCCCACCTATAGAAGTCATTTTTCTCACAATCATCGTGGTTCAAACAGTACTCAATCTGCGAGTACTAGCTCTGCTTCTACCAATCAAACGTTTAATTGTAGAACGTGTTCCAAATCTTTTCCTTCCACGAAAGCTCTCACGTCGCACTTAAAACGAAAAGGGGGCGGTCGGGTAGGGTGGCCTAGTGGTTAAAGCGTTCGCTCGTCACGCCGAAGACCCGGTTTCGATTCCCGACATGGGTACACTGTGTGAAGCCTATTTCTGGTGTCCCCCGCCGTGATATTGCTGGATATTGCTAAAAGCGGCGTAAAACCATACTCACTCACTCACTCATTCACTCACTTAAAAACGAAACCATCTGTCCTCTCAAACTGGTCGTGGGGCAGACTCGGCAGCCAAACGCCGGAGACCCAACGAGGCTTTGCAGGGGTGCTATTCTCGACAAGCATTAGGAGGCCGGGCTAGGGAATATGATTTCATTCCTCATGGTAGGGAAGGCAACGATCCATATTTCAATTTATTGAAAATTCAACCCATTGTTTTTCAACATTTAGAATCTGAATTGGCGCAAAAACGTGCCATCAAATGGGGCTTATGCGTCAAATAAACTGAGTAAGACTGGGCCAACAGGCGAGAAAACTTATATCACGCCTTATTTCAGAACTAGAATGGAACCGGCTACTGTAGCCGACGATTGAGACCCGCAATTCTTATCATACATGAATAAAATCATGATAGGTTAAGACAATTTTGAAGGGGATAGTTCCAATTTAAACTTTGAAGAGGTCATCAGTTTGAAATTGTCCGTTGTGAAATTTCAACCTTTTCGCGGCCCTTCCTACATTCCCCTTCCCAGTCAGCTGCAATGGAAACATTCTCTGTTGAATATTAAAACACAGAGGACGAGAAATGTTTTCTGTATTGTGTACTGGCTCACCTGTACCCTGTTGAGTCAGAGCATGTGCGAGAACAAGTGCATTGATTCACGGCACATGCATCTAAACTTCACGTCAAGGGCTTTAACTTTCCCATGCCGTTGAAAGATATCGGTCGTTTTGAACCAGAACTAGGATAAACACTATAGAGAAATATATCTGTCACATGCAACTATGTGTTTAATTGACAAACATTTAATAAGAGCAAAATCATCTGCACTTCTTGTGTTTTTTATTTTTACTCCGTTCTGCAAAGTGCGCCAATGGCAGTTCTACTGACTCGATATCCGTCATTTGTAGCTAAATATAGCATCGCATAAAAGTGGTAATGCGGAACTAAAGCAGAATACAATTTATAATTATTACCCATTGTCATGTTTAATTTCTAACCATGATATCACTCCCAAATGTATTATTTGATTGTCTATCATATCATAGTGACTGAGTGAGTTGGGTTTAACGCCGCTTTTAACAGTATTCCAGTTATATCACGCCGTCTATCATATCATAACCTTCGTGAGGTGTTTAATAATATAGTAACGTTTCTGTTAAATAGCTATCTTGGCCACTTCTGAACACAGTGTTTTCCTATGAAATAGCAAAAGCCAAAAGAAAATATAATTTATTCTCTAATTTATATATTTTGAAGATGTTATGCCACTCATTGGTGGGTATATAAGTGTAATAATACAAGTTCCTAGGATGTTTGTGTTATGCCATTTTTCAAGATTATTTTAATTCTTCTTCTCATACACAGAAACATAACCATTCATAACCATTTCATAACCATTTTGCCAGCAAAATGTCCTCATATATATGGTGAGACCATTAAATATTTTATGGTCTCTGATACATATGGAATCTAAATAATATCATTTAATATGATTGAAATAATTACAAAGGCTTCAAAATTACCAACTTAAGACAAATAACATATATTTCATAAAACCATCACTAAGAGAGAATTGAACTTGTTATCTCATGCCCTGTCATCATTGGCATAAAAATTTGCAAGACAAAGCAACAGTCAGAGTTATCCTCCCTTAACAACTGTTATTACTCTTACTGTTGCTTTGTCTTGCAAATTTTTATGCCAATGATGACAGATCATGAGATAACAAGTTCAATTCTCTCTTAGTGATGGTTTAAGATTCCATATGTTTCAGAGACCATAAAATATGTAATGGTCTCACCATATATATGAGGACATTTTGCTGGCAAAATGGTTATGAAAGCTGTAATGTATATATGTCAATAAGCTACCAGGAATGGTTCAGTGAGTTTCACGGTTAACTCTCTCACATTCCGCATCTGCATCTGAAATGAGCATGCATAGGGAATTTTTTTTATTTTTAGAGTCAAGAAGGATATTGTGTAATATAAGATTTCAGAGACTAAATGTTAGTCTAGTGTTACATGTAACTGCTTGAGACGAAGGCCCGCAATTTCTCTGATGCCTAACTAAAGCTCGTTTGGATCTGTATACCCTTTGACAAAACACACAGATATAAACAGGGGTGGTTAAAGGTGACGACATGATGAAGTGCAATAACAACCAAATAAGAAACCTACAAAAATGTCTAGTTGCTGAGACAGACAAACGTAAATATCAAGGACGAGAAAACGAGTGAGCACGTATGTTACAAAACGTCGTGAACAGTAGACAGTGTTTCACGATTTACATAATTTTCTTTGATTACAATTTCATATTACTAATACCATGACAAAATTTCTTAAATTTGAGAGAAACTAAGATAAATAGACGTGATTTACTGTATCGTTTACGTCTGATTGTAAACTGAGAGTTTTGTTTTTCCTGTCTATTTTCATAGGTCTTATCAGTAGCAGTGCCCACATGCGCATGTGTCACGAGCCGAGATCATTTCGCTTAAAGCTGAACTTCTTGTGAAATACTATGGGCTCGTGCGCCCTTTTAACCCTTGAAACATTTGATACGTGTCATTTAAATGCATTATAATATCGTTGGATGAAAAGGGTTAACCTCACGATCATTTGCTACCAACGAGACAAGTCTGCGTGGTTGATTGGTCAACACTTCAGTCTAGAGAGAACTTTAGAATTCCTGATAAACTATTCAAAGTGACATTCCACTTCGCTCAGCCACTCAACATGAAGAGAAAGTTGGAATTTGGGATAAACTATTCAGAGCGACATTCCAATTCATTTAATGAATACCATTTTCAAAATGATAAAACATTTGTTCGACACGGGTGACCCACATCGTCTCCCAAAGCGGCAGCCTGTATTCACGCACGGTTTAGCAATGCCTGAGGTAATGTATCCATCTAGGTCAATCAGTACAACGCGTGTCCCACCCATTCATACAGCCAGATATCGGATGAGGTAAACATTATTTTCAGAGTACATATCAACGTATTATCTCGAAACAGGGTACAGTAACTTAAACATGGGTTACCATAAAGGGGGGTTATTTCTATCAGACCATTTACGGTGATATATCACAACATAGTGTTGAGGTGGGTAAAAGTTCTTAATAAAGCCGTGTGGAATAAGGGATACATGCTACACGGAAGATATGTGTTTTGTGAATTTCAACAGGTTTTGAAAACACTATCGGTGAGATAACACTATTCTGAAACTGTTCATGTATCCTTAATAAGAACTTGGGATGTTTCATTTCAACCTAGCTTTTACAACATACTTACATTCATTTATCATATGTTCGGTGAATAATAAGTGATGTGAACCGGATATAATTTAAGAAGAACGTGTATGGTCGGATTTAGGGTTTAGATGGGAAACTTAGGGCACGATATGAGCGAAGGAAATCTTTCAACATTTGAAAATTAAGATTGAAAATGAGAATAAGACTGACTTTTAACGACGAAATATATCACAGAGTTGAAAATTAAGATTGAAAATAAGAATAAGACTAACTTTTTACAACGAAATATATCACAGAGTTGAAAATTAAGATTGAAAATAAGAATAAGACTGACTTTTACAACGAAATATATCACAGAGTTGAAAATTAAGATTGAAAATAAGAAGAGGACTGACTTTTACAACGAAATATGTCACACAGCCGAAAATTAAGATTGAAAATAAGAATAAGACTGACTTTTTACAACGAAATATATCACGGCGTGAATAAAGTAGAGAAATGTTTTTTAAAACTATACTATTTTTTATTCATTTTTTATTCGAGTACATATCGCTACAACTCTGTTCGAGTGTTATATTCTATGGCATGTAGGTTTTCATTGATGAGCGCAGTAAACTTCGAGTACTTTCTTCTTTTCATCGTCTTTTAGCCCATTGTTGATAGCCTAAATATGTATTTTAAGTTGTTCGTGGAGATCATTCAGGCAGTGTTCGTTTATTCGTTGTCCGTTCATTCATGGATCTGATTTGTGCACGGATGAAAGTTTTCAGACGTGACATCATTTTCCATCCGCCCTGAGTAAGCGTTATACCTTTTATTGTTGGTTTTTCATTCAGAAACTGTATCACGTCAAGTACGGTGCGATTTTCGCTACGACAAACGACAGCTCGTGTTAAATAGGATAAGACAAACTGTGTGTTCGAGCACTGTGAAGAAGCGTTGATAGACTGTAGACTGAGGGTTGCTTCAATAAGGTGGGTCGTCAAAAAATAGTTCACTGTCTATTTGCTGTGAAGTTTTATTTTTCCAATTCGAAATAGTTACCGCATTAACGACAGTCAAAATGGTGATTGCTAACATCAGTAAACCAACCAGAGCTCCTACTACAGCGTCCTCCCTGTGAAAGGGTCTGATACATATGCCTCTTCTCCGTTCGTCAGCGACTTGACGATTAACATCAGATCTCCCTAATAAATCTTCAGCGCACTTTCCATCTGGAGATGACATGTTGTACAATTTTCGTTCAGTTACAAAAAAACAACCAGGAAGTAAACATGAACTTCAACGGAAGACAGTGAATATTGCTTCCACTTTAAGCCAAGAACCAAGTGGGTCGATGCTCATGATATTAATCACTGGATTGTCTGGTCCAGACTCGTTTATTTACAGACCGCCGTCATATAGCTGGAATATTGCTGAGTGCGGTGTTAAACAACAAACCAACCAACCAACCAAGAACCAAACTGGAATGATCGTTCACTTTTAAACATAGTTTATTTCAATGTTCGATAGTCGCTGTAGTTTGTTTACTTCGCAACGAAACGATAAAGTTGTTTCTGCCTTGGCGATTGAATACGTACTTAACGGTCCATCAGCTGTATAGCGTATGCGTTCAAGTGAATAAACTGCTTTTAAATGAAACAGGAAATATAAAATAATTCAAAGATGTGAAAGAAAACTATTGCTTCTACCCCCAAGCGCGAATCAGTGACTGACAAATAAGAATAAGACTGACTTTTTACAACGAAATATATCACTGCGTGAATAAAGTAGAGACATATTTTATAAAACTATACTCTTTTTATTCATTTATTTTAGTGAACATGATTGAGGGTATTGGTTGAATTAGCTTTTTTCCATTCAAAAATGAAAGGTCCGACTGTATTTTGTAAGACAAAACAAACAAAAAATATTTCCTCGCAGTCGACTGTGATGATCAAATGGTGAATGAACTCGTACATTCTCCTCTTCATCTCGATGATGACATTCTACTAGCTAGTAGCTATATCAAGAGATCGAGGACTGTTTCATTCTTTCACGATAGGGTGACATTCCGTTTGATGACGCTCATTCTAGTATACATCTGAAGATATCAACCCCGACAGTAGTATAGAACGGGTCGCCAGGAACCCCTTTTGGTTGAGGGAGGTTGAGTGAAAATAGGGAAGGTGATTGGTTCATCCAAGTCACGTGATCGGATAGGATGACTCATGGATCAACAGCACGTCACAGGTGTGGGGGAATGAAAGGTGTGTGTTTATAAGGCAGAAAAGAATTCGTAAGTAAACAAAAGTAAAGGGTATTCAATAGAGCTATGTGTATGGCGTGCTGCTCTAAATAGACAGACCGTACCCGTCAGCCCAGTTTGAATTGAGCGCGCTTGACAACTCACGTGGCCCTATATTCAAATAACCCGCGCTCGCTAGAGCGTGCGACCTGGTTTGATGAATGCAGGGTGTGTGTTGAAAGTACAAGTACCACAATAGAGACGGGTTGTGTCAACTTTATATACGCATGATAATGTAAGGAAAAAAATGTATGTCTAGCTGGATCAAATTCATCTTGTGCGGTTTATTAAATGTGATATTAGTCCAAGTTTAAACTCTGATCATTCTTTGTTTTCGATGACATTTAATTTATCAGATATGGAAAGAGGAAAAGGATATTGGAAATTTAATAATTCTTTGTTGTATAAGGAATATGTTGAACAAATAAAGAAAATAATAATGTTTACCCTTAATCAATATGAGGATAAAACATATTTGGAAGGTAAAAGGTATGTGATTAATGATCAGTTATTATGGGAAACCATATTACTTGCTATTAGAGGAGAGTCAATATATTATTCATCCACAAAAAAAAAGAAAAAAGATATTGCTAGAGAAAAAGAATTAGAAACTAAACTGTATGATCTGGAAACAAAAATAGATAATGTAGAATTAGAATTGGAAAAGACCAAAATATTGAGCACCATAGATGAACTAAAAGCAGAAAGGGAGGATATATATAAACTTAAGACACAGGGATTATTCGTCAGGTCAAAAGCAAAATGGATAGAGTATGGGGAAAAACCTAGTATATATTATCTGCATTTAGAACATAGAATTTTTTTTAAATAAATCTAAATCTATTAGTGAATTGATAAAAAGTGATGGAACAGTAATTAAAAAACAAAATGAGATATTGGAAGAAACAAAATTTATTTTATCAAAAATTATATTCCAGTGAAGAATGTACACAAATTAATTTAGAAGAGCTTTTCACTGAGATAAATATTCCAAGACTAGACACAAATATTTCATTAGATTTATAAGGTGAAATATCTTATGAGGAAGCTCTTGTAGCATTAAAAAATATGAAAAATGATAAAAGCCCTGCAACTGATGGCTTTACATCAGAATTTTTAAAATTCTTTTGGAATGACATTAGTAAATATCTAATAAATTCTCTTAATTATGCATACAGAAATGAATCTTTATTAATAAAACAAAAACAAGGATTTATTACATGTTTGCCTAAAGAAAACAAATCTAAATTATTTCTAAAAAACTGGAGACCAATATCACTTTTGAATACCTCATATACATTAGCATCAGCAATAATTGCAAACAGAATTAAAAAGGTACTACCCCAAATTATACATGAAGACCAAAAAGGTTTTGTACCTGGAAGATATATTGGAGAAGTGACGAGGCTTATATATGATTTAATGGATTATACTGATACATATCAAATACCTGGTCTATTATTACTCATAGACTTTGAAAAAGCTTTCGATTCAGTGGATAGAAAATTTATTTTAGATGTTTTAGAATTTTTTAAATTTGGACGAAATATACAACAGTGGGTAAAAACATTTTTTAATGGTATGGAATCAAGTGTTCTCGTAAATGGTTTTGCAAGTTCTTTCATTAAACTAACTAGAGGTTGTCATCAGGGCGATCCATTATCACCATATTTATTTATTATGTGTGCTGAAATACTGGCAATTATGATTAGGAGCAACAAAAAAATTAAGGGAATTCAAATGGGAAATGTAGAACATATCTTAGCTCAATTTGCTGATGATACTACACTAAGTTTAGATGGTACAGAAAATGGCCTCTATGCATTAATGAATACATTACAGTTTTTTGCTAGATTTTCAGGATTAAACGTAAATACAGATATTAAAGACCAAAATAATATGGATTGGATCCAAAAAGAGATCAAGGTATAAACTATGTAAAGAATGGAAGTTAGATTGGACAAGTACAAAATTTAAATTGTTAGGAATAAATTTTGATGTGGACCTTGAAAAATCAGTGGAGATTAATTATGAGGAAAAACTGGAAAAAATTGAAAAAGAAATGAATCAATGGTCAGCAAGAAGTTTGACACCAATAGGCAGAAATGTAGTCTTAAAATCCCTTCTATTGTCAAATCTAAACCATTTATCCACTGCAATACCAAATCCTTCAGTCAAAACTATTGAAACTTTTCCAAAAAAATGTTTTAGATTTGTATGGAAGGGTAAACCAGACAAAATCAAGAGAAGCAATATTTCATTACCTAAAAAATATGGAGGAATTAAAGTACCCATTATAAAAGATGTTATAGCAGCACAAAAAATAGTATGGGTGAAGAGATTACTGTAGTCAGTCCAAGTGGTCAACTCTAGTTTCTTATTGTATACCGAATAGAAGCAGATTACTATGGATGGCAGATGCTATGTACATTAATACTTACATCATCCCAAATGTTGTAAATTTATTTTGGAAAGAGGTTTTGGAGGCATGGTCGCGATACCTGGGAATGAATAAAATAAAGACTAAAATTGAATTTATAAGCCAATCTCTATGGTATAATAACAATATTATGATTGGGTGAAAACAGGTATTTTATGGAAATTGGTTCTGTAAAGGTTTAATGTTTATTTGTGATTTATTGAAGGATAGTGGGGAAATATATACCTATGAAGAATTTGTGAAAGCATACAAAATTGAAACTGATTTTCTTACATATCAAGGTTTATTAAGTGCTGTCCACCAGTATTGTAAAACCAACAATTTAGATAATTATACGGGAATATATTTACGGCCAATATTACCCTTCAATGTATCACTTATAATGAATTGTAAAGGCGGAAGTAAAGACTTTTATAACACTCTTCTACAACCAAATTTCGTAAAAACCCATGGTATGCTTAAGTGGGAAAATGTTTTACGAAAAGATATTAGTAATGAAGAGTGGGAAATATATAATTTGATGGTTTACAGATGTACACAAAGTGTAAGCCTAATTTGGTTTCACCTTAAGATACTACACTATATTCTTGCAACAAATAGTTATTTATTTAAGATTGGTTATGAAGATACCCCCCCCCCCATGTACTCTTTGTAAAACTTGCCCAGAAACCATTATTCATATGTTTTGTGAATGTCAATATACAATTCATATTTGGGAGGACTTGAAAGATTGGTTAGGGACAACAGTGGAAGGAAGTATTGATTGTAGTAACCAAAATCTTTTATTTGGATATAAAGGAAAAAACAATAACCCAGTAAATAATATATTTCTAATTGCAAAATTTGTAATTTATAAACAAATGAGAAAGAAATCAACTCCACATTTTAAACAAGTAAAGTGAGAAATAATTACCCTTACAAAAAAAAGGCCAGAAAAGATGCATCCGAGACCGCCTTAATCATTCCCCGCAAGGCACATTTTTACCTTCTCCGCAGGGTCTTAAGGACGTCTCTAGATATTCCTGGCAAATGTCTCCACACCATCTCGGCAAACTACTCCAACTTGCAGCTTGCTGAGAAGTATCCAAGACTTCCTTACAGTACCTACTGAAGTAGTCTCCGATACTTCCTCAGAATTAACCTTATATGGCTAATTAAATATGGTTTGAACCATCTCGGCAAACCCACTTAGGAAGTCCCTGATTATTCTCCACAAACGTGTGTGACATAATCAAAGATGTTTCTAATGCATCCCCACAACACTTGCAAGGAAGTCTCCGAAGCTTCTTCGCAAACCTATCAGTGGTAATTAAATATGCTTTGAACCATCCCGGGAAACCTTCTTAGGAAGTCCCCGAATAGTCTCCACAAACTATTATTAGGTAATCAAAGGTGTTTCTGAAGCATCCCAGCAAAACTTGCAAGGAAGTCTCCGAAGCATCTTCGTAAACCTATCAGGGGTAATTAAATATGCTTTGAACCATCCCGGGAAACCTGAGGAAGTCCCTGATAAGTCCCCACAAACTTGTGTTATGCAATCAAAGATGCTTCTGAAGCATCCCCGTAACACTTGCAAGGAAGTCTTCGAAGTATCTTCACAAACCTGTCATGGGTAATTTAACATGCTTTGAACCATCCCGGCAAAGTTCTAAGGAAGTCTCCATAACAAAGATGTTTCAGAGACATTTTACCTTTCCATCATTTTAAGTACTACAAAAGATGTGCTTACATCATTATCTAGTCTTTCAACAGCATCCCAGGAGTGTCTGTGAAAGATCCTTGCCAAACCTGTACAATCAAAAATGAGACAACGAAGTTGAATAGCATTCTCTTTATTTGGACTAATAACAGCAATAACAAGTAGCCAGAGGTGGACCATCATTAACAGAAGATATCATTATATGGTAGCCATCATATGAAAGTGGAAGTCATCATATGAAAGTGGAAGTCATCCTCGTCCTGGCAGGGGTCGTCATGGAAGCTGTCCTTCAAGAGGCTGAAATGGGATCAAATGTTATTGTATATCAGTGACATAATGAGTGAGTGAGTATGCTGTTACGCCGCTTTTGCGCAATGTTCCAGCAATATCACGGCGGGGGACACCAGAAATGGGCTTCACACATTGTACCCATGTCGGGAATCGAGCCTGGATCTTTGGCGTGACGAGCGAACGCTTTAACCACTAGGCTACCGGACATCCCCAATCAGTGCCATAAACTAATTACTTTATGTCAGACGTCAAGGAGACGCATTAAAGACTGTTACAAAAATTACTTTTTAGGGGCTACAAAATTACTGATGTCATGGTGAATGAAACAAACCATGGCTCATTCACTTGAAGGCATTCCTAAGCGTGCAGATCTTCTTGCTCACCACAAAGTTCCAGGTTTTTTTTCTTTGCCGGTTTCAGAACTGATGAAAAAATTTACATGTTACACTGGATGATAAATCAAAGCTTCATAAATCGTGATACAGTAAAAATAAATTGCAAACTAGATAAGAGCATTAAAATTGCACTCAGGTGAAATGGTTCCAGTCCAAATGTATGATGACTTAAAAGTTACAAAACCTACCACTTGTACCAAAACTAGATTTTAAATGATGTCAATTAGTTAACATCTTGTGATTAGATATTCACTTATTATTGATAAGTCCATGTAAGTTGACCAAAGCATTACACATTCAAATGTCATTGTGTTCTAGAAAAATGTAAAAAATGGTTTTGACATTTACAAGTACTCATATTTGCTCAAAAGTTAAACACAGGAAGGATATTTAGATTGTAACACCTATTGATTCCTTACTATGATTCTGATATTAAATTATAAAAATTAAACCTTTACCTTACAAGTCTGTGTGTGCACTTTGTAAGTACCAGTTAGTTTCATAACTTATTTAGTTACAGTTCCATTAACCTGAAATGAAATTTACCTGACACTTAACAAAGATACTGACCTTCGAGTACCACATCGGTGTCGGTAGCATCGTAAAAACACCAAGTTGCTGGCCACCAGGCCAGGCACATCAGCAGGAGTTCACGTCTTCCTATGAAGTATAGTTCCTTTTTTGTCTTCAAAAATCACCACAAGGAAGAGGGCTGAAAAATCAAGTTGCATTCATTAATAACCTAAAACTAAAAGGCGGGTATTGCTGGTCACAAAACAAAGTTGACACTGGCAACTTTGCCAAAATTTCAACAACCTGGTGCCAGTCCAAAACGTAATTCTAGATCTATACCGCGATGGCGATGGAGCATGTCGACGGGGAAAACGATAAGACCACAACATTTACTGGGAACATATATCTATTTCAAACAAACGTTACAATACATGAGTTTCCCTTACTTACGAGTTCTTAAAAACATATCAACTAACATCCTCGTTATAAAACAGCATGTTACAAAATGGCGGCGATTTCCGTACTAATTACCATACAACAACAGAGTTTAACAAAATACAAATGTATAATTTGTTATCTATTAATTCAATAGTTTTATAAACTTATAACTACAGTCAGCGATCATATTTCACATTTCAGTGACCAGATACATAATTTGTTTTGAAAAAATACTATTTATCGCAGTCCCACATCGGTGCTCTCCGTAAATTTTACGGAGAACCACGATGTGATCGAAACATGAAATCTGAAAGGCCTGCGCAATATTACAAAATTACATCTGCGCCTATTATTTTTCATAAATAGTCGCAAATTAGATGAGTAAAGGGTCTAATATTGAAGTTTCTAACTGACTTATTTCAGTTTGAGGTTCCAAATTAGAACATAAATTTACGATTTATAAATGGAGCTTGAAAAAAGATTTCTCTTTCAGCGAATGCTAAAACTAAGTTCAATATCTAAGTGAGAATTGGTTTGGATCGGGGGTCGTTTCGGTGGATTTATTTAGCATAATTGTTATATGGCTATATTTAAAAAAATTATTTATGTAACACAAACAGATCTAAAGTGTACCTACCGTTTGTTCAGGAACATATACGTTGTCATCCTTGCTGAACTCAGAGTCGGCGTATATTCTATCTCGATGAAGGTTTGGTGACTCTCTTTTTCAGTTTTTGCTTCTCTTTCAAATTATTATTTTTTATTGATAGATTAAAATATTATTCACTAGATCTATTTCCCGCAATGTTAATGAAAATAGAATTCTCCGAAACACACTTTGACAATGGGTCCACATCGAACAAGTCAAAGAGCAAAATAAAAACGTGTCAATCAAATCTTTAAATATATTTTACAAAGTAATAAATGAAGTCAACAAAATTATTAATCTGTCTAAAAGTTGTCAAACTTAGATATAAGTTATCATTTCCATCTTTTCGTGCGATCGTGTGTGATGTGAGTCAAATGGCATCGCGGCTTTTAATAGTTTTATCGCCTCGATTTCTCCACAATGTTTAATGCCAAATATATGCAAGAAAAATCTTTGTCTGAGCTCGTAACCTGGCACGATACATCCACGAAGTTTCATATTTTTAATATAGATCGCGATTTCCTGCTTAAAACGTTCAGAACAACACGATTTAACAAAAAACTTTCGTCAAAGTCTGATATACACGAATACCGTTGCTGTAATTGGTTGTATTAGGTCACGTGCTCAATTTGACCAATCACGAATCTTATAGCAGATTTCGGCAAGAAAGCGTCACCAGAAACCAATAAAATAGCATGTTATAGTAATGTAAATACTCAAGGCGAGTTGACTGTCGTGTAGATGACAAAATAAGCGTTGAAGATAATGGTGTGTCACATGGTACGTGTTATTCATGCGAAGCTTCGAAAACGGAGATATTTCTTCATGCTACAGAGTGGACAGCCACTGTCATCGGGAAAATGATGACAGATATTATTAATAATTCTTTTGAAAATAAATTTCCGATTAGAGTCTAGATCTACGTAAACAATAAATATGAAAAACAACAACAACAATAAATAGGTAGATCCACGGACGTATATATACGTCTTTGGTAGATCTAAGTTCTGAAAATCGTCAAATTTTTGTTTTCTCTGTCCTCAATCTGGACGTTATGAATGTGTGTTAGCTTGGATTTTTTTTATTTACAACACACTTAATTTAGTTGTAAATGCATCATTTAAATAATGTGATAAACATAACTTTCATGGGGGGGGGGGGGGGGGTTATAACTGGTCTATTTTTACAATTAAAATATACCAGTTGTGAACAGAAGCTCATAAATCCTGAGACTATTATAACTGGTATTGCAGTGCTTACTAAGGTACAAAGGCAATGGGTAACTTGAGTGATGTGTTTGAATTTTCTGATTGATCATTCATTCTAAGTATAATTTAACTTGAATAAACACTATGACAGTCACTTGACTTGTATTTGAATTATGATTATAACCATTAAAACAGCCAATCATGGATTTCCTGGCACCCCTAAAAATGTAATGGCACACTTAATTTGGCATAATTGTGCCCATTGGCAAACTTGAAATAAATTTAATTTCAATCCCTGTCATGTATATCTTGAGCCACAAATCAGCCACTATGACTACAAGTAATATTACTTTATGTTGCCTTTTCTTATATACCTTTTTCTGAGGAGACTGTTATATGGCACACGGACACTGTTACTTTCTGATTGGAATTTATGAATATATTGTACATTTCTTTTTTTCTGATTAATGCATACTGATAATTCCTGCATTTGTTTTAACTGTATTTAATAGAAATATACCTCGAAGCATTAATTGAGTTGGGTATTTAATTATTAATGTCCTTGCTGACATATATAGGATTTCTAATTCATTGCATGTGAATGTATAAGATAAAGAGCTTTAGTATTATCCTTAAAGAAAATTCAAAATAAATAATAATGATCATGTCATCTCTTCCAAGCAAGGGACCTAGTTTTCCGAGATCTTGATTAAAGCTCAATGTATTGATCTGTATCAATTGAAAGAAAGTCTTTGAAAGATATACACTTACAAAAGTCTTCATATAGTTTTGGCTAGTGAGGATGCATTCACATCATCATTGCAAACCGGTTATCAAGTTGCCTTGTGAGGAAGTCTCTGAATAGTCTTTGCAAAGTTCTTTCGAAAATTTCCACAAGCAAAGAAGACTCCACAGTATCTTTTCAATTTTGTTTGTTTGTAAAGAAGTCTCCGAAAAGTCCCCACAAATGTTTTTGTGGGATCTTCGTTAGTGAGAATGCACTCAATACATCCTTGCAAACAGTCAGCTATTTTATTGCCTTATGAGGAAGTCTCCGAATAGTCCTCACAAAGTCTTTGTGGGGTCTTCGCTAGCGAGGATGCACTGATACATCTTTGCAAACCTTCAGCTACTTTGTGGCCCTTCTGAGGAAATCTCCGAATAGTCTTTGCAAAGTTGTTTTGAAGGTCTTCGCTAGCGATCTCCTAAGACATCCCCTGCTAGTGGAGATGCACTAGAAACGTCTTCGGTAGGTTAATGCCTTTGTGGGGAAGTACTTGATTATTCCCCAGAATAGTCTTCCATGGGTCTCCGCAAAGTCTCGGCTAGCCGAGACCATAAAAATTGGCTAAAATCCCACAAAAGATGCATCGGGACGGTCTCGGGGCGGTCTCGGATACATCTTTTCTGGGTTTTTTTTTTGTAAGGGATAAATATTATGAAGCTACAAGATGTATTGCTTTCTCAAATTTTAAAGAAGCTAAATTTTTCTCTTTTTGGTCTTCATTCCACACATTATTCAAGAATACCAAGATATGATTTAATACTACAATTTGTCTGTTATTCTGTATAGAAACCTTATATGTAGATCTACCAGATGTACCAGAGAAACTAACTATTGAATGTACAACAAGGCGATTTGAATATATACCATGCTGATCTTAATGTAATATGTTCCATGTATACTTTGTATTTGAAATGATGGGAATAATAATAAAATAATAATAAAAAAAATAATTATCTACTACTCACATGTGAGGTTTCAGTTGATTTTGAAAGCTCGGACAAGTCGGACCGAACATTTGTTAGATTGTTGAGGGTATGGAGAAAAGAATTCAACTTTAAGCAACGTGTCTGCTTTAAATATTACGAATGGTGACATTATAAAATGGTATTTGCTTAGATATAGCACTATCCTATAAATGTAAACGCTATGCCGACAGATGGAAATATGTATCACGATAGCCAGAAGTATTTGATACGTTTCAAATCTTATTTCGACTTTCTGATTTTCAAGCGATTTACTCGCAATCACTGAAATATGGTGCACGATTTTGGTTTGTGGTTGTTCATTAATGTCGTGTGTGTATGTAGCATCAATAATATGTATGTATGACCGTCGATAATGGAGTAATTAGCCAATATAAAATTGGTCCGCCTTGGCCTGGCCCGGCTTATAGACAATCGCGGAGTGGAGCATTCTCAACCATTACAGGCGCTTAAACAGCAGACCTAGAAGGGGCAGATTGGGACGAGGTGGGAGCTGGATCCAAACTATACGGCACAGGAGTTGACAATAGCCCGAGCACTGTTGTAGAGCATTCGATACCTCCAGAAACAAATGATTCCAAAGGCGGCTCTGCATCCTGCTGTTGATCATGGTGAATCCAAGTTGTAGGAAGGATCTGCATAGGAGGAAGCAGGGACACACTAGGTTCCAGCGCAGCCAAACTGGGTGGAGCCCAAACCAGAGATTTCTGTACAGCATGAGAGCGAGCGGCTACGAGATTGGCGACTTGGACAATCTAAATCTAAAAACGTGGATCTTCAGAGGGAGGGGAACGAGGAGGGGAACGAGGAGGTGGACGAACCGGAGGTCGACTATAGTCAGCAGCCAAACGATAATCCTAGTAACCAGGTCGAGGATAGTATGAAATCCTATGGGGAAGGTTTCCCTCCCATCCATATGGACGATCTGAGTTTGTGTCATAACAAGGATAGTCCCAATCGTGATCAAGAGTGTTCCAATCCCAGGTGCGAGACATCAATTCTGATCGGATAACCAATAAAGGGGGCGCAGTTGTAGAACGGTCAGGCTAGCTACGATTGCTCAAACCAGAGACCATATAATAGATTATATATTATATGGTCTCTGCTCAAACGAACATCCGAAGGAGCAGAAAGCGTGGAATCCAAGAAGAGATGAAGGAAGAAACTCCCACGTTGAACTTTAGTGGGGCGGTTAAGGCTGGATTTTAGTTAAAATTGTGCACTTTGTGTTAAATGCACCAAACTTGGTACCCTTTTTCATTGAACCATTCTTAACATTTCTGGATATGGATCCACCTCAGCAGCGCCACCTGGTGGTAGAAAATCCAAGATGGCCGCCAAAATGGTTAAAATCTCTTTTTGATGTCAATTTATATTCAATCTATCATAATCATTTTGTCAATTTTAGTCATTTATGTAAAATTAATTGCAACAACGTTGTATATGATTCAAAGCTAATATGCAGCGCCCACTGGTGGTGAAGAAAATCCAGAGAGTCAAATGTTTGTCCACAATATCAGTATCATTTGTTCATTGCAATCATTTCAATCAAATCTGGCTTTAAAACAATTCCAAGTAATGCTTTACTGAATGTATAAGGTTTTGGTACTAAAATTCATTGATTTGAAGCAAGGTCTGTATTCCGTAAGGCAGATCTGGGGAATATATTAGACTGCATGAACTTGGTTTAAATTCTGTAACTGAACTTGGAATTTGATAAAGATATTGGACCAGCACTGAAACATGCCTTTTTTATTCTTAATCATTAAGGCTAACTAAACGAGCAACACATTTATCCGCAGACGTGATTTAAGGTTGAAACAAACTTTCAGGGGAGTTTCTGACTGCCATCAACAGTATGTACCTATCGCTTTGAAAGCTCTAGTCAGTATGAAATTTGAAGGACCAGGTATAAAAAAAACAATCCTCAAGCATTCCAAACAATCTCAGAACATCTTGTCTTCAAAGCGTGAAATGTCGGTGCACCAGCTCATCAACACAAAGACACCACTGAGACCGAGAAATGCAAGTCCCAGTTTACTTGGTATTAAACAAGAAAACGTGATCTTGTTGACACATTTTACAATATGGGTTTGTGCATTTAGCATAACTGTCTGGTGTATTTAACAGATATAACACAGTATGTGGTGTTTATGAGGACAAAGTTGTATGCCCACCAACATTCTCAAAAGTTAACATCTATCATAATCCCTGCTCTACAACAACATATCCACTTCATGGTACCAGCATTTCACTATAGCAGCAGCGTCCAACAGCTGAAGAGGAAGGAACATCACATTCTAGAATGTGCACTCTCTGTTGCTATGATAGAGCATTCAATTAATGTGGTAAAAAGGGTATTGAGCATTTGAATCCTTGTCAGATGCATGTGCCTGCCTTGGATGAACCACTATACACAATTGCTAAAACAATCCAGTGGAACTGTCCTGAATTATATGATGAAGTTCCTTATCATGTTTGGTAGATTTGCATATTGAAATAGTTGCTTTCAGGATTCTCAGAAACTGTTCCGAAGGAAGTAGATGGAAAACTGCAATCTGTGCTGCTGGAAATGCCTCAGACAGATTTGCTGATTTCTTCATCATGTGTACCCACCCTGCTACAACATCAGGCATATGTGCAATATAAGAAAACAGAAGCGAACACAGATGATCCTTTCAGAAACTGGTGTGCACCGAAGTAAGCTGCTCAGCCCGTTTCACTACTGGCCCCTTGTTCTTGAACAAGAACTTTGCATATTGTGCCTGGTGGGTGCATTTCAAAAAGCAGATTTCCCAAAGTTTGCACCATCACTTGTCATATTAATGGCTTGCATTTCACAGATATCAGCATGAGCACCGCTGTACCACAAATATTGTTCCGGTGGATTTAGTGACACACAAGACTAAACAGACATTCTCTGGTGTGGCACAAGGTCAGACACATGAACAATTCAATGGCCGTATGAAAAGAGATGGAGGTCCAGTTGGATTGACTGAAACAGCCGAGAGTTTTCTTCTAGAGGCCCAGGGGCAGGGGTGGCCCAGTCGACTAAGGCGCCGCGATTCGCTGTCCAGAGTTGCATCCCTTGGGAACGACATAAACCTATGATTGTGGGTTTGAATCCCGGTTCGCCCCGATTATGATTCTAGGTTTGTCAGCACCATACCCGTGCTCGTGGGTTTCACTGAAGTGGTAAACGTCTGAGACCTGCATCACTTCCGGCTTTCCTCCCACATTAAGCTGACACGCCATGATATAACTGGAATACTGGTTAAAGTCTAAGACATTGTCACTATTTCATGCCTTCACCGGTCCATATGCTTGGGATACATGTCAAGTATTTCATGCTTTCCCATCATCAGCAGATATCTCTGACAACACAATGCAGATTCTTGAGTGGTTTGTCGTTCTCACTGGTTTATTTGCAAGATCAATGAAAGGCAAAATCTCTGTTCATGAAGACCTCAGACAATTGACATTCCAACCCAAAGAGGCAGCTCTAAGACAGCACCAATGCATGTATGGGGACAGGTGCTTGAGTCAGGGGTTCGGAGAGGACATGCAGTAATATATAGATATTCCAAGTGGACAACACTTGGTGAGGCACAAAGAAGTGTTATAAACTAACACTACACCTGTAAGAAATCTTGCAAACCTTTGTAAACTTTACACTGCCGGTCTTGAGTACAGTGCTATGTGATACTTTGAAGGAGAGTGTTCACTGTAACTGAATTATAGAACCATAAACACATACATTGAACCGATATTCCTGGTCCTAGTTGATGTCATAGGTTCATGGCAATAATGTCAGTAATACTTACACATACATTCCTGTTTTTAAGATATGAATCCATTCCCAGATGAGTGGTTTTGGGGTGATCTAATATAAACTAGATAGAACATTTCTCAGAAGACCATTTATAAAATAATATGCCGAGAATAGATTATACTCAATACATATTAATTGATACAATGTCATTTAAAATGTTTCATCATATCAAAACTTATCAACTTGTCCTTAGTCCAAAGATATCAAATGATATCCATATCTGCTGTAGAAATAGACAATTTCTGAAAACTAAAATGTATTGGAGGCCATCTTGGATGTTCGCCATCACCAGGTGGCGCTGCATACCAGATTTGAATTATATAAAGCATTGTTGCAATTGATCCTGAAAAAGACAAATTGATAAATTGTATGAATTGACCAGACAATTATGATATAATTAGTAAAGATTAAAGTCATTAGAGATTTCAACCATGTCGGCGGCCACCTTGGACTTTCATCACCACCAGGGGGTGCTGCATACTAGGTTTGAATTATAAACTGCATTAATGTGAATACTGCTAAATACATTACAATGCTAATTTGTATAAATTGGCCAGATAACTATGATATATTGAGTATAGATTGATATCATAAGAGATTTCAGCCATGCTGACAGCCATCTTGGATTTTCTACCACCAGGAGGCGCTGCAAACTATATTTGAATTATGTACAGCTCTGCTGCAATTCATTCAGCATGTATTAGTATGGATATATGTATAAATGGATCAGACAAGTATGATATATTAAGTATATATTGATATCATTTGAATGTTCAGCCATGTTGGCAGCCATCTTGGATTTTCTTCCACCAGGGGGCTCTGCTGAGGTGGATCCATATCCAAAAATGTTCGGAATGGTTCAATATATAAGTGTGCCAAGTTTGGTGCTTTTAACCCAAAGTGGACAATTTTAGCCTTAAAAGCCCCACTACTAAGGTTCCAGATGTCTGAAAGGACTGGCAATCTCATTAACATCAGAACTTAGTTCTTGCAACCGCTAAACAAAGATCTGAAGACATCCCATCAGGGCTCACGTCAGAACGACCTTTCATCCGACCAATCAGAGACCATCTATTAGCCATCAGGTTTCAAATTTGTAATCAAGAAATTGGCAAAATATGTTTCGAAGTGTAGTCGCCAATTTGAAATTAGTGCCGTAAAGCACAAGAAAGCTGCCTCCTGATTGGTCATTCCATTGGTCGGTCAAAGTTCGCGCAAGGTCGGTCTGACGTGACCCGTAATGGGATGTCCTCAGATCTTTGTTTAGCCGTAGCGAGAACTAAGATCTGATTTTAATGAGATTGAAAGGACTGGAGGCATAGGCGTGGGCAGGCTGAGTGAAGACATCATCAGTCAAATAACTGTTAGATGCTGCATCATCGGCAACAGATAAAACAGGCACCTGGGAGTCGGTAGCGTCAAGAGGATGAGACGTGACAGTAGACTTCTTAGCAGACTTAGACCTCTTGTCTGAGTCTTTAGGTTTGGACCTACAGTCCACCATCCTTCCTTATGGCGGGGTAAAGCTGAAAAGCAGAGTCTGGCAAGTTAAGAAGCTCAGCTCACTGTCAAGTCAAGGTACACTGTCCACAACAGTCACAACACAATGTATGGGGGTCCAAAGTAGAATATGTGCGTCGGCACCGTGTACACACCGGACATAACCTTTCCCCTTTTTACCAATGCAGTATGTTGCGATTCTCAGAATCAGCACCCCCAATCATCCCAAACGTATTGTCTAAAGTCAACGACACAACCAGACACTGTGGTGATTAGAAAGAAAACAAGTTGGCAGAGATACAGACATGATCATGCACGGGAGTATGAACGGGTGCATATAATTGATCCAGTTATTTGTTAGTAACAATAGGGATGCTGGGTTTGTTCATGTGAAGTGTTTTTTGTTTTAGAAGCTGGAAGCATGGTTCAAGCATATGATGGAAGAAGATAGAAGAAATGCACAGTGTGAAAGAGAATAAGTTTTAAAATTAATACATGGGTTTCACTGAAGTGGTATATGTCTAAGAAATGCAACACTTTGGATGGTGCTAAATCCAATTCTCTCACTCACTAAAAAAAAGAGACCAATAATGGAAGGGTATGATCTATTTTTATTTATGCAGCCATCTGCTTCACTACACTGAATAAACAAAACCAATCAACAGAATTAACTTTATTGATATTTATGATCATAAATCATATCTTGAATTTGAACTATTGTAAATACAGTTTAACCAATTTGCATTAACGAACACATACTGTTTCCTATTCAGTACACATATATACATGTGTCTTTAATTTGGACACTGCTCTTCTCATGAAAACACCATATTACTCTACTTCTTCTTCTTGCCCTTCTTGCCCTTCTTGCCCTTCTTGCCCTTCTTCTTCTTCTTACTGTAAGGCCCGAATCCTTTTCGCACCATTATGCCCCGCCACCAGGCTTGCAACTGCAAACACAAAATTTGTTCAGTGTTATCATCTCATCCTCACAAACACATTAATTCTTCCATGCATGCCTGAAAGCATTTAAGTTCTGTTCCCATGTTATCTGCCATGGTATAGCTGTGGTGATGCTAATTGCTAAACAAAATCACTTATCAAAAACACAACTTGTACCAAGGCACTCATTATATAGATACATTCCAAGTTGAAAGTTTCTGCCATGAAGTAAGTATAGCTGTTCATGGTTCATACAAGACAAGACAAGACAAGACAAGAAGTTTATTGTATGAAAGGCCTCCGGCCTATATACAAACACATACAATGTATACATACTTTCAACATATGTGCATTCTAGGAGACATTTGTATTTACAAGTTCTTGACGAATATTGAGTGCTTGATGGAGAAATTGAGCTAGGCTGTAGATTGCATCAGAAGATTGATTAGACATAAGTGACATAAGGGATGTGGTACATTGCTGTTAAAGGTATTTAGCGGGTATAAAATGTTTTCGGATATCTTGGTAAAACTCACAGATAAAAAGTACACGAATTTCGTCCTCAACACCCATATCACATAATGGACACAAACGCATAGATTTTAACGTATTGTCTTCTTCCGGTATTTACTCTAATATCACTCAGTCCCATATAAAAACGTGTGAATGTTGAACGTAGATTTAAATTACAAAGAACACTTAAATATTTTTCAGGCTCCAGTAAGGATTTGAATGATCTATACACATCATATCTGCTACTTGCATTTAAATTGGACATCCATGTTTGATAAAAGGTATTTACAATTCTTTCTTTAAACATATTTACAAACATACTGGTGTTACCAACTCCTTGAAAAATCCAAGCATAGCCAAAGCCATTTGAGAACAAAAGTACCTGAATATTTGATGTCCAAGTGTTGTAACCCAGATTATCATAGTTGTATAACATATTGTAAGCTTTCTTTGGCAGTCACTGTTTGTGCATAGTAAGTATTTTTAGCCAATATCTGATACAGAGAATATATGAATTAACGTACAAAGGATATCTACCACACTCTCCGTAAACAATATTATTAGGGGAGTTGACACCAATCCTTAAAAACAATTTACAAGCAAGAAGATGTACTTTTTCGATTGTATTAAAATGTTTAAAACCCCATAATTCAGAGCCATACAAAAGTATTGGTTGTATCTGTGTGTCAAACAATTTAAAGAATATACTTGGGGATAAAGGCTGGAGTTAAGACAGAGTTGACAATAACATGACCATGGCTTTTTTACCCCTTACAGATAAATCCTGAACAAGATTACCCATACTTAAAGTGTTGGTAAACAGAACACCTAGGTATTTATACTTACTAACAACTTTAACTCTCGAACCCTTATATAACCATTTTTTGACTGAAGCTAATGGGCCACCCTTATATAACCATTTTTCGACTGAAGCTAATGGGCCACCTCTTCTAAAAACGACTATGGTTGTCTTTTCTAAGTTTACAGTTAACTTCCAATCATCAGTGTAATCAGTCAAAATGTTTAATTGGTTCTGAAGACCTGAGACTGAGTGTGATATAAGAATAACATCATCAGCAAACAATAATAAGAACAATTCTAAAATATCCGGACATAATTGGACCCCTTGTTTCCCACTATTCATTATTTCTATACATAATTTGTTAATAAAGAATGAAAATAGAATGGGACTTAATACGCATCCTTGTTTCAAGCCAAGCGAACAATCAAAAAAGTGAGTTAAATCACCTGTACAGCGCACACACGCCCTGACATTAGAGTACATACTTTTAAGAATCAGGTATATTTTGCCCCGTAATCCAGCCCTTCTAAGGCACACCCACAGTTTATGACGATTCACAGAATCAAAAGCCTTCCGGAAATCAACAAAAGCTACATAGAGTTTTCTCCCTAGTTTCATCAAATATTTTTCTATAATTGCATTTAATGTAAAGATATGATCTGTAGTCGAATAGTGTTTTCTAAACCCGGCCTGATATTCTGGATTTCTATCCTTCATATTGGCCCATAACGTTAGTCTGTTGTTTAATATACTCGAAAATACTTTCCCCAAAATACTGTTTAATGTTATACCTCTATAATTATCTGCATTGCTAGCATCTCCTTTCTTATGAATAGGTATAACAATGCCCTTCGACCACGAACTTGGAAATACGCCTGAACGAAAAATCATATTAAACAATTCTGTAAGATAGGGCAAAATTATCTCCCTTGATGATTGCAGCATTTCAGCAAGAATATTATCCAATCCCGGGGATTTACGTTTTTTAAGTGACTGAATTGCTGTCAGTATCTCATGACAATGAATATCAGATTCAAGGATTTTCATATCTATTTCAGAAAAGAAATCATCTTCATTTATAGGACCATATATGTCATCAAAAAGCATATGATCAAATACGTCGTTTGTTGAAAATACTTCTTTAAAATGAATTGCCCATTGAGCTTTTGAAATGCAGGGATGTTTCTCATGTTAATGGATCGAACCTCTTTCCAAAATTTCTTAGCATTACCCATTGCATTACATGGCTGTCCAATTCTATTGTGTCGTATCTTATTCTTATATAACCTGATTTCATACTTATATCGATTTCTTAAGGAACAGTAACTCTTTCTGTTATCAGCAGACTTAATTTCCGTAGCGCTCGCCTCGTAGCGCGTTTTGCCTGCATATATTCAATGCTATAACGTCTGTTAATCATGTAGCCATTCTTAGAGCATAAGGCTTTCTTCATGCAGCTGGCGGAATTCAGTAAATAGTCTACGAAGCTAGGCAAAGACCTATCTACATCAACATGTAGAAGTTCTATTAATTCAGTCAGATTAAGACAGCTCTTAAGATTATCTAAGTAACGAGATTCGTGAAAATAGGGACACTTTCCTCTGGAAAGGGATCACCTCCATTATTAATATTATCTGAATCATAGTCACTGAAGTTATTTTTGTTTCCACATTGGGAATTGAGGTCACCACACAGAAGGGCATGACAATTAGCAATATCTGATACATGATCTATAAGAACAGACTCTAACTGATCAAGAGCACAAACAGAGTCCTTATGTCAGTAGTATGTTGACGCTTCAGGTGGTATGTAAGCACAAATCAATAAAATATCACATGTGCTGTCCAGTATACTTCGTGAGAGTCTAAAACATAACAAGTTGTCAACATTAACAGCTATTGGATGACATAGTCTTAGTAGTTCATGTTTTATACCGACACATACCCCGCCACAAGAACGTCCGGAACTGGATAAACTAATTGCACTTGAATAAAATAAGCTATACCCTGCAATCCAAAGTTCAGGTATTCTATCGACAACAAAAGTTTCAGTGAGACAGAATATATCAAAGGTCCGTAGATATGATAGGAAATCCTCATCAGAGTACTTGCTATAAAGACCGTTTACATTCCACAATAATATGCAGAACAAAGATAATACTGCATAGTCTTCACTGCATGGATTCACAGAAGCGTCCGTACAATCACAAGTGTAGTTGCTATTTGATCCATCTGAAATTTGGCCTTGGCCCCCATTCTATCTGTCACCTCTCTCACTTGATAGGGTTCTCTCCGCGTTGTTGGAGACGACGTACAGGTCTGTTTCTTGCTGGTGTTGTGTGGACATCCTGACGGGCAACGGAAGGATGCGTATCAGGAACCGTCACGAGTTTCCCCTGCTTGTAATAGCCACGGACACCAGTTCCCTCCAGTTCTTTGAGTCATCTGTGTTGTCTCATCATCAGGTCGCTTGCGATATTGAATCCTGCTTGTTTAAATGATGGTCTTGCTTTCAATGTGTAGACTTTATCAATGGATTCCTGGAATTTCGCGATGAGAGGTCTGGGTCTAGTAGAGTCTTGACGTTTAGTCCCAAGTCTGTGTGCGCGGTTGATATCACACTTTTGCCACGTCTTTGTTTTCACATGTTCATTCAAGAGAGAGATAATAATATCTATCAATTTTCAAGACATTTCATTTTCAACCTCTGGAATGCCGTGAAAGATCACATTGTCACGTCTACTGTATGCTTCGAGTTTGTCAAGTTCATCCTCAACATATACATATATTCAAGGTCAACCTTCAAGTACCTTTGAAGATAAACAGGTTCAGCAAACTAGTCACTTGATACTTTCCCTTTTGTACAGCTAAACACTGTGCTTAATATCTGTCCTCCCATTGGTTAAAAAAACATTTCCCCATTATCATATTTGAAAGTCAGGGCAGGCATGCTGCCTACTTTCATTTAATACTGGTAACCACAATGCTCTAGAGATACTTCAGTTATAAAAAATCATTCTTATGATGGCAACTTTAACACATGATAACTACACAGAAACCCAATTTCAGGGATGCAGAATCATGTTGTGACACATTTAAAGGACGGTAAATACAATTTCAAGCACTTTTACAAACTGGTAAATTTCTGATCCCATAAATCCTCACTCAACGAAAAAGACCTTGAAAATTCCTATTATCACTGTCATCTTGACTCCCATTGTATATAAAGGTTGAGGTTGCATCACATATCACAATACACAGCAATATAATAACATTTTTAATCTTATCCTATCACACACTATGCTTTTTTTACCTTATCCTTTGGATCCTTTCCTGAATGAACAATGGTTAATTACCCTGAAGCCATAAAATGTATACTAGTATATCTTGAATCTTTATTGCCATTACTTATAAGATGCTAATCCCCATTGTTAATTCCCATTGTACAGAGACGTCTGCCATCCCAAACCAGCTGATTAATTACTGTTGTTTATATTCGTGACTTGGCACATGGTCCTTCATCATCTAAAAAAGCCAAGCCTGTGACAAAGCCAGCTGTTCGCTCTACGATTGTCAAACATCCTCCTGTGGTCATCCTGACTTCATGATCCATTGAAGACGTATTGGAAAGCTGTTTACATTTGGATGTTCCCACCAAAACCAAGCCATCAACTGTCACGAGTGCAGTTGTAACCATGACTATGTTTGCACAATCTATGAATACAGACATACACACAGTTCTGGCTATGGACAGCACCTCAACTACAGTTGCGACAACTACTGCTATCAACCCTCCCAGCATTCCCCGACCATTAGCTTCTTGTTCTTGCCGAAGAGGCCGTCCAATCACAGACCAGAGTCTCTCTCCAAATGCCACCTTTAGTATCAAACCTGGCACCTACAGAAAAAATGACTCAAGATCGATTGCACCCCTCTGAAAAGGATCGACAAATCGAGGGATCGACATTTGAGGGATTGGCATTTTAAGGACCAACATCAATCTAAGACACAGAAAGCTAATCACCAGCAGAACTGCAGAACTGTGTTTAGGTGAAATGTTTTTAGAAGCTGGAAACTTTGTTTTAGGACATTTACCCACAAGGATTGAAAGGATAAGGAAAAAATGCATAGTGAGTGATTGGATGAGTATAATAATATACAATTTGATATATAATTTTCAAATTCATACAGCATATCCACTGTATTTTGATCTGTCATAATGATACATGTAGAACTAGTTACACAAAGGATAAACATTTTTCAGTGTGACAGCCATGTTTATTGATGGATAAATATTCTGTGAGATGTAAGAGATATATTATTTATTTAAGAAAATCAATATGAGGAACTGATGATTTTTATTATAGGACTGTTGTAAGTCTATGTTAAAGTATGGGAGTTACAATCAGCTTAGCGTGAAGACCGCTTTGTGGAAAAATTCTAAGAATACTACCTCTTTCATTGCCATAATCCTGTATTTTGGCTGTAATCATACTCAAACTAAAATTTGAAGATTTTCAACAGAAGAACAGGGTACAAATTGCAGGCCCACTGGAAAAATACAAGACATAAATTGCCTTGATATTTTTTGTATTTCAAATAAGAAAGGGGTGCCCTAAATTCAGTTCACTGCTGTAATAAGTATTATAGCCATAGCCACTGACCAAGTTGATCTCTACCAATAGCCAATCATATTCTGCATTTCTTAAGCCCATTGTGGACCCACTTGTAATGGTCATAACGGACTGGTAATTTATTATAGGGGGATGGGGGGTCAGGGAACGAGGTGAGAGCCTAGCAGAGGGTCGTATAAAATAATACACATGAGTCTTGTAAATACCTGGAACCAAACCTCTATTACACCATTGTCATAATCCTGGACATCTGCAGGTTTTCAACAGAAGTCCTTTTCACTGTCAACTATCCATGACCTGTATTTGCACATAGTTGCCCACAACTCTCACACATGTGCTACGTGGGAAAATCTCCCTTCTTTCCAGTACCTGCTAACTAAATGAAGATGACTGGAGTGATGTGAGGGAGTACTTCTTATGTAATCTCAGAATTATCCACAATGATAACTCTTGTTTTGATAATTCTTGTGAATACCCAAACCTATATTACATCATTTCCAGAATATACCAGAGTGATTAGTGGGTTCTGACATCTAGTAATCCCCATGGACGGTTGATCATGGATACCAGTTAGATCCAGCTGTCCAACTCATGGGATTGTGTGGTCTTGGTTTGCTGACTTGATTAATGCATGTCATCGTATCCAAAGTGTGTAGATAACAATGCTTGTGATGTCAATCATTGGATTGTCTTATCCAGACTCGATTATTTACCAACTGTCGTCATAAAGCTGGAATATTGCTGGGTGCGGCGTTAAACAACAAACAAAGAAGTAAACAAGAGAATCACCTCAAGAGGAACTATCAATATATTTGCTGATATTCTCACTTAAGACGTCATCAAATGTTCTAAAAACATCCATTCAACGGTCGCTACTGGCATGGTTGTCATTGTCATTTCCGTTTTTGTTGATGTCACTTCCGGTATTATTGTCATAACTTACAGTCTTGATGATGTCATTTCGGGTATTTATGTTGTCCTTCCCTGTTCTGTTTACATCACTTCCAGTACTGACATCTCCATATCTTAAAATGTAATTCCAGCTGTTAAACCCATAATGTGCCGTACTCACAGTAATGAAGATGACTGGAGTGATGTGAGGGAGTACTTCTTATGTAATCTCAGAATTATCCACAATGATAACTCTTGTTTTGATAATTCTTGTGAATACCCAAACCTATATTACATCATTTCCAGAATATACCAGAGTGATTAGTGGGTTCTGACATCTAGTAATCCCCATGGACGGTTGATCATGGATACCAGTTAGATCCAGCTGTCCAACTCATGGGATTGTGTGGTCTTGGTTTGCTGACTTGATTAATGCATGTCATCGTATCCAAAGTGTGTAGATAACAATGCTTGTGATGTCAATCATTGGATTGTCTTATCCAGACTCGATTATTTACCAACTGTCGTCATAAAGCTGGAATATTGCTGGGTGCGGCGTTAAACAACAAACAAAGAAGTAAACAAGAGAATCACCTCAAGAGGAACTATCAATATATTTGCTGATATTCTCACTTAAGACGTCATCAAATGTTCTAAAAACATCCATTCAACGGTCGCTACTGGCATGGTTGTCATTGTCATTTCCGTTTTTGTTGATGTCACTTCCGGTATTATTGTCATAACTTACAGTCTTGATGATGTCATTTCGGGTATTTATGTTGTCCTTCCCTGTTCTGTTTACATCACTTCCAGTACTGACATCTCCATATCTTAAAATGTAATTCCAGCTGTTAAACCCATAATGTGCCGTACTCACAGTAGACAATAACAATGAAATGGCAGCTTACCTTCCAAAATTCCTTGCAAACTCCAACTCCCCCATCCAAACTTCCCCCCTTCCCCAAACTTTCCAAATTCAGGGGCCCCAGGAAGTACCGGTATACTCTGTCTAAAACTGGTTGAATGTCACCCTTGAAATAATGAGTGAACTTGTTGTGGGTCTCCCAGTGGCAGTTCCAAACCACTTGTACCACTGAAACAAAAAATCGTTTTCTGTGTCTTCTAGGCAGTCTCGATGACTTTAGCCATGGCTTGCTGAAAGGCTTTAAATAACTGAGGAAGGAATGGCTGTGTAAACAGTCCACATGGTTTTAAAAATCAATGCGGATAAAGTCCACTTGAGGAAGGTATGAGGAGTTCTGACATCTTCCATGAAAAATTATGTCATCAGTCTGTTAAGAACAGGGTGACTTTTTCAAATTTAGCTGGCAACACCTGTGGCCTTCTATTTTCCTTATGACTCTGTTTATGAGAGGAAAAGGCGATGCAATATCTCCATCCATAACTTTGGATAATGTGTTTACTCAGAGAGCTTGGAGGATCAATACCGGCTAATATACACTGAAAACTGTTTTTGAGTTCTTGGGAACATGTCCAGGTCAAGTGTTTCCGAAACACATGTTATCAAATGCTTTTAATGCAAAACATCCGGGTGAAGAGACCATTCTGTAGCCACTAATATCCAGGCCGGATAAGGTGTCTGCTAAACTGATAGCTTCCAAGACATATGACGAGCTAAAAACTTCCAACTGATTGAGTCTGTACAGGCAACAAACGTAAAGTTTGAAGGAGGAATGCATAGTGTGAGATAGGATAAGTATTATAAATATAGAATGCATTGTAAAATTTACAAATTTGTAAACCTATATCTCACTCTATGCATTTAACCCACGGTTGGATGGAGGGTAGCGGATTACCTTAGTCTGTATTCGTACCCTAGAGATGTACAGGAAGCTGGTGCTAACATGCTTCAATCATGGGACTGTCACACATCCAGGTCTGGAGATTTATTCATGTTTTCTATGGGTGAATCACTGCTATAGAGTGGTCTTGAAAACCCCTTTACGCCACTAGGACACAGCGATATGTCTTCGGATTGTGTGTTTTCCCACAGGACATTGTACTGTGACGACCGCATGGTTTTGAATTAGGAAAGCTAATCAACCACCACTTTTAACCAATTCAGAAATGGTCTCCAGTCATTTAGTTCTAAAAACAAAGTTACGCACTAATGAAGCAGATATTATTTGTTTGGCATCCCATGTTATGCTTTGGCGAAGTTCTTTTATCGAGCCTACCACAGGATTAAATAGCTAAGACAAGATGAGGAAATGATCGTACCTATATCCATAAGAGGATCTTTAAACCATTACTCCGTCACATGCTCAAAGCAGGGGTGGGCTGATAATGGAATTAGGACCCTGTCAAAACAGCCGGGTCTTGTGGCGACTTCTTGATGATAGACTTTTTTACGGTCTCTTATGACAGATGAGTTTTTTGTGCTTCACCTTTGAAGCCTCATTCAGGGAACCTGTATTATAATAATACAAAAATTACTCATCATGCTGTACACGATACGATTGCACAACTGCAGTGAGTGTACTCGCAATTGACGGGCTGTCTTTAATTGTTGAGCCAGGACTAGCGGACCAATATGGTGTAGCCCTTGGACATGTTAAGGAGATATCTCTTAAGTAGTGGGATATGAAGAATGTGTCAGACTTTCAGAAACATCCTTCCATGATAGCACTGAGGGGACAGTTGCTATGTAGAGCCATGATAGATGCAACAGCTCTTGCCTAGTGAGGATTCGATGTCTGGGGTGGTGGCAATCCCACCAACTTGTAGGCATCAAGTATTGTAGATCGTAAACAAAAGTAGACTGCTGTATGGGAGACATCTGAGGTAACCATCTGAGAGATGGGGATAAACAATCTCTTCTGGGATCATCGCAGGGTCAATTAGGCATGCAAGTATATGCATAGAGCCTGTACTGGACATAGCGATATGTCCTCACGATCCTCAGGATGTAGAATCAAAGCCAAAGCTGGGATGGTGAATAGTCTGTGGGATTGACCAGGAAGCTGGTTCTTAGCGATGAAATCCCATCATAGACCCATGTGAAACCTTTCCGTGGTTGTGCCTCTCAAATCGAATCCTGTTTACATCCAAGGCATGTATCTCGTTGACCCTTGCAGGAGTAGCCAGGGCTAGAAGAAAGACCATCTGGACAAAATCTGGACCACTGGTCGGCGAGTTAATAAGAGCGGAGAAGCACTTCAGGTTCGGGGACTACAGTGATCTTTACGCCCATTGTGTTAAGAGCTGTAAGGTATGTGAATAATGTAGAGCCCTTTGACTTCCCGAGTGAAGGTGCTGAATGTATTCTGCAACTTGCTGAGGGGACGGGGTGGTCAGTTTATCGATTGATCGACCACAGCAATATCCCTCGAAGGCTTTCCATTTACAAAGCTTTTGTGGAAGCACGATGAGCCTTTGTGATCGTCTTCACTACCCTCTTTGAATATCATTAGCGACTAAGGACTTCTGTAAATGAGCCAAGCGCAGAGATGTAGGGTGTCCAGCATTGGATATAGTAGGCTGGAGTGAGGTTGAAGGAAAAGATCTCTTCACAAGGGAAGTGGATAATAGGTTGCTCTTGTGAGGTCAACCAACACGGTGAACCAGCTGCGAGCTGGCCAGTAAGGAGCGATCAAAGTCAATTGTAACTGTTTTGTGGATACAATCTTAAGGATTACCCGTGTTGTTGGTGGAAACGTGAAGGCGTTAAGATTCTCCCATGATATGTCCAGAGCATCAAACTCCCACGCCTAGATCCGGAAATGGTGAGACGAATCTGGGGAGTTGTGTATTGAACCTGGTGGCGAACAAGTCGACCTCTGGGCATTGGTAGAGGTGGCAAATCCCCTCAAAGGTCTTTGGGCGCAGACTCCATTCTGTTGAGGATGGTAGATCCAGATAGGACAGGGAGTCAGCTATGACATTGCTTATTCCAGGCATGTGTTGAGCTCGGGCATTGATGCCCGATGCACCAATCAGTCGATAAACATCTATCGTCAGAGCCATCTTGTTGATATACCATACGACTGAGGCGTTGTCTGACTGTATCATCAAGTGTGATGATTGAAGTACTTCTTCCCAATGAGAGATTGCTAGAATGAGCATCTTGAATTTGAGATTGTTGATATGAAGTGTCAATTCTATTGCTGACCAAAGTCCTGTAGTTTGTTGATGTGCTCCCCACCCAACTGTCGAGGCATCCATGAACAAGTGGTGTGTTGGTAGAAAGGGTTCCAGGGTAACTCCTGAGCAGACGTTCATTTTGGATAACCACCATTGTAGATGGCCGTACAGGTGCTATGGGAGCTGAATGGGGACCCGACAATCGTTGATCTGAGGATACGGTGTTAGGAAGCGCTGATTTGGCTGTAGTTGGAGTCGACCTCTCTGGGTGAGGGTTTGTGCTGACGTCAATAGACCGAGCAACTGCTGCCATTGTCGTAGATGTAGCTACTGTCTGAGTGCTATTGGTACAAGTTGTTGTATCTTTGTCCATCTGTTCGGAAGGATAAACATCTTCCCGGATTAGTGTCGAAAAGTGCTCTTATGAACTGCAGTTGTTGAGTGGGTGTGGTTTCTGATTTTTCTATGTTGACTAGCCAGCCGAGCTGATGGAGTAGCTTCTGCATGAAGGCGAGAGGTAATGCCGGTGCTCATGGTGGATGGGCATGTGGATGTCCAGGCTGATCATGTAGTCTTCTTGTTGAATGATGGTGGGAAGAAGTGTGATGGATGTCATACGAAATGGGCCGGTTTCCCAAGATACCGTGAGTTGAACAGCTTCATGTTGAAGATCATGCAAAATTTCTTGCTGTCTTTTTCACGAACAGAAATATCAGCGAGTAGAACCCCGGGGTTCTGGGACTTGGGCCGAAACTCTCTAGAGCATGCTTGGATATCAAAATGCCCATGGGGGGGTTGTCCGGAGTCCTTCGTGGCAGCCTTGGCCTTTACCACATCCAGACCCCATCTTACCACGCACACGTTGCGAAGGTCTTGATGAGATGGGTTAAATTGTGGCCTTCTCCTGTGCTGTCTCTGTTGGTCCTTGGTAGTCGTAAGAGATCAAGTGACACCTGGAGATGCATTTTTTTGGAAAATACTTGGGCAACTTCCTGGATCCTGTTGTCAAAAAGTTGGGCAGATGACCAAGGCATCTGATAGAGTGTAACTTTGTGGCGTTCTTCCAACAGACAGTAGTAAAGTAGTCGATGCCTCATGGTAGTAAGTGTTCCCATCTGGTGAGTAATTAGCTCCATCACATCCTGGAACTCGCCCTGGATCAAGTTGACAGTCCCTCTGATATAAGCTTTGTCTGAAGTCTTAGCATGATTAACTGACATGCCTATTGCTTCTATGCCTGACAGAATAGTGGATAGTAATGATAGGGTCCGCCTAATAGTAAGATCCAGATGAGCTAACCCCTTATCATCTACAACACATGTAACCAATGTGCGCTTCAGGGAAATAGATGCAATGTTCCCATCTTGCTCTGGATTCGTGGCTAGATTAGTCATCCCATGAGTTCAGCTATGTTGAATCTCGGCATAAAAAATGATAGACTGATCATACTTTTTAGTTAAGTCCAAAATGACAGCCGCTGGTGGTTAGGTAACGAGAGAAACCTGGTTAGATGTCATCACGAAACCTGAGTTGATGTCGTCCTCTGAAGTTCCACGAGGTAGATAGAGGGCGTCTAAGATCCAGGTGAGATCGTAGATGACAGAGTTGAAGTCTGACTTTCAGGAGTAGCAATCGACGGAATAGATGTATTATTATCTCTATCTTTTATCTCCGTTCCTGGTGTCTCTGTAGTAACGAGTCTGCCCTCGACTGTTCTGTGCCTTGTTGTAAGACCATCAAAGAAGAGATCCGATCTATTCAGATAAATCACTCTGATACCGTGAAGTCGATAGGGGATTCGATACTAGAGGAGCCATACTGATAACTGGGTTCAACACTGGAGGTAAAGAGGGAAGTGTCACAACCGGAGGGTGTGCCTTATCTGGTGATCGCTAGTCCGTGTGCATCTCTATCGGTGACTCAGAACATGAGTGTTTGGAGGGTTGATCTTGTTCCATTGATCTTGATGTCGATGGGGCGGAGCGGCGTATCAATGATAGTCTGGCATTGAAGGATATTCAGTGTAGGGCAGATATCGATGGTCTCCATATAGATCAGTTGTCGGATGAGGATAGTATCTCGAAGGTTGGTATCAGTGAGATGGAGATCGATGTCGATCACAGTTGACATTTATATCGTAACCAAAATGCTGAGATGACTGTTGATATGGAACACGCTGGAACAATCTGTGGAATGAGAACGCCTCAGTTCGTGTCCATACAATTAGTCTGTAGAGAGGTGACACTCTGAATCGGCGTGATCTCCCTGTTTTGATGTAAAAGTGTGTTCCTGAGATAACTGACCTTGATCTAAATGTCGACCCTTACCTGTAGAAAGTCAATGCTTATCTGATTGATCTTGAGATCTATGACTGGGGGGAGTGCGTTCCTTTGAAGGTTGACTCTTAGAATGTTGATCTGAAGAATGTCAACCCTTGGAATGTCGACCTCAGGAATGTCTATCCTTGGAGGGTCGATCATGGTTCGATGTCAACATCTCTGTAGAATGTCAACACTTCAAAGTCGATTTGAATGTTGACCCTTATCTCAGCATGACTAGCAAATGCTTTAACTACTAGGCTGCAGTCTGACCCACATATTTGTTGACTAGGTGAGGTGAGGTGAGGTGAGGTGAAATTGGGTTTAACGTCGCGTCCAAGATTAATGCACTTATATAGCGACGTGCATGCACGTGTGTGTGTGTGTGTGTGGCTGCTTGTACTAGACTGGACTGATGCCGATTTATAGTGCTAGCCCACTGAGATACCATGTCGCAGTTTAACATGAATACCCCACTCAGACACAGCCGACCAGTCCTTGCTTTAACCCCTTAATGCCAAGCGCCAGACAGGGTAACAACAAGAAGCATCTTTTAACGTCTTTTGGTATGACGCGGCCGGGGATCGAACCCTGGACCTTCCGCTCTCCGGGCGGACGCTCTACCACTAGACCACAGAGGCGGTCTTGTTGACTAGGAGTTGGTTGTAGTCGACGTATTGCTATTATGACTGTGAAGGACCAGCAGAAACTTCATCGTTCAGAAAACTGTCAGAAACGGTATCTCTTTCACTGATAGGGAAGTAATCATGGCTGATGGTGGTTGCGTTAAAACAGATTTCACAGTTGGATGATCGCTAGTCTTGGTCGCATGCTTAGGTTTCTTGGATGCAGAGTGTCCATGTTCGGTATCCTTGGATTTAGATCGGCAATCAATCCCTCTCTTCCAGCATTGAGTGCATTCCCAACACTGAAAACCCGGTTGACAGACTCCACGACAATCGCATTATAATTTAAGAGGATCTACTGGTGAAAACATGCAGGCTGGAAGTTTGGCTTGGTCCTTACCCATATTTATTTACAATTGGTTCCCCCAAACTCATGTAATTTTTTAGAAAAATAAAAGCCTCCACAGTACGTCTCCACAGGGAGGTAACAAAAAATGAGAATGATGAGGCAGTCAATGGACCAGATCAAGGACAGTGTGCTGCATGATTTCCAGTCGCATGACCTAGATACTGGGGTGGTTGTCATGGTGATGCATGGGCTGCTGGGCAAATGAAGCTTAAAAGCTGAAAACTTTGACCAAGGACCTTTCCGTAAATAGCAACATAAACGTTAACTAAAGACAAAGACTACAGGGTGAAAATTAACCAAAAATGTGCATGAGAAAAGCTGAGACGAAAAAATGACACATAGGAAAGAAGTGACATATTCTGACCTTGCACATGCGTGAGAGTTGTGGGCAACTAAGTGAGCTAATACGGGTACAAATACTCATGAATAGTTGACAGTGAAGGGAATTATCTGAATTATATTTTACAATACTCCCTTTGAGACTGTCATATTTTCATGATCCTCTCCACATTCCCTCTGACCCCCTGTCCCACTTTAGTAAATTACCAGTCTCTTATGACCATTACAAGGGGGTCCACAATGGGCTCAAGAAATGTAGAATCTGATTGGCCATTGGTAGAGACTTGGTCTGTGGCTATAAAGCTTTCTTATCAATTACTGAATTTAGAGTACCCCTTTCTTACTTGAAATACAAAAAAACATCTAGGCGATTTCTGTCTTGTATTTTCAAGTGGGCCTACAATTTATTTTGTTTTTCAAATATGTAAGAAACTTGACAAATGGGTTCTATAAAATTAGTAAAATCTAAATATTTTTTACATTTATATACTTATCCTGCATTTCTCCTTAATACATTAACTGCTGACAGAGAAACCAACTGTGTGAGATCCAGGGCCCACTTGCACAGAACAATCTTAGTTACAATCGATCTTAGGCGGCTACAATCAACTTTACAATCAACATAAAATTGTCCTATTCCACTTGCACAAAGCAATCTTAGGGCGATTGTAAGACGGTTCGGAGTTATGATTGCGATCTTAGCTAAGATTGAAATCTTCAACGGAGGAGGTACGAATATCTTAAACTCGACTACTGTCTACAGTTGTCTGAAAACGCGCATAGCTTGCTGCACATACAAAAAGTGGAACCGGTAACGACATACAACATGTACCTCCCTCCATCGCACCTTGCACAGTTTCAAGAAAGGACCCAATTATTTAAAGGAAACGATTTCTAGAATGATGGCATATATTCTTGTCGTCATTAATACTGTCGTGATTTAGGAATTGTTTTCTATTGCAGCTAGAAAAATACCTACTCGTGTTTTTTATTAAAAGTATTAAAATACGAATAAATACATTATTTAGTGACAAAATTGTTATGAAATAAAAATAAATAATAATGATAATATTTCCGAATAACATAACACGTTAATGCATGGTCGTCATCTATTTGGGGGAGCTTTTCGTAAAATCCTAAATATATCCTTCATGTTTTCGTTTCGTTGCTATAACAAAGGATCTTATGACTACCTTTTCAAAACACAGAAAGACGGAACACTGGGTAAGATAGATTGTACTCTACGGGCTAAAACAAAGGGAAACTACTCCCATCTAGAGTATAAACTAATATTAGCTGCCCTTGATTTATCCAAAGGTCACGGACATTACAAATCGATTGCAGACGACTTAGGTCTTCTCTTGTTTAGCGAAAAGGTATGTTGTTTCACACTTCTTTCAGCGGATGGGAATATTCCTTTTAGCTATCGACTCGATAGTTATATGGTTAACTATTGCAATTAACGCTATTTCTGACGTTGAATCTGTGGTGCGTTCTTCATGTTGTTAAAGTGTAGATTCGAATCATAAAGTTTAACAAAATAAGGACGCAATGTTTGAACGTAAAGCAGATTATTTATGTGCAACAGACCAAGTCTTCGACGCCATTTTGTCAAGTTTATTCATGGACTACAACGATCTTAGCTACTTAAGATTGGTCCAGACCAATTGTAAGTTTCGATTGTAGCTTACAATGATCTTAGCCTACAATCGTTTTGTGCAAGTGGATTACGATTGTAGCCGAAGCCTAAGGTCACGATCTTAAGGATTTACAATAATTGTAGCGCTAAGATCGCTGTGTGCAAGTGGACCCAGCTGCTGAAGAAAAGTTGTTGCAACCAGTAGAGGCAGCACCCTTGCACAGTCGGCACGTGACCCGGATATGAAACTTCATGGGGAAGCGTAGGGAGGCAGCACAGCGAAGGGAGGTCACTTAGACTTGTAATGCAGGATAAGTATACACATGTAAAAAATATTTAGATTTTACAAATATTTTTAACTAATCCTGCATTACTCCTTAATGCATCTTTATCAGACATGGCAGGTGGGCATACCTTCAGATAAACCCTTGTCAAGGTCCGATGAATCTGCACGGCATACAAGTGATGACCGGAACATCTATGACCATTCCCATCTTCAGGAACCAGAGTTGATACAAAAAGGAAAAAAACCTGAATAGGTGACATAAATAGAATGAGGCGGGTAGCCAAAACTAGGACATACCTAAGAGCGAATGTGGAACGCAGTAGGGCCTCTAATCTGTAGTCATAAACATCAGAGAGTTAAACGGCCCCGCTCAGGGTATCGAGAATCAGCGTCAACATTCCCAAGAGTGAATGCAGAATGCAGGAGAGCCCTCTATCCTGGGGTGATAAAGACCAGAGAGGTTGAGGGGCCCCACTTGGGGTATCGGAGAATCAGCGGCGGCGGCGTCAACATCTACTACCAATCCTGTCGTCAGGAAACGAGAGTCGATGCAAAAGGTAAAACCTGAATGGGTGACTGAAATAGAATGAGGCGGGTAGCCGAAAACTAGAACTGACCTAAGAGCGAATGCGGAACGCAGTAGAGCCCTCTAACCGTTGTGCTACATCCAGGGGACCATAACTGAATGCCGGCCACATCTTCCAAGGATACATCACGGAGGTCATCACGGCTGGCGAAGATGGTGTCAGATCACCAATAACAGCCTTCCATGATCGAGCAGTTACTGTGAAGAGCCATGGTAGATGCAAGTACCCTAAACTTGTGTGGGTTTTTAGCCTTTGGGGGGTCCAATACGGCGACTTTGTAAGCTTGGAGGATGACCGCCTTGGGCCTCCAACTGCGACGAAGAAGAGACTGGCAGAAAAAGGCATTTCCTAGACTAGTGGTGGGCTTTAGTTCGTCATAGGAAAACCTTCAGTGCCCTAACTGGGCATAATAATGGACAAGATGGGGGAGATGGTGAATGATCTATCAGGCTGTCTTGGGAGTTGATTCTTTGCGATGAAGTCCCAGCACAGCCCAAAATGAACTGCGCCCTAAGTACCGCATTTTAACCAGACGTGGGAGACGTCGAGGGCGTGGAGCTCACTGACGACAGTAGGCAAGGCCAGTAGAGACTCCGTCATTCTCCGATTGTCCGGGATTGCAAGAATGGAGTTGATAGCTACCAGGAATGTGCCTGGTGAGCCTTTCAACCGAAGTGTGCTGCACAAGTACAGAAGGAACTCAGCCAGGAACTGCGCTGATGCTGTCATCAGATCCTGGTGTTTGTCTGAGCAGAATGCCTTGAGCGAGCACCATTTATCATCAGTCCCCGTGTAGATGGAGGCTGGGCTAATGCCTTGGCCACTCTAGCTGAATAGCCCTTGGCTCCTAGGGCTTTCTGCAGATGTGCCAGGCATGCAGATGAAACCATGCGGGGTTTGATTATGGCAACCGACTGTGTGGGTGGAGCAGAAGGTTGGGCCATGCCGGAAGTTCCAGGGGTCTCTGGCGATGTTTCGAAGGTCGACAAACCAACTATTGGCATGACCAAAATCAGTGTCAGGTGCCGAGTGGCCTGGATCTTTTGAAGAACCCAGAACAGATCGATGTTTGGGGTGTCGATCGTTTGTCAAAGTCTGGCGAAGACCTCTGGGTGGATCTTCCATTTGGTGCCAGAACATGCTCTCAACCTGGCAAGTGCTAAAAGAGAAATTACAGGTCCAGGCTGACCACCAAGTCAAAGGCAAAGCTTTACGCATGCAAAGACAAAATCAATAAATCTAGTGTATTACCCAAGCCAAAAAAAGAATTTAAAACACAGAACACAAAAATATGTGGCCAAGTGGTTAATAGCAAAAATGGCAGGGAAAAAAACTAAATGGCAGTAAAAAACGTACACCCGTACATAAAGGTGACTAGAGCCACAAACGAGCGATAAACGCTACAAATTACAATTGTGATGACCCAAAGGTAACAGTCCATAAACAGGTAACAATGTTGCAGCATACAATGAATGTAGAAACACGCAAAGTATAGAAACAATAAGCTATAATTTCCACAAGGGTTACAAAGTATGTCTGTCTGTTACGCGTTTTAATGTGACGTTCGACTGTGCGAGGGTGCTGCCTCTAATGGTTGGAACAACTTTTCTTCAGCAGCTGGATCTCACACAATTCGTCGCAAGCTCCAACGTTAATACAGTTTGGCCCTCACTCTATGAAGGTTCATACTCCACACAAAGTGAAGGTCAATTCTTAAATGAATAATTTGTTATGGTCAGAGGAAAGACTTGTGTATCAAAAACAATAAATCGTAGTTCTTACTCTGATGGAAGCCTTCAGCTCAATATTGTCTTGTTCTGCTCTCCGCCTTTCCTTTTCCTTGGCAATACGATCCTCCACAACGACTTGCTCATATTCTTTGTACTGAAGAAGAGAATTACAAAAAATATGGTCGAGATACCCACGCTCTTGTAAACACCAGCTGAATAGACATGCTAGTTCAGAAGTCTAGTAATAATTTTTGTAGGAGAAAGTTACTCATTAATAATGGACTGGGGTCAATGAACTGAAATTTACCATGGGCCAATACCTATGCAATGTTGCCAACATGAAATATCACCCTAGATTATTTATAAGCTCTTAAAAAAATGCATTACCAGGTTTCTGGCATGGGAAGTAACACACAGTAATTCACATCAAAACACTTGATAAGTGATGACATACTTCAACAGGACAACATTGGACATGTGTTTACTATTACAGACATTACATGGAACAAAGGTAAATGTCATGAGAACCTCAATATCCCCTATTATTGTCAAGTACTGCCTCGCATCTCCTACCCATGGACACGTAGAGGAGTGTTAACCCAACATGGCGTGTAGCGTAAATCATGAAATTAATGTGTCACCAAATCAATGAGAATGCCTAGACCAGCATGAAATGGTTCATGAAATAAATATGAGTAACCAGGTAGTCCCACCTCTTAAATCATAATCAGCAAAAGCAGTTTCATTGCATATTGTTGGCTTTCTCCTCATATACTCTTAAAAAAGAGAGACGCAAAACGGATAGTTTTGGCAATAAAAGCAAATTTAGTGGACCAAGAGGTGCAAAATGAAGCAGTTTAATGTGTTATAGTGTCAGTGACAAATTTCCCGGATCAAAATGATCACAACAATGACAGGCAAACCATTAGTTGGGAAACATGTACGCCTCGGAAAAATGCACCAAGTACATTAACAAAAGGGCCATGGAACTGCACGCACTGCACAAGCAGCAGCACTATGAGTGGTATTAAAGTGCAGGGTATTTAATTGCCTGATTTCTGTGTCACCGAACAGGGACAGTTAAACAACATGCCAAGATTTACAGAATTGCAAAGAAACAATGTCATAGGCCACTTGTAGGCAGGGGAATCCCGATCAACTGTGGCCAGGGTTTTCAATAAAGCACCCAGCACCATCACAAGGCTATGGGATCGGTTTCAACAGCATGGGTCAACACGTGATCGGTCAAGGTCGGGACGACCAAGAGTAACCACCCCCGCCCAAGATTGCTACATCTGACTGCACCACCTACGATAAAGGACCACAGCAAGCTCAACCGCATCCCAAAGGGAGAAAGTTCCCCGGGAACTGCATAAAGGAAGTGTACAGGTTTGATAGGTCTAGCGTTTTGATGTGGGCAGCTATAATTCATCATGTCAGGGCAGGTTTGGTCCATATCAAGGGCAATCTTACGGCTCAACGATACATCAACGAAATTTTCCAACCACACGATCTCCCAATTGCAGCCAACGGCAACGATGTATTCCAGCAGGACAACGCTTGACCGCATAGAGCATGGATCACAAGAGCCTGTCTACACAACAACAAGGTTGATGTTCTCCCCTGGCCCTCCAGATCCCTGGATTTGAACCCGATAGAGCACCTGTGGAATGAATTGGATAGACAGCTACGCCGACGTCAACCACAACCCCCGACGTTGCAGTATTTGTCTTTTGCATTGGCTACCATTCCATGGTCAGGAGATGTCAGGCCACTATCAATTCCAATGGGGGACATACACGTTATTGATGGTAGCTGACCTTCACCTTGGACTTTTCCTATGTACCGATAACTGAGATGACTACAATAACCAAGCGTTCTCTCCACAACATATTGGCTCAATACCTTGTATAAATGTATTTTCCTACCTCACACAAATCTGGCTTTGCGTTTCTTGTTTAAGAAGTATATAACTTCTCCCACTTGACATGTGATCTAACACCCACAAAATCAACAGTAGACATTCCAAATAAAGCATATTCAAAGTGTGCACATCATTATTTATACATCTTATGTATCTCCATAAATGCAATTTTTAACATATTGACGTCCATAAAAAAGCAGCAATAATAACTTCTCAGACAGCTTATTTAATCAATAACACACAAAAAGTGTAGACAATGATCCAAAATAAATGCTATTCTTCAGCTCAATGATGGAATACATATCCCATCCTATTATATCCCTCCCTTTAGGCATGCCTATTTTTTCCTTAGATTTATGGAAACAGAAATGCAAAAATTAAATGCATTATTAGCTAATCAAATGCCATGAAATCACTTGCAGTGTTTTGCTTGTGATATAAGATTATTGGACCAGGTTGATAGAGCACAGATATGCCATCATACACATAAACTGCTTTGATCAACTTGTGTAAACAAACTGGCCGTGCTTGACACTTGACTTTGCGAATTTATGGATATCAACTTCTTTATTATGAGGAAGACAACTTTTCAGAATATATACTTACTCCTTTATGAAGAAATTGACATCCATAAATTCTCTTCTTTATGTGTATCACTTTTAAATGCCTTTCAAAGACTTAAACGTTTTTTTTACCAGAACCTATACATCAATAAGAGACTCAGAGCTTCCTTCTTCAAATCTCTGACAACTTTCCCAGCAATCTATTGAAGCTGAAAATAGTGGAAGTGTTGTTCTTGTCATATGAAGGAAATCTGCACTGTTGGAAGGTAACATACTTACAGACTATCACATTACTGCTTCATAGATGTAAAAATATCTTTCAAAAAAGACTTCAAGGCAAAGTCATGCGTTGGAGTCTGTTTTAATTATTTTAACCAGGAGTTATGAATAATAATGTATCCCTCTATGACTGCAGTCAAATCAAAGCCTTGAAATTTCAAGTAAAACATCCTAATAGAGATGACCCAAAGGCCACTTAAGGCTTTTTCAAGACTTTCATAGTTCTTAGTTTTTCGTACTTTTGTGTGAAAAATCCTGGTCAATAGAATGGAGAAATAAAATAATGAATAATTATTTAATTTGTATTTAGTCAATTAAAATTGTAATCTGATTAAACAACAATTTATGCAGTATTAACAAAGTCGTCCTAATGTTGTGTGCATAATTTCTGTGTGGTGAACATGTAAGTGAGCAATGCTGTGAGCAATAATGTTTTAAAGATTTTTGTTTAATTTCACTTTCCATTTTTGCTGTGTAAGATATAGACAGAGCTCCTCAACAAGTTTTGTGTCAAGTGTGGTGAGTTTATTGACACATGTTGTTTATGCAGTTGTGACAATAACCAACTGTGTATAGGCACCTTTGTTTTTGGTCACCTCATCAAACAATCTTGAAAACTGCTCACCCATGTCGTGAAAATGTCCAGAACAGCAACAGCTGTCATGGTCAATACATAACACACTCCAAGGATTGGGCTCATGTAACAATGCTTGGAACATGTGTTGTGACCGGGCCTTTCTTGGTTTTTGGAATTTACTGCATTTGATTTCATGGAAGTTAAATCACATGTCCAGATGAAGTTAAGGTTGAGAAAATTGCAAATAATATTCAATCTAACCCATACAATATCTCAGAATTCTAAATAAACAGTCTGTGTGTTATTGTTTGCTGATTAGTTTTTACAGTCCAAACTCTGGTCTACTCGCACTAATTGCATGGTGCATTTAAGGCCAGAGGTTGACACGTTAATTTGGTGATGCCAATAATTGAAAGTTTGCTTTTATTAGATAAAATTGTAGTTGTATTATTGCAATTTACTGTTGTATCATACTATAAAACACAGAATGAGGCACAATGGTTCTAGGAACTAAGTTCATGTTTTCTTACTGATCTATTATTTTGCCATAATTCGTATTCCAGTCTTATTTCCCGATATCTATGACACTGCAATCTTGGACAGCCAGAAAATATACCCATTATAAAAACTGGACTCCATAAGCACCAAAGAGTTGGCATTTTCATTTTGTCATGGTGGAATGGAGATAAACATACTGTGTGGTCAAAGAGCCAAGTGTAGATATAACCATGCTAAATTGAATTTGGACCTGAACGAGCAGTATACTAAATCTACTGAATAATCATTAACTACCAGTTTAGTAAGGTCCTGCAGTCTCTCAAGATCCTTGGCCTTGGAAGCCTTGAGAATGTCCAGCTCCCTTTGTTTGTCCTCAACATCAGTCTCATACTTCTCCATCCACACCTCCACCTTCTTTGACAGATCCTGAAGGAAAATGAAAGTTAGTCCTTTTCTACATGGAAGCAGTGACATTCTCCAGTCACTCCTACAGGATACTACTAGTAGTAATAAAAACATCCGGCCATTTCAATCTGTCATACTGTTTCAGTTTACGTCATTTGCTTATAATTTCACACATAAATCTTTCCATTTTGAGTTACATATTGATGGGTCTGCTTGCAAGAACCAGTAGTCTAATTTTTAGTTAAGATAATTACTCTTAACTCTTTAGTGATAAATTTGCAACAAAATTTGTTGAAGACACATGCTTATAAAATCTATAAAAAAGAAGGGTATATTCAAAGTAAAAAACCTCCAGTGACGTCATCCTATCGGGTTAAATTTCATCAACAGGGATGTTTTAATATCCCTGGGACTTTATTAATACAACTTCCTATGAATGTTTCTCAATAGAAATTAATTTTGCTTTTTAACACAATGTAATGTAACGTAAAATCAAATAACAAATGTTTTCTTTATTTCCCAAGGATCGAACACACAACCTACATATCTGTTGCTCAGTGAGTGTACCACTAGGCTACAGAGGCGCTGATAAATAACAATGCTTTTAGAATGAATTTTTCAAGTACCATACCCCAGCAACAGATATACACAAAGAAACAAGAGTGCACTGAAAGCACAACATCCCCTGCATGAATTTTTTTAACGAGTTTATATTTTCTTTGTATTTTATGAAATAACAACAGTAGATGGCACTGCATTTGAAACAAATTGTGCAGAACATTTTGTTGGGAATAATCCAGTCTGAATGCTAATGCCATAAGGATGTAGCTCACCCACAAAAGCCTTAAACAAGGAAACTAACTATAGTTATAGTTATAGTTAGATATTGTGATATACTCTGAAAACTGGAGGAGTAGATTTCATGAAGCTCCGTGAAACAGGGGCAGTAACTCTGTCAAAATTTGTCGAATTGAAACAGAACTGCGATATGCGTATCATCAACATGTCGACATCTTGTGTGTAGAGTGTCAGGGATATTCTCTGGAAACTGTAGGAGGAGTTGATTGCACAAGATTAGTACCCTCTCTCACAATTAGGCAAATGAAGCTCCGTAAAACAGGGGCAGTAACTCTGTCAAAATTAGTCGAAATAAAACGGGACTGCGATATGCGTATCATCAACTTGTCAACATCTTGTGTGTAGAGTGTCAGGGATATTCTCTGGAAACTGTAGGAGGAGTTGATTGCACAAGATTAGTACCCTCTCTCACAATTAGGCAAATGAAGCTCCGTAAAACAGGGGCAGTAACTCTGTCAAAATTTGTCGAAATGAAACGGGACTGCGATATGCGTATCATCAACATGTCGACATCGACATCGACATGTCGACATCTTGTCACAAGCTTAGTACCCTCTGTGGGACGACGGACTGCGCCACGACATAATCCCACTTCGGCCATTCTGGCCAGGCGGGGGATAAAAAGTTAAGCACGCCCCTTTTTCTGAACCATGACAAATGGCAAAAATCATGGCATGGGATAACTGACCACAGGAGCTGGGCGATACCAATGTCATCGGATAGAACAAACATTTGACAACAATTAAAGAAGATATTGCTGAGTTGTGAATGAAATGTACTGACAATAACATCATGGTAACACAGGTACTGTTTTTTAACCTTAGAAGTTAGACAATACCTAAAAAAAGTATGGAGCTGCAGGATTAAGTAACAGGTGGTCTTCCGGATCTGGGACGGTCCTGTACATCACCGGTCTGAGCATGTTTCTTGACTAAACGGCTTACGACAGTGTGATGATACCCCGACCAATGGCATTACAAGACATTCCTGTGTTAAGCATGCCAATTATTTGCCATCTTGTGGCGTTTGATAATCACCTTCATGCCATGGTCACACAATGTCGCGGAATAACTGTTTAAAACTGAGCTTAAGAAAGCAATTTTAACTTTTGGATATACTGCTTTTAGACATACTCGAGGGTAGCATGCTGCACGGGCATACCATGCATGGCACGTGAGCTTTCGTCACGCATGACTGATTACATCATCTTGAAAAAACATAAGTCTTCCCGTTATTATATCTTTCATGACTGTTACAAATATTGGGACCTAACAATAGTGAAATATATTAAGGTGTGCTTAACTTTTTTCTTTGTGTATATTTTACGCCCATTTGCAAGGGTTCATTTAAAGGTTTTTTTAAACATAAATATGTTGATAAATGTTGTTTTAAGTTCCTTTTTTCTGTTAAGTAAGATAAAACACTTCTCCTTGGGTTTTTATGATATTTAAAACTCTTATCCTCGGGATAAAACCTTGGGCTGACGCCCTTCGTTTTTATCCCACAGGTGCGGTTATAAATATTATAAAAACCCTTGGACATGCTTTATCCTACACGTAACAGTTGGTTACGGATATACAAAGAGATAACACATGATTGTAATAGATGGCTAAGAAAAAGGAATGACCAGGTGTAACATGACAACCAACAGAACATGTTGGTGGTTTATTGTAAGGTGCAAACATCTAAGAAAGATGACAGGGGTTGTTTATTAATCTCATTAAAATCAGATCTTTGCTTTTGGTTCTGCTCAACAAAAAGATGTATTATGGAGGTTGTTTTAGTTTTCTTAACTTAAAACATCTTTCTGATGGCTGGGATCAAACCAGCATTGGTGTACAAATTGTGTTATGAGGCACTGTTAATGGTTTATACCACTGAAGTGTTTATTTGACTATTTTCAGCATTCAGGTATGGCCACTTGATACTTAAAAGCATAGTGGAAGGCAAGATTTGTATATTATGCTACCAGGACATGATGTGCAATGTTTCACAGAGATAGCTTGAGCGGGTTTTAAATAGGGCCCCAGACAAGCCCATTTTATCAGAAAAGATTAGCCTTGATAAAAAATTGTGGACCCTTAAAAGATTTGACTCCTGAAAAAAATATAATCTTATTTCTAAGATGCCTCGCTGAAAGATCAAAGGTGCAGACTGTGCTTTATCCTACGACAAAGTACACTTTTTTAGTTACATCATAATGTGCTGACGTCATGGCCCTGTTTAATTGATCTTCCCCATGACCTAAAGTATCCTAGGTATCATCGTTCTTTCATTACTGTTAATCAAGTTGTCAGAAGCGGGCGTTGCATTTCCTGCCCCAGGATTTATGTCTGTGTCTGGATACAGACATGATCAGCGACACCACATCATGCCTCAGGCTGTCGATTTACCTCAGGCTGTTACGGTGTCATGTTGTTCAACCAACTCGGCAAGCACACTATTGCATGGCTTGCAGTTGCTGTTATCTGCTAACACTAGAGGTGGAACCAAAGTTTCAACTTGTACTAACAGAAAACACCTCAACTCGCAATAACCAGTGACACCGAATGGCAATGTTTACATATGTTAGCTCGGCCCCACAATGCACTTGTAGAGTGTTTCGAGTCATGTGACTAAATATAAGCAAATTAATATGTAACCATAAATTTAAAAATCCTACTTATTGCTGCATGGGATCGAGGATAACCACACACTGAACGGATGATGAAATATATATGACCTTTGTAAATAATAAACTACCCATTTTAGAGGTGTTGTATCATGCTCAAAACTTAAATATGTCTCTTAACGTAGGGATCAGGCAATTAGGTTGAAGAGCCTGTCAGTTAGTCCTATTTGAGGTTATTCTTATATTCTTCATATTAGAAAAGTAATAGAGTTTGCTCTACACTAATGTGTAGTGAAATAAAGTATAGTTTTGCCCTGAACTATTATAACGTCAATATGCTTCTGTGCTTGCATGTATCAGTCACTGTTACAAAATTGTCATTCGGGTGCACACATATTCACCTCATCCAGATCCATGCATACAACTACAAACTAAAAATGAGGTTGCATTACATGCAAAAACGGAAGCAGCCCAATCCCAACATTACCCTGAATGTTCCAAAGAGGTACATCTTAGCTACCTTAATAACAAAGCGATAAGCACTTCCATTCCATCACTTCCAGTGAACACATGCCCAATGATAACCAACTTTGAGAGCCCTGTGCCTACACCTATTTAAATCACAAAGTTCCCATATTCCCCAGGCAAAGGAGTTAACTGACTGTTAAAGTTACCGTTTCAGCCATTGCAGAACTAGGCAATTGCCGAATTACCAGGCTTGATCGTAGTGCCACCAGTGGCTATTACGAGTTATGTCCCTTCTGTGTCCCTTCTATTGACCAATCTGATTCCACCTCTCATATCACCTGCATTTGCTTCAAACAAACTGAATGCTATCACCCAGTCCTGGCGATCTGATAGATAATCAAAATCTTTATCTAAAAAAATGGGTCTTACTTTCTATAGAGCATCAAATCACTTGAGCACCTACACTAAAAACATGAAAAGATTTTAAAAATATCTCTTGATACCCAGGCAATAGTACACACAATCTGCAAATCCTGCATTTGACTGAAACCTGCATGCCAGTCGCCATGTTGTTTAGGAACACAATGTTATATTTGTTACAAGATTCTTAGTGGACTATCCATAGACTTGTTAGTACAGCCAAAGTATAACTCAATGATTGCAACCTAGTTCAGCAAGTTCATCGTCGGATGAATAATATCATTTCCAGCTTGGGATAACATATTTAGAATGCTAAAAAACATGTTCCAAATGTCATCCCATTACAAAACACTTAAGATATTGTAACCATAATATACTTTTGAGTGATTAACTTCACTTTGAGTTAGGCTAAAAAAATAATAGTCTTGGTTCACAGGCAGTGCCTGCATCATCATAAAGTCTGTTGCATGTTGAATTTTTATTTCCATTTTCAAATCTAAAAAAAATCCACATCTCGAACACACAACCTCGCGACAATGAAATGCTACAATACTTAATGACAATATCAATGTGCAAATATGATTTCCCTGGTTTATAAAGAAGATATACTTGATATCCAAGGACTGAGTGATTTCACTAAGAAAGTGTTATCACAAATATAACATTTGTTACATTTGACCACTTTCTAAATGGCATTGTGTGTCCATAGGTCAACTTACGTTTGACATTGAAAGATTTTTATTGCTTGTCATAATACGTATTCAAACAATAAAACCACTGCATGGCCAATACTTGAAAAAGTAAGAAAAAGGCATCTTAGTGAAAATAGGAAACAAAACTTTATGATTGACCTTCACATTGACCATAACATAACAAAACGATGTGTGTGCTGTCATTAATTTCTAATGCTTCAATGAACTCTCAGCAACCACATACAATCATGTGAAAACGAACAGCGTACAACATGTTTAAAGAGGATTTGTGATAAGAATTTAGACATGGCTGTATTTTCATGCATCTACCATAGAAATTACTCTTCCATCTGGTCCTATGATATGTTGAGACTACAACAAAAAGGAGAATATGACATGAATTCATCCAGTAGAAAACTGCAATTATCTTCTAAGGTAAGTTGAAATTTTCACAACATTGTAAAGTAATGCTAGTATTGCAAGTCTGTCTTGCTGTTGATACCAGAAAGTCTTCTGATGTGTCAGATTTATAGAAACTGTTTTTATGACAATAAATTACTCACTGCATGGTGGGACCTCAAATAAGATTCTATCTCTGCATTTGCTCTAGTCTCTTCATCTATTTGTCGCTGTAATTTCTGTAATAAACATGACATAAAAATAGCAGAGATATGAGTACAGTGTACAGTTTGCACTTGGTTTACATTTGTAACTTAACCACAGCACAGTAGTCATATGGATTTGTCATCAACAGTTTAAATGTCAACAAAACCACTCAACAAAAGTTGCTGTAAACAATACTAATACTATTCAAATGTATACTGCATAAATACTAAAGGGAAAAGAAAGAATAAATATGATACAGTTAATATGATACAGTTAAATGAATTTCCATAATGTTTCTAAACCTGTAAGAATAAATATACTATTGTACAACATTGTTACAAGATACAACAGTGTAGTGGCCTTGACCTTCAAAATGATCACCTAAACATATACTCTAAAAATAATAAAGAAATACATAGGTGGTAATATTTTCAAATGTTAAATATTGTGGAGTATTCCATGTTGAACTGCAAAGTGAAAAGAAAGTCTACACATTCTTTTTAATTGAAAAAGTGCCTTTTACAGAGTTGATATCAATAACCTTTGAAGTTTACATGATTAGTTTCTTGGGAAACTGAAGAGCATAGGAAACTGAAGAGCAGTTTTCACGTACAAGACTTGGAATTTGTCACATCTTTCTTGAGCAAGCTTATGATACATGTTGTTTTCACAAATCTTTCAGGTCACTATCATCAGGCCAAGACTCAATAATAATCAGAGAAATAACGCTGTTGGCAGACTTAAAGCTGGTGAATGACATGCATCAGTGTTAAGGCATTTTAAAGCTTCCCATTTTTGGTCACGATATCCGCAACATGGCACCACAAGAGATTGCACAAGATGAGGGAGACCCTACATCAACACAGCAGCCCAGGATTGCTTCATCTCAGTCCTTCGTCATCGAAATCTGTCCCATATATCTAAAAGACAGTCTGTAACAGTTCATAATCAGCTGGAATTGGAGCAACAAGGAGCTACATTTGCATTCTTGTAACTGAAAGTAATCAGCTTCAGTGGCTGCAGTAGTGTTTCCCTAACATTGCTAAATTATTTGGTTTAGGCTTAAAAAAATAAAAGAATTGGTTCCTAGGCAATGTTTTTTGAAAATATAGTGCAGGCGGGTGGTTTCTTTTTTAAAATATTTTGGTTGTCCAAACTAGTACGTAACCAATAAACAGTTGTGTAATTAATAAACAATTGTGTACAATCAACCTGAGAAAGGGCCTCCCCACATAAATGTATTCCTTGATGAGTAAAATACTGGAATACAGTATTTGACTCTTGTTGGACTTGGAATATTTAAGGATTTTTCATTTATTTTTTTTAAATGGAAATAAAAACGAAATATGCGGCGAACTTTATAATGATGTGGGCGATGCCCGAGAACCAAGACTATTTGTTTTTTAGCCTTAGTAACGAATCCCCTTTCCTTCTTTAGGAATTAGCACTATATGAGATGTTGTGCTCAAGAAGGCGACATTTTGGGTGGAGGAATTGTCATGATGTTGGGAGCCATCTCAGAACTTGAACGTACTGCTGTTGTCATGACGTTTTACAAGACTTCAACCGATTTTACATCAGTGTCACATGTGTACATCACTGTTAACCAGAGCCACAGAATCTGCAGCAATTACACCAAGCACTTCAAAACGACTGGCCTGCCATTCCACAAGGTGTCACAAGCAGGCTTCATGGTTCCATTGGCAGGTGTCGTGCAGTCATTCAGGCCAATGGTTGACACACACAGTACTCTGATTGCCAATCTTGAGATAGTGACATAAATTGGACATACAAAGATTTTTCTGTTGAAATTTGATGAACTTTGCTTCGATTTGTAAAACTTCCAAACATACACATGTCTCATGTATTGCTTTAAAGCCTAGTATAAGTCTTCTTCCTAAGGCAAGAGAGTTAACTGACTGTAAAAGTCCAGTTTGTATCCATGTTATTTGCATTTGCATTTACAAATTGGCGTCCGATTGATAATCAAGATCTACATTGTTACAAAATGGGTTTACATCACAAAATGCATAAAATTAAAAGGGTGGAAACTAAACTTATATAGTCACTTAACTCCCTTGCCTTGGGAAAATGTGTATAAGTGAAAACCACATACATTGTATTTATCATTTCTTTTGGGGGAGTATATATAGGAGTTGTTTAAAGTAAGTACTTTGTGATGTATAATCACAATACAGTGAACATGTAGTTGACAAATTTGGATATTTCATTTCAAGGTCGCATGATGGCTGTAGCCAGGGAAATATAGAATATGTTACGTGACTGAAAGAAAGCTGTTTCATTTCTCCTGAAATAGATATCCTTATCATGTGATAGGTTAATATTGTACCATGCTGTATTGTTGTTTTCTTTTCAACCACGAATTATTCAACCCACCCTAACCCATGCATATAAACTTTATTCTGAAAGCAACATAATTTACCTCTATCTCTTCTTTCATTTCTTTCTCTGACAGAAAGCATCTTTTCTGTGTCTGTGTAACAGCAACTTCAGCACATTTCTTGATGTACTTTCCCTCCATGTTGGTCTTAGCCTTCATTTCCTGAAGCTGATCCTTAAGATGTGCAATCATCTCATTTCTCTGTTGCATCTCCAATTCTTTTTCCTTCTTAACATCACTCAGTTGCTTGTGAAGTTGACGGACACGTTTCCGACCATTTTCCTCTCTGGAGCAGAACATTAAAATAGAATAGTGAAAAAAGTAAAACAGATTTGGGATTTAGTATCAGATCAAAGAAGTTGAAGAGGAAGTGGGATGTTGATTTATCTATTTTAAGTTGAAAATAATTCGAAATAGTTGCAATCAGAATTATGTTGCCATGGTAGAATTGTAACCAGTGACAGTAGGTGTCCAAATCATGCCTTGACCTTATATTTGTAATGTACACTACATATTGTTTGGGGTGTATTGACAGGACAAAGTCACTTTGAGTTCATCTTAACTGACATTGAGAAAACTTGGAAATTTTAGCATAAATTGTATATTTATATACTTATATCCTATCTCACACTTTGCATTTCTCCCTTCTTCTTCGATCCTACGTGGGACCGTGCTTGAATCATGTTTCCAGCTTCTGAAAATAAAAATAGCCACCCAAGCCCCCCCCGGCATCTCCATGGTTACATCCAAAAGCTGGGTCAATTAGCTCTCATGCACGCAGTGCCTGCTTGAACTGACCACGTGTACGCCTCTACCAATTCATTCTCTTTCGCAGAGCTTATTAGGCTAGAGTAAATGAGATGCGGGCATCGTCGGGTGGGCCTATCGTGTGTGAGATAGGATAAGTATAAGTATATAAATATACAATTTATACTAATTTCCAAATTTTTAAACTTAACCTATCTCACACTTTGCATTTTATCCCACAGTTGGATGGTGGGCCGCATATACCCAAGCCTGTATAGACTAGAACCGTGAGATATGCATGAGGAAGCTGGGTCTAGACAGTGTAATTTTGAATTTGTTTTCCAAATTTTCAAAACTGTCTAGCATCTAAAAGACATGAATTCTTGAGCGGGAAAAACACACATGATCAACCGGTGTAGGTTGCCAACGTGGATCCCTGAAGTTTCCGAGTCGAACGCAGGTGATGTAAATATTCGGCAATCTGTTGAGGCGAAACCGAGGTAGGAGTGGAAATATCAGGAGCGCGACAATAAGTCTCAAAGGCTGTCCACTTGTGGTCATAAAGGTGCCTGGTGGATGAAGAGACCACTCGGTTGGTGATGGTCTATCCCGGTTGGGACAGGGAGTCTGCTATGACGTTGGATATCCCCCAAATGTGCCGGGAGTTGAGGGAGTCGATGAGATGAAAAAAACCGAGAGCAAGTGAGAGTAGGGACATCGATTTCATGGATCCCATCCTGTTAATGGACCATACTACCGCCGCGTTGTCGGACTGGATCATGAGGGAGGAGGACCGGAGGAGGTTTGACCAATGCGAAATTGATCTCAAGATTGTTCACGTGAAGGCAGCGTTCCACGTTAGAACACCGTCCTGCTACCTGCCAAACTTGAAAATGTGCTCCCCAACCGACAGTTTAAGCGTCGACGAACAGATAGAGGGATGGGACAAATAAATGGTGTCAAGGAGACTCTGTCGCAAATGTTCGACACAACCAGCCACCATTGAAGATGAGGGTGGAGATTGAGCGGTAGAGAGATTGGCGTGTGACAATCGTTGATCCTGATAAAGGGCGCGAGAAAACATTGAAGAGGTCGCAAATGAAGTCGACCCTGTACAGTGAGCGCCTGAGCCCAAGAGGCCCAGGAGTTGTTGCCATTGGCGCAGTTGATGCGGCTGTTCGAGTGCTAACGGTATGAGATGTTGAATCTTCAGTCACCAATAGTGGGGAACGAACATCAGACCTTGCCGAGTGTCGAACAGGGCTCCTATGAATTGGAGACGTTGGGTGGGAATGAGTTTCGACTTTCGTTCGTTGATTAGCAGCTGAGTTGTCTGAGAAGACTCATTGTGAAGGCGAGCTGTAGACGGAGGAAGTCGGCATCTGCGTGAACGTGAATGCAGTCGTCTAGATAAGAATCGAACACAATCCAGCGAAGATGTAGGAACTTCTTGATGGGTCGGGTCAGGCGGGTAAAAAGCCACAGGGCCGAAGAAATTCCAAACGAGAGCACCTTAGTAATGGTGGTCTTGAAAAACGAACCGGAGGAATTGACAGGGCTCCTGATGGATGGGAATGTGCAGAAAAGCGTCTTGGAGATCGAGACTGACCATATAATCGCGAGGATGAATGAGCATACGAATGAGGCGTTCGACGTCAAGCGAAACTGTGGTGGGGTTTCGAGATACATAGCGTTGAAAGTCTTCATGTTTTAAACTGTCCTTTTGGGGGGACAAGAAAAATGGGAGAATAAAACACGGGGTCGCGGGAAGCGCGTCGAGACATCCGATAGCGTGTTTTGCGTGTTCCTACAGTGTCAATCAATGTTGGTAGCTGCCTGGCCAGATACATTCTCAGATGGGGATGGAGCATTGTAGGTGGCGGTGCGATCATTGGTAATCGATACCCTCATTGAAGCAGCTGCGTCACGAAGGGGTCTGCGAGCATGGTCCAATTGCTTGCAAAGATCCCGAGTCTTCCGCCTACGGGCGTGGCTGTAATGGGTACGACTTGGGGCAGAAGTTCCCAGTCCTGCCAATTTATACAGGAGTCAAGTCCTGCCGAACATCCCTTTTGGGAAGGTTTGCATACGTCCTTGGGTCCGGTAAAGGAGACTGATCGACCCGACACCGTGACCTGAAGGCTAGAATCTCTCTGCACGTCCTGTGCGACCTGTTGTATCGCATCAGCAAATAAGGAGCGGGAAGACCAGGGTTGCTGATACAGTTTGGCCTTAAATTGGTCATCCCAGGAAGAATGTTGCAGCACATCACGGCGACGAAGAACCATCATGGAGCGGCCTGGTGAGTGAGGAGGTCAAAATCTGCGTAAGCTTGTCTTGTGTAAGGTTGATTAATCCCCGAGTAAAAGCCTCTTCTTGGGAATGAGTGGAGAGAGGGACGGAGAAGCAGACACGAGTGGGAGGGTACGGCGGACTGTGTCATCCAAGTGCGTTATGTCCCGATCTTCAAACACGTAAGATGAGGTTGAGGGCTTCTGAGAAAGAGTAGAAACATCACTGTCAATATCGGGGGAGGCGACCGTAGTAGACATGCCATGAGTGCCTGTGTCTGCAAGGATGAAGCGGGGGATATGGAGATGATCCCGTAGTCGACGAAAGGCCGCGAAAGCCATATCTAGGTTAGAGTTAAGGTCCAGTAAGACCGGTCTGGGAGGGAGCGTGATCTTGGACGAACTAGCCGATGGCACTACGAATCCAGAGAACCTTTCCACAGCCGAAGTCGTCCGCTGTAACTGCAATGTATCAGCTATCCAATGTATGACCAATTCAGGGTTCGCTGTTTCAAAACTCCCAACCGAGGAAGGTTTTGAATATGGATCGTCAAGAACGCCTGACGGGTGTGAACTGTCAGTTGGGATCGCCCGAATTAGAGACTGAACCACCCAATCCAGGAGGGGTTGAGCAGGAGGCAACCGAAACCGGAACAGGATCAGTATGTTGAGGAGTCGATGAAGGAGGACAGTGGATATTGCTTTCAGAGAGTTGAACGATGGTTCCGAAGTCTGTTGTTGAAACCTGTGATCCCAACTCATGGGTAGGATAGGTGGACAAGGGTCGGGAGGAGCCGACCTAGAAGGATTACAATCTCCATGGTTACATCCAAAAGCTGGGTCAATTAGCTCTCATGCACGCAGTGCCTGCTTGAACTGACCACGTGTACGCCTCTACCAATTCATTCTCTTTCGCAGAGCTTATTATGAGATGCGGGCATCGTCGGGTGGGCCTATCGCGTGTGAGATAGGATAAGTATAAGTATATAAATATACAATTTATACTAATTTCCAAATTTTTAAACTTAACCTATCTCACACTTTGCATTTTATCCCACAGTTGGATGGTGGGCTGCATATACCCAAGCCTGTATAGACTAGAACCGTGAGATATGCATGAGGAAGCTGGGTCTAGACAGTGTAATTTTGAATTTGTTTTCCAAATTTTCAAAACTGTCTAGCATCTAAAAGACATGAATTCTTGAGCGGGAAAAACACACATGATCAACCGGTGTAGGTTGCCAACGTGGATCCCTGAAGTTTCCGAGTCGAACGCAGGTGATGTAAATATTCGGCAATCTGTTGAGGCGAAACCGAGGTAGGAGTGGAAATATCAGGAGCGCGACAATAAGTCTCAAAGGCTGTCCACTTGTGGTCATAAAGGTGCCTGGTGGATGAAGAGACCACTCGGTTGGTGATGGTCTATCCCGGTTGGGACAGGGAGTCTGCTATGACGTTGGATATCCCCCAAATGTGCCGGGAGTTGAGGGAGTCGATGAGATGAAAAAAACCGAGAGCAAGTGAGAGTAGGGACATCGATTTCATGGATCCCATCCTGTTAATGGACCATACTACCGCCGCGTTGTCGGACTGGATCATGAGGGAGGAGGACCGGAGGAGGTTTGACCAATGCGAAATTGATCTCAAGATTGTTCACGTGAAGGCAGCGTTCCACGTTAGAACACCGTCCTGCTACCTGCCAAACTTGAAAATGTGCTCCCCAACCGACAGTTTAAGCGTCGACGAACAGATAGAGGGATGGGACAAATAAATGGTGTCAAGGAGACTCTGTCGCAAATGTTCGACACAACCAGCCACCATTGAAGATGAGGGTGGAGATTGAGCGGTAGAGAGATTGGCGTGTGACAATCGTTGATCCTGATAAAGGGCGCGAGAAAACATTGAAGAGGTCGCAAATGAAGTCGACCCTGTACAGTGAGCGCCTGAGCCCAAGAGGCCCAGGAGTTGTTGCCATTGGCGCAGTTGATGCGGCTGTTCGAGTGCTAACGGTATGAGATGTTGAATCTTCAGTCACCAATAGTGGGGAACGAACATCAGACCTTGCCGAGTGTCGAACAGGGCTCCTATGAATTGGAGACGTTGGGTGGGAATGAGTTTCGACTTTCGTTCGTTGATTAGCAGCTGAGTTGTCTGAGAAGACTCATTGTGAAGGCGAGCTGTAGACGGAGGAAGTCGGCATCTGCGTGAACGTGAATGCAGTCGTCTAGATAAGAATCGAACACAATCCAGCGAAGATGTAGGAACTTCTTGATGGGTCGGGTCAGGCGGGTAAAAAGCCACAGGGCCGAAGAAATTCCAAACGAGAGCACCTTAGTAATGGTGGTCTTGAAAAACGAACCGGAGGAATTGACAGGGCTCCTGATGGATGGGAATGTGCAGAAAAGCGTCTTGGAGATCGAGACTGACCATATAATCGCGAGGATGAATGAGCATACGAATGAGGCGTTCGACGTCAAGCGAAACTGTGGTGGGGTTTCGAGATACATAGCGTTGAAAGTCTTCATGTTTTAAACTGTCCTTTTGGGGGGACAAGAAAAATGGGAGAATAAAACACGGGGTCGCGGGAAGCGCGTCGAGACATCCGATAGCGTGTTTTGCGTGTTCCTACAGTGTCAATCAATGTTGGTAGCTGCCTGGCCAGATACATTCTCAGATGGGGATGGAGCATTGTAGGTGGCGGTGCGATCATTGGTAATCGATACCCTCATTGAAGCAGCTGCGTCACGAAGGGGTCTGCGAGCATGGTCCAATTGCTTGCAAAGATCCCGAGTCTTCCGCCTACGGGCGTGGCTGTAATGGGTACGACTTGGGGCAGAAGTTCCCAGTCCTGCCAATTTATACAGGAGTCAAGTCCTGCCGAACATCCCTTTTGGGAAGGTTTGCATACGTCCTTGGGTCCGGTAAAGGAGACTGATCGACCCGACACCGTGACCTGAAGGCTAGAATCTCTCTGCACGTCCTGTGCGACCTGTTGTATCGCATCAGCAAATAAGGAGCGGGAAGACCAGGGTTGCTGATACAGTTTGGCCTTAAATTGGTCATCCCAGGAAGAATGTTGCAGCACATCACGGCGACGAAGAACCATCATGGAGCGGCCTGGTGAGTGAGGAGGTCAAAATCTGCGTAAGCTTGTCTTGTGTAAGGTTGATTAATCCCCGAGTAAAAGCCTCTTCTTGGGAATGAGTGGAGAGAGGGACGGAGAAGCAGACACGAGTGGGAGGGTACGGCGGACTGTGTCATCCAAGTGCGTTATGTCCCGATCTTCAAACACGTAAGATGAGGTTGAGGGCTTCTGAGAAAGAGTAGAAACATCACTGTCAATATCGGGGGAGGCGACCGTAGTAGACATGCCATGAGTGCCTGTGTCTGCAAGGATGAAGCGGGGGATATGGAGATGATCCCGTAGTCGACGAAAGGCCGCGAAAGCCATATCTAGGTTAGAGTTAAGGTCCAGTAAGACCGGTCTGGGAGGGAGCGTGATCTTGGACGAACTAGCCGATGGCACTACGAATCCAGAGAACCTTTCCACAGCCGAAGTCGTCCGCTGTAACTGCAATGTATCAGCTATCCAATGTATGACCAATTCAGGGTTCGCTGTTTCAAAACTCCCAACCGAGGAAGGTTTTGAATATGGATCGTCAAGAACGCCTGACGGGTGTGAACTGTCAGTTGGGATCGCCCGAATTAGAGACTGAACCACCCAATCCAGGAGGGGTTGAGCAGGAGGCAACCGAAACCGGAACAGGATCAGTATGTTGAGGAGTCGATGAAGGAGGACAGTGGATATTGCTTTCAGAGAGTTGAACGATGGTTCCGAAGTCTGTTGTTGAAACCTGTGATCCCAACTCATGGGTAGGATAGGTGGACAAGGGTCGGGAGGAGCCGACCTAGAAGGATTACAATCTCCATGGTTACATCCAAAAGCTGGGTCAATTAGCTCTCATGCACGCAGTGCCTGCTTGAACTGACCACGTGTACGCCTCTACCAATTCATTCTCTTTCGCAGAGCTTATTATGAGATGCGGGCATCGTCGGGTGGGCCTATCGCGTGTGAGATAGGATAAGTATAAGTATATAAATATACAATTTATACTAATTTCCAAATTTTTAAACTTAACCTATCTCACACTTTGCATTTTATCCCACAGTTGGATGGTGGGCTGCATATACCCAAGCCTGTATAGACTAGAACCGTGAGATATGCATGAGGAAGCTGGGTCTAGACAGTGTAATTTTGAATTTGTTTTCCAAATTTTCAAAACTGTCTAGCATCTAAAAGACATGAATTCTTGAGCGGGAAAAACACACATGATCAACCGGTGTAGGTTGCCAACGTGGATCCCTGAAGTTTCCGAGTCGAACGCAGGTGATGTAAATATTCGGCAATCTGTTGAGGCGAAACCGAGGTAGGAGTGGAAATATCAGGAGCGCGACAATAAGTCTCAAAGGCTGTCCACTTGTGGTCATAAAGGTGCCTGGTGGATGAAGAGACCACTCGGTTGGTGATGGTCTATCCCGGTTGGGACAGGGAGTCTGCTATGACGTTGGATATCCCCCAAATGTGCCGGGAGTTGAGGGAGTCGATGAGATGAAAAAAACCGAGAGCAAGTGAGAGTAGGGACATCGATTTCATGGATCCCATCCTGTTAATGGACCATACTACCGCCGCGTTGTCGGACTGGATCATGAGGGAGGAGGACCGGAGGAGGTTTGACCAATGCGAAATTGATCTCAAGATTGTTCACGTGAAGGCAGCGTTCCACGTTAGAACACCGTCCTGCTACCTGCCAAACTTGAAAATGTGCTCCCCAACCGACAGTTTAAGCGTCGACGAACAGATAGAGGGATGGGACAAATAAATGGTGTCAAGGAGACTCTGTCGCAAATGTTCGACACAACCAGCCACCATTTGAATATGGATCGTCAAGAACGCCTGACGGGTGTGAACTGTCAGTTGGGATCGCCCGAATTAGAGACTGAACCACCCAATCCAGGAGGGGTTGAGCAGGAGGCAACCGAAACCGGAACAGGATCAGTATGTTGAGGAGTCGATGAAGGAGGACAGTGGATATTGCTTTCAGAGAGTTGAACGATGGTTCCGAAGTCTGTTGTTGAAACCTGTGATCCCAACTCATGGGTAGGATAGGTGGACAAGGGTCGGGAGGAGCCGACCTAGAAGGATTACAATCCGGCTACGAGAATGACTTCGACAATCACATTCTTCGTGCGATGATGAACGCTGATCCCGTGAACAGTCATATCGACTGATTTACGACAACTATTGTCTGAAGAAAATTTGATTTAAAAGGCGAATTACCCGGTAGCCATGACATGTGCATGTCTCCATAACTTGATTGTCATTATGTATTAGGCGCTAATCCCCCTGTCAGCCAACCTGGGCTACTATATCACTTCCCATTAATTACTGTTATTCATAGTATGACATTTATTGCCTTAACTGTTCATCCGCTGAGCTGTGTTGGTTCATCATCCCCAGAAGTCCAATGTCCAGAGTAACATCATTGTCTGTCCATTGTTGTTCATTACTATATATGTGTTACCATTACACGGTGTTAGTCAAGCTTGGTATTTCGAGTGCTGGACGAGGGACGACCTCGAGCAGGATGTGCCGCTCGTAGGAAACGCCCTGAGGTGAGCTGGAAGGTCCGCTAATCGCTGTGTTTAGGTTGTCAGAGCAGGTATTCTGCTCATTGTGCAATTGTTGTTTATTGTTTACATGTTGTGCATAAAGCGTTCCGGGACAGTGATGTCGATTTTGTTCTTTATTCCCTGAAGAGCTAATTCCCCGTCAACATGCGCGTTGACATCAACTGTAAGGCAGGTAGGCGTAGCCGGCAGAAGAGCGGTGGTAAGGTAAGGTAAGGTGAGTAAGGGTATCTGGGACGCTGGTAATAAGAGTCATCGTAGATCTGATAGGCATCCCATACCTTGTGACGAGCCGCGTAGGCATAAACCGCTGAAAAGGTCAAGTGAGCATAGCATTGATGATACTCAATCTCTACTTAAAATCAGATCTTAGTTCTCGCTATTGCTAAACAAAGATCCGAGGACATCCCATTACGGGTCACTTCAGAACGACCTTTCATCAGACCAATCAAAGCGTCGCTTACCAGATCATGAAAGTGACAGTCGGAATGTGTTTTCTAATCATGCAACCTCGAAAAGGTTAAAACAGGGTATTCCAAACGACAGTTACGGCCCATAAGACTGATTTGTCAGAGTTATCTTCTGTCTCTCGCTTCCGTTGGATGAACAGTTAAACGGAGGAGCCATTGCAAGTACGTGGGAAGCACTGCCATACAATCGCAACCATATATTAGACATTCCGGAATGTTCATTTGTTCAACTATCAAAATTTTAATCGTGCACTGTATCAACATATTTTTCAAGCGGAGTCTGAAATGGAAGTCGCCAGGTTGAAAAGAGTGCCATAAAGCTCGAGAAAGCTGCTTTCTAATTGGCTGATGTCGACTTCTTGTTGTTGTTTCAGTGGTTGGTCAAAGTTAGCGAAGGGTCGTTCTGACGTGACCTATAATGGGATGTCCTCAGATCTTTGTTAAGCGGCAGTGAGAACTTAGATCTGATTTTAATGAGTTTCGATGATACTCAACGATTGATGACCTATCTCTGCCGTAGAGAGAACTGTCCGACGGGTGGTCAATTGAAGACAATCGGGAGCGGAAATGATGATGATCATCATTGTGTGAGCGTTCGATATCAGCTGAGGAGCGAGCACGGTAACTCGATCGAAAATGCAGATGTCAATCCCGTGAGCGAAAGCCCTGATCCTTGGAATGAGAGCGCCAATCGTGGGAGCGGGAGTGCCAATCTGTCGTCTTGGAGGGTGAACATCGCACCGAAGTGTGACGATCTAAAACGAGCCGCGATGAAGTCATATCGACGACTGTATCTCTAGCCCCAGGGGGAGTAGTGAGAGCTGAATCCAAGAGCGGGATTTAAATGGACTGGAGCAATAGGTCGCTGGTATAACAAGAGCGGGACCCAGGTTGGTCAGACAGACTGAGCACACACCGACCTGCATATCTTCTTGTTTGGAGTGGTAGACAGGTCGTGCGTCAACAAATCGTCTGTAAGGAAGGCTGTCTAAGAGGGTCTCGTCTGTGACAGAAATTACAGGCTCGACAGGATTGTCTTTAGGGCGTGATGGGCTGGTACTAGCTTAGGAATCACCCGCTTTGGAATGGTGATCTGCAATGACATTCCGCACATCAAGATCCCAGGGTGCACTGTCCCCGAAAGTCGCAACATAATGAGTGGGGATATGACGTGGAATAGGTATGTCTGCATTCTTTACAAGCAGGACGTTGTTTGTCCTTTTTTCCCATATTATTTAGGATACTCGACAACTTGGCATAGGACAAACAATTCTGTGATGTTCAAACATGTCGCCACACAGAGGCGATGAGAAAGAGAATGAATTGGTAGAGGCGTACACATGGTCAGTTCAAGCAGGCACTGCGTCCTAGCTTTTGGATGTAACCATTGAGATGCATGGGGGTTTGGGTTGCTATATTTTTTTTTAGAAGCTGGAAACATGATTCAAGCACGTTCCCACATAGGATTGATGAAGAAGGGAGAAATGCAAAGTGTGAGACAGGATAAGTTTAAAAATATTGATTTTTCATGAACTAATCTATCATTTTTGGAAATGTTGACCATTGTTTCATAATTTCACCTCTAGTGACCTTGATCAAGTTGGTATGATTGAGACACCCACCTTTGTGATCAGGTTTACTAAGTTCAATCAAATTTGTTTCATAAATATTCAAGACAGATAATATATGTCCCTTGTGAATGAATACTGAGAAAAGAAAAATGCCAAAGCTCGGGATTTAACACCATTCATTCACTTGGGACATATAATCCGTAATTCCTCATAGCCAAATGGTTATGCTCCTATTATTCCACCTTGAAATTGTATTTCCTGTTTTTGCATTTTGATGTCGTAAAATTCCATAATTTGGATGAGCCCTCTAATTGCATCAATGTCATTCAACGTTATTTAATCTCATTTGTAACTTTTATCACTCACTTCTGTATTGTGTTCTGTAGTGAAGCTTTTCTCTGTTTTTCTGAATGCACTGCATCCAGCAGGGCTTGGAAACTGCAGTTGTGGATAAGCTCGTCCATAGTGTTCACCATCACACATTGTACAAAATCCCTGAAAACGAGATAGGCATTCTAATACACTGTGCATATGTTCATGCTGGTTTACGGCAATGTTGTACTTGTTAAATAAGTGACAGCTATGTCATGTTTTATCAACTTGGCTAATGAAAATTTTAAATTGTTTAAATTACAAATGTTGATTCTTAACTTTATCCATTGAATTTATGGTGAAAGACATTAGTACAACAGTTTGTAGAAGTATTGCACAATTATATACTGCAGCTGCAGTTGATTACCATATGTTGTTTACTATATATCAATTAAAATTGGAAAGAGCAAAGATCCTCAAAAATCTCATACATGATCAAATTCAAGATAATTTAAAAAACAAATCCATCAAGTTAACACTGAAACTATTTTTTTCATGATAGCATTGCTGAAATGTTCAGTAGGTATCAAAGGTAATATTGGCAGGAAAAAACAAGATAAACATAAATGTAATTACAATATCAAGTGCAACTTTTCTGTAAACTATTAATAAAATTAATTGTCCAATTACTATAGTTAACAAAACCATTTGGAATATAAACTTCATAGCAATTTCAAATGAGATGTTGGAAATGTAAGTTTATGTTTACTACGTAAGTATGGATGCCAATATACCATACTAAATCTCAGTAGTACAACAGGAAAGCTACAAAACAATTCATACAGCTGTAATCATAACTGCTTGGATCCTAATGCTAAATATTAACTGTTTTAATCCCTATCCCTTAAATTTATTTTCATACTACATCAAAGTTCCAAATGTCATTTGAGATGAACCCTGAGGAAACTTTGATTGTCAGTCAAAATAAAGGATATATGGGTTCTTCAGCCAATCATATGTAAGCTTTCCAAAATAATTTGGCTTAATTTCTTGAGCATTTTGATTTGGAAACGTTGACCTTAACTAAAAATAGCCACACAAAACACAATGTTTCCATGATAGTAAATCCTTCAGGAAGAAAATGGTATGTTGCTCAGAAACAACAGGATGATCCACAACAAAAATGCTTAGTTATTCTCCATTTACCTGTCATCTTGAATTTTAGCAATATTATCTCCAGTCACAGGGTTTTGCCGTAAAGTTCTTCCAAATGTATGCAGGCTGTTCTTGAGATCTCTGCCTGTGCTGAGAACATCTTCCTCAACCTCTGCCAACTTTCCAGCATTCTTTGTTGTGTGTTTCAGCTCTAATTTCCTGACAAGTGCAGACTGATACTTATTTTCTAGATCTTTCTGGCCTGCTACCAACTGGCTGACCTCTTCTTTCACCATCTTAAAGAAAAATGCCACACAGGTCAAAACTGGACATATACATAAGCATTTCAAGTCAACACAGAATTGTCTTTCATTTTATGTGAGTCACAAGCTCTGATGTTCCCAAAATTTGGCCCTCCCTCTATGAAGGTTCAAACTCCAATGAACTTACACAAAGTCAAAGTCAATTCTTATAACTTTTCATATCACTATTTGATACCTTAAGCCTCAAGGCTTCACAGTTTCATTTAGTATTTGTTACTTCATGTTTACACTGACAGCCACACAACAACCAACTGTAACGCAGCATAAAATAGTTCATGAAAAGGACAGGATGCACGATCATCTTTCATGTTCAACTTGCTCCACAGGAACATCTTTTGGAGTTTGGTTTCAACCAATAGATTCAAATCATATCATCATTGGATGAATAAGGTCTCATTTGACGGGAGAGATTTCTGAAGTTGTTTATGAACCTGTGGTAATTCCAAGCGTAAGTCATCAGTCATCAATTGGCTGATCATTGAAAGGTGATTATAAAGATGTGTCAAATAGATACTACGGTAAATTTATACATTGCTGAAGACTGTTACTTCCACAGTCTGGATGTGCCTTTATTTGTGGGTCATAGTGAGAATATTTTCGATTGGTCATCCAATCAAATTCTTTGACTTATCCCAATGTATGCAAAAACACATAGTTCAAGATTAAAAGGTCTAAATGAAATGAGCCTTTTGTAGTCATTTGTGATAGCAAATTCCCAGGGGTTCAAGGACAGCAGAGAACGAACCTGGGTACGATAGTGGAAGATGCGCACTGGCCAGCTGCCACCACATCATCCATAGTATGGTTGTGCCACCGAGGAATGGAGGCTGATAGGTTTTGAGTGCAGACACATTCCAATAGATGTGGTCTGGTAGGACAGCTGAATGGATTTCCACAGTGCCATGACGAAAAGAGTAACTGTGTGTTACAGGTGTACAAATGATGTTTTGGTGAGGGGAACATCAGGGGAATTTCTCTCATCACTTTGAGATGATCCAGCCACTAATTCAGTTCATTCAACATGCTTTGGGGATGATGTACTAGTGCCTCTAGATTGAGTGATCTTGTGGCGTTCATCCATGTTTGTATAGGGCTTAAACAAAGTCTTCCCCTGTAGATCTTGTAGAGAGGTTAGTGCACCACAGGCATGACATACACCAATTTATGAGATCTGTTGTTGTGATCGTGTGCTTCCAAAATCATGTCCCTTGACTGAGATATTGCTCCTCCTCCTTAAGAATCCCAGATAGGACAGCAACTGTATCAGAAAGAACGTGTTCTGATAGAATTTAACTTTGTCGTGATCTGTGGAGAGGACGTCCTCTTTGTAATGGTAGTGTCTGACCAGGCGTAGATGTGCAAAGCCAATGATCAGGGTTGTTATCCAAGTGAACAGCCACGGTGCTATCGATGTGCCATCATATTCATGATATTTGTATTCTTATCCTGACAAAACACATTGCAAATTCCTTGTGGACTTTAATCTTATGTAACACAGAAACCAAAATGTGCATTTTCCTCCTCTGGGGCACCCCCAGTACTTAGCTACTAACAGGAGTTATATGTCCCTGATCCCTCCACTGTCTTCTCATCAACGCTCCACTTTAACGTCAGTTGGGAGACAGACAGTTTTGTTGTGTCGGGACAAGTATACTTATCACATGAGAATCTAAGTTTGTGTAGATTATTTCTTATCCTGACATAACACGTTACGATGCTTTTCCCACAGATCTCAGCTATGTTTGTAACCACCCGGATTACGTCTGGATTAGGCTGTGTTCTACGGGACGCCCTCTTCACTAATCCTGTATCACCTGTCACATCAACATCTAACATGTAAGATTAATGCTCCATGATAATCGAGTGCTTTTGACACGTGACACACAGAGGATCTGAAGTACAGGATGTAGAGTAAAACAACTCAAGCCAAACAATCCTTCAGAATATTTACTGAGCCACACGTGACACAAGGGAAATATCTGGCAATACACTGAAGAGACTGAAATGGGAATTGGTATCAACTTTTTACTTTGTCTATCGTCAAGTACGCATTCACAAAGAGTAATACATGCTATAATGCGGCGAGGCATATAGAATGTCAGGGAAGTTAAAAAATCATTAGCCATGCTTTCTCAATATCTCACAACGTCTGTTTTCATACCACATAACTTTTAAACATTTTTAAAATTGATTCATGATTCCCCAAATATGTTCAATTGGATTTCAGGTCTGGACTGCAGCTGGTCCATTCCATCAGTGTAATATTTTGCTCGTTAAACCATTCCATTCCTGAGAATGTTTCGCTCTTTATTTTGGTTTACTGTCTTGCTGGAATAACCATCCGTCACCAGACAAAAACTTGTGCTGTTGGAAGAAGATGTCCCTGTACAATGTCAGTGTACACTGAACTAGTCATGTTACCTTCAAATACACATAATGGTGTGGCCCCCAAACACAGGCACCCTACTCGTCACATGAAATTTAGGACTACTTTGATAGTAAATTTGGTCCACATTTTTATGCAGTTTGGACACCACATTGAACTTTCATTTGAGAACATAACATTATCCCAATTGATGCTCCAAACACCAATTCAAACGTCAGTCTTGTTGTTCAGAGGAGTGGTGATGGAATTCTCAATCAACTGCATGCAAATGCTTTCTTAATGCTAATGCATCTGTTTATAGACTCCAATAAACCAAGTCAACTTCTGTCACCAACAGTCAATTTCTTTGGCCTACCTGCTCCCTTTTTGTGCTCAATTCCATCTCCACTTTCAGGATTTTTTAAAACACTGTTAATTGTTGATAATGGAATGTTTGTTCTCTCTAATATGACCCATGCTGATCTGATTCCTTGATTGTATATTTCAAAAATAATCTTTCTTCTTTTCCAAAGCTTCCATTTCCACAGTGGTTGTGTTTGCTAGCTTTAGACAAGGGAGACAAATCGGTCGGTCGGTCTGACGTGACCCGTAATGGAATGTCCTCTGATCTTTGTTTAGCGGTAGCGAGAACTAAGATCTGATTTTAATGAGATTGAAATTTTATTTTCTATTTTCACCTTTGATCTGGTTAATATTGTTACACAAATGTAAGAAATATTAAGATTTTACTAATTTTTTTAACTTATCCCGCTTTACTCCTTAATGCATCTTTATCAGATGGTAAGGCAGGTGGGAATACTTTCAGATGCGATCAACAATAATCTCTCCATAAGCACCAGCCAATCAGGAACAGCGGTGTTTGGCATTGAGTGACCATTCCAGTTGGCATGCAGCAAGAGTGTGAAGCAAGCAGGAAGTCCAGGTATCATTGCAGTAATAGAATTGAAGCAAAGTTAAAGAACCAGAACTGACATACCAAGCCAATATGCGCAGCATGTAAACCTTCTAGTCCTGGGTGACATGCACCAGAGAGTTTAAAATGTCAGATCTTGGTGGGGATGGAGCAGTTGCTGTGAGACGACCCCCCGGATCTCGTGTGACGATTGTGTGGAGGCTGACTTCCACCTGCGATGTCCTAAATACCGATATGAAAAGGCGGCGGTGTCGGATTCAAAGATCCTTGAAGTGTCGAATGAAGCATCACCACGAACACACAAGACATAGAAGTACCTGTAGATCTTGAACCCCCTCTAAAGAAGAGATGGGTGGGAAGGTGAAGGATTTGTCCGACTGTCCTGTGAGTTGATTCTTGGCTATGAAGTCCGAGCATGGTCCAAGATGAATGGCCCCATGGGCTCCGAGCTCAAAGTGCCTGGAGTTCAGGAATCTTGGTCACCTTTTAATTTTTCTGAACGGCCAAAACAGAGTTCAGGGCTACAAGGGAGGTTGTGATGTTGCTGCCCTTCAGATGCTGCTTGTGGTGCAGAGGAGGAATGCAGCCAAGAACAGGGGCAATGCAGAGGTGGAAGTTTGGTGTTTCTCCTTGCAGAAACTCTTGGAAGAGTGCTACTTGTCATCATAAAGGCCCCTAGTAGAAGGTCTGTGCGCCAAGGGACATGCATTTGCTGCCCTTGCTGAGTAACCCTTGGCGCTTAGGGCTCTTTGTAGATGGACCAGACTGTGAGGATGGATCAGCAGGTTTGGCCAATCTGGTAGTTTGAGGTGGTTGATGGCGGACATCTCTTTGCTACCAAAATCAGAGCTAGGCTCTGGTTCAACCAGATCTTTTGCAGGACCCTGGAGGTGGAAAGCTTACACTCTTAGCCCTTAACTGTGGGATGTTGAATGCTTCCACAGCCCAAGCCTCCTTGAGAGACAAACAGTGTGAACAGGGAGTTCTGGCAAGTGGCAACAAGGGCCTTGTTGGGATGACCTAGTCGCTGACACATGAGACAAAAAACAAGATGTCATGCCTTGACGATGTATGGAAAAGTGAGTTCGTCTGCGAGCCAATGCCAAACCCCATGTAAACGAAATAAACCCTCTCTTCAACCAATCGCTGAGGCATCGACATAACCGGTTAGTGGGAAGTCGAAGCTGTAAACAAAAGATAAGACTGAATTTCTGTAAAACTGTGGTTCTGAAAGATCACACCGTATGAAGTAAGGTGACCAGTTCAATCCCCTGGGTGCCATATAAGCACTCCTGTTCTTATATTGAGGTGTCATGAAGGTAGAGACGAGGTGCAAGCTCCACATACGGGCAATCTTTAGTGAGCTGTGTAGTAGACAGATAAGTGGTTTTCCGGAGTTCTGTGAAGGTGTGACATGGCGAGGCTTTCAAGAGTAAAGAAATTCCTATTCGATGAAAACAAAGCTGGTCTTCAACTAATATGTGAGCTCCATCAGCCTAAAGCGGGGCCCTTAAAACGATGGGGTTAAGGAGAGCATTAAAAAAGTCCTCGCCCAGTGCCACGTTGAGAACAGTCAACATAGAGTCTGGAAGTATAAGGGGGGTCGGGAGGGACCAGATTGGGTGCCTTACCCGGAGACAGTGCAACAGATCAGCCATCCAGTCAGCAAGTTGATTCAGACCAAACTGTCTTTTGGTTTGGAAGGATCCCTTTAAGGATTCTGCATGAAAGTCACGATCCCGACAATGTACGAGTGAGCGGCGACAAGATTAAAATAACTTGGATCTGTGTCAGGATATAGTAGGAAAGGACGAGGCATGAGACAATCTAGGCCGATGAGAGTCCGTAGTACACATAGGTGGCAGTGAGGCAAGCGTCAGTGCCGCCGACGATGACAACAGGCGCTGTATCTGAAGAAGTGCCATATGGGGAGGAGGCAAGGCCAGTGGCATCAACATCACAGGAGGCGTCAAGCCTGCATCCACAATGCATCCATAAAGGAAAGCGGGAGGACATGTGGAGGCACCGGTTGGTAGGTTAACTGCTTTGGAAGACCTTAACTACGTTAGAAGACCAGGTAGGTGCTGCTGGCGCCATGGAAGAGTTGAGGAGAGCAGGCACTGTGGAAGAGTCTCTTCGAAGAACATTGGTGCTGGAGATGCCATGGAAGAATGCTGTGAGTGCTGAGAAACGCCATGGAAGACAGGGTTGTCATCGTCGGAAGTATTGAAAGCCCATGAAAGGGCGTCACTGAAGGTGGGGATGACAATCTCGTAGTGTTAGACATCTTGGGGTGTCTGAGTACATTTGCCTCCATGGCAAAGTGTATGAGGCATAAGTCATATTGATGTAGAAAACACACAGCCGAACACGGGGGCCATATTGTAACTCAAAAACTGAAATTATAAGAGAAACAGTAACACAAAAGTAGTGTAAAACAATGCTTAAAACACATACAAAACATTAGCTAAAACAGAATAATGGATTAACCAAGCCAAATAAAAGAATTCAGAATGCAAGACATGTAATCGTGGCCATGTGGCAAATTCAAAATGACGGAACAACAATGGGCCCGTGAAATTACCATGACTAGAGCCGCAAATGAGTGGGAACCTGTACAATCTACTTTGAACATGTGTTATTTGGAATTTCCAACACAGAAATATTGGAAATATCAGAATACATGTTATTAAACATTTCACAATTATTTTCATCCTTTCCTTGGTGATGTCTTAAATTGGCTAATGGAAGAGTCTTCTTGCTGGTGCACCTCAATGCCTGATTAGCAAGCTACAATGCACACAAAATATGTCGGCAACAATAGTCTCACTTAGTCATGAACATGATGATATCTCTCCTATACTCATATACTGTCTTCACATATAGACAACACTTACATCATTACAATTGGCAGTATACTTTAAATAATTTTCAATGTAATAATGTTTAAGTACTGTAAGGAATTAAATAAGTACCTGTCATGGTTTCAAAATAATGAGGTCATGAAACAAATTATTATATTATTCAGATGACCAGTACCAGAGCCTCTTGCTTTTACATTTATCAAATTGTTTTGAGGGATGGTTTTCACTAACAACCAAGTCAAGGGCAGTAGAGATTCATGTGTTGAAGGATAATATGCTGAACAACAAAAGTTCCTGTGACATTGAATAAGATTTAATGCAAAGTTATGTTTTTTACCCAATCTGAAACAATTTCAGTTTGCAACAGATAAAAGACTCCTGCAAGTGTTCAAATGGTTTAATTTGCCATAATGACTTCAGAAAATGCATGATTTCATGAAAAACACGCTGTCAGGCGTGGCATTTCGTAATGTTGAATAATTGCGTAATTTTGTTGTTCTTCTGAGTGGTTGTTGTCAGCACGATGCGAAACAATGCATATGGAATCCTGTTAACGCACATGTTTTTATACCCATTCTTGGGTAGTGGAATGCATGGGACTTGCATAAAAGTCAACTTTTGCATGGAATGCATGCTTTTCTGTAGCAGTTGCGTTTTTGTGACTTGATTCCATACATGTACTACAAAATTGAAAACCAAACTTTACTTGTTTGAAAAATACACTAAAATATTGGTGTCACAGGAACTTTCGTTGTTGAGTATATACTTATCTTTTATCATCATTCCTTTATATTTATTTTTACTCACTTCATTAACATCAGGTCGGAATTCATAAGATGCTGGCATAATACGTCCAAGGACAGCAAGCTGATCCACAGAGTCCTCCAGTACAGTGGCAACATGAATAGCATTCACTCCACTCAACATGGGAGTACCTGTCCCACTCATCTAAACAAATGCAAAAATACATATAGGTATCATTTGGGCAATCATTCTTGACAATAGTCAATACCTGCAGTTCAGTTATGGAAAATTACATCATAGAGACCAAGCAATGACAACAAAATACAGTTTACAAAACTTCAAACCAGGAAATAGAACAATTGTGTTGTTGTAATATTTCACATTGCCATAGTCTAAGCTATTAGCATACCCATGTTCACATATCTTTATAACTCAGTCACTGACATAGGTGTATTTGTAGCTATTACCTGTTGTCTGCTAATAAGGTGCACAGAGTTAAGACTGAAGGTTAGCAACTATGACGTCACTAACATATGATGTTACTCCTTGGTCACACTTCAAGATAATCGTACCGGTCTGTTTTTTCCTTCATGCTGACCAAATCTTTTTTTCTCATGAAATGGAGGAAAATCATCGAAATATGAGAAATTAGTAAAATCGAAATACTTTATACATTTGTATACTTATCCTGCATTACTCCTTAATGCATTTACTGCTTTCCTTAGAGACCATGTCTAGCGATGGTACTGGGTGAAAGAGAAAGAGCTTATTCCATCCCATATCCCACTTATTGTAGGACCATCGCTGCTGTCATGTGACTTTGATGTTATGTCATATCTAATCATACTACTGCTTGTCGCCTGAGCTTATCAAAGGAGTAGGTGGAGGATGGTCTGCGACGGATGGGTCCTCAGTTGTAGTAATGCAGGATGAGTATACTAATGTAAAAATTAATTAGATTTTACTTATCCTGCATGACTCTTTTTGCATCTGTATCAGACAGGTGGAGTGTATACCTTCAGTTGTCAAAAACCTCAAAAAATGAAACCCTTGCAAAAAGACACAATTGTCAAATAACCGCAAAGCGAAAAAAACATAAAAAACGCCATAACAGTAGGGCTGGTTCAATCTTATCTACAGACGGAACATAAGAATTGAGGATATGTCCGTGTACACAAACTTGTAAAAAGGAAGATAGCGTAAGCTAAATTCTTTAATACTTTGTTACCGAGCCAAAGCTGATAAAAAATCTTGAAAAATTCCTCTCGATGTCGTAGACATTGCTGCTAGTGAAAGGGTCCGGACAGGACAAGTTCATTATTGGCATCAGGAGTTGGTTACCTGCTGGTCTACTTCCAGAAGGCCAAAACTATGAACGCCCTTGATGTCTTCAAGAGCCACATTCTGAAGATAATGGCTTGTGAAAACCGTGTAGGACCTAAAACTGAGCGTGACGATAGAGATATGGTGACGATAGAGATATGGTGATGCGACTAACAAGCCTTTGAATGAAAACTCGTAGTACGTGTTCGGGTAACAGCAGTTCACCTTCATCTTCAACTCCCACAATCGTTGAGATTGGCGAAATGTTGAAAGAATGATCCGGTTGGCCTGGAAGTTGATTTTTCAAGTATCTTTAGATATGCAAGTGTAGGCTAAGATTTGCCACGACGCTGTCGTTGATCTTGATTTTTAGTCTTACAGAAGGTTTCAAATGATCTCCACATGTCATCGTATAACCCTCTGTTAGAGAGAAGATGTGTCAAAGCAATAGCCTTAGCAGCCCGTGCCGAATAGCCCTTGGCATTTAACACCTTTTTAAGACAAACCAAGCGTTTGAAATCTGCCTGCTAGGGTGAGGTGGTTTGCCGTGAGGGTGGGTGAGTAGGTTGGACCACTCTGAAGGGGGAAAGTGGATCGTCTTCTGCAAGGTTTTTCAGATCGACAAACCACCTTCAAAGTCAGAGCAAGGCTCTTTGTATCTTTGGAGTCCGGAAAAGCAAATGCTTTTAGCCTGTCCCAGGGGACACTGAATGTGTCTACCACCCAAGCCTGCAGACCCGGGAGTGGGGAGACATATTACGTCTTAAGTTGGTGGCTTTGGTGAGTTGTAAACAGTATGATGTTTGGTTGCCTGAAGCGCTGAAGCACCACTTGGAATGCCCCTGAGTGAAGTTTCAACTCCCTTGGAGCAACCCTGTCTTGCCAGAATAGGGCGTCGGCCAGGATGTTCCGACACCAGGGGATGTGCTGGACTATAAATTTTTGTCCCATACGATCCACTAGATGAAAGAACGGGAATGCCTGTTGCAGAAGGGAGTGAGTGCATTGTCTCTTGATTCCACAGGTAACACACCACCATGCTGTTGTCGGTGGAGTTGGGTGGACTGTAGCTGCTCCTGCCAACATGAGATGGCCAGCATGAGCACGTCTAAATTCTAGATTGTTTATATTGTAAGTCTTTGTACGCCGGCCCAAGAGAGAGCTACGCATGTAGATACAATCATAAATGTTACACATTGGGATATATACATTGTTTGATTAATTCATTTCTTTTGGCTAATGCATGCTTAGTACATAGAGAAAAATTAAATATATTAGATTCGTTCTTTGTCGTCAGAATAACTACACAGGCTTTTATTGGTGAAATTGCTACTAAATACTCTCTTAAATATTTCTTTCGAAGATCATTGTTTACAAGTATGTGAAAGTAATATGAGAGGGCTTCTAGTCCTGTCATGTCTGGACAAGATTTGAAAAATAGTGTTTATAACCGAAACACTACCAGTTCCCGTGTAGATTAAATAAAAGAGCAATTGATATGCAAAGATACGCAGCCCCAGACTGACTGACTGATATAGGAGATTTAACATGCGCTTTCCGACTGTAGCGTATTTCACACATGGACACAGCCCCATGAATCCTCCCGTTCTTATATCAAGGTGACGAAGAAGAGAAGTGCCTCATACTCCGTGTGTGCCTCCATATTGTGCTGAAGATTGTGACTCGGTTACATTGATATACCGAAAGGTTGCAGCATTATGTACCAGTAAGCATGCAAATCAATCTGGTTCAATGACCCTGTACCGTTCCTATTAGATTAGTTGACCTAATTCCGGTGTGTACAGTCAGAATTCTTGACTCCTGATATTCAAATCACCCTGCGCATTAACCTTGAATCCCGCAATAAGCAATAAGTTCTGTGTAGGACGTGTGACTTGGCCAGTGCAGGCGCAAATTGATCTCCCTGAAATTTGTGATGCCTGGTGCTTACCTGTGTCTGAGGTGGGTACCTGGTAACAAATGACAATTCTGTCAAATGTCTAACCGATCTAGAAGGTGTGAAGCTCTTCAAGTTCGGTACAGCTCATGTCTACCAGATGCCACACGAAACAATTTCAAAGAGAGTACTAACACCTCTCCATGGAGAGATAGGCGAGGATGGTGTAGAGGTCCTGCATAATGGCCCTGGAGGTGGACGCCATGATGGATAGTGGCTTGAGAGAGCGTCTGAGTTCCATCTCAACTTAGGTGAGATTGTTGTCTGGAACAAGGACGGTCCTCATCAAGGTTATGGGGCAGCGTCCGCAAGCTTCATGGAGTTTATAGGAAAATCTTCCATCTTTTATTTTGGCACCTTGAAGGATGGACTAAGTGACAACTTCGAGAAGTCTCCATCGAGCGCAGTGATAATGTCTTTGATCAAAGGATCCGGAGGGATGGAGGTGGGGTTGGACCACATCGTGTCCCTCTTATACACGCCCTAGTCAGGAGAAGAACCACAGGCACCTAGCCGGTCGGCCAACAAATCAGCAACTTGGTTGAGGCTGAGATGGGCATCTACCTCTGACATCAATTCTTCATAGGAGCCTTCAAGTAGTGAGACAACTTGCTGCTATGCCATGAGCAAGTCCTGGGTGAAGAGGAATCGTGTGACACAGAGTGTCTGGAGGTGGACTTGCTGCACCTGTCCAAGGTAGGCATGTATGAAGGCACCTGTAGAGACGCTTGGAGAGGTACTTGTAGGAATGCCAGTAGAGACGCCTGTGAAGAAGCCACGGGAGGAGGCTGGTAAGGCGCTTGCATAGACGATAATAGGAGCTGAAAGCACTGGGAACAGAGGCATTAGAACTGGTGCAGTAGCTGGAGATAGTGTTGCCATGGGGAGTCCGTATAGGGCGTCTGCTGTTGAGGTGTCTGTTGGAAGATGGGTAGACCATAGCCCAGAGGCGCTTGTCGTGTGGACTGCATAGGCGCCGTGGTGTACTGGTACGTTGGGTGCTGGATCGGCTTGGTGTGATCCTAAGATGCTGACCCGGTTGTCATATATACCAAGTCTGTTTTGTGCCATTGATGAGTAGATCGATGTGGTTGTTGTCAACATCAGTTGACGGAGGTGGTGGACAACAGGGCTGTCCTGGATGACAGGAAATGTGGCCGGGGTGCATGGGTAACAGGTTCCGATACATCAGACATTTTCTGTAGTCGTTTAAGGGCCAGCTGGGTCTCTCAATTACAAGATACCTGGAGATACTTGCCGAAAGCTGTGGGGGAAAGCGGAAGACAGTCATTACATTTTGTAATTGGGAGCACGGGGACATATAATTTAGGCACAGGGGATGGGGATACCATGCTGATTTGTTACACCGGCACTTTTTACAAGATGGCATGTTATCTGCAAATGAAGCAGAGAGCGCCTTCGCCCAATTACATATGCTATAAAGTTTTTTTCCCACCCATGTGGATTTATGAAAAACAAGTTTACGAGAGCACGTAAAACAACACCACTATAAAAAACAATATAATTGCAAGAATACTTCAATGATGAAGTACCAGGCAACACCAAAAAGAACGCAAGCCACGAGATCGTGTGGCCACGTAAAATATTCAAGATGTCTACTTGAAAAAACATGACACTTGAAATTACTGTGGAGAAAAACGTACCACCAGGTGTCAAATAATTTACTATAGCATTAATCATATCATGAAATATATGAAGATACAAACCAGAGGTACAATAAAGTCTCAAAAATCACTGAAGAATCAAACACACAACGGTTGAACAAGTTTATGACTTGCTTCAGTAAGTGACAGAAGTAACGTGCTGATCTGTGACGTTATCACATCTGTGGGAGCTGTGTGATAAGCAAATATGAACGTTGAAGTGAACATTCTGCCATATTGGATAGTGTTTACAAAGTCATGTTTCATTACATGACATATTTCACACTCAGCTGTGACACATAACATCCTGAATTCCTCATACATTTTAACATCAAAAGAAAAAATTTCTTTGTCATTCACTTGTCACTTGTTTTACATATTTGGTAATTTCTTTCAGGTGAAGTGAGTTACCAGAACTAGTAGAAGTACACATGATCATTCTTCCTTGCTGTTAACAGTTTGAAACATGATGTTGATTTTTCATATCTTTTATATTTCTTCATGCAACGAATTACCTTATGGATACTTATTCAATATCATATCATATGTAGATCTAGGCCACAAAACGTATGAAGCATAAACATACCAGTTAGTTTGAACATCAAAAATTGCTGTGTTGGCTGCAATCACACTATGTTTTTTTAGATTCTTCAACAGATGTCCTCTTCAAAGCAAACATATATTAAAAGTTGTGAGGCAAACCCTATCCTCCATACTAATGGAATTGTGCATGCACAGGGCGTGAAATTGTCACTTCTTTCTTCCAATAATCCTCATCAACTAGATGTAGATATTTTGGAGAGATGGGAGGGACAAATCCCCGATATAATAGAGATCTTCGAATTATGCACAATGGTATATTGGTAAAAGTTGCATAAAACCATACGATATAAAATTTCCAAAACTGTAAGAGATTTTTGTTTCTAATAATAGTTGTATGATAATGATGAATGAATTGGGAACCCATTACAACTGGTAGTCAGCGTTCCTATCTACCGGTAATTACCATTTTATTACCAGTAAAATTAGGCTTGAACCGGTAATTAATGTTACTGCCAGTCCCTGTGGACCAGGAAATAAAGTACCTTATAAATCCTTGTTGTTGAACAAAACATCGGTGATATTCATATAAGTACATTTTTTTAAAGAAAGTCAGCTTGTCTGTTACCATCAGGACTGGCAGTTTCAAAAGCCAGAAGGAACACTGGTAGTGAAGTATGACAATCTTGAAGGATGATAGGGGTAAGATGCAAAATTTCAAAGTTGATCAGTTGTGAGTAATACTGCCAGAATTTGTCAAACATTCATTTACTGAATGAGATAAACTGAGAATGAGTCTACCAATGGCGATTTGAGAGAGTCCTACTCCTCTTGCAGCACCTGGTCAAGTTCAGCCAACATGATCAGCAGCCTATTATGTTGAAGCACACATTTTCCTATCATGTCCCAGACATGTTCAATGAGGAAAGATCTAAGCTCATTGCTGGCCATGATTCTATGGATGTTGTGCTGCTGGAGGTGAGCATTGATGATTCAAGCACAATGAGCATGGGAGTCGTCGTCCTGAAAGACAAATCATCGACCCACATGCCTTGCAAACAAGACAACAAAAGGTGCCCAGTGGCCACATTAATTAAACTATTTATTTATGTCTTAAAATTGACTGTTGACAAGAGGGCCTCCCCTCTAGCAGAGGAAACTTGGTCAACACCATTGTGAAATTTGCAATAAAACATCACAAGACAGGATGATTTATCACTTAAATTGTGTTTCCTGTTATGCTAGACATTGTTATATGTGTTTATGCAGAGCTTCAAATTACTGTGTGCATATGTCTCCGGAAATAGCAATCAGCTATACACACTTTTTCTCCTTGATCAACTGGTGAATAAGGAATGCCCAAAAGTATGACGTAAAAGAATTTTGATGGAATGATCAGAAGTAGTTGTATCTGAAACTAATATTTACAAGGAATAATATACTCCAACATCGTGTTATTTTAGTTGCAGCTTTTACTATACAGTATATATTTTAAATAATAATAACCACAAGTAAAGCACTTATGTTCAGCTGATTGGCAATTCTGGATATGTTTTAAGCATGGAACAGTTTGACCCTTCATCGTTCAAGCTTTGTGCAAAAATATACTAAACTGCAAAAGAAACATCAACATGGATGGATATATGAGAAACCTTATTTGTCCAAACACTGTAAACATACTTTGAGACATATCAAATAGATGAAACTTGGCAAAACTGATCAAGGTTGAAATTAAAGTGTCAAATGTTCTTAATGTGAAACACAACACTAGTCTCTGAGAATATGGCATCACAAGTCAGTATCTCGTGTCTCCGTTATGTGCATTGATGACTGACGTCCAACGTCGATACATGGAATGGATGAGGCGGTTGATGAAGGCCATAGGCACTTGAGCCTACACTCTGAGGAACGTCGGACGCACGTCAGCTGCAGTTGTTTGACATCATTCAGCCGTCTTTGAATCTCGTCCCACAGGTGCTCAATGGGATTTAAATCGGGACTGAGGGCAGGCCACTGCATGGTTCTGATGCCATTCTGCTCTAGGAAGTCTCTTGTTGCTCTCGCAGAGTGGGCACGGGCGTTATCATGCTGAAACTCGTGGTTGCGGCACAGTGCCAAATGAGGTATAGCGTGTGGTCTCAAGACTTAATCAATGTACCGAGCTGCTTTGACACCATTGCTTCTCCCTGGACCGATGTTCTGGAAGACCACAGGGCCGACCCTCTGTGCAAGCCCAATTCTACCCCACACCATGATGCTCGGACCATCCCACAAGTCTCTCTCAACAACACAAGCATCCGAATAATGTTCCCCACGGCCTGCCAGACTGACTCTGACTCTCCACTGCTGGTGGCGCCAATGCTAATGCTGTGTTGCCCACTGAAGACGGTCCCGGTGATTACGTGGCGTCAGAATGGGTCCTCGGTGTGGCCTGTGACAGTGGAGGTGTCTGCTCGTCAAATCGTCGACGCAAGGTGTCTGCACTAATGTGTCACTGGTGTGTCCCCATAGTCTGTCGAGCAGTTACCGCAGCAGTAACAAAGCGATCTTGAAGATGCTGTCGCACAATCTGACAATCCTGATGTCGGGTGTTGACCCTTGGTCTTCCACTACATGGTCGGTCATCTGCAGTGTTGGTTGTCTGGTACCGTTGCTGTAGCCTGTATATGGTCCTTTCGTGGACTTGAAATGCATTGGCTACTTGCCGGGTGGTTTGTCCAGCTTCCAATCGTCCAAGGGCTTGGTGTCGCTGATTTCTTGTCAATCTTTGCATGTGGTAGCAATTTGCACAAAACTCACGTGCATCGGGTAACCATGGCCATTGCCGTGATGCGTTTGGGTGGTTGGTTTTATTGTCATCTGCTTTGTTTTTTTATCATCAAATTTCATTTTTCCAGACAAAGTAATGTTAAATATTTGAAACTTTGACAAAAATTAACCAGATGTTTAAATGACAACTTTTCATGCAATGTTACTTGGGGTGACGTTTCTTTTGCAGTTCAATATACTGTATAATGTTTCGACCCTTGCCAAACTAGGCTTGAATTTCTGAGGTAATATTGGCTGTACTAATGAGTGTATGCATAGTCCAATCAAAATTGCGTAATGACATCAACATCCTGATCATAACAACATGGTGACTGCCGTGCAGATTTCAGTCAATTGCAGGATTTGCAAGCATGTGTTCCATCAAATGGACGTCAACAGATATTTTCCAAATCCTTTTTATGTTTTTAATCACTGTGCTCAAGTAATTTGATGCAATTTGTGTGCTCCGATCATGATATGAGAAGTTGAATCTGATCATGCTGATTGGTCAATAGGAAGAACATAGAAGGGACATACACTAGTAATAGCCACTGGTGACGCTACGATCAAGCCACGAAATTCCAGTCAGTTCGGCAGGGTGGAAACTGGATGTTTACAGCCAGTTAAAGGAGCATTGATCTCTTACAATTCTCCAGGACTGGTTGCTGCCTTTGTTATTGTTTTTTTCCATGGCTACCCGAATGATATTCCAGAAATCTTGACTTGCGCCAACCACGAGCGCATTTATAGCTTTTTGCTATAACGTTAGGGAGTATCATCATGTTTGATTAGCAAAAATGATATACACATGTCCAGCTTTGTCTTGGAATTTATAAGGAAATGTAGTCATCTTTGGAGGTCGCATCTGTGATGGCAGTGTTGAACATTCATGAAAACCAAGGACAAGTATGACTAACATTCTTACTTGCCCTATTTAAAATGTACTTACCCAAAATCAAACTAATAATCCATTCAGTAATACTTTACTGCTTCAGAACTGAGAAACAGTGATATACCTCCACTGATTTCTGTAATAAAAGAGTGAAACAAGACCCATTTGTCTTATTTATTTACTCTACATCTCATGTTCAATACAGACACAATGAGTCTAATCAACACATTTGCTGCTGCATGATACAGGCATGTTTTTGGCATGTGTAGGAAGGAAGTTGTTCTGTATTTGGAATTATATTTAATTGACAGTAGTATACCAAGGAATAAGCTTATATATTCATGCATCTAGCGATAATTGCAAGGAATTTCTGGAAATAGTATCTCATCGTCATGATAAACAGTAACAGCCTGTGTGAAATGGGTCATCTCCTGTCAGAATCTGTTAATTGTTTTAGTTTTGAAATTTATCGTTAAGCACAAAAGTGTTGTTTAAATATTACTTTTATACAAACAAGATAATCAATAATCAAGTTGACATTGGAATATTAAAGTAACTGCATAAGACTGAATCAGTATTGTTACCTTGTATGTAACAACAGCAGTTAAGCATTACAAAGATGCATATTCAGTGTCTTGATGATCATTAATATGCCAGTCATTTCTGGATTATCTTGTTCTGTAATACACAGTGGTTGGTCCAATTGAATTGTAGTTACTTTGTAGTTCTTTATAGTGCCATTCGGTAATTGCCATGTGCTCTTGGTGCAGAGTTGTTTGTACTTTCATTAAGTAAATATACCCATAGACAACAAGCAATGAAAGTATATAGATTGTAGTACACACTACACAATGTCATCAACATGTAACCAATTATTTGTGTAACCGTTGGGTGATACATATGTTGAAGGATCTTTGCCTTCATGAGACTCGCCATTTTTGACAGTAAAGCACCGAGTGAACATCAGCTATTAGCTTTGCGTTATTCTTCCCCACAGGTTCGTGGCTACATCTCAACTTGCTTCCCGGCAAGTGTAACAATTTTGTGGGCCCCCCTTTTTAAATGCAACATTAAAATAAAGCAGTTTACCATATGTTACATGTATATACTCTCAAAACATTGAAGCAAGACCAATTAAAGACTATCATATGATATAAAAATATACACTATGGGTTTATATCCGGTGCTCGATGAAGCATCTGAAATGATGGATACTGTTGATGGATTTCGATTACATCAAATAAGTGACATAAAACATCGAATAGAGAAGGAGAGGAAGTTTAGACTTGGATTGTATAAAAAGTATTGCATAGTTGACACTGCGCTTGTAACAGCTGGCATGGGACTTGGTGTAGCCGGTGTTGGTTTATTATCAACTATAATCGCTGTGCCTATCGTACTTGGTATGGAAGTAGCTCCCAGAGTCTCAGGACTGGCGGGAATAGCTATAAAATTTATTTCTCGTAAGTTGCAAAAGAAAGCATTAAAACATGATAATATTCGGATACTCACCGAAACAAAGTTGAACAGCATTGAGGATCATATTTCAATAGCACTGGCTGATTGTAAGATATCCGAGGAGGAGTTTCGTTTAGTGTTGTCAAAACACACCAAATACAACGTAATGAAGCAGGAGATTCGATCTAATTCTCGTAAGACCAGTGGTATTAGCAAAGTCGAGTAAAAAGTTCATAGAACAGGGGAGACAACAAGCGTGTCAACTATTCCGTGCCCAAACCAAAGAACTGGTTGGAGATTGAAAATAGATTGCTTACTATCATTAGATCACACCGCATAAAATCATACATTCATTTAGAAGAATGCTTACATAAGTATAGAATAATGGAGCTTTACAAACCAACAAAGGAAGAACTTGAAAAAGCTATCGAAGCATTTATGCTCAGGGACAAAATTATCAAATGGAGAGAATTACCACAAGGTATATTATATCAGTGATGTCAAACCAACCAAATACGGTCATCAATTGTTTCTTTCCAATTACCAAGAACAGTATATAGTCTGGTCTCCTAGTAAAATGAACAAAGAACTTAGTAAAAATGTTGAATATCACTTTGTTCAAAATAATGGTATGTGTATTAGTAAAAATAATAGAGAATATTTTCATTACAATTTAGTTTAGTCTCATCATCGTTTTTGTACTAATGGTATCATTGATTGACTCCAGGTAGTGGTGAGCTAGAGCCAATTTAACTTGATAATCATGACAATTGTTGAATTGCATCAGCGTTTTGACATAAAAAATTCCCCCTGTAGTGGTGGTATAGGTATATAAATCTGGCTCCAGTAGAGTTGCGGCAGAACACCCATTACCTATACTACTAATTAAGTAAGCTGAGTACAGATGTTATTTGGATTAATTCCACACTTGTTAACGTACATATACGGACGCTGTGAGAAGCATCGATGAGACACAAGACTTGCAGTTAAGCTAAAACATTAACGGTATCAACTCAAAATTGGGTGCAGGAAGGTGCTTTTCTAGCAAATCGACTGATTGGTAATGTAAGTTGATTTCATATTTAAGTTATGATATGGTATTTTTGTATATTTAAAATGTATGTTACACTCCCGGGAATAACAAATGGTCAGTCTATTGAACTGCTTCATACTATCGATAACTCGGATGGACAACTTGAAGTCGCTCTCTGTGCTATAAACATATTACCCGCGGTGGACCAATATAAGTGCTGTGAGAGGTAATTATGAGATATTTATCACTGAAAACAGTGCTATTGACAAATACCTTAATATACCTGATGGGTTTTACAGCGTTTGCTCACTCAATGATGAATTTTTTAAGCCTTTGGGAGCTAGTCTCACACAAAGTGAGTCTGATGGGATACTGAGTTTAAGCGCTGGAGAAAAGGAAATACTTTTGGGATGGGGCTCAGCAGATACGCTTGGATTACCATTGATGACAATACATCCCAACACAACATTGGGGGGATTTAAATTACCTAATTTAGTTCGCTACAAAGAGTTGTGCATCCATCTTGATCAGATCAGTACGACAGATAACATTCAACTCGAAAGTCCTTCAACTCTACTGAGAGCTAATCCAGTCAAAGATGAAAAATATAATAGAGGTAGAACGGAATCTTTCTCAACATTACAATATAAAAAATTAAAGCGGGGTATTATTTCAGACCTCAAAATTTCTGTATTAGATGTAAAACATCAACCTGTACATATAGGATACTTGAGTGTAACACTCCATATCATAAATAATGGTTGATTCATCAGGCCCTGGAACACTCAGACAATGTAATACAATTGCTCTTTCCGATCTCGGAGACACAGAAGGATTCGGTAAACTCGGTACCGATGGTAAGTTATACGCTTTACACTTACAAGATAATGTATACAAGCAGAAAGAAGTTACATTCACAGGTAATCTAGGAGATTTAAGCGATGTCGACGTTAGTAGACTCAATAAAAACACTTCATACAATCTTACTCGCAACGATGATAATAAATGGACTATGATCGAAGAAAACATCGAGTGGCTACTGAATATCGTCATTACCCCCCCATATGTGATGACAGGTAAGGCACATAATTTAACTAAGATAATAAATAGTGGGGTCGTACTCGGGGCTTATATCCCATCAAAACGAAAAAGTGTGTTAGTCACCCACCTGCCAGAAAACACAGGTTATATGTTATTTAGTCGTCCGGGAGTATAAAATGTCAGTTTAAATTTGGTTATTGAATTCAATTCATTGAGTGAAGTACCTGATCTTTCTACGCTTATCATTGAAGTTTTGTTTGGAGATGCACGAGAAGATGCCTTCGAAATATTACCAGGTCTATCAATTAAATGGCTAAAGAAACATCAACGTCAACGTTGCAGTATTATTCATATGGGAGTATCACACGTTGCAACCCTTGAGGGGGTCCAAATTATTAAAAGTGACAGCATTTCTCTTACTAAGATATTCATGCCGTATAATATACATTTAATAAGGTTGATGTATACTCTCAAAACATTGAAGCAAGACCAATTAAAGACTATTATATGATATAATAATATACACTATGGGTTTATATCCAGCGCTCGATGAAAAGATGGATACTGTTGATGGATTTCGATTACATCAAATAAGCGACATAAAACATCGAATAGAGAAGGAGAGGGAGTTGAGACTTGGATTGTATAAAAAGTATCGCAGTGCCGTGAATGCTATCGACGGAGTTGACACCGTGCTTGTAACAGCTGGCATGGGACTCGGTGTTGGTTTATTATCAACTATAATCGCCGCGCCTATCGTACTTGGCATGGAAATAGCGGCTGGAGTCTCAGGACTGGCAGGAATAGCGATAAAATTCATTTCTCGTAGGTTGCAAAAGAAAGCATTAAAACATGATAATATTCGGATACTCGCCGAAGCAAAGTTGAACAGCATTGAGAATCATATTTCAACAGCAATGGCTGATTGTAAGATATCCGAGGAGGAGTTTCGTTTAGTTTTGTCAGAACTCACCAAATACAACGCAATGAAGCAGGAAATTTGATCAAATTCTCGTAAGACCAGTGGTATAAGCGAAGACGAGAAAAAAAAGTTCATAGAACAGGGGAGACAACAAGCATGTCAATTATTCCGTGCCAAAACCAAAGAACTGGTTGGAGATTAAAAATAGATTGCTTGATCACGTTGGATCACACTACAATAATTTAGACGAATGCTTACATAAGTATATAATTATGTCAACAACATTTATGTTCCAGGACAAAATTATCAAATGGCGAGAATTACCACAGGGTATATATTATATCAGTGATGTCAAACCAACCAAATACGGTCATCAATTGTTTCTTTCCAATTTCGAAAGAGAGTATATACATGTAGTCTTGTCTCCTAGTAAAATGAACAAAGAACTTAGTAAAAATGTTGAATATTACTTTGTTCAAAATAATGGTATGCGTATGAGTAAAAATAATAGAGAATATTGTCATTACAATATAGTTTAATCTCATGACGATCATAGAATTGCATCATCGTTTTGACAAAAGAAATTCCCCCTGTAGTAGGTATATAAATCTGGCTCCAGTGGGGTTGCGGCAGAATCACCATTACCTATACTACTACTGTTGGTTCAAATGTTTCATATTATTTAAGAAATTCAGACAATATTGTGATTCCAAATACTAGATTAAAACTCTTAACGTGTTTTTTTATTCCATCAACTGTAAGGCTATGGAAAACTTTTCCTGCAGCATTTTTGGCTAGGGACCAGCAGTCGTATTAATTTGGAGACGCATTAATTTCAAGATTTTCAGTACCTGGATTTTGGAGGCGTGTACAGGGGGGTCGTCTTATACGTGGGGTTGCTTTATACACAGCGATATATAGTACATTAAGTGCCTTTGATAAGAAAAGGTAACAGCCATTGTGATAGCAAGCTATCAAATTTATAATGTTATACATAAGCATACACATCCATTTGATTTGTAATTAAGTCGTTGAGATTAAGTATTTTCCTCTTTCACAATTTCCATAAAGCTGTTAAATAAAAAAATTGACTGCAGTATTTGGGTCCTCAAACTGGAACAAACGTTTTTACGGAAATTGTCGAATGAAAAATGTTCCAAGCATGCGCAGTTCATTATTTACGGTCGAATCAAGAGGATTTGTAGGCCGCCATTTTTTCGACCGAACGCTGTCTGCAGTTCAGTATATTTTCTTACACAGAGAACACAGAGTGGGTTCAAGGGTGGTATGACTTTTTTTAAATAAATCGCACTATGGTAAGTTCATTCTGTTTCTAGAACAATATATATGGTTAGGCAGACACCACAGCGGGGTTCAAGGCAGGTACAACCCCACCTTTATGACATTTTTAAAGTAATATACAGGGGGTTAAGGGGGGCGAAACCCCTCTTTTCCAATGAATCAGTTCATTCCAGAATGCATGTGAATTTTCATAGGAAAATGATTATCAATAGATACTTACTCATTCAAACAAATTATTTGTGATGTTGATATCGCCTTGACTGTCATCATATAAGTCTGTGGATCCATCTACTCTAGGCCTAGTTCAACTTCTTTTTCTGCTTCTTTTTCAGTTTTTCTTAAACGATCATTTTGCTTCTAAGTTCTAATACATGTAAACACGGCTGATGAACATACAATGTAGTTCACTGAATAAAATGATCAACAGAACAACTGAAATATTTCTCTCTTGATACTGTATTGAACAAAATAATTATCATTCGTCCCATACCTGTGCAAAGATGTCTTCACTGCACTCCAAGTCGACTCTGTTTTATTTGTACAAGCCAGAGTTTATGAATTTACAAGTTATGAGCTTAGTTGCTTTCGTAGCAACGAGTCCATATAACGAAAGTCACATGATCAGACACATGCTGTCTTACGTCATTTATGTCCCGCCCATAAACAACACGAAGTCGACACCACTATAATTTGGCTTCACTTTCTACCATAAAACTCTCAGCCCCAATAGGGGCGGAGGTTTAGACCATACTTTTCATGTCCAGCTAATTTTTGGGGTCCTTTTTGCTAAAAAATGCCTTAGAATTTCGGCTCGCTAGCGAGTGTACGCTTATATATAAGCGAAGCTGTCGAAGGCAGCAGTTTCCTTGCAGAAACCCCCAAAGTGGCTACCCAAATACTGCAGATGACCAAAACAATTGTCACACAGTATTTTATTGGTGTACGCTTAAGGTGACAATGTTTGCTTTTTTACACAGAACAAAATCTGGGACAACACTCAGCACTGTCTGTATTTCCAAACAGTAGATATTTGAAATTAATTTTACACCATCGGACGGGAAATTTAATATTCTAACCTAAATCTCTGCATATAGTTTATAGTCAGCGGTCAGTCATAAGCGCACATTTCCAACAACCTGCTCATTTCAAATCTTATGAAAATGTGCGTCAGGAGAATAAGTCGGCATCTATGTAGGCTAATCCAAATTTATGTACGTCATCCAAATCTGTGTAAGAGTAAGTCAAATAAAGTACGAATGGATCCAAATCTGTAACGAGTCGCTACGGGAAGTTTAGCCTAGGTACGCTTCTGCCGTTTTCGGTTGGTACGAATCTCCGTGGTTCTGATCGTGCGTCTGTACAAACCAACCTCGCATAATGAGTAAATAAATCAAGGTATCAAAACCGATATTAACATGCAAATATGGAGTAAGTAGATACTTTAGAAACGTTTATGCAACAATGAAATAAAGAAAATAATGCCAAATTTGCAAGAGCACAGCATTGTGCATCGTCGATCGCTATTCGAACCCGAAGTTATCTTACCTTGAATTATTTTGAGTAATTCCTTCGCTTGCTCCAGTGTAAATGTCTTAGGTCATGTCTCATTTAAGGGATCAATTTATATTCTAGCTCAGAGCATGTATTGCTCATGTCCCATAATGTTTACTGTTGCCACAGAAGTTGCTAACGAATTACAGGAAGTATTTCAACTGTAGTACCGCACTCGAATCCTTTGTAATATTTGGTTTGTGATTTAAAAAACACAAATATTTATTTCAAGCCAATTCTTACAGTTGACGATGCCGTATAATTTACATTATTATTCTCACTATATTTCAAAAAGGAAAACTCAAGTTTGTCTGATTCGCGATATATTTCATTTTGCCCGACCTATGTCGCCCTTCCTTTTCCGCTGATCCTAGGAGTGTGTTTGAGGTGATTCATGGATAGGCGAATATAATATCTTTAAATTTTGTTTCAGTCAATCTTGTCGAAGCTTACATTGAAACAAACGTTTCCTTGAAGACATATATTTTGAAACACCATATGTTCTTGAACTGATGTCTTATGTGCGAAAGGATAATTGGTGGATTGTTCTAATGCTACCAAGGAATCAGAACTATTTCTGACCGAGAATCCATCGGTTGTGAACAATAGCCCTACTACTTCATCACTTCCTAAACTCTTCATTAAATATCTTAGCTTTCTTTGTATCTGTATTATTTATGAATTGCATAACTACAATCAATTTTTATTCTCTTGTCAAACGTCATTCAAATTCAGAAAACACAACATTTGTTAGCCTATCCATAAAGTTGTACTGTAGCCCATGTCTCCCGATTTTCTCGACGACTTCTGAAATGCCAATCAAACTGTCATTCGAATGATGGAGATTGCTGGACATGTCGATGGGGTTAGAGCTTGGAATAGCCGACGAGAGCCGCAGTGGGGTCCTATAGTCAAGACCCTACATCATGGCCGAGAACACTCATAAATCCTATAAGACTAAAGTGGCCGATTACCCTCGTATTTTTCAGAGATTTAAAAAAAATATATCTGGGGGTTTGTGACCGAAAAGTTGATATCGCTGTATACCCAGATAATTTCCCTATCAATACACATACTTGTCATAATTTTTATTACCACAACTTTAGGAAATAACCAGTAACCCATTCACTTCATGTGTTGACGATAAGTGAGCTGACATGTTGACATTGTGTGCACATGCGCTAGATTTCTATAGAATGTTTCTGTAAGGGTTTTCAACAAGCTGGACTCTCTGCTGGCGGAAAACATGCAGTTCTGTGCTTGCACAGATGATAAATCCAGCTGCAGGTTTCACTCTAAGAATTATCTGACATGGGCCCTTTATGTGAAAATTTCAAATATTCCAGAGGTACACCAGCACTTGCTAGTGCATCACAATGTTAAAATGCCCCAATGTATTTGAAAACGTAGGCCTTTTTTCAAATTTAGTGTCTAAAAGCACAAGGCTTCCACCCTAGAATTATCCCTGCAGTTGTGTGTAAAACGTAATTTCATTGACATACGTCAGGCATTCTTGTAATTTCTAATGGATTAACATATACTGAACAACAAAAGTTCCTGTGACATTGAATAAGATTTAATGCAAAGGTATGTTTTTTACCAAATCTGAAACAATTTTGGTTTGCAACAGATTAAAGACTCCTGTAAGTGTTCAAATGGTTTAATTTGCCATACTGACTTCAGAAAATGTGTGATTTCGTGAAAAACATGAACAATGCCAAAATGTCAATTTACAAATCAATAGCCCGTGTGTCCACCTGTGGACAACATATCTTCGTCTCATGGAATGGACCAGGTGTCGCACAAAGTCCTGTGGTATATCTGTCCATATCTGCTAGAGCATGTTCCGAAGTTCCTGGAGTGTCTGTGAAACGTGGTTGACGTCGAAGGCACCGATTCATCTCATCCCACATGTGCTCGATTGGTGAGGGAACAGGGGAGCGAGCCGGCCAGGGGATGACATTCAAATTGTTTTGTTAAAGAGAATCCTCAACAAGTCGAGCAATATGAGGCCGGGCGTTGTCCTGTTGAAAGGTAATGCCTGGGCCATGACAATGCAAAAATGGTAGAACAACAGGGCCGATGATCTCGTCGCGGTAGCGCTGTCCATTGCGGTTTCTCTTAACCACTATCAAACAGATCCTCTTTCTTGCTGTAATCCCACCCCATACCATAACACTGCTTCCATGACACAATGATTGACGTAACATTCACCTCGACGTCGGTACACTCGAATCCGTCCATCGCTGTGGCTGAGGTGAAAACGAGACTCGTCAGTGAATAGAACTTGCAACATCACGTTGACTCGATCCTGCTTCAAGCATACCAATGGAGAGGCGTGGCATTTCGTAATGTTGAATAATTGCGTAATTTTGTTGTTTTTCTGTTGTCAGCACGATGCTAAACAATGCATATGGAATCCCGTTTACGCACGTATTCATACCCAGTCTTGGGTAGTGAAATGCATGGGACTTGCAGACTTGCATTAAAGTCGACTTTTGCATGGAATGCATGCTTTTCTGTAGCAGTTGCATTATTCTCAGCATAATAAGGCCAAGATAGTAATAGCTGTAAACATTTTGAAAACACTGGGACCTTGAACATAGTTTAACAATAAGACAAAGTCGTCAGTAGCAGTAGTACAGACGATTTGGATTCTGGAACACCCCCCACCTGGGCCAGACCTTGACCCTAACAATGCTTCTATTTGTGTCTTACGTTTATGCAAATTATGTGATGCCGATCCATGGATCGCCATGCCCTTAAAGCGAAATTGTTTTGAAACTATTCCCTATTATTTGTCCTCATATTTCGGACAAAGTAATATTCAACATTTTTACTAAGTTCTTCGTTCATTTTACTAGGAGACCAGACTGTATGTATACACTTCTTCACAATTGGAAAGAAACAATTTAATAGCCATATTTACCAAACCGAAAACGTTTGATATTTTTTACGACTAATTCAGCGGTAGAAACGTAACAGTTTTAGCCCACTGGTCCTTAAAATGATAACATATAGCAAAACCCTTGAAAGTGGCAAATTTCTACTGGTCCTTATGATACCTTAACTATTGGGCAGTTTGGCAAGGACTACAGGACTAGTGCCAATTTCTACCGCTGCTCGTTTCTTTTTCATGATAAGGTAAGACGCAAAACATATAAATATGCTTTAACTGTAGTAGATGTAGCTAGTTGGTACAAAGGGGCTGAACCATTAACCTCAATAGATTCAATTGAAGTAGCTAATGCACTGGGCCGCATATATGAATGCGGGCCATTAACCTTTAGCCTGCTGAATTGTTTTCACACTTCTTACCCCTGCCTGCTGAATTTATTTTAGCACAAGGTGCTCTAAAGAGGGTGGGTGATTTCAAACAGTTGGTTTCACATTTTAACTTACCTGAATTGAGTTATTGAAAGTGGTTTGCGTTTCATGCAAGGAACCTTTTCATATTGTAACATTTGTGCAAATTGATTTCAATAATCATATCTCTGATATCTTTATTTTAATTATCCCCCGCCCAACAAAGTGAGGGAAGGGTTCGTTTCCGGAGCATAACTCATAAACCGTTCAATATTTTTTCATGAAACTTTGCAGGTTTGTCGGGTACATGCTGAACTGGTGTCTTTTGCTATTTAGAAATTTCAGAAATTTATATTTTTTACGTTTCCATTGCAACAAGATGGACTTAGTTTCCAAACTCTTAGGTTAGGGTTTGTTTAGATTTAATTATGTCATAAATTATGCAACAGGGGCGCGAGATATAGCCCTGTTGGTGGCAAACTCTTGAGTATAAATTTGATTTTTTTATCGCCAATATGATGTAAATTATTAACTATTTCAGTAAAATTATTATCCAAATGTTAAACAGAAGAAACCCCTTAATTTTCGAGTTCATCATGTCGGTTGCAGAAATACAAACATTCAGGTTAATCTAACTTGACATGTTATAAAATTTGCAGGAAACAATTAATGACTTATAAATATTCACCAATCCTAATCTCAAGTGTTTTGGTTGAATATTTACGATATAAAAAAATAAAAAATCAACACAGAACCTCGATCTGACTTTGGTCGCGCCCTGGTGGCCAGCGAGGGCTTGGTTCGTCGACCTCGGAGAGCTGTCCGATGTGGACCCACTGCTACACGCTGATTGGCCAAATCTGCTGATCCACCCTCGCAGCAGACAGCCACACCCAGGACCAGACAGGTTATGTCTTCACGTCTGGTCCATTTACAGAGCACTGAACGCCAAAGGCTACTCGGCCAGAGCGGCTAGGGCCATCACGATGGCACATTGCCCAACCACCAGGAGCCTCTATGATGACAAGTGGCAATTCCTGGCCGAGTTCATGCTCCATATGCGTCACAAGTGTAAGCTCAAGAGCAGTACCATCATGACCTACCTTGGGGGGCTCAACTCTGCCCTGGCAGTTCCGGAAGATCGGCGCATGACGTAAATCCTGAAACTACAGGCTCTGCTCCGCTCATTCAGACTTGAAGACCAAAAGGTGAAATCTTGTACACCAGCTTGGGACTTGAATGTCATTCACACCTCGCTGAGAGACGCGCCCTTCGAGCTACTCGTAACGACGTCATCCTACAATCTGATGAGAAAATGGTCTTCCTACTGGTGCTAGCCACAGCAGCCCGTGTCAGTGAGCTACACGCCTTGGACGTCACACGCGTCCTCTCAATTTCCCAACCTCTTGATATGTATATGCCATAGGGCATACTTCGAGGTAAGGAATTCAGCCAACAATACACATGTGCAATAGCCAGGTCTTTTGCAACCATGTTTAACTTCTGGGCTACGTCTTATAGAAGGTTTTTTTAATCTCATCCGACTGTTGATATGCTCGCATGCCTTGACTATATAGTTGATTAGGCACACCCTCGATAGCCAATTCTACTTGTGTAATCTTGGGCTTATAGAATGCCTCTGATTGAGTCATTAATTCTTTCAATGCCGGGGTGAGTAAAACCTTCTGATTTATTTATAAGGAATTTTTCCAAGCATTTTCAGCATCTGGTAGTCGCTCAAACTTTTGGACGGTGAAAGCAACACCACCCTTAAAGTTCATATGATCGTCTCTCCACTCATTACTTAACCCTCTAGTAACCAGCGTATCACCAGTGATACACAGATTCTAAATTCTTCTGAGTCAGCTTAATAAACATATCATATGTAAACAAATCCTTCTGTAGTTTCACAAGTTGATATATTTTCAGATCATATTTCATTTTGTAGTGAAGTCCTAATTTTAAATCTAACTTGGCACTTCCTGTTTTGGTCTTCTTGACATGTGCTCATGGTGCCAAAAAGGGTATGTCATCAATCCATCGACATCCAGGTAAAGGCAACTTAAATGTGTATATAAAGTATTGTTTTCGATTCTTGAATAGTTTTGTTTATAAGTAGATGTCATTATTTGGTGAAAATAATTGTATTTTGTGACATACAACCAAATAAAAAACATCTGTATCACCAGTGATACAATGGGACATGTTATTTTTCTTTGTATCAGCAGTGATACATTTTGGATATTTAAAGAATCTTAGATTTATTTGCTTGGAAGCTATGTCCGTGGCTGGAGGCCTTGAAAGAGAGATGTAAGGAGATCCCACAAGAAGAACATAGTGCTGTGGATGAAGTTATGATCCCGTTCAAAGGGAAGTCCTCGGTGAAACAATACATGAGGAACAAACCTCACAAGTGGGGGTTCAAGATGTGGGGCAGAGCTGGGGCCTCAGGAATACTGTATCAATTTGAGGTGTACCAAGGAGCAGCCATGAATGTTACGGAACGCTCCCCACTTGGCATATCAGGTGAGGTAGTCATACGTATGACATCAACAATTCCTGAAGGTCTAAACTACAAGGTTTTTGCAGACAACCTTTTCACTTCCCTAGATTTGGTGGACCAGTTGAACAAGCGAGGAATCCTCTATGTTGGAACAGTGAGGACTGAAAGACCAGAAGACCCTAAAGAAAGAAGGTCGTGGAAGTATGGACTCCAAAGTAGAGTTCAACACTGGTGTGATTGCACTGAGGTGGTATGACAACCACACAGTTGATCTGATTTCATCCTATGTTGGACAGGAACCTGTGCGTGAAGTGAAGCGCTTTGACAGAAAGGAGAAGAAGAATATCATGGTCACCTGTCCCAAGATAGTACAGGAATATAACACATTCATGGGAGGAATAGACCTGCTGGATTCTCTGACATTTCTGTACAAACCTGGAGTCAAATCAAGGAGATGCTACATGTACATTTGGTTCCATACCCTCCACATTGCATTGGTTAATGCCTGGCTTCGCTACCGCAGACACAGCAAACTTCTTGGTGTCCCTCATCACATGAAGCTATGTACATTTCAAGGACGCATAGCTGGCAGTTTGGTGTCCAGGAAGCAGACCGTTGGCCGTCCTCGAGCTACTGACTTCAGTCCTCCACCATCACGCACAGTAAGACGTGGTCTCTTGCCTGCAGAAGTCTGTTTGGACCAAGTGTCTCACCTTCCTGAGTGGGCCGTCAAACGTGAACGATGCAAGAACAGGAACTGCGCATCCCTCACATATGTGATGTGCTCTAAATGCAGAGAGTATGCAGGCTTTGTCAAAGAGAGGAACTGTTTTGCACACTTCCACATTTGTAAATAGACTCTTGTAATTGATCAAAGGAACCTGTTTCAGTGAGAGAAATAACCTGCATGAGTTTTGTTACTGTTTGGAGTCAGTGACTGTCTTTGTGCTTCTGCAAAGTGTTTTAGGATTTGTCGTTAATCACTGAAAGTGATTATACAGTTTGTATTTCATTCAGTTATTTCACTGTATTTATTTTTGATGTTGCTCAGGATTTCTAGAGGAAAAATGGTTGCGTTCATAAAAATAGAAAATGATAGAATAATAAGCCAAAATAATCTCTTATCTATGTTTTAGTTGTTATTATTTAGATGTTTGGCCTGAGTGCTCAGCTCCCGTACGTATCACAGGTGATACATGGCAAACCCAAAACACTAATACCCATCGTATCACAGGTGATACAAACAAAATTTTGTAAACAATTGAACAAACAGTGGAAATCAACACATCTCTGTCTTAGTTTGACCACAGGTGTGTCAAATTAGGATTTTAAGAATTTTTGGACAACTAGAAATAGTTCTGGTTACTAGAGGGTTAAGAGAACAAACCTTGATAGAAGCCGACCCCTTTTCATAAAAACATCGCTGACTTCTTTAACAGCGTGTGCGCCACTGTACCGAATACCTAGACCATGGTTAACTCCATGCAGACGCCAATCTTTATTTGTAGAAATAGCAAATTCCCCACAAATACATTGACTGCATGATTGTTCACGAAGATCATCCTAATGAACGGCCCATCCTAATGAGCAAAATGAAGAAATGCACATCGAAATCAATTGTATCGACTCGATCCGTGTCCAGGCTGACAGTGACAGCCTACAAGCATTCGATGAATTTACTTTAGTGTCTGCTGGACACATCTCTAATTATCTTTCAATGATGGCCAGTTGATCAATGATGTCTTACACATGTAACTGCCACAGGTTCATTAACAACTTTGGAAATCTCTCCCATCATGTTTATCGTGTCGACCATTTTGATGTCTTATACTTGATGTAAATGTATAAAGACGCTCTGATATTGTGACTGACTTACTGCGATAGTTCCTAAAGTACTCATCGAAATGGGAAAAAACTGTTTTGCTGAATTTAATAATCGACACAAAGCATTACGTAGATGTAAATACGAAATAACAAAACAACTGGTAAAGTACTAGTCTGGATTTGCTAGTTTTATCTCAGTGCTCAATACAAAATGTACTTTACCGGAGGTAATTTGTAGGCACTTTCAACATTCAAAAATTAAACTAAGTCCAAATTGACATGGCAGAAACAGGCTATAGGCATTATGCAAATTAGCCTGGAAAAAAGTTATCAAAACAACAATAAAAATAACCGCTATGTTTATATACATAATAATAATGACATGTAAGTTGTTTGAGAAGGGAATATGTTACTTTTACGTTCTGATATTTTGACGACGATCCACTATCCCACAATGCCACTCACAAATCACTTAACCACTGACAAATCACATGCACGTGAGTTTCAAGCACCTGTTTTCACCTTTCGTCAAGGTGTCATAGGTCATGGACATTCACCTTGATCTACTAACACCTGGTTACGCTCAGTTTCACAATAGTCTGTTTTGTACATCTTTTTACTCACTTTTACGTGTAAAAAGACATAAAATCCTTTGATACGCTGTATTTGTGCCAAGGCCCAATTAGTACTAATTGAGTTGTTTGAATATTTATATATTTTGTATATTGACAGCATTTATTTAAAATCTGAGATAGAAAAAACAGGTTTTATTCCTTTCCGTGAGTACTTTAACAGACCTTTCTCATCTAATGAGAATATTTTTTGAGTACATGTGTTCTGAAGAAACTACAAAAGTTGTCCCTGTTGAGCATATATAAGTTCAAGTCACCTCTCGTTTTGAGGAACTATTTTATTCCGCCAAAGAGCTGGTTGTTGTATGGCTGTCAGTGTACATTGTAGTCACACGTACTAAGTATAATTGTGTATAGATCAAAGTATACGTCATTTCAGGGAAACTAGTTCTATAGAAAATTATAAGAATTGTAAGCTCTGACATTCATACAGTTTGGACCTTACTCTATGAAGGCTCATACTCCAATGAATTCACAAATAGAAAATCAATTCTTAAAAGGTTTTCCAGAAAAGTCAAATGAGATGAAAGTTATGTCACAGAAATCTTCACATGAAGCAGCGTGTTTGATTTAATCTGTACAAAAGTTTTTCACTCCTTGAAACCCAAAGGAAACACTGTCCACCCAGCTCTGAATGTCCGCATTAAAGTCTGTATTGCTCTGTGCTGAACAGCGTCAACTTCAGAATACACAAGTGTGGCTGATTTTGTTCGAGGTTGGCAAATCAACAGATGTATTAATTAGATCATCCTCAGACGTTGGCATAAATGTTCACATGACAACATATTCATTACTTGTGTATATTTACATTTGCACCTGCTCCAGACATACGGCAAATTTGTTCCTGATGTAAATATACATACATGAGTAAATGCGTTCACATGACAATTATACTCACGTATGTGTATTTACACATGTTTGCAAGTATACATACACATGTATAGAGGTGCATGTGAACGGGGTATTAGTTTGTCGTGATGGACACTAACAAACCATAGCCTGTTGTGGCACACCATATAGCAAAGTTTAGCTGGTTTTGCCAGAACTGCATTGGATTGGAGAACCAATAATGAACTGTTTTGATGTTCGTTGCTGTGAACCTGTAATTTCTAAAGATATCGGGAACTGAGTTTGAAACTGAGCACCAGGAACATTCACTAAAATCGTTGGGTGTGTAAGGACAGTTAGGTCTATACTACTTTCAGGGTAAAACATTCCAGACTTGTACTTAATTTTAACACCTCCCATATTGAAGTTATAATAGTGTCTTTATGTATTTGATATGTATGTTACATTCCCGGGAATAACAAATGGCCAGTCTATTTAATTGCTTCATGATATGGATAACTCAGCTGGGCAACTATGTGATCTGACATATTACCCACAATGGTACAATATAACTACTGGTAATAATAAGTTATTAATAGATTGAGAACAACTTACATTTTTGTTTGTTCCAGCTATATGATCACTCTCTGTTAGTAGTCTCTCTGTAAGAATCTGGACCAGACAATCCAGTGATTGACATGTGCATTGATCCACGCAATTGGGATACGATGACATGCATCAACCAAGTCAGCAAGTCTGACCATCCGATCCCAATAGTTGCCTCTTACGACAAACATAGTCGCCTCTTACGGCAAGCATGGCCTTTTCTACTCAGCATACTATAATGAAAGGATATTACAGTGTGTGCTTGCTTGATGACCAAGTTTTTAAGCCTTTGGGTGCTAAATGAATCAAATGGAAAACACATTTTAATTAGTGGATCAGACTATAAAACTTTGGTCAGGATTAGCATATACACTTGGTTTTACAGGAACAGAAAAAAAACGCTACTAATGGACATAAAACACCTGATATAGTCCCATACCGAGAACTATGCATTTATCTTGAGCATATTAGTACAACAGATAATATACAAAACGAAAGTCCTTAACTCTAAGATCTATTCCAGTCAAAGATGAAAAATACAGTTGTGGTAGAACAGCATCTTCTCATCATTACAGTATATAAATTTAAGGCAGGGCATTATTACAGAGCTCATAATTTCTGTATTACATGTAGATGTAAAACAAAAACCTGTACATATGATTGTGGATTGAATCCCAGTTCGACCCGATTATGTTTCTAGGTTTGTCAGCCCCATACTCGTGCTTGTGGGTTTCATGGAAGTGGTAAACGACTGAGACCTGCATCATTTCTGGCTTTCCTCCCACATTAAGCTGACATGCCGTGATATAACTGGAATACTGTTAAAAACGGTGTTAAACCCAACACACTCACTCACTCATCTTAGGCATTATTTACTGCTTGCTATTGACAGTAATGAAGCTGTGAGTTGTCTTGCTGAAAAGAGAAAAAAGGTTGTTCCATTCCATGAGCAGGATCCCTAATCACCAGCCACCCTGTCACATCATGACGCCACAGAACTTTCATGTAATTACTCTTGGTAATAGGACAAATAACACTTGCTGCTAAATTGGCCCCCATATTGTTGCTGTTTTTGCTTTCTCTCGTGATCTACAACTTGCCTTTAACCTAGTCTCTGCCCCTTGTGAAAGGAAGGTGTTTCGATTGACGTTATTTACATGCGATAATATTTATTATTTGCACATGAAGGTGACATTTGGCAGTTTTTTGTTTTATTTTTAAACTATGTTCTCTATAATTGCAACTCATTGCAACTTTACCGTAAATCGGTTAAATTTATTCTAGGCTGTTTTCTTGGTCGTTATAGTGTAGTACAATTCGTGATCACATCACGTAAATCCATTATTTTGAATCAAACTTTGTTTCTCTATGATTGGAAAATCAACCTATTTACATCTTCAACTTTCATTGGTTTTCAGTTTATTGTTTTCAACTATGTTGATTAGTCCAAATGTGATAAGAGAAAAAAATTCATTGGGTTTTGTTTGTTTTACAGGCAGGACATTATGGCTGAAACTGCACCTAAGACTTCTGCCCCACACAAAAAGGCAGGCAGGTGAGTTTACTGAAATGGAATGTAACACCAATTTATCAGTCTGTATTTGCGAATCAGACTGATAAAATGGTGCTTGGTGCTCACAAAATCATGTTGTCATTTCTCATGTGTAAAATTCTTTTCATAAAATATGTGGGAACTATTTACATAGGGGGTACTTTCAAGACCTTCAAAGAATCTTTCCCAGTTTAATTTACCCAAGCTCAACATATCTGTGTGAAATGCATACAGAGTTCCGTATAAGAGGTACAAGACAACTACATGGATCAGTTTGCATTGTATGTCATTATACCATCTCCACTGTGCTGTCATACAGCTTGAACGTTGCCGAGTGTGGCGGAAGACAACACTTAAACAAGACAGCTGACGATTTCAGCACCATGCATCAACTTAAGCTGATGCCAGATTGTTTTGTAATACTAGTCAGCATGGCAAGATAAAACAGACTAGCAAGCAATGTTCCTAGTGATCTAAAAAATAAATTCGTGGGATTTCAGGTTATGGCCCATCTGATCAGACTTTTTGATAGATTGTAGATCTTCAAGAATTTATTTTAACTTATGGTGCCATTGTCCTTAGCTGCAGGAATAATAAGTCATTGCCAAAGATTGTTGCTGTTGCATATTTGCAATGGCATTAGACATTTTTTGCTTCACAACGTTTACTTTGAAGTTGATAGTCCTTACTTGTGATAACACTGTGGACATATAAAGTAACCAAGACATTTAGTGATTATAAAGGTACCTAAGTGAGGGCTTTTCATAAATTCACAGCAACTGTGCTTGTCATAAGAGGCGACTAACGGTGTCGGGTGGCCAGACTCGCTGACTTGGTTGATGCATGGGGCCGTCGGGTAGCTTCGTGGTTAAAGTGTTTGCTTGTCACGCCGAAGACCCGGGTTCGATTCCAGACATAGGTACAATGTGTGAAGTCAATTTCTGGTGACCCACGCATTGATATTACTGTACTATTGTTAAATACGGCGTAAAATCTCACTCACTGGTTGATGCATGTCATCGTATTCCAATAACGTAGATGGATGTACATGTCAATTACTGGATTGTCTGGTCTAGACTCGATTATTTACAGACTACTGTCATATAGCTGGAATATTGCTGAGTGTGATGTTAAACAACAACAAACAAACAATATACTTTAAGTGTTATTATGAGTTAAGAGTTGTAATTACAATGGCATAAGACATGTTTTTCCCCGATAGAACTAACTTCAAAATTATTTGCTAACTTGTGGTAACACCAAGGACATTTTAAGTAACACCCAAGACATTTAGTTTCATTCAGTGAGAGTGTTTTAATGACAGTACAGATTTAAGTGTTAATATGTTTTAAGGGTTGTATTTGGCACAAGACATGTTTACCCATTTCCCTTTCAAAGCTAATACTTGCTGACTTGTAACGCCAAGGACATTTTGTCATGATTCAAGTAACACCAAGACACATTTTCATTCAACATTAAATATAAATACAAAACTTCTCAGAAAATGCTACTAACGATATTGGATGGCCAGGCTTCGTGTCCCAATTGCATAAATTGATGCTCCTGATGTCGATCACTGGATAGTCTTTTCCAGACTTGAGTATTTACTGTCCTCATACAGCTGGGACATTGCTGAACAAAGACCGGACCCCAACCCCATTGAACATCTGTGGGATGAACTTAGATGCTAGTGCATCAACGTTCAGGATTGCATCACAATCTGGATCACCTCTTTGTAGCTCTGTCATCGGCTCCCTTTCTTCCATAGAAATGCATTTTTGTGAAGAGAAACATGTTACATGTATACATGTTACATTAATTGTCTCAGATATTTTATGAAAGTTTGTTTCATATGCTGGTAAACAATTATGTCAATATCTATGCAGAAAAATCATAAATTGACTGGACTTCATACCAAGGTGAGCTACAGGGCCTTGGAACTATGTATATCTATATTGAAGTTATGTTAAAGCAATTTTAACTTATAACAGTAACACCATTAAATATTCTGAGTACAAAAATTGTCATTTTCAGGCTATACTGCAAGGCAGTGTTTACTGGCTACAAAAGAGGTTTGAGGAACCAACATGAGAATACATCACTCTTACGAATTGATGGTGTCACCACCAAGGGAGAAACAGAATTCTACCTTGGCAAGAGATGCGCCTATGTATACCGTGCAAGGAAGTAAGTTACAAATAATTAATATCCGAACTGTAGGCATTGAAATAGCTTTGCTTGCACCAACGATATTGCAGGGGATACCATGACTCATTCTTGGGTACAAGCTTCAGGGAAAATATTGCTATATTTATGTATCACATGCAGTCAAAACTGCTTTGTGATGATTCATGTGTACGAACAGGAGATAAACTTGGTAAATGAAAATGTGAAATTTGCAATGATTTACAATTTTCGATGGTTTTTTTTCCAGTAATGCTAGGCATTTTGTTTTAATGCAGATATCAAGATTATTACATTTAATTATCTCGGAAAATAGGCAAGAAATTGCGATCAGCTTAACACATTTCCTGCCATGATCTACATGTGATTTGGTCAAGAAATAACCAATGTAATATCTCAGAAGAATTTTAATGCAATATTATGAAGAAACTATATATGAAACTACTGTTATACCTAGACTAATATATTCTAATTATTTGTTATTGGTTAAGTTGTTAGATATGGAACAGTTTGACAAGTCCCTGTTTGAGAATGATCATCAGTGTTGGGTTATCCATATGAGTGTTTTCATGTGTTTGATCCACAATTGTGTTTGAATGCACCTTAGTAACATGTGGGTCTTGTGGATGCAGTAACTGAACCAGTATTATTTTCATATTGAGTTCACTGTTATTGGAAAAATAACTCATTGTATTTTTGCCTAAACCAGACAGCAAAGAATGTTGATAAAACCTTGGCTGATCCAAAACAGTTTTATTATACTCTCACTTTTAAGTTCAAATTCCCAAACAGGTTTCTTTACATATCTACTTTGGTTTCGCATTTATCAATTTTTAGGTATGGTCCAAAGATTTGTTTCAGCCAATCAGGTGCCGCATGTTCAGCATGTTCAGCAGTCTTATATTTTGTAATTGATAATTGGTCGAAAACGTAACAACTTGTGTCAGACTTAACATAGCAAGGCACATTACAGGTACCCTTCAGAACAAGGTAGCCACCTTGTATTAACCCTTTCAACACCAATCAACACCAGAGATTCCTACAAGAAAGTTATCAACTTGTAAAACATCTTTGGTACTAATGTTTAGGACCGTTTATCAATATAGATCAGAGAGATCGATTCTTTGATCGATAATCATTAACAAACTATTGGTCAATTATCGATAAATAAAGAAGTTTTTTGTGCAAATATGCGAAAAAATCCAAAAGAAATCAACATTTCACATCACTGTTGAGTAGTGACACATTTTATAAATGGATTACCTCAAGGACATGAAAGATATTACACACTTTGTGCAACAACAACAAAACAAGTAGTATGATAAAACACAAATTTATTAATATTTTGGCAAAATGGAGGCTGACTCAGTTGCTGCTAATGAGAATGATGAATTTGGAAAAGAGAGCTACAGAGAGGTGTAGGTGTCCTGGGATCGAAGACCCAGACGACCTCTGCATTGTCCTGGGTGCTCCTTACCCAGCCTAGGGATATCTGGAACTGGGGTCACAGCGACCCGGACATCCCTGATATCGACCGGTCCTAGGGTCATAGCGACCCGGACTATCCCGTGGTGTGTATGTGGATGCTCCCTAATGAGTTGGGGGGGGAAAAGCCCAAAATGAGGTTGGGAGTTTGTAAGAAGAGCAACCGAGAGCAGGCCGCTACAGCAACAGGGCCAGCCCCTAGTGGTGGCAGGGGACGGATGGTGGTAGGTAGCGTGAGACAAAGGCTTCTAAATGGCGACACAGCATGAACAGGAAGGGTTACAGGAAGGATACCTGCGCATGCGCCGGTTATGTAAACAAAAGAATGCTGGGAAATGATATTTATACTAATATAATTATTGCTAATAAAACAATGGAACAGCCTTATTTAGATGTGCAAGAAAAGTGGTAATATTTTACAACTAAAAAACATAAATTTTTAGTAAGAATTTTTTCGTAGGAATACAAAACTAACTGGTTAAAAAACAACAACCGGAAGTTGGATAAGATACAAATTATGAGCTAGTAGCTACGATGTTGATGGAGGGAATTAAGATGAATGAATATTTAAAGTGTTTTTGGGAAGAGATACATAAAGAGAAGATGAATAAATATTATGGTGAAAGGTGAGGTAAATTTGATAAGTGGATATGGAATAGAAATTTTTAAAATAGCAATGTATGTTTAAAATAAGGAATTTCTTGGGTTTCAACCTGTGACTAGGTTTTCTTGTCTTTACATTGATCAATCGGAAGGGGTGCTAATTGGGATTGTTCACGTGCCAATATATTAGCATATATTGCCGTGGGTGCTTATTAGAGCGGGGTGCTTATTACGTCGAATACGGTACTTTGTATACTATATTTAAAGATTTGGAAGAAACGTCTTTATTTTGCTCTTTGACATGTTCGATGTGGACCCGTGTCCGAGAATTTCATTTTCATTAACATCGTGGGAAATAGTGAATAATTTTTAATCTATCGATAATATATGATAAATTGAAATGGAATATGTATTTCAGACATTGTGAAATGTGATAGATTTAATTAATTTATGATATTACAGGTAGGTCCATAAAAATATATACTTCAGTGTATTTTGACGTGACTACAGCTTGGCCGGTAAACAGGCCTACGGTGTCTCGGGACTCATGCTTCTTGGCTGGTATACCGGCCTACGGTGTTGAAAGAGCTAATTTGATATGGAACCAAACATGCAGTATGATGTTTTCTAGTTAATTAATTCAGCTCAACAGGGTTCGAAATTATTAGTGCCATCGTGCTGAGGGCACCCCTAAAACTGTAATGGCAGGGTGAATTCCTAACGTGCGTGTCACTTTGGCACACTTAATTTAACGATGAAAGTGACTGACGAGTATTTCTGTTGATAATCATGACTCTTATGTGAAAATAATTTTTATAAATATGTGCAAAAACAAGTTGAATTTCCTTTCAATCAAATCTTTAAGTATATTATACAAAGTTATAAATTAAATCCAAAAAAAAATATCAAAGGTATTATTCCCATTTTCTTCGTGCGATAACGAAAACATTTGCAATTTCATCCCAGACACAAAAGCATAGGCAATCATAATCATTTGGGGGGGGGGGGGGGGGGGGTTAAAAGGATAAAGACATATTCGTGTCAACAAAGACAGGCAGTGGTTATTCGCTTTCATCAAAGGTGTACCTGTTGTGGTCTCAAAAATGATGATTTCGTCAAACGTTCCCTAATTTGACTATTGGTATGTGTGCGATAGTCCAATCATATTTAGCACAGAAATGTAGGCTTGATGTGACAAGGGTGGAAACAAGACTTTGATAAAAAGGCTAGTGTATGCTCTTGCCTCAGGAAGATGGGTTGTCTTGTTCAAATAAATGTGATTTTATTGTACTTTTATTGTATACTGAACAACAAAGGTTCCTGTGACATTGAATAAGATTTAATGCAAAGTTATGTTTTTTACCAAATATGAAACAATTTCAGTTTGCAACAGATAAAAGACTCCTGTAAGTGTTCAAATGGTTTAATTTGCCATACTGACTTCAGAAAATGCATGATTTCATTAAAAAACCGAACAATGCCAAAATGTCAATTTACAAATCAATAGCGTCTGTGGCCACCTCTGGTTGCGATGCAAGCAACACATATTCGTCTCATGGAATGGACCAGGCGACGCACAAAGTCCTGTGGGATATCTATCCATATCTGCGGGAGCATGTTTCAAAGTTCCTGGAGTGTCTGTGGATGATGTCACAAGATTGCCGGATATGACGTACTGGACATAAGTTCTTCTTCAGGAAAAATGTAAACAAACACACATATTCATCGGGAAACTTCATAATAGTGACATTTTATAACCTTATGAACTTTTGACTTGTTCATTGGCAACAATATGGATTCTGGACCTAAGATGGACTGGTCTAACCCAGACCAAGTGGGAGCTTTCAGATTATTTCGTCAGAAATGTTAACTATATTTTTCCAAGAAAGAAACCAAAGTTGAAAAACAAGTTGACTTTATTTTACTGTATACCGGTGATGAAGGTTTGAATATGTTCAACTCATGGTGTTGTCAGAAGAAGAAAAGAATAATCCAGAAATAGTTTGGGACAAATTTCATAGTCAGATAGAGCCTGAGACTATTGATGATTTTGTAACAAGAAGTAAACTACAAGCATTCAAGAGCAGATTTACAGAAGCAGAGTTTGGTGAGAGGCTTATTGAACAGTTAATTATCGGCACTAGGTATCCTGAATTACAGAAGGAATTTCTAGGGAAGGAACATACCCTTACATTAGAAAATGCCATTGAATGTGGACGTACTCATGAAGCATCAACACATTCAACACATGTCACAGTTACAGGATATTCACACTCAACAGAATGGAATTCATGCCATATAGAGAGATAGACAGCAATGTGGATCATGCAGAGGATTGCACATCAAACAGAGGATGCCATAGGAACAACTTGTTCTAATTGTGGAGGCAAGAATCACTGGAAATATGTTTGTAGATCAAAATACAGAGGATCACAGAGAGGCAGGGCGTGGAAGACATGGATATAACCACAGATCCCAATCAAGGCCTGGAAGAAAGAAGTTTGGAAAAGATTATCATTACAAAAGAAGAAATGTTGATGCAGTCTGAAATGAATGATGACTATGCTGAACTTAGTGAAGAATTTGAAAACGTATGCTTTGAAGAAATCAGAATCTCGTCCGTGAACACTGAAGATGACAGAGACGAAGTATTTGCAAGACTGGTAATTGAACTTGAAAATAGAAGAAAAGAAATAAAGACTGAATTGAAAGTAAAAGTGGACACAGGTGCACAAGGAAATATTCTTCCACTACGAACATTCAGACGCATGTTCCCAGAGAAAATAGATACAGTAGGATACCCTATACCTGAATCAGTACAAGCAAAACCTGGAACAATCCTCACAGCATATAACGGAACAAGAATTCCACAGTATGGAATGATCACATTACCATTTTGCTACATGAATGGAAACTGGGTGCATGCCAAGTTCTACGTAGCAGAAACTGATGGCCCAGCAATCTTAGGATTGAAAGACTGCCATTGACAATAAAACGGAAGACGATGCTCCTGAGCAGAAGATAAAACAGCATCAAGAAAGATGACAGAACTACAAAGAATCTAACAAACATCAAATCAATAGAAGATTTGAAATCACAGTACCCAGACAGATTTAATACCATAGGCAACATTCCCGGAACATATCATATTGTTACAGATCCAGATGTTAGTCCAGTAGTTCACTCGCCGAGAAAGTGCCCAATTCAGTTGAAAACTGAAATCAAAGAAGAATTAACAAAGATGGAAAACCAAGGGGTAATCAAAAGAGTTACAGAACCAACAGACTGGGTATCAAGCCTTGTATATTCAGGCAAACAAAGTGGTGGATTAACGATCTGTTTGGACCCAAAAGACTTGAATCTAGCCATAAAAAGGTGTCACCACAAAACACCAACACTAGAAGAGATTACCCATAAATTTGCTGGATCTACTATATTTTCAAAAATGGATGCAAAGAATGGATATTGGTCCGTACAACTTGATGAGGATAGCAGCATGCTGACAACATTCCATAGCCCCTGGGAGATACAGATTCCTACGAATGGCATTCGGACTTGTTATGTCACAAGACGTGTTCCAACAGAAAATAGATATCATACTAGAGAAATGCCCAGGAACACTTGGAATATCAGATGATGTCGCCGTTCACGGCAAAACAGAAGAGCATGATGCCAATCTTGACAACCTCATGAAGACAGCTAAAGAACATGGACTTGTATTCAACAGCCAAAAGTGTGTTATATGATGAGACAGGAGCTCACCCAGACCCAAAGAAAGTTGAAGACATAAAGTCAATCAAGACACCACAGACCCAAAAAGAATTCCTTGGCATAGTAAATTACATGGGACCATTTGTACCAAAATTGTCACAACATACAGCTTCACTTCGTGACTTTATCAAGAAGGACTCAGAATTCTGCTGGTCCGAATCCCATGACAAAGACTTCCAGAGAATCAAATCTCTCATATGCTAAGAAGGCACCCTGAGCTACTTTGATCCAAGCAAAGAGACAGTGATCCAAGTTGATGCATCCTTACGCGGACTTGGAACAGCATTAACACAAGACGGAAAACCAATAGCATTCGCATCAAAGAGTCTGACTGACACTGAACAACGATATGCGAACATTGAAACGGAAATATTGGCAGTTGTATCTGGATGTGAAAGATTCCATACATATGTTTATGGAAAGCCATTTATTATAGAGACAGACCACAAATCCTTAGAAATGATCAAGCTGAAGAACTTGACTGCAGCCCCACCAAGATTACAGAGAATGCTTCTACGTCTCCAAAACTATGATGTCAAAATCAGATATAGACCAGGAAAAGAAATAAACCTGGCTGATGGGCTATCAAGACTACCAAACAATAAGAATACAAGAGAAATTCACTTGGACACCAAGTTTAGCCCAATACAGTTTTCATCAGACAAGCTAACAACGCTAAAGTCATGCACAAGTCAAGACCAAATGCTCAGCGAACTACGTGACATGATTGTTGAAGGATGGCCTAGCACATTCAAAGAAATACCAGGACCAATCCACCCGTACTGGTGTTACAGAGACGAATTATCAGTTGAAGATGGCCTCATCCTTAAAGGAGAGGTAAAAGGCGACTAACGGGATCAGGTGGTCAGGCTCGCTGACTTTGTTGATGCATGTCATCGATCCCAATTGCGTGGGTCGATGCTCATGATATCAATCACTGGATTGTCTCGTCCAGACTCGATTATTTACAGACCGCCGTCATATAGCTGGAATATTGCTGAGTGCAGCGTTAAACAACAAACCAACCAACCTTAAAGGAGAAAGAGTCATAATTCCCCAAGACATGCAACATGAAGTACTACAGAAGATACATGCAGGTCACCAAGGTGCAACCAAGTGCATGTTGAGAGCCAGATTATGTGTATTCTGGGATGGAATAAACAAAGATATTGATCAAGCTGTAAAATCATGCCCTACATGCCAAAGCCATCAAGACTCACAAGCTAAAGAAACCCTGATGCCTCATGAGATCCCAACAAGACCATGGCAGATAGTAGGTCCAGACCTGTTTCATCATGATAACGAGTTTCTTATTGTCGCAGGCCGGTCATAAGAAAGTTACCAAAGCCCTGCACAAGTTTTGCTGTAATCACAGCTACTAAGAGTATATTTGCAGAACATGGAGTCCCAGTAAGCCGTCAGCCTGTACAGACGTCTCTTAGTATATCAGTAAACAGTGATTAACCAAACCCTGCGTTCGTTACGCAGTTATCAGCTGATACAACAACCTGAGAATATAACATGGTGGCCTCGAAGGCGCCGATCAATCTCATCCCACATGTGCTCGATTGGAGAGAGATAAGGGGAGCGAGACGGCAAGGGGGTGACGATGTATTGTTGAAGAGAATCCGTAAGTCGAGCAATATGAGGCGGGGCGTTGTCATGTTGAAAGGTAATGCATGCCTGGGCAATGACGACGCAAAAATGATAGAACAACAGGGCCGATGATCTCGTCGAAGTAGCGCTGTCCATTGAGATTTCCCTCTACCACTATCAAACAGGTCCTCTGTCTTGCTGTAATCCCTCCCCATACCAAAACGTTGCCTCCCCGATCTTCTTCCATGACACAATGATTGACGTAACGTTCACTGCGACGTCGGTACACTCGAATCGGTCCAACGCTGTGGCTGAGGTGGAAACGAGACTCGTCAGTGAATAGAAATTGTCCCCACTGCATGGCCGTCCAGCATAGACGCTGTCTGCACCACTGTAGACTCGCTTGACGGTGGGTTTCCCCTCAAAATGGGACGACTGACTGGTCTTCTGGCGACAATGCCTGCCCATCTGAGGCGATGACGTATGGTTTGTGAAGATACTCATCGAAGGCCAGGGATGCTTCTTGCAGTCACTGTTGCTGGCTGAAATCGTTTTCGTAGGTGTGTTGTTCGAATCTAGTTGTCTTGTCAATTATTGGTTACGGGTGGCCTCTGACTGCATTCGTCTATTGCCAATGTTGCCATAAACACCAAATGGTGTTTCTGTGGACGTTAAATTGTCTTGCAACATCACGTTGACTCGATCCTGCTTCAAGCATACCAATGGACAGGCGTGGCATTTCGTAATGTTGAATAATTGCGTAATTTTGTTGTTCTTCTGAGTGGTTGTTGTCAGCACGATGCTAAACAATGCATATGGAATCCTGTTACGGCACATGTTTTTATACCCAGTCTCGGGTAGTGAAATACATGGGGCTTGCATAAAAGTCAACTTTTGTATGGAATGCATGTCTTTCTGTAGCAGTTGTGTTTTTGTGACATGTTTCCATACATGTACTACAATATTGAAAACCAAACTTTACTTGTTTGAAAAATACACTAAAATATTGGTGTCACAGGAACTTTTGTTGTTGAGTATATATTCTTGATATATTTACAAAACTCTGAAGACGTTTTACTTCATGAGTCTGATAACTTTCTCTGTGGCCTAGTGGATAGTGTCTGCCTTGAGAGGATATGGTCAGTGGCATGACGGCTCGGTGGACTACCTTGGTTTGGTTTGTTTAACGCCGCACTCAGCAATATTCTAGCTAAATGATGGTGGTCTGTAAATAATCGAGTCTGGACCAGACAATCCAGTGAATAATATCCTGAGCATCGATCCACGCCATTGGGATCAATGACATGAATTAATCAAGTCAGCGAGCCTGACCACCCGATCCCGTTAGTCGCCTTTTACGACAAGCATAGTTTCCTTTTACTGCAAGCATGGGTTGCTGAAGACCTACCCCTACCCCGGACTACCACTACAAAACCAGCATTGGTCCGGACAAGAAGGCATATGCATATCACGATATCCGTGAAAGTAATCTTGAAAATGAGTTGAACCACACCACCTCATGACAGTAGCTAAAACAGCTCTCAGATGACTTGAAAAAATTATTTTGTAGATATTTTGGTATTTCAAAACTTCAAAGGATGGTCCCTCTTAATAGGTGTATCTAAATGTATAACAAATACAACCAAGACAATATTAATTTCCCACAATATCCAAAGTGTTAGCTAAAATTCCATTCCTGCAGGGATAGCCACCATGAGTTAAGTCTTGTCCACTGCTTATTTCTTCCAATTATCCAGGATAAGTAACCATATCCAGCTCTGTCAAATCTGTTAGTTTTCAAATTTGTTTTCAGCAAAACTGCCTGTCCTGCTCAGCCGACCAGACCTAACAAGATTCGTGTCATCTGGGGGAAAATAACTCGGTCCCATGGTAACAGTGGTGCTGTTCGTGCACAGTTCAGGAAGAATTTGCCCTCAAAAGCCATGGGCAAAAGAGTAAGAGTGGTATGTGTAATATGTTAATTTGCAGCCCCATGAAACACAACTGTGTTGAGGTTTAGTCACATTGTGACTGCTGTCTCTCTGCCCAAAGGAATAATTACGTTTTGGTTTGAATTACAGGGTTCGAAATTATTAGTGCCATCGTGCCAAAGGCACACCTAAATTCTAATTCCTAACCTGCGTGCCCCTTTGGCACACTTAATTTATCAATGAAAGTGACTGACAAGTATTTCTGTTGATAATCATGACTTTTTATAAATATGTGCAAAAACAAACCTGAATTTCCTTCCTGGAAAACAATGATCAACACGACTGAAGTCTTTCAAAACTGAGTCCCCAGACACAGCAGTTGTAATCACGTCTAAATAGACTTTATGAACCTACCTGTGATATCATTCATTCATTACATCTGTCATGTTACACAATGTCTGAAATTCGTATTTGATTTCAATTCATTATTTTTTATCGATAGATTAAAAGATTATTCACTAGATCTTTTTCGTGCAATGTTATTGAAAATAAAATTCTCAGACACTCTTCGACAATGGGTCCACATCGAACAATTCAAAGAGCAAAATAAAAACGTGTCAATCAAATCGTTAAGTATATCATACAAAGAAAGAAATAAAATCAACAAAAATATATCTAAAAGTTGTTAAACTTACACCTAAGTTATTATTTCCATCTTTTCGTGCGATCGCATGTAATGCAAGTTTAATGACATCTCGGCTTTTGCCGCCTCAATTTCACAGACTCACGATATGGCTGAAATATTGCCGTGTGACGTTGAATATTAACTCCCTCACTCACTCTCCGCACAGACAATGTTTAATGCCAAAAAATATGCATGAAAAATCCTTGTCACAACTCGTAACCTAGCACAATACATCCATGAAGTTCCTGATTTCCTGCTTAAAACGTTCAGAATAACACGATTTAACAAAAACCTTTCATTAAAATCTGAAATTCACGGTACCATTGATGTAATTTGATTGGCTGCCTTAGGTCACGACCTCAAATTTGACCAATCACGAATCTTGTAGCAGATTTCGGCAGGAAAGCGTCTTTAGAAACCAATCAAATCGCATGTTACAGTAATATAAAGACTCTAGGCGAGTTTACTGTTGTATTGATGACAAAATAAGCTTTGTAGATAATGGTGTGTCTCGGGGCACATGTTATTAATGTGAAGCTTTGAAAACAGATATTTCTTCATGCCACTGAGTGGACAGACGCTGTTATCGGGGAAAATGATGATGAAAGATATTATTTTCCGTTCTAATCAAACAATACGTTCGTGTGTTGTATTGCAATGATTGGTATGTGTCTGTGCACTGCCTCCCCTGCTCTAATTTTTTATAAATAATTTTTCGATTACTTAAACAAGAAGAAAAAAGTTAAAACAAATAGGTGAGTGGATTTAATGAAATCTCATATTTGCCGAAAATCGTCAAGTTTTCGCTTCCTTGGTCCTCAGCCTGGACGTTATGAATGTGGTGTTTTAGTTTTATTTACAACACACATAATTTAGTTGTAAATGCATTATTTAAATAAACAGTAGGATTAGATCGTTCAAATGGTGTATAACGTGTAGTAGCAAAGATCAGATGTTTTACAAGCAGATAGGCTGAAATCCCAGACACTGTCAAAGTTGATGAATGTGACTCGGTGCATACAGGGGGAAGAGGTCCAGAAGAGGGACCACACCCTATGGACACAGAACAGCTACAACTGTAACTGATCAGTACTTATGTGGCTACTACCAGTTGTGAACAGTAGCTCTTAAATCTTGAGACTATTATAATTGGTATTGCAGTATTTAACTAAGATTCAAAGGCAATGAGTAACTAAAAATGAGCAACTTGAGTGATGTGTGTTTAAATTTTTATGATTGATCATTCATTCTAAGTTTAATTTGACTTGAATAAACACTGACAGTCACTTGAATTTGAATTATGATGAACTATTAAAACAGTTTAGAATAGAAGCCAATGATGTATTTCTTAAAACACCTAATAATGTGATGGCACACTTAATTTGGCATAACTGTGCCCATTGGCACACTTGAAATAAATTTAATTTTGATCCCTGAATTATTTATTTTCACATTTGACTTCAAACCTGATATGCCTTTTATATGTCCCTGGGAAATCTTCTGACATTTCATTGGATATTAAACATCAAGGTCACAGAGTGTAATCCAGGCCTCAAAATGCTCGTGTGTACAATATGGTGAGAGGTATAAACTTTATTCATGATTACCTGTTGGAAAGAGCTTTAAAAGCGTGGCTCTGACCTTATTTCTACCCTTGTGTACCACCACTTGCCCAGGTGAACGGTGCTCTCAATATGAAACTAGTTATGTGGGTCACCCCATTGGAGTATGCTAAGTTCCATTTTGTTCAATGCAAGTGACACCCGCAGGATACATAGCCTATACATAGCATATGCCATTCCAAAGAAACCTGAATGGTGACGAAGAGGTTTTTTGAGGCTATCATTCGTGTGAATAACGATGGTAACAGGTGGCAACTGTTTGTTTGTCTGTTAACGCCGCACTCGGCAATATTCCAGCTATGTGACGGCAGTCTCTAAATAATCGAGTCTGGACCAGACAATTCAGTGATTAATCAATCCACGAGCATCAATCCACACAACTGGGATCGATGACATGCATCACCCAAGTCAGCAAGCCTGACCATCCGATCCCATGGGTTGCTGAAGACGGGTCACAGTGGCAAGTGTGCAGTAGGCATTTCGTCAAGGGGAACACAAGTGGAAATCTGGATAGTTCTAACTACCTAACAATGGGGGTTAGGAAACAACCGGCTACATTTTAGAACCAAGAACCGACAAGATCAGTGAGCAAGTTTTGTAAAAGTTCCAGCATGGTACATCACCTTGACCTCACAGTCAGCGGTAAGTTGAAATTTGCTCATTTTCAAACGTATGCCAAAAGTGATACTAGTATATACTTTTTCAAGAAGTATGGGAATATTAGCTCTATATAATCATTCATTTACTTGAAAAATCATTTTTTGGTAGTTTTCAAACTAAAATGGCTTAAAGAAATTGGACCTTAAACAGAGGTTAGTCTCCGATTTAGAGTTATCTGCCCTTGGTGTGAGAAAATTAGCTGACAACAAGATGACAAATTCAAAGAAAACAGGTTTTTTTCTTCATACTTTTCTTTTTTATTCTACAGTGAAACTACTTACTTTCATTCCATCACAATTAACGAATATCAAAATACAATGAGGGGCTGTCGGGTAGCCTAGTGATTAAAGTGTTCGCTCGTCAAGCTGAAGAACTGGGCTCTATTCCTGACATGGGTACAATGTGTGAAGCCCATTTCTGGTGTCCCCCGCCGTGTTATTGCTGGAATATTGCTAAAAGCTGTGTAAAACCATACTCACTCACTCACTCACTCACTCAAAATACAATGGGCAATCTTTATCAGTTTATTTTCCCTATAGTAATGACTGCATTCCAAATGAATATCATGGCCAAATAAATAGTTTTGCCATTGTTTCTGAGGAACTCGCATCAATTGTTGCAGCTATAAGGACAGTCATAATGTAGCATTTGAAAGTTGTCAGAGAGGATATTCAGAGAAGGTTAAAATATGTTTTTATTACTTTCAATGTATTTTGTAGGATGGATCAATGACCTTCATCAAGTGGACCTGGGTTAAAAAGCAACATGATCATCAAAAGAAGAAACTTCACTTAAATTGAATTTGATGTCTCAATTGTCAAATTTGCTTTTTGCCCAGTCATTGGAATAAAAGTGGCTAAATTCATGGACTGCTTCCAGTTATCCTGTACTTGATAGAGTACACTACCTGCTCCTTGTTATCAGTTCTTGATGTGTACTACTGGAGCAGCAAGCAATCATCATGAGGAGAATGTTCTTATGATCACTACAACTTTGTATGTTGCATTTTATGCATCTACTGTATTTATACAAAATATGTATCAGAATTTCATAGTCTTCATCTCTCATTGCCTTAAATAAAATAAAACCACTAATTACAGATGTGGACACCATAACTATAAAAAAATGTTTTACGTTTTTCTGTAAGTTGATGTTATTACCAATATAGATCAGCTTCCAAACAGCAATTATCTGAAGTCTAGATAGAAAGGTTAGCAGAGAACCAAGTTATGATGATCTCAATTTCCACACTTCCCACAGCACAGATCTGAAAAACTATATAACTTTTTAGAAGATTTGTAATCATCTCTTACTTTCTAATTTATCAGGTTACTGTTTCAAGATTAAGCTTTTTATAGAGCAAGAAATATTTATCACCTGTTGATATTTGGAATATTTTCAATGTAAAAAAACAACTTAAATGTATATAGACTAACAAATCTGTTCATGTCAGTATCATGATTTCCAATGAAAAATAATCATGATTACTTTTAAGATGATTGTCACAAGAAATGAATGTTAAAGTATTTATGACATGATATCGTATAGCTTTTTTGTGTCATGATGAGGTTCACATTAAAACGCAAGCCAATAGTTTCAGTAATTATAATATTTTCAAAGGGAACGTTTGGTAAATATTCACTCATAGCTGCTGAATGGACTAGAACAGTTTTCCCCATGAAAACTTTAATTTCTTAGCAGTTGAGTGGACCAAATCATTCTGAACATCCGAAAATGCTCGTTTAAGTGGTTTCGTTTTGGAAGACTTCTCGGCTAAAGCACATTTTTGTGACATTATTATGATTTCTTTTCTTCTCCGTGGTAAGTAGTGAGCATCTGCCTGAGGCAAGGGTGTTAAGTGACTTTAAAAGTCCAATTTCCAGTCCTGATCGTAGCGCCACCAGTGGCTATTACGAGTTGAAAACTTCTATGTTCCTCCGATAGACCAGATTCCATTTCTCATGTCTCTTACATTTGCTTCCAACAAAATGTCGGCGCTCAGTCGAGACGATCTGCTTGATAATCAAGATCTCTGGTCTTACCCTGTGAAGAGCATCAACTCACATGAGCATGTTGATTAAAAACATGAAAGAATTAGCTGAACATCTGTCAACTCCCAGTTGGCGGTACACATGCTTTGCAAATCCTGCAGTCGGCCGAAATCTGCACGTTGAAATCCATGTTGTTTACGAACCAGATGTCTTGTTCGTTACACGATTTGGATTAGACTATGCATAGACTCGTTAGTTCAGTCAAATATAACTCCATAATTGCAGCCTATTTTGGCAAGGGTGGAAACTGGACTTAAATGGTCAGTTTAGACAACAAAGAAACAAAAGACATTAACAAAACATGACAAGGTTTATCAATCATAACCTTAAATGGTATCTTTATTTTGAAATGCTTAGGAATATTTTTCCCCTGATTCCATGGAGACAAATTGGACTTATTCAGAAATGGCCTTGGTGTTTTTGTGAGAACAGAATTTGAAAGCCTTTAAATATCTTTATCGAGACATTGAAAATGTGTTTCAAATAAAATAAAATAAAATAAAATAAAATAAATTCTAATCAGGTTGTGTGATTATCATTTTTTTCTGCAAGTTGACAGTTGTTGTCATGAAGTATTATCTCAGGAAAAACATCTGAAAATGGTTCCTATTGCTATTTTTTTAGACTTTTGAAACATTTCCTTGAAAATTAGTTTCAAGGAAAATAAAGATTCTGTGATCAAGTTGTCATTTCTTGTTTCATGTCAGATTCTGTGATCCAAGTTGTGTCATTTCTTGTTTCATGTCAACGTATCTATTACCGTAGGATAAACATTGAGTGAGAAATGCAGCCTACATATATCTACTACTTTTGACATTACAGCTTGTTGCAAATTTCAAATAAGCTGTTCTAACACCAATGCGACATGCCATAAAATTTGTGTATATATAGAATACTAAACGAGCTCCCGTGTAATACCAATTTTATGAAACGAGTGAATAGTTGTGGTATCTGACGAGCGAAACCGAGTCAGATACCACAACTATTCACGAGTTTCATAAAATTGGTTTTACACGAGAGCGAGGTTAGTATTTTATTTATTACTTGTCATTTATAATGTTTTTAGAATTATACTGTTGAGTGTAAATAGGCTGACACCTACACGATCCATGCATGGCATAATCCAATTGAGTTTAACAGAATAATACTTCTACGTCAAAAGTTGAAACGTATGAATTTAATATCATACAATGGTCCACCTTAGATTTCAGGCGTTCGTCCCACAAAATTATCGTAGTGCTAAGGCTATCACAACTCACATAATTTAACTTAGACTAACGACTGTCGTCACGCTAGAGTACGATCGCCTTGTGGAACGGGGCCTTGCAGCTCAAAGTTTACAATGACGTCACAATACCCGATGGCGTCATTTCTTGAATTTTGTTGCAAGATCCATCGGCGAAACAATGCCATGTGACGTCAGCCTAGCAACAAGGTTGCTGGGGTCATCGAGTGTACATAAGCTCCTCCCAGTGATCTATCATATCCACACACAATGTCGTTGAATACGCCAAGGGATGTTGAGAGCTTTCAATATTTGTTCGTGAAACGTGTTCCGAGAGTACATAAGCTAGCGTTTTGGTATTACACAATGTGTAATAAAGCTGTATGTTTATTAAACGGGTGATCTCTTCACGGGCAAGTAATAAAAGCCCATCTCTCACTGTATGGTCACTCCAATATCTAAAGAATACTAACATTTGAATTCCTGCCATTTGTAAATTAGCCCATCCTTTAGGTTTTGTGTTCGATGTTTGGATGGCCAATTGGGCTTTTATTTAAGTAATGGGAACCAGGGGTGATATGTCATCTTCTAATGACTCTTGTTAAATTTCTTTTGTTTCCATGGAAACCATTTGGAAATTCTTAAGAGTCTGCTATGCATAAAGCTACTGATTTTTCATTATGGGTACATCTACTTTCACAATACAAATTAAATCTGTCATCCAAACTGCTGTAACCCTTTCAATTGTCTTAAATCTACCATAAAGTGTCAACATGGTGTCAACTTTAATGCTGCTTTATAAATGCTTTAATCATGATCTGTGCTAGTTTTTGTAGGCTGATAATCCTTTTTTTGTATATGCAAATACATTTGTAGTAACTACTTGAACTAACATATATAATAAATAAACAGGAGGGGGAGAGATGTCTGTTTTTATGACTAAAAACACATTCTAGTTTTAAACCTATTTAACAGCCTTTTTTATTGTAACCATATTACATTTGCCTCTAAAATGAAGGTAATTTCGAACCTTTGTTGATTATTTATGATTAGGATTGAATGGACATAGATTTACTTGATATTTTTGCATTTTGTCTCGATTGAATTGTGTGAATAAACAAAGCTGAAATAGTGCTTGTATTCATGTAAAACAAACAAACCAAAACTTATCTGAATGTGTATTGAAAGGCCTTACTAATCTTAAAAATAATACAGACATCGTTATTAAAGAAGCCGATAAGGGAGGTGATATTGTTATTATGAATAAAAAAAATTATCAAAGAAAGATAATTGTCCATTTTTAAATGATCAATATTATAGCAATTCTAGTAAAAGAGTAGAATAATCTGTCCAGAATATAAAGGTTAAGAAATTGTTAGATTAGTATCATAACGAAATTCTAGACAAAGAAAAGGACGATCTTACCAATTTTGAACCTTTTTCTAAGACCACTAATTTTTATGGCCTGCACAAAGTACATAAAAGTAAATGTATTCAAAAGGAAATTAATGATCAAAATTGTGAAGTTATTTCTATTGAAAGTTGAAAAGAGATGACATTGATTTTTTATGTAAATAACCTACTGAGGTACCCGAAGGATCTATGTTAGTTAGTTAGTTTTGATGTTGTTAGTTTGTACAGTAATATTGAAACTGAGCTCCGACTGGAAGCTATCAGAGACTGGCTGGAAGAATACCGCCATGAAATACCAGATAAATTTTCGGATGAGTTTATCATTGATGTATTGAAGTTAGTTATTACCAATAACATTTTTTATTTTGATGGATCTTATTATTCACAAAAAAAGGTGTAAGCCATGGGCACTCAGGTAGTCCCTACTTATGCAACTCTTGTTTTGGGATTTTTAGAGATGTTTTATGATAAGGTGAGAGATACAACTGTTTTATCATATTAAAAACCAGTGAAAGTCAACTTGCAGCTGTTCATAATCCTAAGTTCGCTTAATGTGTCACTCAATTTCCCAATGGAAAAAGGCGAATCCAGTTTTAACTTTTCTCGATATAATAATCAATTTAATATCTGGGAGATTTGTACAAACTGGTATCTTTTATAAAGATACTGATACGCACCAATATTTGTACCATTGTTTCCGGAAATGATGTTAAAACTACCCGCCTTGCTGAACTTAACAGCCAAAGTTCTAAATTTGATTCTGTTGTCATCACTCCTCAAGTGCGGTGACAAATGTTGCCTTACTTGCAGCGCTATAATTAAAGGCTGTTCAGTCCAAATTACAAAGGACTATAAATTTACTGTAAAACAAAATATGACTTGTGATATTAGAAATGTTAATTACTTGATTGTTTGTAGTGGATGCAATGAAAAGAATATCCGAAAGACAGAACTTAAATTAAAAAGAAGAATGAATCTTCACCGTTCACAAATAAAGCAGCCACACAACCACATGATTCCACTCAGTGAACATTTAGGTACATGTGGAAGCGGCAACTTTTTAGTTTTCCCGCTATATAAGCTAAATTTTTATCATGAACCTATATTATTTCAAAAAGAGCAACATTTCATTCATAAATATGTGCCTAAGTTAAATGTAAAGTCTTAAGTTATTTGGCAATTGTAACTTTGGTTTTTTGACTTCATAGTTCACCTAAATGTTATGAGGTCATGTAACTATATGTTGCAACTTCATGTTTGTATTCAGTTATGGCCTGATGAGACTCGTACATGACATGAGTTGAAAGAGCTGGCCAATAAAGACTTGTCTTCAATCTTCCTGCTCTTATTTAATTATTACTTATATAGAGAGAGAGATATATAGATATAGATATATATACAATTTTATAATATAGAACACATCCTGATCTTCCAAAAGAGGTTCATAACACACAGATCGAGAGATAAAACATTCATCTATGTACATCTCCCGTGACAGGACCCGTGAAGATTCCGGGGGTAGAATAGGTCTTCAGCAACACATACTTGCCGTAACTAACGGGATCGGGTGGTCAGGCTCACTGACTTGGTTGATGCATGTCATCAATCCCAATTGCGTAGATCGATGCTCATGATATTAATCACTGGATTGTCTGGTCCAGAGTTGATTATTTACAGACCGCCGTCATATAGCTGGAATATTGCTGAGTGCGGCGATAAACAACAAACCAACCAACTAACCATCTGTTACAGATACATTTCATTATTTGTTTTGTGTGAGTATATGTATATGATGTTTCTTGCCCTTTGTATCTGTGTTTGATTAGGAATTGCAATGTCTATACATCTTACAAATTTATGGTAACAAATTGAACTTACGCTTTGTATCTCCCAATCTTGAAGGGAAAAAATATTTGATTTTGTTACCACGGAAATCATTGTTCGATCAAGGAGGCTATGGAAATGGGTGATTGTATGTGCATTAGAATGGATTCTTTGATTCATTGTCACCTCACCTCACCTCACCTCACCTCACCTTGTTTTAAGATGTTAAATTTTTGTGTGTTTCAGATGCTGTACCCTTCCAGAATATGACTTAAATGTAAATGAACGCATTAAAGAAAGGTCAAATAAATGGTTTTCTTTATTGAGTGTGAAGTTCTCCTAAATTGCATATAAACTGACTGTGCCAAGTCTCAAGTGAGCATGTTGGTCACTTAAAACAGCATCTCGGTAGGAACTACCACACTCTCAGTGGGCGGATACCAGTGAAGATCTGGGGTAGAATAGGTCTTCAGCAACCCATGCTTTCCGTTAAGGCGACAGTTGCCTTTTATGACAAGCATAAACAGGATCGGGTGGTCAGGCATGCTGACTTAGTTGATGCATGTCATCGATTCCAATTGTGTGGATCAATGCACATTTCAATCACTGAATTGTGTGGTCCAGACTCTACTACTTCCAGAGAGCCGTTGTATAGCTGGAATATTGCTGATAGCAGCGTTAAACAACAAGCAAACAAACACTGCTTTTGTTATCCATGTGTGATACAGCACAGCTTGGGAATTCTGAGGCCACTGTTACCGCCTTAGTACGTGGAGGTAAACAAAGATCCAAGACACTGGTTACTGGGTGAGAACGTTTTGTTACTGGTGTCTGACAAAACAACCATAAAACAATAAAATTATTAAGAAACTTCTACCTCTGTTACATCACTGTCAATCACATACAATTCGTTGTTCCCAGGTAGCATCGTAACACCCAAGCTGTGACGTTTGCAATGGCGGGAACCTCACTTTTTTCTTGTGTGTGCTAGAGTCAACACCTATTGTAATAGTTGCAACAATCTAGCACTTGGTACTAAGTCACATTATTCTCAGATTATTCTAATAGTTTTCTATAATAACAGACATTAAGTACATATCAATACCGGTTTGTTGCTGCTGGAGTATAGCACCTAAGCATAGCTGGTGCTTGTGAGGTCAGACTGGAGTCTCCCTCTAGCCCCGGGTGCAAGAAGTGTGGTCGTTAATAGGAGATCCTCATTATATCTGCTCAAAGTGCAGAGGCACTTCCTGCAATAAAGATAAGAAAAGTGGGCCAACACATCTAAAAGATCTTCACTGAGATGGGCGCGGCACTGACCAAGGCTAAGGTTGGTTTGTTTGTTGTTTAACGCCGCACTCAGCAATATTCCAGCTATACGACGGCATTCGTAAATAATCGAGTCTGGACCAGACAGTCCTGTGATTAATATCATGAGCATCAATGATGGGGCTTCAAACATGGCTGATAAGAGTTGCGCAAAAGCGAAAAATGACTGGCTCGGACGTTGTAATTCGACAAGAAACTTCCATGCCCAGAGCGTGAGACTGATCGGACAACTTCCTATCTCGCTCCTAAATGGTGGCCAAAATGCAGCCAAAACGGCTAACAGATAGCTGTCTTTTCAGCAAAAACTAAAAATGGTCCGAATGGAGTTAAAATTTATTGGCAGGTAAACTTTGGCATTGCGAAGGGGTTGGTAGTAAAAAAAGAATTGCTGGCATTTCTAACGGGGCTCCGAACATGGTTGATAAGAGGTTCACGAAAGCGAAAAATAATAATAATAAGTGCATTGATAATGCTCCAGATTCCATTCATCAAGTAGATGCTCAAAGCGCTACACTATTATTACCCTGGTCAATGGATCAGTGAGCACTCGATTTTCATTCTCATCTCCCTGGGGAGTATACAACGCAAGCTGCTGTGAGGTGCCAGAAAGTTAACACCCATATTACTATCTCATCTTACTGGGTACCCACTCGCTGCTGGGTAAACAGAGGCACATTTTGAACAAAGTCACTTGCCCAAGGAGACCTCACATGTGGTACAAGTGCTTCAGTGTGGCTCAGGACCGAAGCCCTAGAAATCTAGGAGTCAAGCTGCTTAGCATGGTCACCCATCCAACTACTATCCGAGACCAATATTGCTTAACCTCACCTGATTTATGATCTGTGCGCGGGGCACAGGACCACGTGCCACCAGGTAAAACACTTGTTCAGACCTCGTTAATCGACAAGAAACTTGAATGGCTAAGGTCTGAGACCGATCCGACAACTTATTTCGCTCCAAAATGGTGGCCAAAATACAGCCAAAACGGCTAACAACACATCGGTGTCTCTTCGGCAAACACTCAAACTAGTCGGAAAGGAATGAAAATTGATAGGCCGGTAGACTTTGGCATTTCAAAGAAGTTTGAAGTATTAAAAAAGATTGCTGACATTTCTAACGGTGTGTTTGGAGGCTGTGGACATGGCCAATAACAGGTGAGCGAAAGTGAAAATTGACGTGTTCAGACCTCGTTAATTGATAAGAAACTTGAATGGCTAAGGTCTGAGACCGATCCGACAACTTATTTCGCTCCGAAATGGTGGCCAAAATACAGCCAAAACGGCTAACGGATCCCTGTTTTTTCGGCAAACCCTCAAACTTGTCAGAAAGGAATGAAAATTGATAGGCAGGTAGACTTTGGCATTTCAAAGAGGCTAGAAGTATTAAAAAGATTGCATATCGACAAGAAACTTGAATGGCCAAGGTCTAAGACCGATCCGCCAACTTTTTTTCTCCGAAATGGTGGCCTAAATACAGCCCAAACGGTTAACAGATCGGTTTCTTTTCGGCCAACAATCAAACTTGTCAGAACGGATTGAAAATTGATAGGCAGGTAGACTTTGGCATTTCAAAGAGGCTGAATGGCCAAGGTCTGAGACCTATCCAACAACTTCTTATTTCGCTCCAAAATGGTGGCCAAAACAGATCGCTGTCTTTTTGGCAAACACTCAAACTTGCCAGATCAGAGTGTAATCTCATAGGCATGTTGACTTTGGCATTGCAAAGAGGTTGGAATCACTAAAAAAGATTTCAGACATTTCTTACGGGGTGTCGGAGGCTGTGAACATGGACAGAGAAAAATGATCGGTTCAGACCTCCTTAACTGATAAGAAACTTGAATGGCCAAGGTCTGAGACCGATCCTACAATAGCTCCAAAATGGTGGCCAAAATACAGCAAAAACGGATAAGAGATCCCCCTGTCTTTTCGGCAAACACTCAAACTTGTCAGAAAGGAATGAAAATTGATACGCGAGTAGACTTTGGCATTTCAAAGAAGTTGGAAGTATTAAAAAAGATTGCAGACATTTAGGCTGTGAACATTGTAGATAAGAGGTTCGTGAAAGCGAAAAATGACTGGTTCAGACCTCGTTGATCGACAAGAAACTTGAATGGCCAAGGTCTGAGACCGATCGGACAACTTGTTTTTTCACTCCAAAATGGTGGCCAAAATACAGCCAAAACGGATCGCTGTCTTTTCGGCAAACACTAAAACTTGTCGGAACGGAATGAAAATTGATAGGCATGTAGAATTTGGCATTGTAAAGAGGTTGGAAGTGTTAAAAAAGATTGCAGCAATTTCTAACTGGGTGTTTATTGTCTCGGAACATGGCCGATAAGAGGTTCGTGAAAGAGAAAATTGACAGGATCAGACGTCGTTAATTGATAAGAAACCTGAATGGCCAAGGTCTGAGACCGATCTGACAACTTATTTCGCTCCAAAATGGTGGCCAAAACAGATCGCTGTCTTTTCGGGAAACACTCAAACTTGTCAGATCATAGTGTAATCACATAGGCAGGTTGACTTTGGCATTGCAAAGAGGTTAAAAGTGTTAAAAAAGTTTGCAGACATTTCTAACGGGATGTTTGGAGGCTGTGAACATGGGTGATAACAGGTGCGCAAAAGGGTAAAATGATCTGTTCAGACTTTCTTAACTGATAAGAAACTTGAATGGCTAAGGTCTGAGACCGATCCGACAATAGCTCCAAATTGGTGGCCAAAATAAAGCCATAACGGCTAACAGATCGGTGTCTTTTCGGCACACAGTCAAACTTGTCAGATCGGAGTGTAAACTCATAGGCAGGTTGACTTTGGCATTTCAAAGAGGTTAGAAGTATTTAAAAAGATTGCAGACATTTCTAACGGGGTGTTTGGGGGCTCCGAATATGGCAGATAAAAGGTTCGTGAAAGTGAAAAATGACTGGTTCAGATCTCGTTAATCGACAAGAAACTTACTTGAATGGCCAAGGTCTGAGACCGATCCGACAACTTATTTCACTCCAAAATAGTGGCCAAAGTACAGGCAAAACGGCTAACAGATTGGTGTATTTTCGGCAAACACACAAACTTGTCACATCGGAGTGTAAATTGATAAGCAGGTTGACTTTGGCATTTCCAAGTGGTTGGAAGTATTAAAAAAGATTGCAGACATTTTTAACTGGGTGTTTGTTGCCTCCGAATATGGCAGATAAGAGGTTTGTGAAAGCGAAAAATGACTGGTTCAGATCTCGTTCATCCACAAGAAACTTGAATGGCCAAGGTCTGAGACCGATTCATCAACTTATTTCACTCCAAAATAGTGGCCAAAATACAGCCAAAAAGGCTAACAGATTTGTGTCTTTTCGGCAAACACTCATACTTGTCAGATCGGAGTTTAAATTGATAGGCAGGTAGACTTTGGCATTTCCAAGTGGTTGGAAGTATTAAAAAAGATTGCAGACATTTTTAACTGGGTGTTTGTGGTCTCCGAACATGCACTGGACAAAATATCATCCATTCCAAAAAATCCAAAACTTGGAAATACCACCATTCCAATTGGAAATATGACCATTCCAATATTTGGAAAGGTCATATTTCCAAGCTTGGATTTGTTTGGATTTGTTTGGAAATGTTTGGATATGTTTGGAAATGTTTGGATACAACATGTCATAATCATATCTGTTAAAAGTTGTACAACGTTTGACCTTATGTGAGATTAGTAATGACATGAAAGTAAATAATTAAGAGTATTTTGGCACTATGTACCACGAAAAGACCAAATCATGAGTAAATTTAACTAAAAGAAATTCTGTCATTTAAAGTGGCTACTCTTTATATTTAATTTCTTATCTTCCTTGTCTATAATCATATGACACTGACTTTGAACTTTGAACAATTAAACAAATATTTTGTTTTCCCATACCGCCTTACGGTTGTCGTAGAACAAAGACCGTTTCGAGAATATAGAGGGCCTCATTATTATAATTTGAACTAATATACATATGTACATAATAGTACTAGGTATAAATGAATTTTGATAAGTGTTCGTACAAGAATATGAACTTCGAATTATTTCGGAATTATGCGCAACACATAGGGCTGAAAATTTTATAATTGTTCTGGAACTATCTGACGGTAATTCAAAATAGGGAAACAAGATTTCGACAAATGAATCATCTAGCCAGGAATGCAACGATTTAAATGCTGACAAAATGAATAAACATATCTGGAACAGAGTAGGCTGTTCATGTGGACAATTATATGCTACGCCTATTGCCAATGAAGTTTATCATCCCATGTTATAGCATTTGTTTCATATAAAAGATAGAAACCAAATAAATGGGACAATTAGTTGTTATGAATTAGCTTTACCTCTGTGACATATCACAAAACTAAATGTGAATATGTTTATCAAATAATCAATTACAGTAATTAACCTAGTGTCCTTATTTATACACAATTTAATTACGTATTGGGGTACAATATATAATACACATATACACGGAATGATTTCTTATTTTGTCAATTTAATCATAACCCAATTCATACAAATCAAAGTGTGAAAGTAGTGACAAACTTTATGATCAAGGGTATAAATACTCAATTGTATCTATTAATCCTTATAGTATAACAATAAACCCTGTGTATATATTGAGCATATTTAGATACATCCGGATCTACGGCCGCAGCCATATAATCAATCAAGGAAAGTATATTAGACTGAATTACAAATGTGCTATCACTTAAACAAAAAAAATTCATTATCCACGTAAGCCTAAACCTGGGAGAAATAAAGTTCTGTTCTGTTCTTAAGATGCCGTCATGATTAGTTGGCACCAGTCTAGACTGTCCAATCAATGTGAATATACAAACCGTGATGTTACTTGACCAGTTGATGACACCTGTCAAACTCAAAGTGCCCCTGGTCCTCCACCCACCATGGGTAATACTTTAGCGTACTTGATCGTTTAATTTGCAGTTATATCACTGTTAGGCTGAGTGATGAGAGAATACATTTTGTTGTTTTTGTTAACGATCGTTTCCATTTTCAACGTGGTAATCTTATAAGTGACTAACTTTTTTATCATGATCAAATGAAACATATTAAAATAATCAGAGTGACTGACGATCGCATTTTTCGATAAATGTCATGCTCGCATTAATTTCATGATTTACTGAAGATAGATTTGAACCTTTCTGGGCAACGATCATGTTTGGGTAAGGGAAGTAATCTTGTCTCCGCTTGCAATTGGATTCAGTTCCGAGATCGCAGCTTGACTGTTCGGTACGGCCGAAAGGCGCCATCCATGTTGTTCACGCTCCGCTGATCACGGGGCCTCATTTGTCTGTATTCTGCTTATGAGCCGGGATGCGCATGAAACACGGGTGTCAAAACGAATATATTTACCAATTATACGTACGGTCAATTAGCCAGTCCAAGAGACAATACCCTGGTTCTTACCACCTTTTTGGTGTAATTACGTCGCATGCCCCTGGTTCACGGTTTGTTTCGTCTCCCGTCATAAAACCACGATGTTTATTTACCTGGAGCCTACGACAGCGCCGACTTCCTGTGTACATGTACGTACATGGCAATAAATGGTTTGACAGTTGTTTGACGGAATCAATCAATAATTATTGACACGGTGATGTAATTAAAATTTGTCACTATTCACAACTCCTATTTTTATTTTTCTATTGTTCAGCTGTATTTTCGACCAGTTTTATATGTATAAAAAATCTTCTCTTGTATTTATAAACCAAACCTAAAAACATTATATAAGAACAATTGTGTTTTTAAACCGTAAGTTTTCTATCAAAACAACCATGCAAGTAAGATTTCAGCCGTAATATTACTTTAGTCACTCCACAGATTACACATCTTATATGCTGCAAACGCAGCGAATGTAACGCTACTACGTCACAGCTGCCTCGGTAATTAAGGGCTGGAATGTTTTTGTGAAGGCAGTTAGAGCAGACGAATTTCCCCCCTCGCTGTATAAAGGCGGTCGCTGACCATATATGTGTATTTTTACTGTTTTTGGCTTGATTTGATTGTCCATTGGTGAAAACAAATGTTCAATTGTGAAAGCAAACCCTTTTCCCCTGAACGTTAAAAGACAGCTGACTTTGTTTTTGTCTGAAATATCAACGTTTGGAGTCGTTTATATATTCGGAAATCCATATTATGGTTAATATTTATAATATAATATGGACAATGGTAAAATTCATTATCACAGTTTAAGTGCTATTCACAAATGTATGTAGATCTACTCCGTGATGAATGAAGCATGGCAATAAATGTATGCATCTGATTCTTCATTTGTTCTGTATTCTTTGACGAGAATGAGTTTCGTTAATGATGATCACTCTCATAGATTTTTTTATAAGAGGATAGGACTTTAACTGGAGAATAGTTATGAAAAATATATATATAAGTATAAGGCGGTCTGTTTACATGTGGTGAAACTGATACCTCATTGATTTGCTAATCGGGACTTGGAAATCATAGCCTGTCATTAAATTGATTTTAAAATATATGGTTTTCACTGTAGTACGGCCTGACATCATAATATTATGTTGTAAACAACTTATCTTATCTTATGTTAAGTAAAACAATTATTGATAACTTCCTGAATTCCAAATGGTCAATGAACAGAATTATTCACAGCTCTGGCGTGAGACAAAAATAAATTAGATGTTACCAAAGATTGTCCATTTTATGATCTTAGGCACATGTCGGCGCACTTACATGTGAGCCGTCTAGACGACTGTCTGTTTTGTAATTAAATGGCAGCTGCCATCCAGCCGAATACTTAATCCTGAGACCTATTAGTTGTCTCATAATTAACCAAAACATAAGCTCAAGAAACCAAACTCTAGCTCGCAAACACCCCTTACTCACCCCAATATCCCAAAGAATAACTAACTACCTCAATGAACACCAAACTCAAAATCTTAAACAAAACTGCAAAAAATCAAATATCTTCACCCCTAAACTCAAAATACCCAAAATAGACACAACGCTAGCTAACCAAATAAATAAACAAACCGACCCAAACATAGCTAAAACCACCACACTTGCATACATACACAAAAATTGGCCAAATGGGTGTCACATATACACTGACGGATCTTCAGACCCGATCTCCAACCACACAGGCTTCGGAGTCCATACCACACAACCAGTTATATCCACACAATCTTACCGACTCCCTAACAACCAATCTATATTCACGGCCGAACTTATGGGCATGGCCTCAGCCCTGCATAACCAACAATCTTAAAACAACAATAAAATCCTAATTCTCACCGACTCCCTTAGTGGACTACAAGCCCTCCAAAACAAAAATACCAAAAAACGACCTAAATTAATAAATCAAATACTTAAAAGCTCCAACGACCTAACAAAAGCAGGCAAACAAATAACCTTCTTGTAGATCCCCGCCCACGTAGGAATTTACGGCAACGAAAGCGCCGATAAAGCAGCTAAATTATCTCTTAAAATACCAGAAATAAGCCTAAACCTTCCCATCTCAAAATCAGAAATTAAAAGTGTAAACAAACAAAAAATAACAAAAAAATGGCATAATCAATATTAAAACTCAAATAGCCAAATCAAAAAAGTTCTCAGAAAACCACTAGCCAAACCTAAAATCCTACACCCCTCTAAAAAAATTGACAGATTAATTACAAAACTCCAAACAGGACACACGAACCTAAATAACCACCTAAAAAAACTTAAAAGACACACCACAGGCAACTGCCCCCACTGCAAACCACCCGAAACCACAGAACACGCACTCATCCACTGCACCCACTACCAAACACACAGAACCACTCTACAAACCACCCTCAATCTAAATAAGGTTCCTACTCTAGATGAAATACTAAACCCTCAAAATAAACTAGAAAACTTCAAGGCCCTAGGCGTATTCCCAATCAAAACAGACCTAATTAAGCGCATCTAAAAACTAATTAATCTACCAATCCAAAATCCAATAAACATACAAACACCCACCTCACCCGGCTCCCTCATTTCCCTCCTCCACCCACCTCGGCATTTAATCAAAATTTAAAAATCTCAAAAATTCAATATAAGCAACCCCTAAAAGCCCCCTCTTGGGTTGCACACAAAATAAAAAACACTAAAAACCACCCCAAACTAATAAATCAAATACTCAATGGCTCAAACAACTTAACTAGGGCAGGTAAACAAATAGAGTTCATTTGGACCCCCGCCCACGTAGGAATCTTTGGAAATAAAAAGGCAGATAAAGCAGCAGAATTATCCCGTTAACTCCCAGAAATAAGCTTAAACTTACCCAGCTCAAAATCAGAAATCAAAAGTCTCACTAAACAAAAAATCAACAAAAAATGGTAAAATACATACCAAAACTTAAATAGCCAAATCAGGAAAGTACTCAAAAATAAACCTAAATTAACCAAAAATACTACACCCATCCAAAAAAAATCGACAGAATAATTACTAAACTACAAACAGGCCGCATCAAACTAGATAATCACCGTAAAATATAGCTAATCTACACACAACAGGAAACTGCCCACATTGCAAACAACAAGAAACACCAGAACACGTACTCATTCACTGCACACACTACCAAACACACCGAACAACACTACAGACCACCCTAAATCTTAAAACCGGACTTACACTAGAATCAATCCTAAATCCATAAAATAAATTAGAAAAATTCAAAGCCTATACCTAATTAAAACAGGTCTAATTAGTCGCATTTAAACCCCAAATAAAATAATAAAACCAAAACTACCTTATCTAACAACCACCCAACACACACAGCTCCCTTAGTTCGTCCCCCACCCACTCTTGGCATTCTTTCCAAATCTCAAAATTTCAAAATTACTATATAAGCAACCCCTAAAGCCCCTAATTCATAGTCTTTTTATCGTTCAAATTACTGATAAAACATATTTTAACTTGTTCCTTCTAACCATATTTCCAAACCATTCCAAGTCATTCCAAGTCATTCCAAACATTTCCAGTGTTGGAAATATGTTTGGAAATGTTGCCATTCCAATTTTGGATTTTTTGGAAAGATTGATCTTTCCAAGCTTTGGAAAGTTTGCAATGAGCGATATTTCCAAAGCATTCCAACGCTCATTCCCAATTGGAATGGACGCTATTTGGTCTTGTGATGGCACATAAGAGGTTTGCTAAAGCGAAAAAATGACTGGTTCAGACCTCGTTAATCGACAAGAAACTTGAATAGCCAAGGTGTGAGACTGATCAAGCAACTTATTTCACTCCAAAATAGTGGCCAAAATACAGCCAAAACGGCTAACAGATTTGTGTCTTTTCGGCAAACACTCATACTTGTCACATCGGAGTGTAAATTGATTGGCAGGTTGACTTTGGCATTTCCAAGTGGTTGGAAGTATTAAAAAAGATTGGAGACATTTTCAACTGGATGTTTGTGGCCTCCGAACATGGCAGATAAGAGATTCGTGAAAGCGAAAAATGACTGGTTCAGACCTCGTTCATCCAAAAGAAACTTGAATGGCCAAGGTCTGAGACCGATCTGACAACTTATGCATTCGCTCCAAAATGGTGGCCAGAATACAGCCAAAACGGCTAACAGATTGGTGTATTTTCGGCAAACACTCCAACTTGTCAGATCGGAGTGTAAATTGATAAGCAGGTAGACTTTGGCATTGCAAAGAGGATGGAAGTATTAAAAAAGATTGGAGACATTTTTAACTGAGTGTTTGTTGCCTCCGAATATGGCAGATAAGAGGTTTGTGAAAGCGAAAAATGACTGGTTCAGATCTCGTTCATCCACAAGAAACTTGAATGGCCAAGGTCTGAGACCGATTCATCAACTTATTTCACTCCAAAATAGTGGCCAAAATACAGCCAAAACGGCGAACAGATTTATGTCTTTTCGGGAAACACTCATACTTGTCATATCGGAGTTTAAATTGATAAGCAGGTTGACTTTGGCATTTCCAAGTGGTTGGAAGTATTAAAAAAGATTGCAGACATTTTTAACTGGGTGTTTGTGGCCTCCGAACATGGCACATAAGAGGTTCGTTAAAGCGAAAAAAATGACTGGTTCAGACCTCGTAAATCGACAAGAAACTTGAATGCCCAAGGTCTGAGACTGATCTGATAACTAATTTCACTCCAAAATAGTGGCCAAAATACAGCCAAAACGGCTAACAGATCGTTGTCTTTTGGCAAACACTCAAACTTGTCAGAACGAAGTCAAAATTGATAGGCAGATTGACTTTGGCATTGCAAAGAGGTTGGAAGTATTAAAAAAGATTGGAGACATTTTCAACTGGATGTTTCTGGCCTCCGATCTTGGCAGATAAGAGATTCGTGAAAGCGAAAAATGACTGGTTCAGACCTCGTTCATCCAAAAGAAACTTGAATGGCCAAGGTCTGAGACCGATCTGACAACTTATGCATTCGCTCCAAAATGGTGGCCAGAATACAGCCAAAACGGCTAACAGATTGGTGTATTTTCGGCAAACACTCCAACTTGTCAGATCGGAGTGTAAATTGATAAGCAGGTAGACTTTGGCATTGCAAAGAGGATGGAAGTATTAAAAAAGATTGGAGACATTTTTAACTGAGTGTTTGTTGCCTCCGAATATGGCAGATAAGAGGTTTGTGAAAGCGAAAAATGACTGGTTCAGATCTCGTTCATCCACAAGAAACTTGAATGGCCAAGGTCTGAGACCGATTCATCAACTTATTTCACTCCAAAATAGTGGCCAAAATACAGCCAAAACGGCGAACAGATTTATGTCTTTTCGGGAAACACTCATACTTGTCATATCGGAGTTTAAATTGATAAGCAGGTTGACTTTGGCATTTCCAAGTGGTTGGAAGTATTAAAAAAGATTGCAGACATTTTTAACTGGGTGTTTGTGGCCTCCGAACATGGCACATAAGAGGTTCGTTAAAGCGAAAAAAATGACTGGTTCAGACCTCGTAAATCGACAAGAAACTTGAATGCCCAAGGTCTGAGACTGATCTGATAACTAATTTCACTCCAAAATAGTGGCCAAAATACAGCCAAAACGGCTAACAGATCGTTGTCTTTTGGCAAACACTCAAACTTGTCAGAACGAAGTCAAAATTGATAGGCAGATTGACTTTGGCATTGCAAAGAGGTTGGAAGTATTAAAAAAGATTGGAGACATTTTCAACTGGATGTTTCTGGCCTCCGATCTTGGCAGATAAGAGATTCGTGAAAGCGAAAAATGTCTGGTTCAGACCTGGTTCATCCAAAAGAAACTTGAATGGCCAAGGTCTGAGACCGATCTGACAACTTATGCTTTCGCTCCAAAATGGTGGCCAGAATACAGCCAAAACGGCTAACAGATTGGTGTATTATCGGCAAACACTCCAACTTGTCAGATCGGAGTGTAAATTGATAAGCAGGTCGACTTTGGCATTGCAAAGAGGTTGGAAGTATTAAAAAAGATTGGAGACATTTTTAACTGAGTGTTTGTTGCCTCCGAATATGGCAGATAAGAGGTTTGTGAAAGCGAAAAGTGACTGGTTCAGATCTCGTTCATCCACAAGAAACTTGAATGGCCAAGGTCTGAGACTGTTCCGATGACTTATTTCACTCCAAAATAGTGGCCAAAATACAGCCAAAACGGCTAACAGATTGGTGTATTTTCGGCAAACACTCCAACTTGTCAGATCGGAGTGTAAATTGATAGGTAGGTAGACTTTGGCATTGCAAAGAGGTTGGAAGTATTAAAAAAAATTGCAGACATTTTTAACGGGGTGTTTGTTGCCTCCGAACATGGCAGATAAGAGGTTCGTGAAAGCGAAAAATGACTGGTTCAGATCTCGTTCATCCACAAGAAACTTGAATGGCCAAGGTCTAAGACCGATTCATCAACTTATTTCACTCCAAAATAGTGGCCAAAATACAGCCAAAACGGCTAACAGATTGGTGTATTTTCGGCAAAAACTCATACTTGTCAGATCGGAGTGTAAATTGATAGGCAGGTAGACTTTGGCATTGCAAAGAGGTTGGAAGTATTAAAAAAGATTGGAGACATTTTCAACTGGATGTTTGTTGCCTCCGAACATGGCAGATAAGAGATTCGTGAAAGCGAAAAATGTCTGGTTCAGACCTCGTTCATCCAAAAGAAACTTGAATGGCCAAGGTCTGAGACTGATCTGACAACTTATGCTTTCGCTCCAAAATGGTGGCCAGAATACAGCCAAAACGGCTAACAGATTGGTGTATTTTCGGCAAACACTCCAACTTGTCAGATCGGAGTTTAAATTGATAGGCAGGTAGACTTTGGCATTGCAAAGAGGATGGAAGTATTAAAAAAGATTGGAGACATTTTTAACTGAGTGTTTGTTGCCTCCGAATATGGCAGATAAGAGGTTTGTGAAAGCGAAAAGTGACTGGTTCAGATCTCGTTCATCCACAAGAAACTTGAATGGCCAAGGTCTGAGACCGATTCATCAACTTATTTCGCTCCAAAATAGTGGCCAAAATACAGCCAAAACGGCGAACAGATTTATGTCTTTTCGGCAAACACTCAAACTTGACAGATCATAGTGTAAATTGATTGGCAGGTTGACTTTGGCATTTCCAAATGGTTGGAAGTAAAATAAAGACTGCAGACATTTCTAAAGGGGTGTTTGGGGGCTCCAAACATGACCGATAACAGGTTCGTTAAATCGAAAAATGACTGGTTCAGACCTCATTAATCAACAAGAAACTTGAATGGCCAAGGTCTGAGACCGATCTCACAACTTATATTTTCGCTCCAAAATGGTGGCCAAAATAGGGCCAAAATGGCTAACTGATCGGTATATTCTCGGCAAACACTCAAACTTGTCAGAAGGGATTGAAATTGATAGGCAGGTAGACATTGGCATTTCAAAGAGGTTGGAAGTAAAATAAAGACTGCAGACATTTCTAAAGGGGTGTTTGGGGGCTTTCGTTAAATCGGAAAATGACTGGTTCAGACCTCATTAATCAACAAGAAACTTGAATGGCCAAGGTCTGAGACCGATTCATCAACTTATTTCACTCCAAAATAGTGGCCAAAATACAGCCAAAACGGCGAACAGATTTATGTCTTTTCGGGAAACACTCAAACTTGACAGATCATAGTGTAAATTGATAGGCAGGTTGACTTTGGCATTTCCAAATGGTTGGAAGTAAAATAAAGACTGCAGACATTTCTAAAGGGGTGTTTGGGGGCTCCAAACATGACCGATAACAGGTTCGTTAAATCGAAAAATGACTGGTTCAGACATCATTAATCAACAAGAAACTTGAATGGCCAAGGTCTGAGACCGATCTCACAACTTATAGTTTCGCTCCAAAATGGTGGCCAAAATAGGGCCAAAATGGCTAACTGATCGGTATATTCTCGGCAAACACTCAAACTTGTCAGAAGGGATTGAAATTGATAGGCAGGTAGACATTGGCATTTCAAAGAGGTTGGAAGTAAAATAAAAATTGCAGACATTTCTAAAGGGGTGTTTGGGGGCTCCAAACATGGCAGATAACAGGTTCGTTAAAGCAAAAAATGACTGGTTCAGACCTCATTAATCGACAAGAAACTTGAATGGCCATGGTCTGAGACTGATCCGACAACTTATTTGAGTGCACAAAAGTGGCCAAAATACAGCCACTGATCGCTGACTTTTCGGCAAACACTCAAACTTGTCAGAACGAAGTCAAAATTGATAGACAGGTAAACTTTGGCATTGCAAAAAGGTTGGAAGTATTAAAAAAGATTGCAGACATTTTTAACTGAGTGTTTGTTGCCTCCGAACATGGCAGATAAGAGGTTTGTGAAAGCGAAAAATGACTGGTTCAGATCTCGTTCATCCACAAGAAACTTGAATGGCCAAGGTCTGAGACCGATTCATCAACTTATTTCACTTCAAAATAGTGGCCAAAATACAGCCAAAACGGCGAACAGATTTATGTCTTTTCGGGAAACACTCAAACTTGACAGATCATAGTGTAACTTGATAGGCAGGTTGACTTTGGCATTTCCAAATGGTTGGAAGTAAAATAAAGACTGCAGACATTTCTAAAGGGGTGTTTGGGGGCTCCAAACATGACCGATAACAGGTTCGTTAAATCGAAAAATGACTGGTTCAGACATCATTAATCAACAAGAAACTTGAATGGCCAAGGTCTGAGACCGATCTCACAACTTATAGTTTCGCTCCAAAATGGTGGCCAAAATAGGGCCAAAATGGCTAACTGATCGGTATATTCTCGGCAAACACTCAAACTTGTCAGAAGGGATTGAAATTGATAGGCAGGTAGACATTGGCATTTCAAAGAGGTTGGAAGTAAAATAAAAATTGCAGACATTTCTAAAGGGGTGTTTTGGGGCTCCAAACATGGCAGATAACAGGTTCGTTAAAGCAAAAAATGACTGGTTCAGACCTCATTAATCGACAAGAAACTTGAATGGCCATGGTCTGAGACTGATCCGACAACTTATTTGAGTCCACAAAAGTGGCCAAAATACAGCCACTGATCGCTGACTTTTCGGCAAACACTCAAACTTGTCAGAACGAAGTCAAAATTGATAGACAGGTAAACTTTGGCATTGCAAAAAGGTTGGAAGTATTAAAAAAGATTGCAGACATTTTTAACTGAGTGTTTGTTGCCTCCGAATATGGCAGATAAGAGGTTTGTGAAAGCGAAAAATGACTGGTTCAGATCTCGTTCATCCACAAGAAACTTGAATGGCCAAGGTCTGAGACTGTTCCGATGACTTATTTCACTCCAAAATAGTGGCCATAATACAGCCAAAACGGCTAACAGATTGGTGTATTTTCGGCAAACACTCCAACTTGTCAGATCGGAGTGTAAATTGATAGGCAGGTAGACTTTGGCATTGCAAAGAGGTTGGAAGTATTAAAAAAAATTGCAGACATTTTTAACGGGGTGTTTGTTGCCTCCAAACATGGCAGATAAGAGGTTCGTGAAAGCGAAAAATGACTGGTTCAGATCTCGTTCATCCACAAGAAACTTGAATGGCCAAGGTCTAAGACCGATTCATCAACTTATTTCACTCCAAAATAGTGGCCAAAATACAGCCAAAACGGCTAACAGATTGGTGTATTTTCGGCAAACACTCATACTTGTCAGATCGGAGTGTAAATTGATAGGCAGGTAGACTTTGGCATTGCAAAGAGGTTGGAAGTATTAAAAAAGATTGGAGACATTTTCAACTGGATGTTTGTTGCCTCCGAACATGGCAGATAAGAGATTCGTGAAAGCGAAAAATGTCTGGTTCAGACCTCGTTCATCCAAAAGAAACTTGAATGGCCAAGGTCTGAGACCGATCTGACAACTTATGCTTTCGCTCCAAAATGGTGGCCAGAATACAGCCAAAACGGCTAACAGATTGGTGTATTTTCGGCAAACACTCCAACTTGTCAGATAGGAGTTTAAATTGATAGGCAGGTAGACTTTGGCATTGCAAAGAGGTTGGAAGTATTAAAAAAGATTGGAGACATTTTTAACTGAGTGTTTGTTGCCTCCGAATATGGTAGATAAGAGGTTTGTGAAAGCGAAAAGTGACTGGTTCAGATCTCGTTCATCCACAAGAAACTTGAATGGCCAAGGTCTGAGACCGATTCATCAACTTATTTCGCTCCAAAATAGTGGCCAAAATACAGCCAAAACGGCGAACAGATTTATGTCTTTTCGGCAAACACTCAAACTTGACAGATCATAGTGTAAATTGATTGGCAGGTTGACTTTGGCATTTCCAAATGGTTGGAAGTAAAATAAAGACTGCAGACATTTCTAAAGGGGTGTTTGGGGGCTTTCGTTAAATCGAAAAATGACTGGTTCAGACATCATTAATCAACAAGAAACTTGAATGGCCAAGGTCTGAGACCGATCTCACAACTTATAGTTTCGCTCCAAAATGGTGGCCAAAATAGGGCCAAAATGGCTAACTGATTGGTATATTCTCGGCAAACACTCAAACTTGTCAGAAGGGATTGAAATTGATAGGCAGGTAGACATTGGCGTTTCAAAGAGGTTGGAAGTAAAATAAAAATTGCAGACATTTCTAAAGGGGTGTTTGGGGGCTCCAAACATGGCAGATAACAGGTTCGTTAAAGCAAAAAATGACTGGTTCAGACCTCATTAATCGACAAGAAACTTGAATGGCCATGGTCTGAGACTGATCCGACAACTTATTTGAGTCCACAAAAGTGGCCAAAATACAGCCACTGATCGCTGACTTTTCGGCAAACACTCAAACTTGTCAGATCGGAGTGTAAATTGATAGACAGGTAAACTTTGGCATTGCAAAGAGGTTGGAAGTATTTAAAAAGATTGCAGACATTTTTAACGGGGTGTTTGTGGCCTCAAAACATGGCAGATGAGAGGTTCGTTAAAGCGAAAAATGACTGGTTCAGACCTCGTTAATCGACAAGAAACTTGAATGGCCAAGGTCTGAGACCGATCCGATAACTTATTTCACTCCAAAATAGTGGCCAAAATACAGCCAAAATGGCTAACAGATTGGTGTATTTTCGGCAAACACCCAAACTTGTCAGATCGGAGTGTAAATTGATAGGCAGGTAGACTTTGGCATTTCAAAGAGGTTGGAAGTATTAAAAAAGATTGCAGACATTTTTAACTGGGTGTTTGTTGCCTCCGAACATGGCAGATAAGAGGTTCGTGAAAGCGAAAAATGACTGGTTCAGACCTCGTTAATCGACAAGAAACATGGCAGATAAGAGGTTCGTGAAAGCGGCCAAATAAAAATGACAGACATTTCAAAAGGGGTTTTGGGGGCAGTGAACATGGCTTATAACAGGTTCGTGAAAGCGAAATATGACTGGTTCAGAAACTTGAATGGCCACGGTCTCACACCAATCCGACAACTCCTTATTTCGCACCAAATTGGTGGCCAGAATACAGCCAAAATGGCTATCAGACTGGTGTATTTTCGGCAAACACTCAAACTAATCAGAACGGAATACGAATTGATAGGCAGGTAGACTTGGCATTGCAAAAAGTTGGAAGAGGTTCGTGGAAGCGAAAAATGACTGGTTCAGACCTGGTTAATCGACAAGAAACTTGAATGGCCAAGGTCTGAGACGGATCTGACAACTTCTTATTTCACTGCAAAATGGTGGCCAAACTACAGCCAAAACGGCTTACAGATAGGTGTCGTTTTGGCAAACACTCAAACTAGACAGAACGGAATTAAAATCTATAGGCAGGTACACTTGGGCATTGCAAAGATGTTGAAAGTAAATAAGAATTTGCTGACATTTCTAACGGGGTGTTTGGGGGCTCTGAACATGGCCGATAACAGGTTCGCAAAAGCTGAAATGACTGGTTCAGTACTCGTCAATCGACAAGAAACTTCCATGGCCAAGGTCTCCAAATTGATAAACGAGCGGCTTTCGATTGACCAGGTGCTCTTAACCCTCGTAAGGCAAGGTCTAAGACCTAAAGGGAAACTTGTAATTTTGTGTCGGAAAAACGACGGTCCACCTTGACACTCGACCTTGACCTTTGGCTGTGGACCTTGACCTTGGTTTTCGACCTTGACCTTTGACGGCCGACCTTTACCTGTGGCACTCGACCTTTACCTTTGGCACCGTTTTTTCTTCACGGGCTAGGGTCCATTTCGAAGCTGACCTGACATACTCTAAATCGATAAACGGGTGGCTCTCAGTTGCCCAGGTGACCTTAAACCTCGTTTGGCAAGGTGTGAGATCTAAAGGGAAACTTGTTATTTTGGGTCTGAAAAACGACGGTCCAATGTCAGAAGCTTGAAATTCGTCAGGCGGGTCGACCTTCATCCTCCAATCACCCAGACATTTGACCTTGACTTTGGTATTTGATCTTGACCTTTGACGGTCGACTTTGACCTTGGTATTTGAACTTGACCTTGAACTAGTATAGGTAATGATGGTTCTGGCTCACTTCCACTGGATTCATATACCTATACCACCGCTAAAGGGGTAATTTTTTATGTCAAAATGATGATGCGATTCAACGATTGTCATGAGATTAAATTGTAATGAAGATATTCTCTATTATTTTTATTCATACGTATACCATTATTTTGAACAAAGTGATATTCAACATTTTCACTAAGTTCTTCGTTCATTTTACTAGGAGACCTGACTATATACTCTTCTTGGTAATTGGAAAGAAACAATTGATGATCGTATTTGGTTGGTTTAATATCACTGATATAATATATACCTTGTGTTAATTCTCTCCAATTGATAATTCTGTCTCTGAGCATAAATGCTTCGATAGCTTTTTCTTCCTTTGTTGGTTTGTAATTTTCCATTATTATATACTTATGTAAGCATTCGTTTAAATGAATGTATGATTTTTTATGCTGTACTATCAAATGATAGGAAGCAATCTATTTTTAATCTCCAACAAGTTCTTTGGTTTTGGCATTGAATAATTGATGCGCTTATTGTCTCCCTTGTTCTATGAACTTTTTTTTCTCGTCTTCGCTAATACCACTGGTCTTACGAGAATTGCATCGATCCCCAGCTTCATTATGTTGTATTTGGTGAGTTCCGACAGCACTAAACAAACTCCTCCTCGGATATCTTACAATCAGCCATTGCTGTTGAAATATGATCCTCAATGCTGTTCAACTTTGCTTCGGCGAGTATCCGAATATTATCATGTTTTAATGCTTTCTTTCGCAACTTACAATTATCGCTATTCCTGCTAGTCCTGAGACTCCGGCGGCTATTTCCATGCCAAGTACGATAGGGGTGGCAATTATGGTTGATAATAAACCAACACCAGCTACACAGGCTACACCATGCTAGTTGTTACACGCGTGGTCAACTCCGTCGAGAGCATTGACAGCTCTGCGATACTTTTTATACAATCCAAGTCTCAACTCCCTGCTTTCTCTATTCGATGTTTTATGTCGCGTATTTGATCCATCAACAGTATCCATCTTTTCAGATGCTTCATCGAGTGCTGGATATAAACTCATAGTGTATATTATTATATCATATAATAGTCTTTAATTGGTCTTGCTTCAATGTTTTGAGAGTATACATCAACCTTATCAAATGTATATTATACGTCATGAATATCTTAGTAAGAGAAATGCTGTCACTTTTAATAATTTGGACCCCCTCAAGGGTTGCAACGGGTGATACACTCATATAAATAATACTGCAACGTTGACGTTGGTGTTTCTTGAGCCATTTAATTGATAGACCTTTTAATATTTCGAAGGCATCTACCGGTGCATCTCCAAACAAGACTTCAATAATAAGTGTAGAAAGATCAGGTATTGCACTCAAGTTATCTTTAATATCATTGAATTCAGTAACCAAATTTAAACTAACATTTTTTATGTCGGACGACTATATAACATATGACCTGGGTTTTCTGGCAGGGGAGCTAGAGACTAACACACTTTTTCGTTTTGATGGAATTTTAGCCCCGAGTACGATCCCACTATTCATTATTTTAGTTAAATTATGTGCCTTACCCGTCATCACATATGGTGGGGTAATGACGATATTCAATAGCCACTCGATTTTTGCTTCGATCATAGTCCATTTATTATCATCGTTGCGAATAAGATTGTACGAAGTGTTTTTATTTAGTCTACCAACGTCGACATTGTTCAAATATCCTAGATTACCTGTGAATGTAACTTCTTTCCGTTTCTATACATTATCTTATAAGTGTCAAGCGTATAACTTGCCATCAGCACCGGGTCTACCGAATCCTTCTGTGTCTCCGAGATCGGAAAGCGCAATTGTATTACATTGTCTGAGTGTTCCAGGGCCTGATGAATCAACCATTATTTAAAATATGGAGTGTTACAATCAAGTATCCTATATGTACAGGTTCGTGTTTTAAATCTAATACAGAAATTGTCTGAAATAATACCCCGCCTTAATTCATTATATTGTAATGATGAGAAAGATTCCGTTCTACCGCTATTATATTTTTCTTCTTTGACTGGAATAGCTCTCAGCAGAGTTGAAGGACTTTTGAGTTGAATGTTATCCGTTGTACTGATCTGATCAAGATGGATGCACAACTCTTTATAGGGAACTAAATCTGGTAATTTATCTCCATGCCATGGTGTGTTGGGATTTATTAATATTCCTCCCACGCGGCTTACAAATCCAAGCGTATTTGCCATGTTCCTTTTAAGAAATATTTTCTTTTCTCCAGCGCTTAAAATCAGCATCAGCATCCCATTCGACTCATTTTGTGTGAGACTAGCTTCCAAAGGCTTAAAAATTTCATCACTCAGTGAGCATACGCTGTAATACCCATCAGATATAACAATGCGAGTGTTATCCCCATCATCTAAGTTAATTAGTACTAATTCATTATTATTTCACAAAGTATTTATATTGGTCCACCGAGTTATCGATGGTATGAAGCAGTTGAATAGACTGACCATTTGTTATTCACGGGAGTGTGACATACATATTAAATATAGAATGATACTATATCATAACTTAAATATGAAATCAACTTACATTACTAATCAGTCGATTTTAGTAAGTGCCTCTGGTGCTATTTTCTTTGTTAAATTCCCTGATATCTTTGAAAAGTACAGGGTCATGGCAACTAGCGATAAAATAGTGCATGATTGGTTTCACAATCCGATGCAATTTTGGCAGAACCAGTTAAACTTTGCCATATGGTGTGCCACAACAGGATGTGGTGTATCTCTTTATGCCCCCGGGATTTGAACTAAATAAGTCTGTTTTATCATTTCACGTGTACTATCAGATTAGACGTATACTTAAAGAAATTAGTGCTCCATCACCGCAGGATCGAGCATGGAATTCCACAAATAATCCATGCAATAGGTTTGCGTATGTGCGTATTTGTCAGGAATTTGGTATTTCTACTAGTAAAGATTGGTGTATTAAAGGACTTAACCATGGTCTAGGTGTTCTGTACAATGGACCAATAAAGAAGAAAGTGATGATTTAGTTGAAGACATTCACCAAAAACCATTCAATCCATTTAGGTTGTTACAGACAAACAAACTTTATGTAAGAATACATGATCTTTTTTTAAAAACACATAATTGGTATCACGGCTGGGAACTTTCGAGTAACGATTGGAGAGGAGATATTATGAGTTTTAAGAGTGGTTTAATTTATATTGTTACAAAATTTGTACAACTGAATGATACCGCAAACGCTTGGAGTGAATTTCTTAATGATAAAACAGAAAATAAATTTACTAACCCAGGAGTTGTAAGAGTTAATGAATCAATAAGAACTTATATATGGGCAATTCTTGGTGCACAATTGCAAACACGAATGGGAATAATCGGTTCTGGGACGGCGCTCGATGCACGAAAACAGTAGATCACAAACGTGGAGGATGCTATTAATTCACCAGTTGACATACCATCTTCTATAAAGCATTATCAAGATGTATTACAGTACGCTCAATCCAAAGTAGACTACGTTTATGCACCGGGACTATACATGTCTCCGAGTAATATGGAACTTAAGATCGGGCAAGTGATCGGTTATAATAATGGTGGCTGGGTGGTCTGCTGTGACCGGTTAACGCGAGAGTCAAAGTCGATATAATAAATCCCAATGCGGTTAAAATACTGGCAATGGTTATCCCCTGTTCACTGAACAATGTTTTAATTTTATCCGCCAGTGTAGTATCATTGTTGAGGACTTGATCAAAAGTTTCTCGAATTCGACTGATTTGTGAACGAAGTGCCTTTCTATTACTGGAAGCAACTTCGAGTCAGGCTGATCTTTCGTCTTCTAAGTTACGCAATCTTTCAACAACGCGGTGTCTACTGAATTCATCGCCCTCCTGTTCAAGTTTTGTTTTCTCTTAAGCTATATGCTTGTCGAGTTCAGATATCTTGGCTATATTATTGATGAGTTCTCCCCGCATTGTTTGAATTGCCTTGTCAGGGCCTCGTAATTCCCTAATACTGAACTCCGAGGATGGTACACTGGCTGTGGAATTATCGTAGTAGGTATCCAAGGTTTCTCCGAGTCCGTCCGAGGCCAGCTTCGAGCTTTCTTCCAAATTATCTTTATCTATGTTACTGAGTTCAGTACGCACAGTCCGAAGAACCTTAGTAGTCTTCGCAGAAAGTTTTTCTCGTGAGTAGTCTACAAAACCTAATTCATTACATTGTTGATGCCATGTTTACTGGCTATCGTAGACAAAACTAGGGGCAAAATTATAGCAAAAATATGGCAAATATAGGAACTGCTAAGCAAAAATATAGCAAAAAAATAGCAAAAATAGCAAAATTATAGCAAAAATATAGCAAAAATAGAAACTGCTAACCAAAAATATAGCAAAAATAGCAAAAAGATAGCAAAACTTGAAAAAATAGAAAAAAATATGATAAATGCACATTAGTGTTTTTTATGTAATAATGTGGTTTGAAATCCTCAATTTTTCGCAACTGTTTATTATTACAGGCTGTATTGGATATGCCATATTTAATTATGTTAGACTTAAATATCTCCTAAGGTATTACATTATGGAATGCGACGAACTCATTGAACAAATGCTCAAAGAACCAGATCAACATGCAGAAGAACATACAGATAAATCTTTAGATAAACATAGAGAAAGACTCGCGGCTTTGGTAGCCGGTTGAAAATGTTCCCGAGTCTAGAGTCTAGACTGGGAGCTACCATGACTAAAACAATAGGTTCGGCTATGTTACAACTATACACAGTCGTAGCTAGTACGTTTCTTCCTATCCGGGCAGAACATCGCCCGTATTTATGCGAATCTCTCGAGAAAGACCCATTCATCGAACACGCTATATGCGCAGTAAGCTGTGAGTTTTATCATAGATATGGAATGTTCTTAGCACCCCTTGACCACCGCTTTTATAACGCCTAGGTATTGTCAATTTAAACATATGTGCCCACTTAATAATAATGGAGACTCAAGTGACACCACAGATTGTGGAGACATAACAACAAGTGAACGAGGAAATAACCCCGATTGCACAATCACAACAGATTGTGGAAACACAATCACAACGAGTGAATTAGGAAATAACAGCGATTGCGAAATCACAAGCCAGAGTAACTAAGAATCCTTTGAAAATCTCAGCTGGTAGGAAGGTTTGGCTAGCAAGGAAGGCTAGAAAACTAATGCATAATTCAAATATTGAACATAGTCGTCCGATTAAAACTTGGGCTCCCTATGCACTAGGAGTTGTTGCTATTGCGGTGGTATGGTTATTTGATAAGACCGGAGAAGAGAAAACATCACCCCCGATTATACAACAAGAAGTTCAATTAGAGGTTTGCCCTCATCAAATGTTATAAAAAGCATGACTACTCCAGTTACAGATGGTAAAATGTTGGTAAACGCAACGTATCATTCATCGGTGGTCAGCGGCTTGGCCATTGGCTATGCCCGTATAGCTAAAATGATTACTAAAGCCACACCACCCAAGCTAGATTTTAATGGTTATGATATCGGTATGATCATTCTTGATATTGGATTAGCAATGGCTACAAAAGATATGCTCATCAAACAAGGGCTTATCCCAGAAGACATAATGAAGTAATTAAACATTTGAATATTATATATTATTGAACATGGCAACAATTGCGATGATGGTTGGTGGAGCTATTGTCAATACTCTAGCTTTTTCGGGAAGTAATTATTTATTTTCTACTCTGAGGGAATCAAACGCTAAAGAAGTTGAAGAGGAGCGTAAACAACATAATAAAGCATTAGAACAACTCGAAGCAGCCAAATCACAATGGACCAGACAGAGGATATTAAGATTAGATTTTATTAATGAAGAACTGCATAAGCAAGGACATTCAATTCAAACGTTTAAGGATGTTGAATCTGCCATGCACGAATACTTCCCTGTTTATGGGAAGAAACTTGACCCAATACAGAGACCAACAATAAGTCAGTTTTATACACCATCAGAGGAACAAAAAAACAGAGATATAGTATTTATAATGTTTGGGTTATCAGTCATTGTAATTTTCAGTTATACAATAACTACGCATAAACCATGACCCAGTCAGGGCGAGTCTTATCAACCACTATGACCTGTAAACACACTATGTCACCCTGACTGCTAATCTTTAAATAACCCTGACTGCTCATCTATAAATAACCCTGACTGCTAATCTATAAATAGCGATGACAGCTATGACTCACCAGTGGAGATGTGATTTACCTTTTAGACAAATGATAGATGTATAACCATGAATCTGTGCAAATATACACTCATGGGGAAATCGATTCAATGTTATTCAATCGATAAGGTAAGGAAGCAGATTATTTACGCTAGGAAGAGAGATAACATCAATGAGAGGAATAGGTTGGGGAGAATACGTATTTATATATGAAAAACAACCATTTAGACATTTGATTCATTTTGTATATACCATTAAATCACAATGGTTTTTGTCAGAGAGTCGAAGGCTTTGGCAAAACAACGTGGTCTACATGGATATTCTCAAATGAGAAAAGCTAAATTGATCGATTTACTCGGTTTGGAATACAACAAACCCCAAACTGTTAGAGAACTCAAAGCTCAAGCAAAAATCAGTGGGCTGAGAGGTTATTCTCGAATGAGAAAAGCTGAATTGAATGCTTTACTAGATAATAATAAATCAGTTGATGTTGATAAAAATAAACCCACTGTTGTTGATAATAATGAGTTAAAATTTGTACCCACAGCCGGCGTTGGTAAATATCAAAGAGGTTGGAAGATCGATATTAATTCCAACATGGATGTTAATGATGCTAAGCCAATCCTATCGAGCAAAATTAACGAGGAGTTAGATGATTTACATAGTATAAAATACCAGCTGACGGTTAAAATGTCATTGAGTAATAGTACCGCAGACGATAGCACTAAATATACCAAACCATATTTCCGAAGCAATCAAGAAGTTATAACCGAATCGGATACTATAAGCACATCATTAGATACATCAATTCAGAGGATACAAGAATCTTTAGAACGCTGTACTAATAGAGGTTCGGGTTGGGGTGTGGATAAAATCGATAGTTTATATTTAGATATAGCAAATTATATGCCTTTCAAAGGTGGATCTTATATAGATTTACCCCCATATTATAAGAAGAAAAAAGCCATAATTAATGTAAAAAATAAAGGCGATGACAGTTTCAGAATGATGATAAGATCTGCATTGTTCCCCCGTAGACAAAAATCCGGATAGGTCTTCTAGCTATCCCCAAAATGATGGACTAAACCTCGATGGTATAGACAAACCTACACCAATCTCACAAATTGATAAGGTGGAAAAGCAAAATAACTTAGCTATAAATGTTTTCGGACATTCTTCTAAATTAATTGTTGTACACAGGATAAGCTCCGCTCCGGAACATATTCCCAGAATCAATTCATTTCTGATCGAAAAAGATGGTAAATATCATTATACGTGGATACAGAGTTTAAACAGGGTATTATACGATCAAACAAGACATGCTAGAAAGAAATATTTCTGCGAAAGATGCCTACATGGGTACAGCAGACAAGATCTATTAGAAGCGCATAAAGAAGACTGCAGAGGTGTTGGACAGAATGCTATCAGGATTGATATGCCAAAAGAGGGAAAAAAAATATTAAACTTATCAAACCTATAGAAAATACCGTCCAAAGCAATCAAGAAACTCAAGATAGTTTTACATATAAAACTCTAGAACATATTCCTTATGGGTTTGGATATATAGTTGTAAGGTATGATGGGAAAACAAACCCACCCGTGATTTACAGAGGACCTGATGCAGCGGGAAAGTTCCTAGAATATCTGCAAAATGAAGAGAAATAATCAGGGAAAATTTATTGTGTAAGAAACCCATGTGCATGACGAGGGATGATTGGAGGGCCTATAAGAAGTCGAACTGGTGTAGAACTAAAATTACTTTATTGAAAAAAGATAAAGAGGTGGTATATCGATGGCGGTGAAAAGGTATTCTACGGCTAATAATAAATTAGTGGAAGGATATAATCCGAGTAAACCCGACACACATATCTCGACGCCAACAATTTGTACGGATGGGCTATGAGTCAGCCTTTACCCACGGGTGGTTTTGAGTGGGTAGATGTGAATAATATCGAAGTGAATGATATCCCCTCAGATTCTGATAAAGGGTACATACTAGAAGTTGACTTGGAATATCCAAATTCGTTACATAAAGATCATAATAGTTATCCACTAGCCCCCGAAAGATTAATGGTGAATAAAGATTGGATGTCGGAATATCAACACTCATTGATGGGTTACACTAGGTTAGCTAACGTAGAAAAACTCATACCAAACTTGATGGATAAGACAAAATATATAGTTCACTACAGAAATCTCCAGTTATATCTATCGTTGATCAAAGCCCTTGGAAGGAGGCCTATATAAGGCTGAACACAGATTTAAGAAAGATAGCTACCAGCGATTTTGAAAAAAATCTATATAAGCTCATGCATAACTCAGTATTTGGTAAAACTATCACGAATCTAAGGAAGCGTGTTGATGTTAAATTAGTCAGGTCTAATGAGGAAGAAAGACTCAGGAAACTTATAGCCAGTCCGGCTTTTAACAGAAGTAATATATTTGATAACGACTTAGCCGTGTTGCATATGCAGAAGAGTAATATAAAATTCAACAGACCGGTGTACGTCGGTATGAGTAATCTTGACTTGTCAAAACACTTAATGTATGACTTTTATTACAACGAACTTAAGAAGCAATACAGCGATAGATGCGAGGTGTTATATACCAACACAGATTCTTTGTTGATGGAAATACAAACCGAGGATGTGTATAAAGATATGGCAGAAAAAATAGATATGTACGACACGACCAATTACCCAAAAGATAATCCACTGCACAGCATAGTAAATAAAAAGGTATTAGGTAAGATGAAGGATGAATGTGCTGGGACCCCTATAGCGGAGTATGTCGGATTAAGACCTAAGATGTATTCTATAAAGAAGTCTGATAATGGAGAGATAAGAAAAGCTAAGGGTGTTAAGAAGTATGTGGTAAAAAAGCATATCAAACACGAACAGTATAAAGAAGCATTATTGAACGGTAGAACATTCTAACACAAGATGAACTCTTTAAGAAGTGTCAATCACAGGATATATGGATTAAGAATTAACAAGACATCATTATCCCACTTAGATACAAAGAGATGGATTGATAAGGATGGTGTAACTACCTACGCTTATGGTTATAGTGGTAAGACTGTATCATTGGGAACTATGAGCAACTCTTCTCGCACAAATGCATCTTTAAGATAATAAAGAATAGGCTCTCCTTCTTTCATAACCATTCGACTAATGTTATATGTCTTAAGGGACCAAATCGGATCGGTTGCGGGACATAGGTCCTCCTTCGAGTTCACCGGGCTGGTATAAATATCTTACGCTTACTCTATCCCGAAGTTTTTGTTCTTTGCCTCTCCTCGGTGCTGAAGATTCGGAAGTCACAAATTTCATTTTAATCGTATCGGATGGTCTCTTCCCTATTAATCTCGTTACTTCATTATTCAGCGCTGATACAACAGCTGATAATCGTGTCACCCATTCGGTTGATCTCAATCGTTCCGATTTCATTTCGATCCCATACTGATATCCAAACAAACGTTCTGCTAATGTCTCCGGTTAAATCTTTCAACGATAGCTTGACTACGGTGGGCCTCTTTTTCACCACATCTGATTTCGACATCGTGCTTTGTTAACAGTTTAGTTACCAATCCCATAAACTCGCGACCATTATCTACTTGAAATAGCTTAGGCCATTTTAATACGATCTCATGACGATCGTTGAATCGCATCATCATTTTGACATAAAAAATTCCCCATGTAGTGGTGGTATAGGTATATGAATCTGGCTCCAGTGGAAGTGAGCCAGAACCATCATTACCTATACTACTCCTTGGTTATTGGACCTTGACCTTTGGCACTCGACCTTTACCTTCAGCACTCGATCTTTTCCTTTGGCACCGTTTTCTGCAGGGGTTAGATTCCGGTTTTCGGTTGCCCAGGTGACCTTAAACCTCATTTGGCAAGGTCTGAGACCTAAAGGGTAATTTGTTATTTTGGGTCGGAAGAACGACGGTCCAATGCCCATGGTCGCATCTGGGGACACATTTTTACCCTCCAACCACCTTGACCTTGACCTTGACATTTGACCTTCACCTTTGACGATCGATCTTGACCTTTGAATTTGACATTGACCTTTGAGACTTGACCTTTACCTTTGGCACTCGACCTTTACCTTAGGCACCGCTTTCTACAGGGGTTAGGGTCCATTTCGAGGATGACCTGACTTACTCCAAATCGATAAACAAGCTGCTTTCAGTTACCCAGGTGACCTTAAACCTCATTTGGCAAGGTCTGAGACCTTAAGGGAACCTTGTTATTTTGGGTCGGAAGAACGACGGTCCAATGCCCATGGTCGCATCTGGGGTCACATTAACACATTATCAGAAGCTTGAAACTCGCTAAGCGGGTCGACCTTTACCCTCCAACCACCTTGATACTCAACATTGACATTTGACGGTGGACCTTGACCTTGGTATTTGGCCTTGACCTTTGACGGTCGACCTTGGTATTTGACCTTGACCTTTGACACTCGACCTTTACCTTTGGCACCGTTTTCTTCAGGGATTAGGGTCCATTTCGAGGCTGACCTGACTTACTCCAAAATCGATAAACGAGAGGCTTTCGATTGCCCAGGTGACCTTAAACCTCGTTTGGCAAGGTCTGAGACCTTGAACGACGGTCCAATGCATAGTCGCATCTGGGGTCACATTAACACATTGTCAGAAGCTTGAACCTCACCAGGCGGGTCGACCTTAACCCCCCAACCACCTTGACCTTCGACCCTGACATTTGACGGTCGACCTGGACCTTGATATTTGACATTGACCTCTGCTTCTGACCTGGGTACCCTCCAACCACCCCGATCTTTGATCTTGACTTTGGTATTTGACCTTGACCTTTGACGTCAACCTTGATCTTTTTTATTGACCTTGACCTTTGACACACGACCTTTACCTTTGGCACTCGATCTTTTCCTTTGGCACCGTTTTCTTCAGGGGTTAGGGTCCATTTCGAGGCTGACCTGAGTTTACGATTGAAATTAAGATAATTTTACTAATATTTACTACCGATCCACAAAGCGTTCTAAATCCGTTCGTAAATTCGTCGTCTTACAATCATTGTCGTAAATTAAGATTGTTGCTCTAATAGAGGGTGTTCATTCGAAGAAAAACGTGTTGTTTTCGTCGTTTTGCAACAAATTGACAAACAGCATGAAGAAGAAAGCATGGGAGGACATTTCACAGAGGTGAGTGATTCAATGAGTGATTCAAATCACTCTTGCTCAAAAACAACAAAACATACATACATAAAGTAAAGTGTCTTGAGAAGATCAATATATCAACATTATCAACGACCGAGAATGACGTCAGAACCCCACAAAGTTGGGTGTGGTACAAAACTCGACTTTCAGAAACATGGACAATAGGCAGAGTACATAAACAATCGCTCACGTTCAATAACAAGTCATTAGTAGCGTGTGTGACCACCAAATGCCTCAATACAAGCAAAAACTCCTCGACGCACAGAAAAAGTCTGTCGTCTGATGAGGTCACGTGGGATTGACGCCATTCTTCTTGGAGGGCCAAGATCAGTTTTTGCCGGTTGGCTGGAGAGTGTGGTCATTGTCGAACACGACGATCCATCAAGTCCCAGAGGTGTTCTATGGGGGACATGCCGGGTGAGCGTGCAGGCTAGGCAGAACGTTGATATTGTTGGCTGCGAGGAAGTTAGTGACAATTCTGGTTGTATGGGCTCTAACATTGTCATGCTGATAAATGACTCCACGTGGCTGCTGTTGGAGAAATGGTAGGACAACTGGACGAAGAATGTTATCCATGTAACGCTGAACTGTCAAGTTTCCGTCAACGATGACCAGCGGTGTCCTCTCCTGCCCACAGATCCCTCCCCACACCATGACACTCCCTCCACCATATGGTACGACCTCCTGCACGCAACACGCCGCCGTTCGTTCGACCCTTCGGCGGTAAACACGTTGTCTTCCATCAGCCCTAAACATACAGAATCGACTTTCGTCAGTGAAGACAAGCCTCTGCCAGTCACGTCGTTGCCAACGTCGTACAGTCCGGGCCCATCTTAATCGCAGATGACGATGTTGCGCTGTCAATAGCTGTCCTCTGTATGGTCTAAAAGCCCTGATTCCATGAGCCCTGAGTCTCCTGGCCACTGTCTGTCGACTAACCCTGTGACCTAAGGCATTTGTCGCCGATGATGTCACTGTCGGGTGCAAGGTACGCAAGTACCGGTCATCATGAGGCGTGGTCACCCTGCGTCTGCCTGTTCTTGGCCTGTCAGTGGTCGCCCTGTCTGTCTGTAACGTTGCATCAAGTTGGTAACGGCAACACGGGAGCAACCGAAGGTTCATGCAATATGGGCGTGGGTGGCTCCCATCTGTACCATACCCAAGGCTCGTTCGCGTTGTTCGACTGTGAGTCGTGGCATTTCTTTTGTGTTTTTTTTTGTATCACTGTGGATGTCTGACTTGCCGTTGCATACACTATTGTTGTATTTAGGTTATGTGTTTTAGATAGTCTACATCGAAAAAAAATTTATACTTTGTCTGAAATTTATATTTTCAGTTGGTAAAGTTTCTTTTGGACGTCAGTTTATGTATGTATCTGTAGGCTATCTCCCCAACCTGTGAACAGGGTGTTACTTCATCAACCCGTGTTTGGTAATAACTTGATGCAAAGGATATACATAAGCTGGAACTAGCGCTGCAGTGATAGGGGCATCCATTTTGACACTTAGAAAGGGACGCCACTCTATCCGTATTTTAGACGAGACATTCTCTCAATACATTATGTTGCTAGGATTTTGGAGTTCTAACCCTCCTAAACAGTGGTGTCAAGAGACTGACTAAAGATGTTAAAAAGAAGTGGATGGACTAGAAGTATGTGTATACACACAGAACAATTTTGAACATAATATTATTTTATGTAAACAAATACTCATTGCATGGTATAAAACATGTGCATGTCCTGACATATATGTTCAGTGAAACATTCAAATTTAGCTGTTATGGTCATGTATTCACACATTCATGCTCGGGAGTATGCACGCCAAACACAACAGAACATGGAAGGAAACCATCATAGTTTACTCAGACATTGCATCCATACATGACGTCATCATATGACGTAAAGAGATAATGTGTACTTGGATATTGCGGGAAACTGTATCACACAAGATGTAAACAACTATCAGGAGAATACACTACACTCCTCCCCTCTAAACATTTACCTTATGATTATATTAAAGATTAGAGTCCATCAATAATATTGATATATATATATATATATATATATATATATAATACTTCTACAGTCCATCAGGAGGTGTACTACGATCTTGCTGTAATGTTAGGCTTCTGAATAATAGCAACAATAAAGTCCATTTCATTATAACTTTGATAACTGGAATTAATACAACTTTTAAAATTTGTAAATTCTGAGCTTGAATAACTGGTGAATTGACAATTCATGCTAGATGCCTGAACTGTCCTCATTAAAGTCACAATGTTCAAAGATCAAGTCTTTGCACTTGTTTTCGAGTTCTCTGTGGATAGTGTCTCTGTTCACCATTCGTTGAAGTCACAGGTTTATCAAGAGTTCTCTCCCTTGATTCAAGGTTGCTGGCTGTCTTTAACGCTGGTTGTAGCTTGCGTTGAGTGGTCTCCTCCTCTCTAGAAATGGTATTACCAGTTGTTACCGGTAAAAAAGGTAAGGCATTTGGTAATGACAGTCTCAGTTCTTCATCTGCACTGAAGGTAGCATCTGGTTAACATGCACATATCTGGTTCTTGCTCCAGTTTGAACAAGATAACACTGTTGACCTAAGCGTTTAACTACTCTTCCAGGAATCCATTTCTCACCTTGTGATTCTCTGTAATTTCTAACTCTGCAGTATTCATTCACTTCAAATTCTCTGAGTATGATGGATTTGTCATGAAATCGCTTCTGTTTTTCTTGAGCTGCTTCCACAGTTTTCCGCAGGTCTGGTTTCAAAAGTGAAAGTCTTGTGCCAACTTGTCTTCCAAGAAAAAGTTCAGCAGGTGTCTGTCCAGTTACGGAATGAGGAGTTGACCTGTAAGTCAATAGGAAATTTGCCCAGTGTTTCTTTGTTGACTTGTCTCCATTGTCGAGTTTGACAGACATCATGTGTTTCTTCAGAGCAGATTTAATAACTTGAACAGATCTTTCTGCTGCTCCATTTGATGAAGGGTTGTAGGGTGGACTGAGGGAATGTTTGATTCCATTGTTCTTCATAAAATCATATATTTCTCAATGTCTCTATAGTCTTCTCAGCTGTCGTGGAGGTCATGAGAATAGCTTCAATCCATTTCAAAACGACTATCTATCAGCACAAAATAATGCTGACTTTGAAATTCAGCAAAGTCCATATGCACTCTTTCCCATATTCTCTGAGGATACTTCCAAGGGTGAAGAGGAGCCACTGGTGGGTCATTTTGTAGACTTTGGCATACAGCACAACTTTTAGCTGTCATTTCGATGTCATGATCAAGACCTGGGTACCACACATAGCTTTTAGTGCGTGCCTTCATCTTCACGATGCCCATATGCTCACTGTGTAGTTCATAGTCTTGATAGCTCTTCGGAATGAGAACCCTGAGTCATCATAACAAACAATCTTGATCCACAGACAGTTCATCTTTCCGTCTGAAGAATGGTGCAAGTCCCTCATCTGCAACATAATTTGGCCAACCACGCATGGTATAGTCCATCACACGAGCCAATAAAGGATCTTTCCTAGTTGCTTGTGCTATTTCTGTTGCTGAGACAGACAAGTTGATCACATTTGAGAAGTAGTTGATCTTGGCTTCAATGGTTTCTGGGTCATCGTTTCCAGGAAGTCTAGAGAGTCCATCTGCGTTAGCATGATCCTCTGATCTTCGATATCGTATCTCATAGTCACGTGCCATCAGAATGAGAGCCCATCGTTGTAAACGTGCTGCTGCCAGTGTAGGTATGCAATTCTTGGGACCTAACAGAGTGGTAAGGGGTTTGTGGTCAGTGATTAAGACAAACTTCCTTCCATAGATGTACTTGTGAAACTTCTTGACTCCGTGTATGATCGCAAGTGCTTCTTTTTCCATTTGGGCATAATTATTCTCACTTGGTGAGAGGGTTCTTGAGGCGAAAGCAACTGGTCTTTCAGTTCCATCATTCATCACATGAGATAGCACACATCCAACACCATATGCCGATGCATTACATGCCAAAGTTAATGGCTTGTTCAAGTCATAGTGGACAAGAACACTTTCACTAGACAACATAGTCTTGCACTTTTGGAAAGCATCTTCTTGTTCTGAATTCCATTTCCAAGGAGTGTCAGCCTAGAAACGTGGACATGTTTCCCAAGAATCTGCCATAATAATTGATAATTCCCAAGAAAGCTCTTAGCTGTGTGACGTGTTCTGGATGTGGAGCTTCAGCAATGGCCTTTATCTTGTCTGCAAGTGGATGTAGTCAATCCCCATCGATGCAGTGTCCCTGATATTCCACTCTGGGTACCTTGAACTTGCACTTGTCTAAGTTCACTTTAATGCCATAGGTATCCAGACGTTTCAGCACTTCATGAAGCACCGTGTCATGCTGGTCATCTGTCTTCAACTTCGTGAAGACTTTGGCTCCGCCAATCTTTGCGAATAAATCTTCTGCTGTTGGCAGGGGGTACACATTATCCTCAAGTACCGGATTGACTGTCACCTTATAGTCCCCACATAGTCTTACCGTCATATTTGCTTTCAGAACTACCACCACTGGCGTCGCCCAATCAGATTTCTCAACCTTTGAAAGATTCCTTCCCGTTCAAGTCTGTCAAGCTCTGTTTCCACTGCATCTCTTAGGGCATAAAGTACAGGACGTGCTTTAAAGAACTTTGGGTTGGCATCTGCTTTAACCTTGATATCTGCTTTAAAGGTCTTGATAATACCCCTACCTTGGAATACTGAACTGTACTTGGCTTTCAGGTCTTCTTTCAGTGAGCTACACTGTTCAGTTACTGCACATAACTTTCCCCAGTCTAACTTCATGACTGACATCCAGTTTCTTCCGAATAAAGGTGCCCTGTGTCCCCTTGCAACAAGTAATGGTAGGGTGAAATTCTTTCTCATTGTATACCATGGTTACCTTGGCTTCTCCAAGTAATGGTATTACCTTTTCTGAGTAATCGTCTAGGGTCACTTTTGTGGAAGATAAGGGTATCTTATCGAAATGTCTCTTGTACATCTCTTCTCCTATGATAGAGGTACCTTGAATCCGTTATTAGATATCTCATTGTGATCCATAGAAAATATTGCATACAAATTCTCAGCCCCTGTATCTGAATCTGACATCTCTGCAGTCTCTTCTACCAAGTGTGCCTTCCCAGTATTCTTATGATAGCCAGTTCTCCGATTCTTTGCCCCTATACTTCCACAAGCTCTTTCTGTATGTCCCAATTTCTTGCACTTTATTGCACTTCTTATTCTTATAATATAGTAACAGTCATCTGGGTCATGATTTCTGAGACTACACATAAAACGTGGCTTTCTTTCTGGTTTTCTCTTCCCATGCTTGTTCCCATTGTTACCTGTCTTGAGCCTGTTGATCTTACCATCAGTCGAAGTTCCAGCTAATCCCTGTGTGTGGAATGATCAAGTATCCTTGTCTGCAATTTCCATTTAGACTGCAATATCCCATGTCAACTCTCTGTGTGTTAAAAGCTTCCTCTGTACAGCTTCACTCCGAACACAGCCTACTAAACGATCCCTCAAACGTTCACTAAGTGTGTGGCCAAAGTTGCAATCTTTGCTAAGTCTCTTAAGTTCAAGAATATATTCTTGTACTGATTCACCTTGATTCTGTTTCCGTTCCGTGAAAGCTTGCCGTTCCAAAATAACATTGCGTACTGGTTTGAGTAACGTTTCAATGCTTCTGTAAGATCGTTGTACTGAACATCGGCAATGTCGGTCGGCGAAAACATAGACACTAACAGTTCAAAGGCACTTGGTCCAATAGTTGACAAAAATACGTTTGCACGATCTTCTGCCTTGAACTTGTTAGCCTTCATCCATATTTCCAGTGATTTCTGGTAGCTTTCCCAGTCTTCTTTGCCGGGGGTAAAATCGCTCACCGATCCTACCATGGGCGCGGCCATCTTGGATCACGTGACTTGTCACTTCCGCTTTTAAAATCCGGAGAATTCGGTTCGGCCCAGTTTGTCGCTTCGATAAACTTGGGTCGTGTTAACGTGAAATAGGTTACTGTCCAACCTAGGAATGTGTGATATTCCAATATTATCACTGGCTTCACTATGTGCGATATTCCAATATTTTCACTGGCTTCACTATTTTCCTTCCGAAAGAACGAATGTCACATGGCGCGCAATCACACAAAGCCGTAGCTGATGTGTTCGTTCTGTCACTTTTCCTGAATTACCACATTAAGTAAAGAGTTCCAAAATACTCCCTTAGGGATCCTGTCCTTAGGGATCCCATCCTCGTCGCGAAAACTGTCATGTATTCACACATTCATGCTCGGGAGTATGCACGCCAAACACAACAGAACATGGAAGGAAACTATCATAGTTTACTCAGACATCGCATCCATACATGACGTCATCATATGACGTAACGAGATAATCTGACTTGGATATTGCGGGAAACTGTATCACACGAGATGTAAACAACTATAAGGAGAATACACTACAGTTATCAAATATAGAGAAAAAAAATTTATACTGGAACTTAACATTTTTGGAGATAATCCGAGGTGTGTTTGCTTATTTATACATTTTGTTCCATCAGGAGTCAAACAAGGAAAAAAGAAGCTGAAAGGAGGAGGGAGGCAACGAGAACTGGTTGGGGGCCTCAACCATCCAGCCTCACTGAAATTGAACAGCGGGTGAGCCTACAGTTTCTTTTTCAATCATGAATTTCATAAATGCTATATCATTGTTTGTTTTTTATATATGTGGGCATATTGTGTACACAACAAGTACAAATGAATATAGTTGCTGTTGAATTGTAATTTTACAATTTATATGAAAAGCTCTTAAGGAGCAGTTAGATTGTGATTATAACAAACAAGTCTTCTTTTAACCAATAAGTTATTAGGTAAAGTACTTCATTCCTTATTACAGAGAACATTAACATTGTAACATGCATTGAAAGAAATATTGATTTCAGGTTGTATCATTCATACCTCCCTGCTCGATTCAAGGTTGTGAGGGTGGCCTTGAAAGTGAAGAATATGAAAGTAAGTTGCGTAATTGGTTGTGTGAATGGCTGTATGTGCAGTTGTTTAATACTTAACCGGTCTCATAGTTTACGTTAATGACTATGTGTCAGACATATTATTGATTATCTCATACAGTAAAGGTAATTGTGATCATGTAAGATAATAGATGAAGTATAAACTTAAAGTTGATTTTGAAATTTGAGTAATAGTTCCATTAATAACCGTACTTTTTGTAGATTTTGCCTTTTTTCATCGCAGAGAAATTGGTTAATTGGACCTACATGTATCTTATTACTTAAAGACACTACCCCAGCAACTCCAGTTTTTCCAGAGACTCTTCAAGCCCTGCAGGATTTGCCTTATGATGGTGCCTTTGTACCACCTACATACAGGTACTCAGAGAGTGTGATGTCAGCAGATGATGTTCCTCAAGGTATTACCATATACATAATGGAAATACTGCACAATAAATTTAAGGGTTCTGGGTGGGGAGAGATTTGCAACTGTGATAGTTTATTGCAGGTTTACCTACCACAAGATAAGATGAAATCATGTATACAACATCACAGGTCTTAGAAATACAGTTCATGGATTTTAATTGTATGCCTGACACTCCAATCTCTGTATGTGTTTATGTATTAATTGTATGCCTGAAACTCATAACTTCCTTATTTAATTCTGAATTCCGTATTCCCGTGGATATGTTTTAAATACAACATTCACATGTCTCAGTTAAATGATTTGTTTCTTTAATACAGTTGATGCAATTTCACATGTTAAGGCCACAAAGACTCTCAGTGGTATGTACAGCAAAAAATGTAATTTACTCAAGAAACCCTGATTTTTGTGGGGGGGGGGGGGGGGATAAAGTTTGTATACAGATGGATGAAACATAACTGTTGCTGTGAGACTTGTGTTATGTAAAATGAAAATTTCTTTCAGACAAAGATACCATTCTGAACATAGAGAGGGAGAAACTGAATGTGCTGAAAGAGCTTCTTGAGGTCGAAAAAAAGAGACTACATGTGGAAGAACAGAAATTGGCCTACATCATTTCTCTGGAAGCTGGCCACTCTGGCCAACTGAATGTATCACCAGTTATTCAGTTTCTTTAAGCTTTGATTAATTTTCCCAAATACAAAAATTTATACTGATCATGTAGCTTCTGTTATCATTTATCATCGTTTACAAAAAGTCGTTTATCTTAATCTACAATCATTTAGAGAAACAGTTATTGACGACTTTGAGGCAGTCATTGAGAGGTCCCAGGTAAGCTATCCCATCTTCTTGGATCAGGTCTTCTTGTGTAGGAGAAGCTGGCAATCTTAGGCTGATGCAGAAGTTATGCAGCTGACAGGTTGCATACACAACTTGATGGCATTTTTGGGGGGTGAACGGCAGGCAGCCACCTGATTTATGTAGGCATCTAATAATGTATATAAACACAAACATTACCCTTTGTTCAGATTGCAGATAAGATAAACTACTTGCATTATTATGTGTAAAACTTGAAATATTCTAAACATACTCTGATTTACTTTAAAGTATGAGTATTATCTTAAAGCATAACATCTTAATCTGTCATTAGCACAAATATATGCCTTACTAATGTCTCAAATATTGAAAAATGTTATATATCCTTGAGTAGATAAGGGACATATACATGCCTGAACCTTGATTTAAG